>NC_086128.1:8937453-9553703 GCF_963921235.1 Mobula hypostoma | reverse complement strand
TATGTACGTTGATAATAAATTTACTTTGAATTTGAACTATTATGCCTAAAGGAAGACTAGAAATTTTGGCAAGGACTCTTAAGATTCATTCCAGAGAACTTACTTAGTACACAGCAAGCTCAAGACTACATAGGTATCTTAAAAGGCACTGGCTAATTAAAGACAGCTAGCATAGATTTGTTAATGGAAAGTTGTGCCTGTTCAAGGCTTTCAATTATTGGAAGTGATAATAAAGTGTTAATGAGGGTGAAGTATTTCATGTAGTTTTCCTAGATTTTAGAGGTGTATTTAAAGATCTTAAAATCAGCAATTGGATTTAAAAGTTGACTCATCTGGATGCCAACCGCCGTAAAACAAGATACAGAAAAATTGACTCAGTGCGAGAAATTAAAGGGACTGAGTAACTGAAGTGCTGTGCAGAAGGTAGCTCCAAATGACTGAGGACCATGTCCTTTGCTTTTTGTGATTACATGTGGTTGACTTGGACTGAGGTGTGGTGGCTATGAGTAAATTTGATGATGTTACCAAAATTGTCAACATGATTATCAGAGGGGAAGTTCGTTCTTGGCTGTATAAAGTCATTGGTCAATTGGCTAGCTGAGCATGTTTTTCTGATATAGGAGGAGATCATTTGGCCCATGTAGTATATGATGTCTTCTCAGAGCAAGTGGGGGAATAGCATTATTTCCAGGTAACCTATTCTCTCAGGTGCCTATTAACTCCCCATTGATAATCTGACCACCATCAACACTGCAAATAAATCATAGTAGCCAATTAACCGAGCAACCAACAAGTGTTCACCATGTAGGAGGAAACCAGTGTGTATGGAGAAAATCCACACAGTCATAGGGAGAACATGCAAACTCCACACAGAGAGCATTGGAAGTCAGGATCAAACCTGGTCTCTAAGGTTGAGTAATGGTACACTATTTATTCTATCATTGTTCCACATAAAAGTTACAAATGGAATACACGGTATGTAGGTGGGAAGGGCAAAGCAGGAAAATGAATACATGTTAAGCAGCAGTATACTAGAAGTGCAGAGAAAAGAAGTGCTTTTGGGAGAATATCCACAAATAACTGAAGGTACAGCAGCTTAGAGCACACTTGCCTCTATCAGTTAAGGTAAAGAAAGACTATGCTAGAACTTTATGGAATAGCAGTCAGACCATAGTTAGAATACAGGACAGATCCTTGTTCCATACTCCAGAAAGGATGAAATTTTGCTAGGGAATATGCAAAGGAGATTTGAGGATTTGGTAGGAGTGGAACTTTGTCATTATGAGGCAACACTGAGTAGGCACTGGCTCTTGCCATTTAATCAAGATCAAGAACATTATTTGGGGTTTAGACAATATGAAGAGGAAGGCAGTGAGGTCAATAACTAGAGGGCAAAGTTTTAAGTTAATTGGTGGCTGCACTGGTTTGGAGTTGAGGACAGGATCTTTAATTCAGAACGGTGGGGGCTTAGAGTCTCCTGCTTGAAAGTGTGATGGAGGTAAAGTACTCAGTACACGTAAACAACTCCTGGATGAGCACTGAGGAGACTCGGATCTGGGAAGTGAGATCAACCGAAACAGCATGGACATAATGTTTTGCTCATAAGCCAAACATTCTTATGACTACAATCTGAGTGTCCATCCTTCAATATGTAAACCTGAACAGAAGTGGTGGCTGAATGTCGAACAAGGAGAGCACAAAGACTGAAACTGCAACGAAATCCAATCACAGCTTCCAATACTCACAAAGAGAACATTTTCAAAGTTTGAATTACAAGTTTTGATTGATCAGAAACCTTGACTAACTTAACTTTTTCTAATACAAGGTGGGGCAAATTAGAAGCCAAGCTCCTATTGACATTAAGCTGGTATCAGTGAACTCGATAAATCGTGGGAGATTTCTGATTTGTATTGACCCAGGTGGCACCCTCACTTAAAAAACAAAATTGTGCATTGCGTTTTTATTACAATAACATGCCTCCCTTTAGATTCCAAGAAAATTTCTTGTAGAAACCATGCATGGTAAACAACTCAGGTCACAGCAACCCACAGAACAGCACTCACAAACAATCAAGTTGTTTCCTACTCACTCCAAGGCAGATTGCAAATGAAAGGAGAAAGAAATCCAAAACATTTTAATCCCCCCCAGAGATTTCAACAGTTTCATTTATTGTACACAACTTATATAACAAAGTATTAAGCAACTCATTCTCAGTTGATTTTTGTTATTTCATTTGGCAATACCTTGCAGAATTTCATTTCAATGCTAATTATCTGACCTTGGCTTATGGCAGAAACTGTCCAATAGTGACCACTAAAATTAAGTTCTTGCCTTCTCTAGTAGAGAAGGTCAAGTTTTATCAAATTAGACTACTGCACATTGCCACAAAAGTACACTGGCTAATTCAGAGTTGAGAGAATAGCAGCTGTATAGTTAAATATTCCATTTGGAAACAAATTGGTTTAAAAAAAACTAAATGCTAAACAGCAAACTGCAAAGGAAAAATTGTCTGTCATGGGAAAGTACTGGACTGCCATTCAGAACCATTTCCTGGTGATAGCTACATTGCATTTTAGATGCACAAGTTCTTCGTCACAATGAATGAAGTGGGGATGAGGGAACAGATCGCTAACCATTAATCAGACCAGTTTACAAGCAGCTAAATGTTGTTGACAATGGTAATGTCACCAGTTTGCTTGTGGACATATTTGCATGTCTATGCCATCAACAGGTCGTGCAAGCGCATCAATGAACTCCACTGAAGAGCAAGTGGAAAAACAAATTCCAAGCAGCACCTACAAAGCTGTTTAAAATAAAGGTTCACCACATAGAGGTGGCATATTACTTTGATATAATGCAGTGCACTAACATACCATGGCAGTGTAAGAATTTTAATTTATTTTAATAAAAACTAAATAAAAAGTCAGATTGTCATAAATTACAAATACTTGGAAGAAATAAGTTTGTTTACTGCATCTAGCTGGACCCATAAGTAGCTCCAGCCCTACATCTGTGCAGTCCGCATTTAAACCTCTAATGAACTGGTTAAACTATTCGGATATACCAAACAGCTACGATTACAGACTGCAGCAAAGTGTGGAATACCTTTTAGCATTCAGAGAGGAGTGGAAGCACTGGGCCCAGCTTCTGATCCTTCCTCCAAATCCTCCCTTTCCCCACTCTTCCCCCCACCTTGTTACTCTTCCAAATATAAATTTCTATCTTATACATTGCTGAGTTAGTTTGGGCTCATAAAATGGTTTGGGGACAATTTTCTAGAAGAATGCGTCATGATTCCACCAAGAAACAGTTTATTTCAGACTTCAAAACTGTATTAGAGCAGGGTTAAATAGTAATCCTATAATATAGGACCCCCTAAGGAAATGTGGCCACAATATGACAGATGACAGACTTGTGAACTAAATGTTCTGGATGGGAATGGCATAATGCAGGTGAGAAAGTGGAAGTTTCAAATGTTAGCAAGCAAGGCAAGATGATGGTGCATGGGTAATGATTAGCTGTGAGAATTAATGTACAATGATAATACTGCAGCAGCAAATAACGTCAAGGTAAAAGGGGTGGTGATATTAAATTACCGACTCTTTTCAGAACATTTGTAGCAAGAGCAATAAATTGATGTCACCAGTGGTGATACTTGGCTATCATCACAGATATGTTATTGCATGACCACTAAGAAGTGAATCTGAATATTGCAAGATGTTTAAGATTTCAGAATAAAAAACAGAAAGGAAAAGGTCAGTACAATTGTGGATGGACAACTCTGAAAATAATGCCATTAAGTCAGCAGTGAGAAAACAATCGTCTGTAGACTATTCTCACTGTATTATTTCAGTTTTCCACCTATACTTATTCGACTAGCTCTGGTTTACGTAGTTGCAATGTGAGATCCCAAGTTCTTCATTGTGTCCCATCCAATGAAGGGACCCACCCCCACACCCTCAACTGTGTTGCACTTATAGCCCAAGGACCCCCTATTCATCAACATTCCCGAGAATCCTACCATTTACAGTGTATGTCCTGCCCTGTAAAATGCATCACCCTGCATTTATCATGATTACATTCATCTGCCATAGCTCTACTCAACTTTCCAGCTGAACCACTGGTTATGGACTTCCTATTCAAATGAAACAACTTTCCACCACCCTGTCTCTTATTACCAAGTCAATTTTGGATCTACCTTGGCAGCTTGCCCTGAATCCTAATCTCTTGGATCAGCTAACCAAGTAGGATCTGGTCAAAGGCCTTGTTAAACTCCATGCAAACAACATTTATTGCACTGCCCTCATCCATCAGCTTAGATATCTCTTCAAAAAAGTTAGTGAGACAGGATTTCCCATGAAAGTACCTCAATAGCTTTCCTGCCACTGATGTAAGAATGTAGTTATTTGACTTTTTCAAAGAAACATTTGCTATCCTCCAGTAGCCTAGTGCCTCACCTGTAGTTAACATAAATGCAAAAATCTCCATCAGACCCCAGCAAATCCCTCCTTTGCCTGGGATAAATCTTATCTGGCCTTAGGGAATTATTCACCTTTATGCGCTTCAAAGCATCCAGTATGTCCTCTTTCTTCATGCTCTGATGCTCTAGAACAGGGGATCCCAACCTGGTGTCCATGGACCCCTTGCTTAATGGTGGGGCCCATGGCATAAAAAGGGTTAATAACCCCTGATCTAGATTATCACCACCCCATTCTCTGACCTCTCTATCTCATCTTTCTCCTAAGTGAATGCAGATAAGAAGTAATTAAGACCTTGCTCACAGCCCTTGATTCCATGTATAGATTACCCTTCTGGGTCCCTACTCTCTCCTGGTTACTCGTTTGCTGTGGACATACCTGCAAAATATCTTGGGGTTCTTTGTGATCTTGTCTGCCAGTGATATTTTGGGTCCCCTCTTTGCCTTCCTAACCTTTATTTAAGTGCTCTTCCATACACTCAATATTCCTCAAGGGAATTTCCTGTTTACTGTTGCGGAGTTAAGGGCGAAAAAAAAAAAAGTCACATGCATTCTTTGTTTTCCTTCAAACTTTTAATATTCCTCATCATCCAGGGTTCCTAAACTTGCTATCTTTAACTGTTCACAGGAACATGCTGGCTGTGAACGCTAACTGTTTTGTCTAAAAGAAAGTATCGCTTAATTTTCTTCACTGACACTTTCACCATTTGACTGCCCTTATTTCAGTACAACCCCTTCTAGTAGAACTCAAAAAATAAACACCCTCAGATGCACTGGACAAGTTTCTACTCATTCAAGCACTTTGCACTAAAGCGCTCCTTGTCAATATTGGGGGAGTTAAAATTCCTGATTACAATAACCCTATTGCTGCCTATGGATCTCCCCACCTCTACGAACTAAGTATATGAATAATTAGTGTAGACACTGGATTGGGACAGGTTGTTCTCTGGCAAAGATGTGATCGGTAGGTGGGAAGCATTCAAAGGAGAAATTTTGAGAGTGCAGAGTTTGTATGTTCCTGTCAGGATTAAAGGCAAAGTAAATAGAAATAAGGAACCTTGGTTCTCAAGGGATATTGCAACTCTGATAAAGAAGAAGAGGGAGTTGTATGACATGTATAGGAAACAGGGAGTAAATAAGGTGCTTGAGGAGTATAAGAAGTGCAAGAAAATACTTACGAAAGAAATCAGGAGGGCTAAAAGAAGACATGAGGTTGCCTTGGCAGTCAAAGTGAAGGATAATCCAAAGAGCTTTTACAGGTATATCAAGAGCAAAAGGATTGTAAGGGATAAAATTGGTCCTCTTGAAGATCAGAGTGGTCGGCTATGTGCGGAACCAAAGGAAATGGGGGAGATCTTAAATAGGTTTTTTGCATCTGTATTTACTAAGGAAACTGGCATGAAGTCTATGGAATTAAGGGAAACAAGTAGTGAGATCATGGAAACTGTACAGATTGAAAAGGAGTTGCTGCTTGTTGTCTTGAGGAAAATTAAAATGGATAAATCCCCGGGACCTGACAGGGTGTTCCCTCGGACCTTGAAGGAGACTAGTGTTGAAATTGCTGGGGCCCTGGCAGAAATATTTAAAATGTCGCTGTCTACAGGTGAGGTGACAGAGGATTGGAGAGTGGCTCATGTTGTTCCATTGTTTAAAAAAGGATCGAAAAGTAATCCGGGAAATTATAGGCCAGTAAATTTAACGTCGGTAGTAGGTAGGTTATTGGAGGGAGTACTAAGAGACAGAATCTACAAGCATTTGGATAGACTGAGACTTATTAGGGAGAGTCAACATGGCTTTGTGCGTGGTAGGTCATGTTTGACCAATCTATTGGAGTTTTTCGAGGAGGTTACCAGGAAAGTGGATGAAGGGAAGGCAGTGGATATTGTCTACATGGACTTCAGTAAGGCCTTTGACAAGGTCCCGCATGGGAGGTTAGTTAGGAAAATTCAGTCGCTAGGTATACATGGAGAGGTGGTAAATTGGATTAGACATTGGCTCAATGGAAGAAGCCAAAGAGTGGTAGTAGAGAATTGCTTCTCCGAGTGGAGGCCTGTGACTAGTGGTGTGCCACAGGGATCAGTGCTGGGTCCATTGTTATTTGTCATCTATATCAATGATCTGGATGATAATGTGGTAAATTGGATCAGCAAATTTGCTGATGATACAAAGATTGGAGGTGTAGTAGACAGTGAGGAGGGTTTTCAGAGCCTGCAGAGGGACTTGGACCAGCTGGAAAAATGGGCTGAAAAATGGTAGATGGAGCTTAATACAGACAAGTGTGAGATATTGCATGTTGGAAGGACAAACCAAGGTAGAACATACAGGGTTAATGGTAAGGCACTGAGGAGTGCAGTGGAACAGAGGGATCTGGGAATACAGATACAAAATTCCCTAAAAGTGGCGTCACAGGTAGATAGGGTCGTAAAGAGAGCTTTTGGTACATTGGCCTTCATTAATCAAAGTATTGAGTATAAGAGCTGGAATGTAATGATGAGGTTGTATAAGGCATTGGTGAGGCCGAATCTGGAGTATTGTGTTCAGTTTTGGTCACCAAATTACAGGAAGGATATAAGTAAGGTTGAAAGAGTGCAGAGAAGGTTTACAAGGATGTTGCCGGGACTTGAGAAACTCAGTTACAGAGAAAGGTTGAATAGGTTAGGACTTTATTCCCTGAAGCGTAGAAGAATGAGGGGAAATTTGATAGAGGTATATAAAATTATGATGGGTATAGATAGAGTGAATGCAAGCAGGCTTTTTCCACTGAGGCAAGGGGAGAAAAAAACCAGAGGACATGGGTTAAGGGTGAGGGGGGAAAAGTTTAAAGGGAACATTAGGGGGGGCTTCTTCACACAGAGAGTGGTGGGAGTATGGAATGAGCTGCCAGATGAGGTGGTAAATGTGGGTTCTTTTTTAACATTTAAGAATAAATTGGACAGATACATGGATGGGAGGTGTATGGAGGGATATGGTCCGTGTGCAGGTCAGTGGGACTAGGCAGAAAATGGTTCAGCACAGCCAAGAAGGGCCAAAAGGCCTGTTTCTGTGCTGTAGTTTTTCTATGGTTTCTATGAACGACAATTTTTTGATAATCAAATATTGGATTATCGCCGTTTTACTCTGCATTCCACTGACAAGTAAAGATTTCAAGGCAAAATTAATAACATCCTTAAATTTAGTTAGTCGTGGACCTATTGATTTGAAAGCAAATACTTAGTTGCTGGCAATGCCTGGGGATAGGATAAATTTTACAAACCAGCAACAAAAATGACCAAAACAAACTGATAAGGGAGGAAGGGAGTGCATAGAAGACAAACATTACAATTTGGGATTGAAGAAATACACCAAGAATTGCAGGCTCTTCCAAAAAATAGAAAAGTTGCAATCTCTAAATGCCAAAGGCAGAAAGAATTATACTGGGCTAATAAGCATATAGAGGCATTAAATATCTTTCATTCGTTTGTGGCAGAGGATAGATTAAATGTAGCAGAAATATTGACAAGCCAGATATTAACTAATGTTAATAAAGTGAAGGCAAATAAAGAGTACTAAAATCTGACCAAATCCCCGATCTGACTGGGTTCTAAGAAGTTGCTATAAATATGCTGCATGCATTAGTGATATTCCAAAATTCCAGGAATTCTAAAATAGACCTGGCCCCAAATTTCATGGCATATGCTGCTGATATTAAACCTGATTCTGATTGCAAAGTAATGAATGTAACATTGCAATTAAAAAAAGAGAAATGTAAAGCACTATAGCGCAAGCAGCTTGATTCTAGATGTTGGAATATTGCCAGCATTTATTATTAATATCACAAAGAGAAAATCTGCAGATGCTGGATATCCGAGCAACACACACAAAATGCTGGAGGAACTCAGCAGGCCAGGCAGCATTTTTGTGTTTATTATTAATATAGTAAATATCATTAGGAAAGACATAACACAGCATTTGCCAGTCAATGTAGCTTGATGAATCAAAAATTGTATTCAGAGCTTTTGTAGATGTAATAAGCAAAACAGATGAGGAACAAATATATTTTATCTTCTATTTTGTTGTCTGATAAAATATTATCCAATAATTGTTACATATACTAAAATCTCACAGGTTTAGGAGTAACATATTAGCATGTATCGAGGATCAGTTAAAAGTTCAATGACAGAGCAGCAATTACCAGGTCTGTAGGCTATCCATGGAATGCAAATAAGCCATTCTCAATTTATATTAATGAAAGGTGAAATAACAGAATAACATGTCCAACCTTACTGATCATACAAAGTAAGTGGGAATGAGACTGTGAGAAGGCTACAAAAAGTTTGCAAATGAATAAAGATGCATTAAGTGAGTGACAAATAAATGATCAGAGAATTGTGTAGGAAATATCAAATTATTTTCTTTTGTGGGGAAAAGCACAGTAAAACAACACACTTTTCCAACCAGAAGAAACTGACATGTGTTGGCATACGAGACTTGTACTCACTGGGTGGGTGGGTGGGGGGGGGGTTAAACAAATGAGAGGCAATCTCATTGAGAGAAAATCTGGAAGGGGATTTTAAGGTTGATGTAGGAGGTGAGATACAGAACAAGAGAATTATTGAATGGTACAGCAAATTCAGGGCTACTTGGCCTCTTCTTGTTTCTATTATGTTTTAATAGTTCAAGGAATCAACCCACAGTCACATTCCTAGAGTAATGATGCATGCCAATAAATTCCAGCTTCATCAGGAAGGGAAAACTTCTGGGTGGAACACTCACCTTTTATATCCCGATGTACAATCATATTACTGTGGAGGTATGACACCCCCTCTAGAATCTGCCTGGTGTATTTTCGGGTCACATTCTCAGTCAGTGCTCCATATGCTTTCAGTTGGTCCTTAACGGAGCCCTAGAGAAAACAGAAATCAGGCAAGTAATTTTTAGATTCAGGAGGATCATTTCAAACTTGTTTTGGAATATAGGAACAATTGCAAGCAAAATCAACAATTAGATGGCAAAGCCATCATGCTTAATGCATCAACATGCTTCTAACTATTTTAGTTTTCTTCTCCTCTTTCCAGAATTACCTTGGTTCATTTGGATTTGCCTACAGGGATTTCTTGGAAATGTGGTGCAATCAATATTAATGAGTTAAGGAGGGGAAAACCAAATTGGAAATGAAAATAATCAGAGCTATAAAAGCAGCAAATACTTCTTATGCAAGATGATGATTACTGTTGTGATAGGAAAGCTACATTAAACATCACCTTTCTTGACCCCAGGCATACAAAAATACTTAAACAAAAGAAAAGATGAGGGGGTGACTTACGGGTCATCAAGGGAACGGCGGCGTAAGGAAAAGGTCTCTCGACAAAAAAGAAGGTAAACTGCCCCAAAATCGAATTTAGACAAATACTTAATATTGCATAACTATATTAATAAAAGGGGCAAGGATGATGTCTATGAACAAGAATAAAAAGTCCGCTCTGAAGGCTGATAAACATAAAGAGATGCAGCAAGGCGAAAGGCCTAGCTCCCCCACGGCAAGCCAGGACGGAGATAATGAGGGGGAATCGGTGACTTTGTCTTTGATTCTCGGAGAGATTCGCGAGTTCCGACAAGATAACAGCAAACAGCTGGAAGATATTAAAGGAGAAATAGTAAAAACTAACTCGCGGATAGATGAAGCCGAAGCGAGGATTGTTGGAATTGAAGAGAAGCTACAAAATGCAGAGGAGGTGATAGCAGAAATGCTGAAGCTACAAGACCAACTCCAGTGGAAACTAATAGATCAAGAAAGCCACTCGAGAAGGGAAAATGTGAGGATCTACGGAGTTCCCGAAGGAACCGAAGGTAAACCCGGACTGATGATTCCCTTCATAGAGAAGCTGCTTAGAGAGAACCTTGATATACCGGCCGCAAAAGACCTACAGATAGAAAGGGCTCACCGTGCGTTGGCACCACAGCCTCCGGCAGGCACCCAGCCCAGATCGATTCTGATCAGATTTCTCAGTTACAGAACGAAGGAAGAGGTGCTTAAAAGAGCATGGCAAAAGAAAGGTTTCATGTGGAACAACTGTAAAATCAGTTTAGACCACGACTACGCACCGGGGATTCTTGCCAGACGGAAGGAATATACGGAAACACGGAGAGTCCTGAAGGAAAACAACATCAGATTCCAGACCCTGTATCCAGCTCGGCTGAGAGTCTTTTACGACGAAGGGACAAAAACTTACGCTACGGTGGAGGAGGCAACGTCGGACCTGGCGGACCGGGGACTACCTATTAAAGTTATCACCCAACCGGAGTCGCTACTGGAGAGGATTCGGCAGAAGTCGTGGCAGTTAGTGGGGCGAGGACGCTCCACTCGAACCAGAGTGTCAAACTACAAGGAAAAGCTGCAAATATTCAGACGCGAATGTACAGAGAATACAGATTAATTAAGAGAAATGACTGAAAAGAGTAAATCGGACTTAAAAGTAAAATGAAAACTGGTAACTGAAAATAATCTAGGCGGAATAACTTGAATGATAGCAATATGGTCGAGACATAAATAGGAGAAAATTCTCTATGATTATTCAAACTGCTGAGGGCCCTCTAACACAGGGTGAAGATAGAGGTTATCCCTCTGAACTGAGGCGGGTCGGTGCTCAGGCCTCACTGTGGGAAGTCGGGGAAAATTTTCAAATGTTATACGTTCAGAAATGTCTAGGGTGTGGTTATATGTCTTGGTTTACTGTTGAGAAGGGATTGCTTACTGTTTGGTTAGAAAAGGAGAGTGCTTTTTTTCTACTAGAGAAAAATGCAAACTGAATTGGTAAAAATAATTTCCTATAATGTTAATGGGGTTTTGAATCCAATTAAAAGAAATAAGATGATGTCTAAATTGAAAAAAGAGAGGGCACAAATAGCTTTCCTCCAGGAAACACATATGAGCCAATCTGAACATGGAAAATTAAAAAGAATGGGCTTTAAGCATGTATTTTATTCATCATATAAATTGAGTCACAAAAGAGGGGTAGCCACTTTAAAATCAAGTACTCTTAATTATGAACATATTTCAGAGACTAGAGACAAAGAAGGACGGTTTGTAAAAATCACAGGAAGAATAGAAGGTACAGAAATAACATTGCTGAATGTTTATGCTCCTCCAGGTAGTGAATGGTCATTTTATAGACACATTTTTGACCTAATGGTCAGTTCTCGAGGGGTAGTAATTTGTGGAGGGGATTTTAATATTAGATTAAATCCTATATTAGATTCTTCAAGAATAGTTACTCAGAATAAACCTCTGACTCGGAAAGTGAATTCATTGATGGAGGAGTTGGGAATTATAGATGTCTGGAGGGAATTACACCCTACTAGTAAAGATTATACATATTACTCTTTCCCTCATTCAGCCTATTCAAGGATAGACTATTTCTTTATCTTTAATACAGATAGACTCAGGATAAAAAACTGTAATATTGCAACAATTGATCTGTCGGATCATAGCCCAGTCTCTATGTCTCTAATCCTGGAAAGGAAAATGAGGAAAACACTATGGAGGCTAAACTCACATATACTTAATAACCCAAAAGTAATGGAGAGATTAAGGGGAGAAATCAAAGAATATCTAGACCTTAATGACACGGGAGAAACATCACCAGTGATTTTATGGGATACATTGAAAGCTGTACTGAGAGGGAAAATTATTTCCATTACTACTCACATGAAAAAAATCAATGCACAAAAATTAGCAGACCTTCAAGGAAAATTAAAACAACTTCAAGTTGGTGATAGCAACAAAAGTAATTCAAATCGAAAACAGGAAATTAGGAAATTGCAAAGTGAAATTGATGATATTTATACGTTGGAAACTCAAAGAAATTTTCTTTACCTGAGACAAAAGAATTATGAAGTAGGAGGTAAATCAGCTAGATTATTAGCATATAAATTACGAAAACAACAAGCAGACAATACAATTCATAAAATAAAGAATCCAAAGACAAAGCTTGTGGAGAGTACAATAGGGAAAATTCAAGAGAGTTTTGAAACGTATTATCGAGAGCTGTACTCCCAACCCCGGGCCCCCAATGAGCCCTATATAGACAGTGTATTGAATTTTTTAGATCTACCTAAACTTACAGATTTACAAAATGAAAGTTTATCAGAACCAGTAACTGTCAAAGAACTGAACGTGGCCATCTCTAGGTTAAAGGCTGGAAAGTCCCCGGGTTCTGATGGGTTTACCTCAGAGTGGTACAAGTCCCTGAAGACACAGTTAGCCCCATTACTACTTAACACCTTTAATTGGATCTTGCAGAGAGGAGAAACTCCACCTTCCTGGAGAGAAGCGATTATTTCAGTTATTCCTAAAGAGGGTAAAGATAAACTAGAATGTGGCAATTATCGTCCAATTAGTGTTCTTAATTTAGATTACAAACTATTTACATCTATATTAGCGCGCAGATTGGAAAAGCTTTTACCTGGTCTAATCCATTTAGACCAGACTGGATTTATTCAACAAAGACAAACACAGGACAACATAAGGAGAACTCTGCACATATTAGAACAGGTTAATAAGAACGAGACAGAGACAATGGTAGTAGGATTGGACGCTGAGAAAGCTTTTGATTCGGTTAGTTGGGCATTCCTATACAGAGTGTTAGGAAGATTCGGCTTTCAAGAAAGGTTTATTAAAGTAATTCAGACTCTGTATGACAGCCCTACAGCCCGAATTAAGATAAATGGGGACCTCTCTGACTCCTTCATTTTAGAGAGAGGCACGAGACAGGGATGCCCAATTTCTCCTCTCCTTTTTGCGCTATATATTGAACCACTTGCCCAACTAATAAGACAGAGCGAAATCGTAAAAGGTATCAAGGTGGCAGGGATTGAACAGAAAGTGGCGTTATTCGCAGATGATGTTTTGGTCTATCTGAGTGAACCAGAAAAATCATTTATAGGATTGTTTACACTGTTGGATGACTTTGGGAAAATATCAGGTTATAAAATAAATGTAAAGAAAACGCAGGTTATGTCCCTAAATTGTACACCATCCAAAAAATTGCAGGATACATACGATCTTAAGTGGGAAGCTAAATCATTAAAATATTTAGGAATAACCCTGCCGAAGGATCTTTCAACACTGTCACAGGTAAATTATGGGTCATTAATCTCAGAGATAAAAGCAGATATGCATAGATGGAATCTTATCCCCTTTTTAAGTTTAAATTCAAGGATAAATACTATAAAAATGAATATTCTTCCTCGGTTATTATATCTTTTCCGTACTTTACCGGTGGAGGTGGATGATAATCAATTCAGGGAATGGGACAAATGGATTTCCCGCTTCATTTGGCAAGGAAGGAAACCTAGAATTCGATATAACACCTTACAGTTAGGGAAGGAAAGAGGAGGTATGGTTCTTCCTTGCCTGAGAAATTATTTTTATGCCTCACAGATAACCCCTCTGTTATATTGGTGTAATAGGGAATATAAGGCTAGATGGAAGGAAATAGAATTTGGATTAGTTGACAGTTTTCCTCTTCAGGCCTCAATAGCTGACAAAGGATTGATGGCCCAGTTGGAAAAATTTAATAATGCTTGGATAAATCTTACACTAAAAGTATGGCAGAAGGTGGTTAATTCATGTGGAATTAATAACATGCTAAAACTCTTTAGATGGTGTGCATATGATACCGAATTCCTTCCCAACAGAGGAGATAAAAGATTTGAGCTATGGATAAAGAAAGGTCTTACAACCTACCTCTCATTTATAGATAAAAGAGTATTACAAAGTTTCCAAATCCTGCAGGACAAACATGGCCTAGAACATAATGACTTTTTTAGGTACCTTCAAATACGAAACTATGTTAACCAGAGTTGTAGATATACAGTCCTATCAACAGTAGAATTAGAATTTTTCAAGATTCTGAATTCGGCTTGCAGTTCAATACCTAGTAAATCAGTTTCTCGCCTATGTAATGCACTCTCCCATGCTAAAAATGTAAATACACTGTATATTAAAGAGAAGTGGGAGAAAGAAGCGGGGTTGGTACTTTCAGAGGAGGCTTGGGGGAAAATCTGCAGCTTTCAATGGTCCTCGACTAATTCTTTGACATGGAGAGAACATTGTTGGAAAAACATTATAAGATACTTCAAGACCCCATATCAGGAAAAATATAAAGATACAAATGTGATGTGTTGGAGAAGGTGTGGCTCCAAGGAGGCAAATCATTTTCATATTTTCTGGGATTGCCCTAAATTAAGTCTATTTTGGGAAGGTATTCATAGAACATTAGTTAAGGTACTTAGGTCCCAGATACCTTTGAACTTTGAGACGCTCTATTTGGGGCATGTATTGTTCCTTGAACAGAAGGAAGATATAAAGTTGCTGCAGGCCCTCTTAGCGGCAAGTAAGAAATCAATCACTAGAAAATGGCTAAATCCAATACCACCTACATTAGAAGATTGGTACGAAATTATCTTGGAAATATTTAAAATGGAAAAGTTGACCTACTCCCCGAGAACTCAAAAAGAAACATTTTATCAAATCTGGAATAAATGGATTGAATATATAACCCCAATGCAAGCAGACTTTAGATGACTCTCCTAATGATTTATATTGCTCTTCTCATCAACACAGTAATATTGCTAACGTAAGCATCCCTAGTCTAAATGTTTGTTGTTTTTTTTTGGAAAATAGAGAATTAACACAAGTAAAGGGAAAGATTTGGGAAAGGGATAAAAAAAATGAAAAAATTAAGTAAATAAGTACATAGGGATTGGATAATTATGTCTGCGGGCAGGAACAAGCACGAACAAATTGGGATATAAACACCTACAATGCTTGGTATATAGGCTTGTATGCAACATTTTGGACCAGTGGAAATGGTCCAGAAGGGTTGTATGGAAACTATTACTACCATTTTTCTTAACAACTAATTTCATTACTTAGCCTAATAGGTTAGATTTACCACAGTACATAATTATCTATTTAAATGTTTATTTTGCTTTTATATCATCTCAATGTGTACTTAAGAATGTATAAATAATTGTAGTTTTATACATATAAAAAAATGGAAAAGGTTATATGTGTGAAAAAAGTACATGATAATTGTGAACTCCTTATCCAAATAAAAATAAAATTAAAAAAAAACAAAAGAAAAGATGCAGATGCTGGAAATCCAAGCAACTACACACACACACACACACACACACACACACACACAAAATGCTGGAGGAACTCAGCAGGCCAGTCAGCATCTATGGAAAAGAGTAAACAGTCAATGTTTCAGGCCGAGACCCTTCATCGGGACTGAAAAAAGAGAGAAATCAGTAAGAAGGTGAGGGGGTGGTGGGAGGTGACAGGTGAAGCCGGGAAAGGGGGAAGGGTGAAGTAAAGAGATGGGAAGTCGATTGGTGGAAGAGATAAAGGGCTGATAGGAGAGGACAGAAGACCACAGAAGAAAGGGAAGGGGGAGAAGCACTAGAGGGAGGTGATGGGCTGGAAAGGAGATAAGGTGAGAGAAGGAAATTGATCTGAGGAATGGCAAGGGGCGGGGGAGGAAAGAGCATTACCAGAAGTTCAAGAAATCAATGTTTTTGCCATCAGGTTGGAGGGTACCCAGACGGAATACAAGGTGTTGCTCCTCCAACCCGAGCGTTGCCTCATGGCGACAGTAGAGGAGGCCATGGACTGACATGTCTGAATGGGAATGGGATGGGAAGTAGAATTAAAATGGGTGACCACCGGGAGATGCTGCCTTTTCTGCTCAGCGAAGTGGTCTCCTAATCTACGTCGGGAAAAATACTTCGCAGCCAATGAAGCACCCTTGAAATATGTAGTATTCATTACTACAAGGAAAATAGCAGCTAGTTTGCACATAGGTAGGCCTCACAAACAGCAATGAAATAATGACCTAACTTTGGTTGAGGTTAAGTATTGGTCAGGTCACCAGGTGATAATGTCTTTCTCTTCTTCAAAATACTGAGACAGGATGTTTTTACAGCCACCTGAGAGAAGAGGGAAGCTTCACTTAGTGGTTCATTCAAAAGAGGGCACCTGCCACATTGCTCACAACTATGCTTATGACTTGAAATTGTATTCCCTTCTACGATAATTTTACAAAATGTTGATAGATATTCAAATTATTTTAAAATTGCCACTGAGTGCAAGATTTTGCTATAATTCTCAGGAAGAATGCAAATGATCTTGAGGAAAAAAAACTGAGAATGCTCCAATTCACCACATTCAAAATATTTCTTCATTTTATTGTCAACATTGGACTGTATTAGAGCAAACTGTGGAGTGAAAATGTCAGTGAAAGTGGAAGCAAGAGGAATAAGCAGTGTTGGATCATTCCAATCTTGAAGACTGAGGATGAGGGTGTAAAGGAGATTAACAAGGATGCGGCCAGCCTGGAAAATTATAACTTTAAGGAAATAATGGATAAAATGGTGGAGTTATTTTTTTTTGGAACATTGGAGGTTGAAGGACTGATTGAGGTAGATAAAAATTGAGTGACTTAGATTAATTAAATAGAGTGGAATAATTTTCCTTGGCAAAGGGGCTAAACAAATGGGGCATCCATTTTGAAATAACTGATGAAATAACACCCAACTTTATGGTACAAAAGCTGCTAAACTAGTCCACATTGGTGACAATTGCTCTTGGGTGACTGGGTGCAACACAAGGACAACTCACTGAATGCAGTGGAGATTGATATTTTAAACAAGAAAGCTGAAGGCTTCTTTAAGCCCCTAGAATCATTCCAAACTCTGCCTTAGACAAGCTTTTTTCTTTGCAAAGTAAAACTTCCAAACCCATCAGTTCCTCCATACCTTCACAATTTATTCCACACATTGTGATGGACTTTCACAAACAAGAGAAAATCTGTAGATGCTGGAATCCAAGTCAAAGTTTTACTGCGCCAGTTTTAACTAGATTCAGATCCAAGACCCAAACGTACAGGATGATGTACTAAGATCTGTACCAACCATTCCTCAACAATGCGTGCATTTGTGTGAATCAGAGATACAAAGTTTGTGTAACTGATTAAATAAAATGACTGAAATATAGCTAATATAGATAAGGAAACACTTAAAATATAAAAAACCCAGAATAGAACAAAACTTAAACATGAGAAATTCTGCAGATGCTGAAAATCCAGAGGAACACACACAAGATGCTGGAGGAACTCAGTAGGTTGGGCATCATTTATGGAAATGAATAAACAGTCAAAGTTTTGGGCCAAGGCCCTTCTTCAGGACTGGAAAGGAAGGGGGAAGATATCAGAATAAAAAGGTGGGGGGAGGGGAAGGAGGATAGCTAGTAGGTGATAGGTGAAGTCAAGGGCTGGAGAAGAAGGAATCTGATAGGAGAGGAGAGTGGATCATAGAAGAAATGGAAGGAGGGGGAGGATCTGGGAGAGGTGATATGAATGTGAAAAGAGGCAAGAGGCCAGAATGGGGAATAGAAGAATAGGGAAGGGGAAAAATTAATTCTCCTTCCAGTAAAATTGATATTCATGCAATCATGTTGGGGGCTACCCACATGGAATACAAGATGTTGCTCCTCCACCCTGAGGGTGACCTCATCTTGGCACAAGAGGCGGCCATGGACTGACATGTTGGACCAGGAGTAGGAATCGGAATTAAAATGTTTGTCTACTGGGAAGTTCCGCTTCTGCTGGATGGAGCAGAGATGCTTGATTAAGCAGTCCCCCAATTTACGATGGGTCTCGCCAATGTAGAAGAGGCTGTATTGGGAACACCGGACATAATAGATGACCCATGCAGATTCACTGATGAAATGCTGCCTCACCTGGAAGGACGATTTAGCAAAACTTCCCTGGATTAAGCAGGATCAAGAATAAAGATGATGTAAGTAGTAAGTAGGTGTCAAGTACTGATTACTATAGTCATCATGAAATCATTTATGTATTATATGCAGGCAGTTTTAAGCAGTGTAATCTCAGTAAAACACTCGTCCTGTCTGTTGAATCTACCACAAGTTTGTACATAGTATCCTGTCATGTGACATGCAATTACATGGCGAAACTTGGCAGTCATAATGGCACCAACAATGGGACATACAAACTGCTGTGACACAAAGCCAAGGCTCCAATTAAGAATGGAAACCACCATCTTACAAGTGGATAATAAACTTTGGAGAATTTAAGTACTATTTTACTTACAAGTTTACAATAACATAAATTAACAAGATGCATTCCATAGAAGCTTAAACCACCAAACCTTATGTACTCCTCACATGTGAATTTTGAAATTGTGTTATTTTGAGATAGTAGCACACTTTAAAAATTCCAAACTGCTGGAGGTATTTAATGTAGACTATTCAGTGCCCATCTCCTTCCTATTTTATTTCATATGCTGAGAGATTGTACAAGCTTTCTTCACAACAAGGAAGGATAAGGTTGCTTATGTAAACTTTCTTGCAAGATCAAAAACAAAATTACCCTATTTAAGTTATTGCAGATAAAATAAATGTGATGTTATCACAATTGGGTCTATTACCAGACAGCAAATAAACATCAAAGCTAATCCAGAAATCATTTCTCTACTTAGCACCTTAAAGGGACATTTACTCAAACCAATACTAAACTTATTTCTCAGAAAGACACAGCCACTGAAGTGGCTTGAGGTGTCTACCATTCCAATTGTGATTTCTAGGTGCAACATTGTGGAATAGTCAAACAAGGCAAATACTGTTGCCACTATCCCCACTTTGGTTGAACAACTGCCCAGATCTTACCACACACGAATTTCCAATCACGCTGGAAAGGCTCTAAAGTGTGCCAACTATCCACCACCCATTTAGAGTACGATATAGATATAGATACAACACATACACACACACACTTATTTCTCTCTACCTTCTCATCAACTCCACCCAGGTTCTACCACTCATTACCATGTTAGGGGCAACTTACTGTGACCAGTTAGCCTTTCAACCAGTGCATCTGTGTGATGTGTGACAAAACTGAAGCATCTGGAGAAATGTTGTCACAGTGAGAACATGACAATTCCGCAGATAGCACCAGATGACAGGATTGAACGAGGTTGCTGGAACAGTGCAGCAATAGCTCTTATGAGCTGCACCACTGTGCAAGTTGTACTGAAATACTCCATCTACCAGCTTGACGGTGACTTAGAAACATAGAAAACCTACAGCACAATACAGGCCCTTCGGCCCATAAAGCTGTGCCGAACATGTCTCTACCTTAGAAATTACTAGGGCTACCCATAGGCCTCTATTTTTCTAAGCTCCATGTACCTATCTAAAAGTCTTTTAAAAGACCCTATCGTATCCGCCTCCACCACCATTGCCACCAGACCATTCCACTCACCACTCTCTGCGTAAAAAACTTACCTGACATCTCCTCTGTACCTACTTCCAAGCACCTTAAACCTATGCCCTCTTGTGGCAGCCATTTCAGCCCTGGGAAAAAGCCTCTAACTATCCACACGATCAATGCCTCTCATCATCTTATACAATTTTATCAGGTAACCTCTCATCCTCCGTCGCTCCAAGGAGAAAAGGCCGAGTTCACTCAACCTATTCTCATAAGGCATGCTCCCCAATCCAGGGAACATCCTTGTAAATCTCCTCTGCACCCTTTCTATGGTTTCCACATCCTTCCTGTAGTGAGGTGACCAGAACTGAGCACAGTACTCCAAGTGGGGTCTGAGCAGGGTCCTATATAGCTGCAACCTCTCAGCTCCTAAATTCAATTCCACGATTGACGAAGGCCAGTACACCGTATGACTTCTTAACCAGACAGTCAACCTGCGTAGCAGCTTTGAATGTCCCATGGATACGGACCCCAAGATCCTTCTGATCCTCCACATTGCCAAGAGTCTTACCATTAATACAATATTCTGCCATCATATTTGACCTACCAAAATGAACCACCTCACACTTATCTGGGTTGAACTCCATCTGCCACTTCTCAGCCCAGTTTTCCATCCTTTCAATGTTCTGTTGTAACCTCTGACAGCCCTCCACACTATCCACAACACCCCCAACCTTTGTGTCATCAGCAAATTTACTAACCCATCCCTCCACTTCCTCATCCAGGTCATGTATAATCATGTAGAGTCCCAGAACAGATCTCAGAGGCACACCACTGGTGACCAACCTCCATGCAGAATATGACCCGTTTACAACCACTCTTTGCCTTCTGTGGGCAAGCCAATACTGGATCCACAAAGCAAGGTCCCCTTTGGATCCCATGTCTCCTTTCTTTCTCAATAAGCCTTGCATGGGGTACCTTGTCAAATGCCTTGCTGAAATCCATATACACTACATCTACTGCTCTACCTTCATCAATGTGTTTAGTCACATCCTCAAATGATTCAATCAGGCTCGTAAGGCACGACCTGCCCTTGACAAAGACATGGTGATTATTCTTAATCATATTATACCTGTCCAAATGTTCATAAATACTGCCTCTCAGGATCTTCTCCATCAACTTACCAACCACTGAAGTAAGACTCACTGGTCTATAATTTCCTGGGCTATCTCTACTCCTTTTCTTGAATAAGGGAACAACATCCGCAACCCTCCAATCCTCCGGAACCTCTTCCGTCTCCATTGATGATGCAAAGATCATTGCCAGAGGCTCAGCAATCTCCTCCCTTGCCTCCCACAGTAGCCTGGGGTACATCTCATCCGGTCCCGGCGACTTATCCAACTTGATGCTTTCCAAAAGCTCCAGCACTTCCTCTTTCTTAATATCTATATGCTCAAGCTTTTCAGTCTGCTGCAAGTCATCACTACAATCACTAAGATCCTTTTCCATAGTGAATACTGCGTAAAGTATTCATTAGGTACCTCTGCTATTTCCTCCGGTTCCATACACGCTTTCCCACTGTCACACTTGATAGGTCCTATTCTTTCATGTCTTATCCTCTTGCTCTTCACATACCTGTGGAATGCCTTGGGGGTTTTCCTTAATCTTGTCCACCAAGGCCTTCTTATAGCCCCTTCTGGCTCTCCTAATTTCCTTCTTAAGCTCCTTCCTGTTAGTCTTATAATCTCTAGATCTCTAACATTACCTAGCTCTCTGAACCTTTCGTAAGCTTTTCTTTTCTTCTTGACTACAGTTACTAAAGCCTTTGTACACCACCGTTCCCGTACCCTCCCATAACTCCCGTCTCATTGGAACATACCCATGCAGAACTCCATGCAAATACCCCCTGAACATTTGCCACATTTCTTCCGTACCTTTCCCTGAGAACATCTGTTCCCAATTTAAGCTTCCAAGTTCCTGCCTGATAGCCTCATAATTCCCCTTACTCCAATTAAACGCTTTTCTAACTTGCCTGTTCCTATCTCTCTCCAATGCTATGGCAAATGAGATAGAATTGTGATCACTATCTCCAAAATGCTCTCCCACTGAGAGATCTGACACCTGACCAGGTTAATTTCCCAATACCAAATCAAGTACAGTCTCTCCTCTTGTAGGCCTATCTACATATTGTGTCAAGAAACCTTCCTGAACACAACTGACAAACTCTACCCCATCTAACCCCTCGCTCTAGGGAGATGCCAATCGATATTTGGGAAATTAAAATCTCCCACCACAACAACCCTGTTGTTATTACACCTTTCCAGGATCTGTTTCCCCATCTGCTTCTCGATATCCTTGTTGGGCGGCCTATAAAAAAACACCCAGTGGTATTGACCACTTCCTGTTCCTAACCTCCACCCAGAGACTCCGTTTGACAATCCCTCCATGACGTCCACCTTTTCTGCAGCTGTGACACTATCTCTGCTGCAAGTCATCACTACAATTGCCAAGATCCTTTTCCATAGTGAATACTGAAATATTCAGCAAGTACCTCTGCTATTTCCTCTGGTTCCATACACACTTTCCCCACTGTCACACTTGATAGGTCCTATTCTCTTACGTCTTATCCTCTTGCCCTTCACATACTTGTAGAATGTCTTGGCGTTTTCCTTAATCCTGCACATAAAGGCCTTCTCATGGCCCCTTCTGGCTCTCCTAATTTCCTTCTGAAGCTCCTTTCTGTTAGCCTTATAATCTTCTAGATCTCTAACATTACATAGCTCCCTGAACCTTTTGTAAGCTTTTCCTTTCTTCTTGACTAGAATTACTACAGCCTTTGTACACCACGGTTCCTGTACCCTACCATAACTTCCCTGTCTCATTGGAACGTACCTATGCAGAACTCCATGCAAATACCCCCTGAACATTTGCCACATTTCTTCCATACCTTTCCCTGAGAACATCTGTTCCCAATTTAAGCTTCCAAGTTCCTGCCTGATAGCCTCATAAGTCCCCTTACCCCAATTAAACACTTTTCTAACTTGTCTGTTCCTATCTCTCTCCAATGCTATGGTAAAGGAGATAGAATTATGATCACTATCTCCAAAATGCTCTCCCACTGAGAGATCTGACAACTGACCAGGTTCATTTCCCAATACCAAATCAAGTACAGTCTCTCCTTTGTAGGCTTATCTACATATTGTGTCAAGAAACCTTCCTGAACACACCTAACAAACTCCACCCCATCTAAACCCCTTGCTCCAGGGAGATGCCAATCGATATTTGGGAAATTAAAATCTCCCACCACGACAACCGTTATTATGACACCTTTGCAGAATCTGTTTCCCTATCTGCTCCTCGATATCCCTGTTACTATTGGGCGGCCTATAAAAAACACCCAGTAGAGTTATTGACCCCTTCCTGTTCCTAACCTCCGCCCACAGTGACTCTGTAGACAATCCCTCCATGACATCCACCTTTTCTGCAACTGTGACACTATCTCTGATGAACAGTGCCACGCCCCCACCTCTTTTGCCTCCCTCCCTGTCCTTTCTGAAACATCTAAAACCCGGCACTTGAAGTAACCATCCCCGTTCCTGAGTCATCAAAGTCTCTGTAATGGCTACCACATCATAGCTCCGAGTACTGATCCACGCTTTAAGCTCATCCACTTTGTTCACAATACTCCTTGCGTTAAAATAGACACATCTCAAACTGTTGATCTTGATTTAAAATTCTTATCGCCTTCCTCAAATCCCTCCATGGCTTTGGCTCTCTCATACCTAACCATCTCTGGTCTTCAAACTGCCCCAGTGGATCCCATTTTGACTTCTAATCATGTATATAGTTTCAGCTACCCATATCTCAGCTCTCTAAATCTCACTTCTCCACTCAAAAAAAAACCTCACTACCAATGTCACCTTAATATGATGCATAAGATCTACCGCCCTTGCTGAAACTTTAGGTTTTCTTTTATTTTACTTCCACATGTCATTCAGTGCCAAGTTTTGCAATCTTCCTGTGAAACATCATAGAATATTTTTTAATGGATTAAAGCCACTTAAGTCAAAATCATTTTAGGTTTTATGTCTGAAACAATAGCTTTTACGAGCCTATAATAAATGGGGTGCTTTCCTATTTTCATCTGCTTGGTGATAAAAATCCAGGAGAAAAGGTTTAGATTTCCTCAATACCACCAGCCTATTGCAAAAGATTTCTGATAGGCCCTTTGACAAAATGCCTTCAAAGAAATGCTGCACAAGATGCTGAATGGTTGAATAGAGAGGACAGAATTAATCTGGTGTGAATCACTTTTTGAGAAAGCCCTCTTGTAGGTAACTGGGACTGACCATATTGTGCATTACATAATTGTAATATCACTTGTATTGTGTAACTGTTTTCCACAGAATTTTATCACATGTAACCTGGAGATTCAAGATGAAGTTTCAGGCACAGGCAGAGACTAAGACAGCTTTAATCAAGACCTTGAAGATTATTCAGCAAATAAACTTTACAGTAGTTTCAGTAAATTAAAACCACAAATCCCACCATCAACTCATTGGCAGAGATATTAATCACTCTAAATGATTTGGCAGTCATCCTTCCTAGTTCATCAGCTTAACAAACAGTCATCATATTGTACTGGGGGGGGGGGGGTGCCAAATTTTACAGGTTTTATTTGAAAATCTCCTGAAAAGGTAAGCTTCAAAAATAAATTATGGTAGGTTGGTCAGCTTTATTTTGATTCTATGCCACTAGTGGTATTCTGCAGAGGTCAGGACTGGGATTGCTTCATTATACGTTATGTGTCACTGATTTGGATGATGTAACTGATGGCTTTGTGTCCAAGTTTGTGGACGATACAAAGATATGTGGAGGGGTATGCAGTGTTGAGGAATCTGCAGAAGGACTCAAGACAAATTAGGAGAATGGGCTAAGTGGCAGATGGAATATAGTGTAGTTAAGTGTATGGTCATGCACTTTGGTAGAAGGAATAAGGGCCTAGACTATTTTCTAAACTGGGAGCAAATTCAGAAATCAGAGGATCAGAGGTGGAAAGGGACTTAGGAGTCCTCATGCAGGATTCTCTAAAGGTTATCTTACTGGTTGAGTCGGTGGTAAGGAAGGCAAATGTAATGTTAGCATTCATTTTGAGGGGACTGGAACATAAGAGCACGGATGTAGTGCTGAGGCTTTATAAGGCACTGGTGAGGTCTCACTTGGTGCACTGTGATCAGTTTCGGGCTTCTTATCTAAGAAAAGGTGTGCTAGCACTGGAGAGGGTTCAGAGGAGGTTCACAAGTATGATCCTGGGAAAGAAAGAGTTAACATATGAAGAGCATTTGATGGCTCTGAGCCTGTACTCGCTGGAGTTCAGAAGAATGGGGGGGGGGGGGATCTCATTGAAGTCTACTGAATATTGAGAGGCCCAGTTGGAGTGGCTGTGGAGAGGATGTTTCCTATAGCAGAGACCAGGAGCAAAGGGCACAGCCTCAAAATTGAAGGATGTCCCTTTCGAACAGAGGATTTTAGCCAGAGGGTGGTGATGCTGTGAAATTCATTGCCACAGACAGCAGTTGAAGCCAAGCAATTTATATTTAAGGTGGACAATGATTGGTTCTTGATTCATAAGATTACGGGAGAAGGCAGCAGAATGAGGGCTGAGAGGAATAATAAATCAGTTATGGAATGTAGAGCAGACTTGATGGGCCAAATGGCCTAATTCTGCTCCTATGTCTTATGGTCTTGTATGTGCCTTGGCTTATATAAAAAATATAATACTTTTAGGGTGGAGTTGATGAGCGCAAGAGAGAATCGTTACAGGAAAATAAATGGAGCAATCGGAATGCACAGAACCAAAGACTCAATGTAATGAATGGCCTTTTTCTATGTTGTGAGAAATATGAGAATATGCATGTCATTTCTGTTTTGAGCATGAATAAAGAAATGTGAAGGCCAAATAAACAAGGATGCTGCAGCTAGTTGACAAATAAAAGCTCCAGGGGTCAGCAGAACGAGTATGAAGCAAAAAACAGTAATCTCCGATTGAAATATATTTTTGCCCCTGAAAGGCAACCAACACTGACTGAAGAAAACTGCACAGTATAATGATATCAATAATATTCATTTCAGGTGAAGTAAGATGACTAAACTTTGCTGACTTTAATACTAGAGTTATAGGAACTTATATACAGTGAACCAATTGTAAAGGGTTGATTTCCTTAAACAAATTGACTTTTAGACCACAAACTATAGGAACATAATTAGGCTATCTGGCCAATCACATCTGCTCTGCCATTTCACAGTTACACCCTATCCTCGTTATATGCATCTTCGGACTATGCGGATTCAGTTATGCGAGGAACCCATTTCTACCAAGGTCTCGTTACATGTGTCCAAAACTCACAGTTATGCGAGGAGCATTGCTTTCCCGCCAATACAGTCATGTGCGCACACCTCACAGTCTCACTGTTGAGATGAGAAGCACAGCTTTCCGGCCAATACAAGTCAGGTGCGCGCGCCTCACAATCTCTCTCTCCCGCCACTCTCGCATTGGTTTTGGCAAGGTGTGGATGTGCAATCTTAAACTTTTGTTGGTTTAACCTACGGTGCAGTGATTTTGTGCTTGAAATATTTAACTATGCCTCCTAAGCGTCCGATGTCATGTCTTGGGCCGTCAGCCAAGCGGCAGAGAACCGCTTTAATACTTGAAAAAAAGTTGGAAATTATAAACAGCGCAGCATCAGTGGAAGGTAACACAGCTGTGGGACGCTACTGCCGGGAACAGAATCTTGCCTTTAAAGTTCTTTTGTTGTTTGACAATGCGCTAGCCCATCCTAGACATTTGGACAGCATTCATCCTAACATAACAGTGCGTTTCCTGCCGCTTAACACAACATCGCTGATTCAACCACTTGACCAAGGTGTAATCCACATTCAAGGTGTACGTATTTTTTTTACCGCGAACTATCTCTCAGATGCTGCAAGCAACAGACGATTTTGAAAATCCCGGGAGTTTACCAACGGTGAGGGAATGGTGGAAGTCGGAACACTTGGCACAAATGGCGATGGACATGGACCCAAGTTTAGAACAGAGTCAGCATTTCAGTCGTTCCCTGCCGTCAACCCTTCTTCCCTACAAGCAAATTTAAAACAAAATGCTGCCAAGCAAACAACCCTCACCTCTTTATTCAAATCGGTAACACCTTCTGCTGCCAGCAGTTCCAAGAGTTCTGTGAGTCTTCCTTCACCCCTTGCTGTGCTTGATATTATCCTGATGACCACAACCATCCACCTTACCTGTGTAAAGCTGCCCGACACAACAACAACCACTCATCTCCTGGAGAGAACACACCTGCCACTGTTGGTGAGTACTGTACACCAGAGGATGTTAACTTTCTATGATTTTTTACATTGAATATTACCTTAAATTGATGAAATATAATACAAATGTTGTCTTGTAGTACTGCTTTTGTGTCGTATTGGTATAAAAATGTGAATAAATTACAGATAAAACGTATTTAGGAAGCCTTCTGGAACACATCCCTATTTTCTCCATTTAAATAATTATTCACATTATGCAATTTCACATTATGCGTCAACTTCGAGGAACGTATCCCCCGCATATAACAAGGATAGGGTGTATTTTTAAAAATCTGAAAATATTCTAATTAGGCCATACCCATACTTACAAATCGAGTTAATTTCAGTTTCAGTTGCATTGTTAAGCAATAATAAAATATTCCTGAATGGTCCAATGATAAAATCTTAACCTTTAAATCTGATTGCACCAATAAAAAATGTTTTACCTTCATAATCTTCATTGATATAATACTAGTTTCTCAACATATCCATCTGAAGGCTTATAACCCTGTTTGTCATTCCATACCACAGAGTTGCAAGAGTAGGAGCTCCTTATGGATGCTTAAAGGGGAACAGAGCAAATGTGTCTGATGGTGAAAGGGGCAAAAAGGACGGAGAATGATTTGGATAGAGTAAGAGAAATTAGAAGACTGGAAAGGAGTCCATATGAAAATGTTTGGAGACATCGTCACTGGACTTGGGAGTGGGTGTGTGTAGGTTTGTAATGGTACTGCTCACAAGTCTCTCTGAAAACAAAGTCAAAAAAAAGTTATACAATAGATGTAACCCAGATTAATTAAACCCAAAACTCCACCTGTAGAGGGTTGAAAATGAGGTTTACCAATTTTTTTTAAAATGGAGAACTTGGGGGAAAAAAAGCTATACGAGAAGGAGGCATGGCTGATGCAGCTGCGGACAAGCGAGAGAAACGTAGCAAACTATTAGTAACTAAAGATACAAACTGTTAAATGTGGAATCAGTAGTTAGTATCTTTACCCTACTTACTTGAAAATCTCAGGGTGAAACCCCTGGAGGAGAGATGATATTGATAAAAGGTTTATTGAAGCTATGGCTATAACAAGCAGCAGCTATAACGAGACAATATCGGCAGAGATGAGTGTCCAAAATCTCTACAGTGTAACTGGGAATTAGTTCTGTTAAATAATACCAAGGGATGGATATATATAAAAATTTGTAGACATACTGATTTGAACCGAAACTGAAGTTAACCATAATACTTAAGCATAGGAATTCAATAAGTTTTCTAACTAACTAGGGATAAATAAAAAGGAAAGGTTAGTCTGTAAACCTTTAAACAGGAAATAACACTAGATTTAATTAGTTAGAGAAATTGGAGTAATAAAGGTTATTCTAATGAATCTCACTGATTCTAACTGAAAAGGAACTTGGTTTTTGTTTGACATCCGAGATTTGGAATCTAAACAGAAAGTCGGAATTTTGAATTGTTCTTACTCATGTAAATATTTCGTATGTATTGCTATTTTTTATAAACTTGCCTCCAGAGGTGTGTTTTCTATCCACTGCCTTCTTCTGATACCTAGAGCTTCTGATGGCCTATTAGCACCAAGTGTAGTACTATATAACTTGATTTTCTCATAAAGAGTGCCACGACCAGTTACACAAGACACGCACTACACAGGTGTTACATAGATGATATGACAGAGGGAAAAGGGTAGAAATTAACAACAAAAGTAATTAATATTTCAAGTTCAGTATGAGTGCAGGAAGAAACAGAATCATGGTTGCCAATGTACTGGAAAGAGTTGACAGATGGACTTCAGCAGGACTGTTCTAAAGAGACAGGTATAGGTTGGATCTATGCAAGTTCCCTAAGCAACACCTCTCAGCTTTCTGACCTTAAACCAATTTTGTTTTGCCAGAGTTCTCCATTTTGCCTTTCCTTTGTGACTTTGTTAAACATTTTTTTGAAAATTCAGAAAGGACAGTGACTGCAAGTTTTCTTTTAAGTTGCATATCACCCAGATATTTCCAGCAGCTCCCCTGTTATGATGGTATTTGAAAAATAGTGGCAAGTTCTATTGCAGTTTCAACCTATACCTCCCTAAACCATTTTGAATGCAACTCAACAGGATTAAGCAACTAAAGGCACAGCTGGCCTTTCTAAGGCCACCCTCTTCACCTTGTCAATGATTTCTACACCTCCTACAGGGATTTCAACACAATGTCTTCCTTGGTAAAGACATGCACAACACATGCGCGCCATTTTTGACCTTCACCTTCCACACACAGAATGCCTTCATTGTCCCCTATTGACAATATCTATCCTACCACCTACTTACCACTCCCTTCTACACCATTGCTCTTTACCAGTCTCATTTTTTATTATTTATTTCTTAAAATACAGTGCGAAATAGGTCCTTTAGCCCTTTGAGCTACACCGCCCAGCAATCGCCCAATTTAATCCTAAAATAATCATGGGACAATTTATAATGACCAATTGACCTACTAACTGGTACTTCTATGGACTTTGGGCAGAAACTGGAGTACTCAGATGAAACACACACAATCAACATAGAAACATATAGGCAGCGACAGGAATTGAACCCGGGTCACCCGTACTGTAAAGCGTTGTGCAAACCACTACACTACTGTGTCACTCCAATCTTCTTCATTTCTCCTCTCAGCTTAATAATTCAACCTGGTCTCAATTATCAAGCCAAAATGCACCATCCATACACATTTTTAAAATTTCATCACATTCTCTACCTCCTTTGTTATTCAGGGAACTCTTGCTTTACAGTCCATAACTTTCTCTAGTGCGCATGCACCGGTCGTGCATGCAGCCTGTTACAGCTATTCCGACTAGTTTTCTTTTTTCAACTTACGTTATTTGTAGTATTTTTTTCACGGTAACACGTTGAAGCTGCACCCTGTCTAACATGCTGGTAGAGAGAGTTTTATTTGGGTTTTTAGCGCTGGAAATAGTTACATTCGGACACATCTCATTAGCGGTGCAGCAGTATGGTCGCATTGTTTATTCCAGGGACCAGCTGATTGCGCTTATGCCAGCCAGTTTAGCGAACAGAGCAGCGGACACCCCTGCTGAAATCTGGAGGAAAACACACAGAGGATGCAGAGGGGGATCAAAAAGGCAAGGAAACTTTTTGCTGTTGGACTCCGGCCATATTCCACCGAGATACAACACTGGGCGTCATTGGAGGTTGTTCCAGCCTGTGGCCGTCGAACTTTGCAGCTCCTCCCGTGGAGGGTCAGACACCCTGAGTCAATAGGCTGATCCTGGACTTATTTCCATCTGGCATAGTTTGCATATTGTTGTTTGATTGTTTGTGGTTTTTGTATTTCTATATTTATGCTCTATACTTGGTTGGTGCAGCTGTGACAAAACTCAATTTCCCTCGGGATCAATAAAGTATGTCTATGTCTATGAGGAATGTGCTCTCCTATTTGAAACTCTCCTCTTTAACACATTGTTCTATTGCACTTTTACAGTTCAGCATTTGGATCTATTTTACACTGGAAGATCCCACTGAAATTGGCTTGCATCCAACTGACAATTTCAGCTTCACATTGCTCCTTGACCTAACCTAATACTAGTCTAAACCTTATGAAACAATAATTATAGTTCCTCAAATATCCCCCTCCCATAGAAAAATGGCCTGTCTCAATTTGCAGAACCAATCCCTCTGTACCTCTTTCCACTTGAGATGAAAATACAAGTACCAAGTAAGGTCCTCCTCTTTGCCCTAGCTTAAATAATACTCCAATTAATGAAGGGATTATTGATTAAATAATTATTCCTTCGATCCCTGGAGCACTGCACACCATCTACAAAATACACCGCAATTATTCACTTAGGCTATTCCAATAGCAGCTCCCAAGCCAGCTACCTCCAACAGGAAAGAGGATAGAGGCCATCTCCAAGTTCCGCACTCCCCCCCCACTCGCACAATATCCTGACCTGGAAACAAAATAAATTATCAATCCTTCATGCTATTGGAAATAAGCCATGAAACAGCAGTCTTTTTTTAAAACCAGAAATGACTGCAGCTATACCATCTTATCAAAGGCAATAAATACTGGCCTTGCTTGTTATGCCCCTTCACACAAAAATTAATACATTAAAAATGTTAGCCCTACTATCACAGTTCTTGTACATCCTAATTATTTTATTACTGATTTGTTCCTCTGCTCTTCTCTCAGAAACTTCCTCTTCCACTTGCACAGTTCCATTAATGTGTCCACACTTCCCTTTCTTTACCCAGCTTTTCTGAGCTTCTATCCAGGAATATTATATGCCCAGTCCTGTTCCTTCTTTAAAAACTAAATTTTAATCACCATTGCATCATAATCCTGAACAGCTATTTGTGCATGCAGTTCAAGTTTATTTACCACTTTGTGCTTTTATGCAATGCATTTTTGACCTTTCTTTGTCTAATGACGGTGATACAGGCAAGTGCTTTGAGATCACTTGAATAATGAACACATTTTACAAATATTACATGCCATGGATTTGAAATTGTACTACAAAATCTTTTATTTTCTCTACTCACCCCAGGCATATACTCCATGAAAATCGAAAGAGTCCTCTCTGCTTTTTCACGCAGGCAGCCATAGTATTGCACTATCCGCTCATGCTGCAGGTTCTTCAGTAACTGGATCTCACACTCCAAAGCGCTTACTTCCTAGTGAGGGGTTCCAAGCAGAAACCACATCAAGGCTGAGTGCTTCTGTATACCAAGGTTTTCATGATGTTGCCAACAGAACTTCACTTAATTATATGAAACAGCTACACAGTATCTACATGAACTGCAGAAAAAATTACATGAGTGAAGCCAGACATGTGATTATTTATTGAGATACAGTGCTGAATAGGCCCTTTCAGCCCTACGAGCTGCACTGCCCCCGATTTAACCCTAGTCTAATCACAGGACAATTTACAATGACCAATTAACCTACCAACTGGTACATCTTTGGACTGTGGAAGGAAACAGGAGGAAATCCACACATTCCGCGGGAAGAATGAGCAAATGCCTTACAAAGGATGCTGGGACTGAACTCAGAACTCTGATGCCCTGTGCTGTAACTACCACTACCATGTTCTTTTGCTAATATGCACAAGAAGAATCTCGGGTGTGTAGCACCAGGGTGACTAACCCACTAATTACAAGTCTTTTGCATGTGGTCATTGTTGGGCCAGTAATGCTGGAACAATTTGACATGACCAAATTATGAGAAAGGGTATAGTATATTTAGATGTTATGGCAAAAATATAAATTTGACAATCCTGACCAACAAGATTGCCTCACCCTTTAACAGTACCATAAGACAAAGGAGCAGAAGTAGGCCATTTGGCCCATCGAGTCTGCTCCGCCATTTTATCATGAGCTGATCCATTTTATCTTATTTAGTCCCACTGCCCCGCCTTCTCACCATAACCTTTGATGCCCTGGCTACTCAGATACCTATACTCAGATACCTCTGCCTTAAAGACACCCAATGACTTGGCCTCCACTGCTGCCCGTGGCAAAAAAATTCCATAGATTCACCACCCTCTGACTAAAAAAATGTTTTTGCATCTCTGTTCTGAATGGGCGCCCTTCAATCCTGAAGTCATGCCCTCTCGTACTAGACTCTCCCATCATGGGAAACAACTTTGCCACATCCACTCTGTCCATGCCTTTTAACATTCGAAATGTTTCTATAAGATCTCCCCTCATTCTTCTAAACTCCAAGGAATACAGTCCAAGAGCGGACAAACGTTCCTCATATGTTAACCCTCTCATTCCCGGAATCATTCTAGTGAATCTTCTCTGTACCCTCTCCAACGTCAGCACATCCTTTCTTAAATAAGGAGACCAAAACTGCCCACAGTACTCCAAGTGAGGTCTCACCAGCGCCTTATAGAGCCTCAACATCACATCCCTGCTCCTATACTCTATTCCTCTAGAAATGAATGCCAACATTGCATTCGCCTTCTTCACTACTGACTCAACCTGGAGGTTAACTTTAAGGGAATCCTGTACGAGGACTCCCAAGTCCCGTTGCATCTCAGAACTTTGAATTCTTTCCCCATTTAAATAATAGTCTGACCATTTATTTTTTCTGCCAAAGTGCATAACCATACACTTTCCAACATTGTACTTCATTTGCCACTTCTCTGCCCATTCTTCCAATCTATCCAAGTCTCTCTGCAGACTCTCCGTTTCCTCAGCACTACCAGCCCCTCCACCTATCTTCGTATCGTCAGCAAACTTAGCCACAAAGCCATCTATTCCATAATCTAAATCGTTGATGTACAACGTAAAAAGAAGCGGCCCCAACACGGACCCCTGTGGAACATCACTGGTAACAGGCAGCCAACCAGAATAGGATCCCTTTATTCCCACTCTGTTTCCTGCCAATCAGCCAACACCCTATCCACGTATGTAACTTTCCCGTAATTCCATGGGCTCTTATCTTGTTAAGTAGCCTCATGCGTGGCACCTTGTCAAATGCCTTCTGAAAATCCAAATATACAACATCCACTGCATCTCCCTTGTCTAGCCTACTTGTAATTTCCTCAAAAAATTGTAATAGGTTTGTCAGGCAAGGATTTTCCTTTAAGGAATCCATGCTGAGTTCTGCCTATCTTGTCATATGCCTCCAGGTACTCTGTAACCTCATCCTTGACAATCGACTTCAACAACTTCTCAACCACCGATGTCAAGCTAACAGGTCTATAATTTCCTTTTTGCTTCCTTGCCCCCTTCTTAAATAGCGGAGTGACATTTGCAATCTTCCAGTCCTCCGGAACCATGCCAGAATCTATCGACTTTTGAAAGATCATCGCTAATGCCTCCGCAATCTCCACAGCTACTTCCTTCAGAACACGAGGGTGCATTCCATCTGGTCCAGGAGATTTATCGACCTTTAGCCTATTCAGCTTCCTGAGTACTTTCTCTATCGTAATTGTAACCACGCACACTTCTCTTCCCTGCCACCCTTGAGTGGCATACCATATTATTTCAGCATTAGAACTTGGAGCAATGCCAAAGCTGAGACCAAATACCCCAGCATGGCTTGAATGTTAATAAAGAATTTTAAACTCTGATTTACATTTGGATATTACAAAAGAACATATCAAGTCCAAATTTAATATAAACAAAAATCCATTCTTGACCAGGGTGGATTATCAGCATAAAGTAAAAGTTGCAATTTCTTCACAACTTCCCAAAAAGTTCTCAGGAACAGTGCCAATTACTCTGGCAAGCAGTAAAGAAAACAAGCCAGGAGTGAAGTGTCCTTTGGAATAGGTACAGAGAGTGGTTTTAAACGGGGTGCTTCAAACTCAGTAGAGGTTAAACTGATCATGGTGGAAATTTGGGACGATGGGCACGGAGGCACTGCTGCTCACTTCCAAAGCCTGTTAAAGGTCATGCAGTCAAGGCAGCAAAGTTTTGCCCGTTTCAATGCTTTATTCAAGTTAGTAAGTTTAATAAAGTTGTTATAATAATTACCAGTTTACAATTATGCATCTGAACAATTGCATGTGTGAGGTTGAGAACTGAGACTAACCGAAAGAAATACCTCTATCAGTCTCAGTCATGACAGAGGGCTGCAAATCAGAACAAGATTTTTAAAAAGTCCTTTTTAGAATAGAGACACGAGACTCCAGATGATGGAATGTGGAGTAACACAAGTCACTGAAGGAACTTAGCAGGTCAACCAGAATCTTTAGTGAGAAATAGTTCCTTTTGCATTGATCCTTTTTTAAAGAACGTAGGCTGTGTGAGCAGACTGGGATTTGCTGATCATCCCTAATGGTCATCAGAAGATTGTGGTGAGCCATCTTCACGAACCACTATAGTGCTTCTGCTGAAGGCAGTCACATTATGTTGTTGCAAGACTTAGACTCCAGAGACAAGGAAGAAATGTTGATATATTTCCAAATCAGGAAGATCTGTAACTTTGAGAGCAATCTTCCCACACATCTACTGCCTATGCCTCCTTGCTAGCAAATGTCATGGGACTGGAAGGTACTGTAGAGTTATACTTTGGTGTGTAACTGCAGTGTATTTCACTCTTCAGCCATTGGATGAGGTACCAATTATATCACCTGCTTTGTCTTTGGTGGTACACTCCTGAATTGTGCTTTGCAGATGTTTGAAAGTTCCTGGGGTGCCAGAAGGCAAGTCATTTGCTATAATTTCTGATCAGTGGTGACTCCAGGATCAAGAAAAGGTGACTGGACTTTGTTGTTTGAGATTGTAATTTTCATGACACTTTTGATCTGTGAAATAGTTAATAGAAAACAAGTGGGTATAAGCACGGTTTGTCAGGTTGGGATGCTGTGACTTGGGAGATGCAGAGGAAACTGTGCTTAGGATCTAGCTAATTGCAATGTACATCAACAATATGGAGGAGGGACAAAGTGGCACATTTCCAGATTCAGAATCAAATGGGACTGAGAATCCAGAGGAGGATGTAAAAAAAAACGATTCCAGGAGATATGTTCAAGCTGAGTGAGTGAGCAAGAGCATGAAGACTGAATAAAATATGAAGTCATCACCCTGGTAAACAAAACAATAAAAAAAAATTGGAGCCAGAATGGGCTGCACATGGTGACATATGTACTTCGATAATAAATTAACTTTGAACTTTGAAAAGGAAATATAAAAAATAATTAAGTAGTGCAAAACGAGAGGTAGTGTTCATGGACCATTCAGAAGTCTGATGGCAGAGGGGAAGAAGCTGTTTCTAAAATGTTGAGTGTGTCTTCAGGCTCCTGTACCTCATGATGGTTGATGTAACCATCAATTACTAGCCTGATGGTTAGTAATTGAGAAGAGGGCATGAGAGTGGTGAGGGACCTTAAAGTTCGATGCCAGCTTCTTGAGGCATCACCTTTTGAAGATGTCCTCAACGATGGGGAAGCTAGAGCCCATGATGGAGCTGGCTGAGTTTACAATCCTCTGATGCAACCAGTCAGAGAACCTCTGAGACTGTACATGCAATATTCTGCAAAGTTTGGGTCTCATTGTCTGAAACAACAATCTCTTTCCTCAGATGGAATGCAACAAAGATTCACTGGTTCCTGGGATAGCAGGTTTGCAAGAAGAGAGATTGAATAGACTAGCCTTGTATTCTCTAGGGCTTAAGAGAGTGAGATGAGTCCTCATTGAGAGTTTTAAAGTTCTTAAAGGATCTGAAGAGTGTATATAAAGAGGAGTCTCAAACTGGGGTCACTGCCTCAGGGAAAAAAAAAGGTCGATCTTTTAGGATCGGCATGAATGAAATTTCTTCAGAGGGTGCTGAATCTTTACAATTCTCTATCAGAGGATTGTGGTAGCTCAGTCATAGAATTCTTTTGAAAACAAATTTCTGGAATTAAGGAATATGGAAGTATGTAGTGCAGGAAAATGGTGCTGAGGTAGGTAAACCTTTATCTTAGATGACACAGCAGGATCAAAGGACCAGCTGACCGACTCTTATACTCTGTTACTCCTTTTAACCAAGGGCCAGTATATCTTTCCTACAATACCCTGCATGTGATCTAACCAGGGTTGTGTGTACACAAGACATGACCTCTATGCATGTATATTCCATCCTTTAGTTATAAAGGCTAGCCTTACATTTTTTGGTTATTATGTTATTACATGTTATGATATTTTAATAATCTTCATACATGAACCATTAAGTCTCCCTAGACACGTCTGTTAACAATTCAGTTCTGAAGTCTAGGCTTTGAGCAGAAACTTGCAACTTCATTTTTCATTTTTGCTTACACTGAAGTTTACATGGCATAGTCGGTCTATTCACATTCTGGGATGCAATCTACCTCCCCTGAAAATATCAATATGAAGCTACCACTTATTATCATTTACAATATTAGGATTATCTTTCTTTTCTTAATAAGATTTTACACTAATCTTGATAATTATTTGTAAGCATCTTTGTATATTCCAATTTTTGGTTTTCCTTTGCTGAATTCTAAAATGTTTCCCATCTCTAGGCCCACTATTATTTCTGGCAACTTTATCAGCCTCTTCCTTTGATATAATACCACATTTAATTTCACTATCACCCATGGATAAACCACTTTTCCTGTTGGACTTTTGTGCCTTAGAGGAATATATACAGGAGTCCCCCGCTTTTCGAACGTTCGCTTTACGAAACCTCGCTGTTACGAAAGACCTACATTAGTTACCTGTTTTTGCTAACAGAAGGTGTTTTCACTGTTACAAAAAAAGGCAGCGCACGATAAAAGGCAGCGTGCGCCCCAAGCAGCCAAGCTTCTACCCCGGAACTGCATTAAACACTTAAACTGCTTAAACACGTGCCTGTGAGCAGCCGTTTGCAAGATGAGTTCTAAGGTATCGGAAAAGCCTAAAAGAGCTCGTAAGGGTGTTAGACTTAGCGTAAAACTAGACATAATTAAGCGTTTCGATCGTGGTGAACAAAGTAAGGACAAAGTGAGTTTGGCTTGTAGAAGCTGACGAAGATGATGTTGAAGAGGTTTTGGCATCCCATGACCAAGAACTGATAGATGAAGAGCTGATGCAATTGGAAGAGGAAAAGATAACAATCGAAACCGAATGCAATAGCGAACGGACCAAAAATGAAGTCATCCAGGAACTGAACGTGAAGCAACTGCGTGAGATTTTCGCTGCAATTGACAACAATGATTGCAGAAAAGTACAACTTTAATTTTGAAAGGGTACGTAGATTTAGGGCAAATTTGCAGGATGGTTTGAGTGCTTACAAAGAACTGTATGATTGAAAAAAATGCGCGAAGCTAAGCAGTCAAGCATACTGTCGTTTTCAAGCCTTCCACATCAGCCACAGCAGACGACGAACCTCGACTTTCGACATCGAGGCAGGCAGACATAAAGATGACCTGCCTGCCCTGATGGAAACAGACGACGATGAGATGACACCTGTGTCCCACCACCCCAACCTCTGGGCTGCGGACCAATAAATTGCCACAGAGAATGCAGCAGTAGCCGGGACGCACCCAACACATCTTTAAGAAAAAAGCCGAGATAAACAAGCTAATTAATTAGGTGCCGCCCAGCACGTAAATGTTGGCCCAGATCAGAGGCGACACAATCAGCAATCGCCTCTGATCTGGGCCAACATTCACGTGTCAGGCTGCACCTAATTAATTAGCTTGTTTATTTCGGCTTTTTTCTTAAAGACGTGCTGGGTACGTCCTGGCTACCGCTGTACTGCTGCATGCTTCGTGGATCGGTATCAGTCGCTGCCTGGAGGTTGGAGACCACTGCACCACCCCAACCTCTGACGACTCAGCTTAACACACCATCATCAGTGTGCTCGGCGCTGTCTTCTCGATTCTGGTAAGTGAAACTACACTGTACATACATTATTTCTACTTTATATAGGCTGTGTATTTTTATGTGTTATTTGGTATGATTTGGCAGCTTCATAGCTTAAAGGTTACTGGAGAGAGTGTTTCTGCCAAGAGCACTTACGCCATGTTTCTGCCGAGAGTGCTTCCGCCGAGACCGCTTGTGTGAGATTTTTGCTACGGAGAACAGTGTGGCAATGATTGTAGAAAAGTATTTCTACTTTATATACTACTCCAACTACTGCACAGAGTCTTGCCATCTTCAGAAGTTTTCTGATGACTCTGCCATAGTTGGATGCATCAGCAAGGGAGATGAGGCTGAGTACAGGGCTACGGTAGGAAACTTTGTCACATGGTGTGAGCAGAATTATCTGCAGCTTAATGTGAAAAAGACTAAGGAGCTGGTGGTAGACCTGAGGAGGGCTAAGGCACCGGTGACCCCTGTTTCCATCCAGGGGGTCAATGCGGACATGGTGGAGGATTACAAATACCTGGGGATACGAATTGACAATAAACTGGACTGGTCAAAGAACACTGAGGCTGTCTACAAGAAGGGTCAGAGCCATCTCTATTTCCTGAGGAGAATGAGGTCCTTTAACATCTGCCGGACGATGCTGAGGATGTTCTACGAGTCTGTGGTGGCCAGTGCTATCACGTTTGCTGTTGTGTGCTGGGGCAGCAGGCTGAGGGTAGCAGACACCAACAGAATCAACAAACTCATTCGTAAGGCCAGTGATGTTGTGGGGATGGAACTGGACTCTCTCACGGTGGTGTCTGAAAAGAGGATGCTGTCCAAGTTGCATGCCATCTTGGTCAATGTCTCCCATCCACTACATAACGTACTGGGTGGGCACAGGAGTACATTCAGCCAGAGACTCTTTCCACCAAGATGCAACACAGAGCGTCATAGGAAGTCATTCCTGCCTGTGGCCGTCAAACTTTACAACTCCTCCCTTGGAGGGTCAGACACCCTGAGCCGATAGGCTGGTCCTGGACTTATTTCCTGGCATAATTTACATATTACTATTTAATTATTTAACAAAAACCAATTTCCCTTGGGATCAATAAAGTATGACTACTATGACTATATAGGCTGTGTATTTATCATATCATTCCTGCTTTTACTACATGTTACTGTTATTTTAGGTTTTGTGTGTTATTTGGCATGATTTGGTAGGTTATTTTTGGGTCTGCGAACGCTCACAAATTTTTCCCAAATAAATAAATGGTAATTGCTTCTTCACTTTATGACATTCCGGCTTATGAACGGTTTCATAGGAACGCTCTACCTTCGGATGGCGGGGGAAACCTGTACACTTTTTAAACAAATCATGAATACTTCTTCAGATAGTAGCCAGTACTTGTGTACCCTCATACCTTTCATTGTATTTTCCCAATCTGCAACAGCCAACTCACCCTCCCACCTTTATAATATCCTTTAAGTCCTGGTCTTAAATGAAAGACAGAGATACTACTTTCAAATTCAATGTAAAAGGCTACATTATGAACACATTTCCCTAAAGATTTAAGGATAGGGCAGAATACAGATTTTACAAAATCATTATTTGGTTCTAAGCATTACAATTTGAGGATAGATAGGTGAACCAGGAGAGGGGTTTGAGGGTAAATGGTGAGAAATTATTTTCACTAGTTGGGAAATTCTAAACAAAGGGGTAAAATCTAAAAATGAAGTAACAGGACTTTTTACAGTACAGTTAGAAAAGATTTCTACACAGGATGTTGGAAATTTGCAACTCTCAAGTGATATTAATCACTTACTAACTTTAATGGATATGGGTAAAGTAAGTATATAGATTTAAGTAGTTTTTAATAAACTACTACTACTCCCATGTCGTTTTGGCTTTAGCTTGTTACAAATCAGACAATAGTGGTTCAGCATCCACTATAAATCTCTTATGATTTCATTTCAGTTAGCCCTACGAGTTACTGCTTAATGAAGAATGAGCACATGGAGGTTAAATGAAGTAATTACACTTTAGCAGTAATATACTATGCTCTGTAAACTGAGTGCCTGGGGAAGGAGCCTTTCCTATTTTGAACCAGACACCAGTGAGAGTCAGTAGATTTGGCAGAGAAGATGAAGTCATCTCTTCTGCAAGTATAAATCCAGTCTTTTGACTTGCTAGCTGATAATGTTCACTAACACTCTGCTTGTAAAACTCAAGTGGAACTTTCCCCCCACCCCTCCCTGACACACACACCCTTTTCTCCCTAACACAGGAAGTGCTGAATATTTTCTCAGTTTTAAAAGGAAACAGCCTTCACAAGGATAAATTAGCTATCCCCAGACACAACAAGTGGGCTGATAAATCATAATCATCTAACACTGGAGAAATTAAATTGTAATTCACTAAAATGGAAACTTTAATGTCTTAAAAAAACAAAAAATCCTTTTATGATATATTGTGCTTGTTTCATTTTAATTATTATTCTGAAATAATCTGTTATTCTAGCAAGGAGACATTCCTTTAGAGGAAGGATAGATATGAAAACAGTCAGCATATTCCCAAGAACAAAGACAGGCATTTGATGTTGATGCTCATCATGTTTGCAGAACAATAACCGATTGGTATTTTCTTGGACAATTCACTATTTTGATAAACCTTTCCCTTTTGGAATATTTGGAATACAAGTTTGGAATTACAGGAGGTACCAATGTCAACACTACAGAAGAATCTGAAGTAAAGATTGAGGCAGAAAACATGTGCAGATTTTAAAAACATCCAGTAACTGCAGAAAGACTGAATGGTTTGCAGGGAAGAGGGGATTAACATTCCTGATGAGGTTTTAACTAGGAGAGGTACAGCCGGAGCTCAGGAAGAAAAGAGAAAAATAAAATCACAATACAATACTTATTTTAGCAATAATTAAAAAAGAAAAGCAAGAAAGGTTCTAACAGGAAGAGACCATGCAGTTTCTACTGAATATTTATTTTTAATCCTTTTTTGATGCTAGTTACACCACTCCCAATGGTATTCTAGTTTAAGATATTCTAATATAGCAAAGATTGAAATCAAATCAACATTCACAACACGCTGGAGGAACTCAGCAGGTCGGGCAGCATCTGTGGAAACGATCAGTCAACGTTTCGGGCCGGAACCCTTCGTCAGGACTAAAGAGGGAAGGGGCAGAGGCCCTATATGACTGGACTATATGAGAGGCCCTATTAACTGGAAATCAAATCTCCAGTTTTTGTCTTGAGTGACCTTGCTGAACAATTAACAAGTCTTAAATTGTATCTTACTCTATCGATATAGCAGGATTACAGATCAAAGTACTCACCTTGCTGGTCTCAAGACTGTCAGGGTCAAACTGAACCTGCTTTGCAGCAAGTTCCCTTCCTGTGTCTACATCGTAACAGAGATATACACGTCCAAATGCTCCCTGACCGAGCAGTTTCCCTCTTCTCCAGTTGGTAGGTGCACTTGGGGCTGTAATTGAACAAGTAAAACATTAGGCTCTGTTGAAAAATTAAGTTAATTACAGAGAAGCAATTAAGATATCTGGAGTGTAATTCTGAACTGGAGCAGGGTTCCCATTGCAGAGCACTCATATTTGAATTAAGTTGACTCTGAAAATGACTTATTATTGTAAGACCTTAAGACATAGGAACAGAATTGGGCCATTCAGCCCAGAGTCTGCTCCTCCATTTCATCATGGCTGATCCATTTCCTTCTCATCCCCATTTTCCCGTCTTCTCTCCATAACCTTTTCTGCCCTGACTTATCAAGAATCTATCAACTTGCCCCTTAAATACACTCAATGACGTGTCCTCCACAACCACCTATGGCAACAAATTCCACAGATTCACTACCCTCTGGCTAATGAAATTCCTCCTCATCTCCATCTTAAATGGTCATCCCTCTATTCTGAGGCTGTGCCCTCTAGTTCTCGATTTCCCGTTGTAGGAAACGTGCTTCCCACATTTACTCCATCAAGGCCTTTCAACATTCGATAGGTTACAATAAGATCTCCTCTCATTCTTCTCAATTCCATGAGTACAGGCCCAGGGCCATCAAATGCTCCTCATATGATAAGCCTTTCATTCCCAGAATAATTTTCGTAAACCTCCTTTGATTTCTATCCAATGACAAAACATCTTTTCTTAGATAAGGGGCCCAAAACTGCTCTCAATACTCCAAGTGAAGCCTCACCAGTGCTTTATAAAGCCTCAGCATTATATCCTCGCTTTTTTATTCTAGACCTCTTGAAATGAATGCTAACATTGCATTTACCTTTCTCATCACAAATTCAACCTGCAAATGAACCTTTAGGGAATCCTGCACAAAGACTCCCAAATGCCCCTGCACCTCAGTTTTTTTTTCATTTTCTCTCCATTTGGAAAATAGTCTACCCTTTCATTTCTTCTACCAAACTGCATTACTATATACTTCCAGACACTGTATTCATCTGCCATCTCTTTACCCATTCTTCTCATCTGTCTAAGTTCTTCTGTAGCCTCTCTACTTCCTCAACACTACTTGCCCCTCCACTATCTTCGTATCATCTGCAAACTTGATCACAAAGCCATCAATTCCATCATCCAAATCACTGACATATAACGTTAAAAGCAGTCCCAACACTGACCCCCACAGAATGCCACGTCACTGGCTGCCAATCAGAAAAGGTTCCTTTTATTCTTGGTCTTTGCCTCCTGCCAATCAGCCAATGCTCTATCCATGCTAGTATCTTTCCTGTAATACCATGGGCTCTTAACTTGCTTAGCAGCCTCATGTGCAGCACCTTGTCAAAGACCTTCTGAAAATCCAAGTACACAGCATTCACCTATTCTCCCTCATCTGTCCTGCTTGTTATTTCCTCAGATACTTCCAACAGAATTGTCAGGCAAGATTTTCCCTTAAGGAAACCATGCTGTGTTCAACTCCATCAACTTCCCAACCACAAAAGTCAGGCTAACTGGCCTATATTAAGCAGTCCTGAAGAAGGGTCTCAGCCTGAAATGTCAACTGTTTACTCTTTCCACAGATGCTGCTTGACCTGCTGAGTTCCTCTAGCATTTTGTGTGTATTGCTTTGGATTTCCAGCATCTGCAGATTTGCTCTTGTTTATAATTTCCTTTCTTCTGCTTCCCTCCCTTCTTGAAGAATGGAATGGCATTTGCAATTTTCCAGTCATCGAGAACCATGCCATAATTGAGTGATTCTTTAAAGATCAAGGAGGGAGGAGAAGATGGCGGTGCGACGCAGCACGTGCGGCCGTTCCAAATGAATATCGTATGTGTAACTAGGGGGCCGTGCTTCAATCCTGATTTGATGGGGACAGCCGTGAAAGTGCAGAGGAACATCTGGAGCAACTTCTGAAATGCCTGCTTCGCTGCCGCTGCTACTGTGCGATCGAGAATCTGTGGAGACTTAGGCCCCAAATCCTCGGCTTTGCGTATCGCCTGTTGCTGGGGCAGGGGTCAAAACGCTCGGCAGAGATGGTGCTTGGTGCTCGGTGTTGAATAGGTGATCGGAGGCTCGGAGTTTTTCAGATGGACTTGGAGTCGGACTGTAGTCAGATGCTTCTGGGATGCTGCATCGGCAAGTTGGCAGCGCTGGGGGTTTACTGTCTGAGTGAGATGATGGGACTTTGAGAGACTCTGAGACTTTTACTGTGCCATGATCTGTTCTTATCAAATTATGGTATTGCTTTGCACTGTTCTAACTATATGTTATAATATGTGGTTTTTGTTAGTTTTTAAGTTGGTATGTCATGTGTGGAAAAAACATTTTTATCATTTCTTAATGCATGCGTTACTAAATGATAATAAAGGGAGACAGCGTGTCCTCATAATCATAATAATAATGCCTCCACAATCTCTTCAGCTTCCACTTTCAGAACCCTGGGATGTTCAGCATCGGGCCCAGATGACTTATCTACCTTCAGACCTTTCAGCTTCCCAAGCATCTTCTCCTTAGTAATAATGATTACACGTACTTCTGCCCCCCGACACACTCAAACTTCCATCATACTACTGGTGTCTTCCATGGTGAAGACTGATGCAAAATACTTATTCAGTTCACCTATTTCCTTGTCCCCCATTACTGCCTCTCTAACATCACTTCCAATGGTCCAATATCTGCTTCTTGCTTCTTTTACTCTTTATATATCTGAAACACTTTTGGTATCCTCTGATATTACTGGCTAACTTACATCCTATTTCATCTTTTCCCTCCTTATGGTTTTTAAGTTGCTTTCTGTTGGTTTTTAAAATCTTCCTAATCCTCTAACTTTCCACCAGTTTTTGCTCTATTATATGTCCTCTCTTTTGCTTTTATGTTGGTTTTAACTTCCCTTGTCAGCCATAGTTGTGTCATCCTCCCTTTAGAATACTACTACTTTGGGATGTATCTGTCCTTCACCTTCTGAATTACTCCCAGAAATTCCAGCCATTGCTACTCTGCCATCATCCCTGCTAAGTGTTCCCTTCCAATCAACTCTGGTCAGCTCCTCTCTTAAGCCTCTATTTCCCTGTACTGTACTGTAATACTGAATACATTTGACTTTAGCTTCTCCCTCTCAAACTGCAGGGTGAATTCTATCATATTGTGAGCATCAAGGGTTCCTTTAGCTTAAACTCCCTAATCAAATCCGATTCATTACACATCACCCAGTCCAGAATAGCTGATCCCTTAGTGGGCTCAACCACAAGCTGCTCTAAAAAACCATCTCATAGACATTCTACAAATTCTTTGCCTAGGGATCCAAAATCAGCACCAACCTGTTTTTCCCAATCTACTTGCATATTGAGATCTTCCTTGACTATCGTAATATTGCCCTTTTGACATGCATTATGACATAGTTCAGTATTTGATGCACAGAATATAGTTTTGGCAATGTGGAAGGAAAATGGTAACAGCAGTAGGTAGCCACTTAGTCCCTCAGGCATATTCCACCGTTCAGAGAAATCACAGCTGCTTGGTGACCCAATTCTATATTCTTGACACTTCTTTGGTTAACAAAAGCTTATTTATTTATAATAAAATCAGCATGAATTATCATTTGGGGAAATTCCAAATTCAATTTCATTCTTGAAATGTGTAGTTCTCCTGTTTACCAAAAGTTTAAACTTCCCTAGTGTTGAGTGAAGAACAGTTGTTTCAGCTCTGTTCATTAAAAAAAATTACTTCAGTAAGTTAGAACCACCAGAAGTATTAGAGCATCCTTAGAAACATTTTGTCATTTGTATCATTTTGCGAGGGTTGCTCCCAATTGACTGATCTCACCACTGTTGCCTCTGTGTGAAAGGACCTATTCAGTACCACCTACCTGATCTTTCTGCAAAGCCTCAAAATTATTTCCCCCTGTAAGTAATTTTAAAGATTGATTTCATGTGAGTTTGTGGAGGACAAGCATCTTCATGCTTAGCAGTTTGTTAAAGTTTATAATTAAGACAAATAATTTTCTAAGTGCCAGTCATAAACAATTCTACATTCAGCGCATCTGCCAGATTCTAATTGTGTGATTTCTGCCGGTTTCATGAGTGGGATAATGCATTTAAAATCAAACTGGAATAGCAGCTAGGATTCTTGTTAAATTCTTATTCTCACTATATTTGCATAAATTATGGCCAGATACAAACTTTTGTAAAAACAATGGTACCTTAAGTATCTCAGGGCGGATTTATAGGAGTGGCTGATGAATCTGAACTAAATGGCTAAATCAAAACAAAAATAACACCCAGCAAACTGGAAATGGTTAAGTGCAGCAACCCGAGTGAATTAGTACCAAAACTGCTTTTAAAACCTTAGTCAGCTGATCACTCCAAACAGAAGTCGAAGTAGGGAAATATCCAACTTTTTAAAAGTTATCACTGTATGTTCCTTCAGAAAAATTTAAAGCACCATTCAGCATTCATCTAATCCATACTGTTCATTAGTTAATAATCTCAGTGAGATCTGAAGTTCTCTCAACACACATCAAAGTTGCTGACGAAGGATCTCGGCCCGAAACGTCGGACTGTACCTCTTCCTAGAGATGCTGCCTGGCCTGCTGCATTCACCAGCAACTTTGATGTGTGTTGCTTGAATTTCCAGCATCTGCAGATTTCTTCGTGTTTCTGAAGTTCTCTAATTTTTCTTCATGGCTGTTATCTGTTTTACTTGTAATCTATTTATTTGGTCCCATCTCCAAGGCACCAAACAGAGCTTAAATGCATCAACAATACTGCTTCAATCACCAACTGAACTGGTTGAGGATTGAAGGACACATTTACTACATTGTATCTGTCGAAGATAGTGAATGATGCAACACCATGGAAAACTCCCCTGTACTTTGCCCTCACCAACATGACTGCTGCAGATATATCTATTCATGACAGCACTGGCTGGAGTAATCAGTGCACAATCTTAGTGGAGACCAAGTCATTCCTTCACACTGAGGGTACTCACATTGAGTAACACAATCCCCACACAAAGTGGCATTTATATTGAACAGCAAACACGAGGAAATCTGCAGATACTGGAATTTCAAGCAACACACATCAAAGTTGCTGGTGAACGCAGCAGGCCAGGCAGCATCTCTAGGAAGAGGTACAGTCGACATTTTGGGCCGAGACCCTTGGCCCGAAATGTCAACTGTACCTCTTCCTAGAGATGCTGCCTGGCCTGCTGCGTTCACCAGCAACTTTTATGTGTGTTGTTTATATTGAACAGATTTGGCAGCTCAAAACCTGGCTTCTACGATGGCATGTGGACTAACAGGAGCAGCAAGTTGTCTGGAATTACATCACATCACAGTCTGGAATTTTGTGGTCACCAGCACCAAGTACGAAAGTCATAGTCATACTTTATTGATCCCGGGGGAAATTGGTTTTCGTTAGTTACACCATAAATAAATAAATAGTAATAAAACTATAAATAGTTAAATAGTAATATGTAAGTTATGCCAGTAAATTATGAAATAAGTCCAGGACCAGCCTATTGGCTCAGGGTGTCTGACCCTCCAAGGGAGGAGTTGTAAAGTTTGATGGCCACAGGCAGGAATGACTTCCTATGACGCTCTGTGCTGCATCTCAGTGGAATGAGTCTCTGGCTGAATGTACTCCTGTGCCCACCCAGTACATTATGTAGTGGATGGGAGACATTGTCCAAGATGGCATGCAACTTGGACAGCATCCTCTTTTCAGACACCACCGTCAGAGAGTCCAGTTCCATCCCCACAACATCACTGGCCTTACAAATGAGTTTGTTGATTCTGTTGGTGGCTGCTACCCTCAGCCTGCTGCCCCAGCACACAACAGCAAACGTGATAGCACTGGCCACCACAGACTCGTAGAACATCCTCAGCATCGTCCGGCAGATGTTAAAGGACCTCATTCTCCTCAGGAAATAGAGATGGCTCTGACCCTTCTTGTAGACAGCCTCAGTGTTCTTTGACCAGTCCAGTTTATTGTCAATTCGTATCCCCAGGTATTTGTAATCCTCCACCATGTCCGCATTGACCCCCTGGATGGAAACAGGGGTCACCGGTGCCTTAGCCCTCCTCAGGTCTACCACCAGCTCCTTAGTCTTTTTCACATTAAGCTGCAGATAATTCTGCTCACACCATGTTCCATCCCTACAACATCACTGGCCTTACAAATGAAGAGACAGGTATAGTGGGAGCAGCCATCTTGTAAATGGCCAATGTGTTAGGTCAAAGTATGAGCTTTGGCAAGCAATTAGCTTCAGTGAGGAGGCTGAGAAATGACCAAGTAGGTGTTTCTTTTATCTCTCAGTAGAAGGGACAGAGATAAAGGATATTGAAGCTAGTGTGGTGATATCCTGAAGGAGAAGCATACGGGAATCAGAGACATTTCCAATTTCTAAGGGCTACACCGACAGGATACAAACAGCTACAGCTCCTGTCACTCCACACAGTACAGCTGGAGCTGTGCAGTGTTCACTGGATTCACTCTGCAGCATCAAAAAGGCTGAAACTATGGTAGACACTACATTTAATGAGTTGGTCACACCATGAGTAGAGAAGGGAGCTGGGCAAGCTCCAGGGAGGACAGCAAGTGCTAGTGTGTAATGCAGAAGTCCGCTGTGATCATTCCCCTCTCAAACAGGTGTACTCTCTCAGAAAAGCATCAACAGCAGCCATGCTCATGCATCACAGTTGTCTCTGATGAACATCGAGGGAGGGAGAACAACACGCACAAAATGCCAGAGGAACTCAGCAGGCTAGGCTGCATCTATGGACAAAAGTAAACAACTGACATTTCAGGCTCTGACCCTTCTTCAGGATTTCCAGCATCTGCTGATTTTCTCATGTTTGTGGAGGGAGAGAGAAGTCCAGGCAAGCAGTAAGGATAGGAGATTTGATAGTGAGGGATTAGAGAGCACTTCTGTGGCTGAAAGAGAAGCTCTCTAATGGTATGTTGCCTTCCTTGTACTAGGATTTGGATGTGTCTTGATTAGGTCCAGAACATTCTGAAGACAGGGGGAGAACAGCTAGAGTACACATTGGTAGAAAGAGGGATGAGGTCTTGCTGTTTCAAAAGTTAGGCAGAAAGTTAAAAAGCAGGATCTTTAGGGTCATAATCTCAGAATTATTTCCCATTTTATGTACTAGTGAGGGTAGAAATGAGAGGACAGGATGGATGTATGTGTAGCTGAAGGGCTGGAGCAGGAGGGAGGGCTTTAGGTACTTGGATCATTAGGATTGCTTGTTGAGCAGGTGGGCCACATACAAAAAAGGAAGAGGCATCAAAACTGGAAGGGGACCAATATCCTTGCAGGGAAGTTTGCTCATACTCCACGAGCAGGTTTAAACTAATTTGTTAGAGGATTGGGAAACAAAATATCAGTGGGGAGAAAATTGGAAAGGACAAATCAAGCCAATGGGCAGAATGTAGAGTTAAATAGACATTTTTCTGACCGAAAATATGCAACACGTCGTGTTTCAGGGATCAGTACTGTGACCCTGGGGGTTTCTAATTATACATTCAGTGGTCACTATTAGGTACACCTGCTTGTTAATGTAAATATCTAATCAGCCAATCATGTGGCAGCAGCTCAATGCAGACATGGTCATGAGGTTCAGTTGTTGTTCAGACCAAACATCACAATGGTAGAGAAATGAGAACATAGTAACTTTCACTGTGAATGACAGTTGCTGTCAGACAGGGTGGTTTGAGTACTTCGGAAACAGATGATCTCCTGGGACTTTCATGCAGTCTCTAGAGTTTACCGAGAATGGTATGAAATAAAAAAAAAAATAAAATCCACTGAATGACAGTGGAGAATGGCTAGACTGGTTCAAGCTGACAGCAAATCATAACCACACAATACAACAGTGCAAAAGAGCATCTCTGAATGCACATGTTGAATCTTGAAGTGATGGGCTACAGCAGAAGACCACAAACATACTCAGTGACCACTTTATTAGGTACAGGAGGTACCTAATAACGTGACTGAGAATGCCAGTGGGTCTGATTAACAGGTTTACAGATGACATGAAAATTCTAAGGATGTCTAAGGATACAGCAGAACATACATCAGCTGGGAATTTGAGTGAGACAATGGCAAATGAAATTTAATCCAGACAAATGTGATAATGCACTTTGAAAAGTTAAATTCAAATAGACTGTACCCAGTAAATGTCAGGGATTACAGAAGTACTGATGTAAAGAGAATGTGGGGTGCAAGTCCATAGCTCCCTGAAAGAAGCAACACAGGTATTAGGGCAGTGAAGCACTGAGTATAAGAACTGAGGTGTCATGTTGCCCTGTACCAAACATTGGTTAGACCACACATGGAGTCCTGTGTACAGTTCTGGGCGCCCCATTACAGGAAGAACATGGCAGCAATAGAGTGTGCAAAAGAGATTCACCAGGATATTGCTGAAATGGAGGGCTGTAATTATAAGGTAAAATTGGAAAGTGATTTATTCTCACTGGGAGGATAAGGTAAGAGGCCAAGGGCTGACCTCTGAAGTTTATAAAGTTTGAGGATCATATGGATAGAAATCGATAATCACAACTTTTCTCAGGGCAGAGCAGTTTAAGCTAGATGGCATAGCTCTAAAGTGAAAGGGAAGACATTTAAAGGAGATGCGAGGTGTAGACTTTTCCCCACATAGAAGGTAGTAGTTATCTGGAACAAGTTGCCGGAAGAGGTGACTACAATTACAATGTTTAAACAGCATCCAGGCAGGTACTTAGATGAGAAAGGATATGAACCTAATGCAGGCAAATTGGGTTAGTGTAGATAAACAACACAGAATGATGGACAAGAAGAGTGAAAGGGCTCACTTCTGTGCTGTACAATTTTATAAGGTTATGGGAGGGCAGGCAGAATCAATTGTATTTATTTTAATGCAAGGAGCCTCATATGGATCATCATTTGGAATTATGATGTTATTATAATCCCGGAAACATGGTTGATGAAAGGGTAGGACTGGCTACTTCGTGTGCTGCGGGGTATAGAAGGTTCAGACATGACAGAGGGGAATGCCAAAAGAGGAGGCGGAAATTGCATATCTGATTGGAGAAAACCTAACAGCAGTATTTTGAGAGGATATCTTGGAGGGATCATGCAATGAGGCTATAGGTAGAATTTAAGAATAAGATGGGCAATTACTTTCTTGTTATTATTCTATAGGCCTCACAATTTTAATGGAAATTAGAGGAACAGATATGCAAGCAAATCACAAAGGTGGAAGAGCAACAGCGATATAATAGTTGGGGTAGGGGGTTTAACTCTCAGTATTGACTGGGAGTGCCTAGTGCAGGGGTTCCCAATCTTTTTTATGCCATGGACCCCTACCACTAAGTGAGGGGTCTGTGAGCCCCAAGTTGGGAACTCCTGCACTAGTGCAAAGGGTTTAGAAAGGGTGGAATTTATTAAGGTGTCCAACAATTTTTTGAGGAAATATGTATATATGATTTTGTGTTTCCTGTTGTCTGTCAGATGGTCAGTAAGACATCAATCACCCTTTTCTTCCTAATCTCTACCCATATCGCCTCACTTGAGGAACCTCCTTGAACATGTTTCTTCAATACTCAAGTGTCCCATTCCCTGACTAACAGAGCAATGCCACCTTCTCTTTTGCATCCTCCTCTGTCCCGTTTGAAAATTCTCTGAAGCAGGCTACTGAGTTTCCAGTCCTACTCATCTTTCAACTATGTCTGTGATAACAATAATATCATTGTGTTAACTAAAAGCTTTGAATTTGTCTACCTTGCTATTTAGACCTCTTCCATTAAAATAGACCCAATTTAATACTGTATTCCTCTGTGAATTTACCCTCGCGCTCTGCCTACTACCCATCTCCCCTTAAGGTGACTGTACCATTATATGGTATACCATCATACCACCATTGTATCTACTTTGAAAGTCAATACCCTGCCAGTTTTAACCTTCCCCAACAGTATTAATAAATTTCCCCACTTGGATTTTGGTCCTATCCCAGTTTTGGGCAACCCATCCCTTTTGTATAGCTCCCATCTTTCACAGAAATGGGAATCAGATTTGTACAACATTGCTATGGGAAGCAAAGGAAAAGAATGCTAGGGTTCTGGCCAAGATTTTCATATTTCCACTGCCAACAAGTGAAGATCCACAAACCTAGGCACATCTTCCTCTCCTGCACCATTTAGTTGATCCATCCTTCTATTCATATTAGTTCACGCATCAGAAACAAACCAGAGATTATAACCTTGGAGGTCCAACTACTTAAACAGCTACACAGCTCTCTTAACTCATGTTGCCTGACCTAATCTCTGAGCACTTGCACAAGAAACAAAAGTCAGCAGGTCAGGCAGCATCTATGAAAATGAATAAACAGTTGATGTTTTGGGCTGAGACCCTTCTTCAGGACTGGAAAGGAAGGGATAAAATGCCAGAATAAAAAGATAGGGGGAGGGGAAGGAGGACAAGCTAGAAGGTGATAGGTGAAGCCAGGTGGATGGGAAGGGGGGGGTGGGGGGTGAAGCAAGAAGCTAGGAAGTGATAGGTAGAAAAGGTAAAGGACTAGAGAAAGAATCTGATAGGAGAGGAGAGTTGACCATGGGGAAAAATGGAAGAAGGGGCACCATGGGAACAGTGATGAGAAGAGTTAAGAGGCTAGAGTAGGGAATTGAAGAGGGAAGGTGGAGGAAAAAAAATTACCAGGAGAAATTGATGTTCATGCCATCAGGTTGGAGGCCACTTAGACTGAATACAAGGTGTTGCTCCTCCAACCTTTGAGTGGCCTCATCATGGCAGAAGAGAAGGCCATGGACCAACATGTGGGAACAGGAATGGGGATAAGAATTAAAATGGTTGGCCACTGGGAAATTTCACTTTTTGCAGATGGAATAGAGGTGCTTGAAAGAGCAGCCCCCCAATTTACATAAGGTCTCACCAATGTAGAGGAGGGCCATATCAGGTACGCCGGATGCAATTGATGACCCCACCAGATTTGCAAATGAAGTGTTGCCTCACCTGGAAGATCTGTTTGGGGCCCTGAATGGAGGACAATGGGTAGATGCAGCTTTTCTGTCCTTTAGAGAGATATGTGCTAGGAGGGAGATTAGTGGGGAGGGGGCAAATGGACAAGGGAATCAAGAAGTGAGCAATCCCTGCAGAGGCTTTGGGGGGGGGGGAGGGGAAGAAATTAGTAGGCTTATAAAAGGTGTCGGTAGGCAGTTTTTCTCCAGAGATGGAGACATTGAGAAAGGGGAGGGAGGTGTCAGAAATGGACCGTGAATACAAGGGCAGAGTGGAAGCAAAGTTGATGAAACTGTCTGCCACTGTCTTTTATAAACCTACCAAATCCCACAGCTATCTTGACAATACGTCTTCCCACCCTATCCCCTGTAAAAATGCTATTCCCTTTTCTCAGTTCCTTCATCTCTATCACATCTGTTCCTAGGATGTGGCTTTCCTTTCCAGGACATCAGAGATGTCTTCTTCAAAGAACAGGACTTCCCTTCCTCCACTATTGCTGCTGCCGTCACCTGCATCTCACCCATTTACTGGATATCCACACTCACCCCATCTTCCCGCCACCTTAACAGGAATAGAGTTCCCCTTGTCCTCCATGTAACATGCTGTAAGGTTTCACTGCTAAGGCTAATGTAATGGCTTCTATGTAATGTTTCACTGCTAATGTAATGGTTTCTCTGTAGCAGCAATGTTTGGGTTATGACTAGAGATAACAGGACTTTGGAATGTATGTTAACCAATGGGAGAAATGCTGTTCTTTCTTGAGAGTCTGGAAGAGAGATTTTAGCGGTTCTTTCGTCAGGGAGCGACAGAGAGAGAGGATGTGAATGGAGAGAGTTGGAAGACCACCGAACGGAGTGGACTGAGGAGCAAGGGTCCGAGGACCGGCTAGGCTTGGAGGTCAACAGGAACAAATGAATGGACAGTGAGCTCCAATGATGTGCAATAGACTTTTTCCTTAAAATGGGCCCTTTTACTTTTTATTTTTACTAACCCGCTATCCAGATTAAGATTTATAAAGTTCAATCATTTAATTGCATATGGTGTACTGTCTGATATTTTGCGGTGCGGATTTGTAACCAGGCAACACATCACACAGCATCCACACAAACGGAACTTCTCGGTTTGGCTGGGCCAGGAGTTGTTTTCCCCTAGACGAGCACATGCTGGCTGAGCCTGAGGGTTACATCCACATCCAACACTTCATTCTCCACAACTTCCACCACCTTCAAAGGGATCCTACCACAAAACACATCTTTACCTCCAACCACTCTCTGCTTTCCAGAACTACTTCAGTGGCAGCAAGGCAATGGTTGATAGGTACTTGAGTGACAGGAGCATTGTAAATAATCTAATTCAAAGAACCTCAGCATTCATCTCCTTGTTACTTTCTTCTTATGCACAGAAATCTGACTCATTAGAAGATCCATCAGATTGTGACTGCAAGTATGTCTTACACCAGAGGCCATGTGGAGCTGAGTCCAAGCTGGAGTTGGTGTTGCTGCCCAGTGCTCGACTGCAGATTTCAGCAACATTCATGGAATCCGGTCTTGGACTATATTTTTTTGTATGACTGTATTTTACTGATATCTTGTAGATTTACTGCTATCTTATCTTATATGTGCTTTGTGCTGTGTGACTGTGGTACTCTGTTTTGCACCTTGGCTCCAGAGTAACACTGTTTTGTTTGGCTGTATTCATGTATGGTTGAATGACAATTACACTTGAATTATTTGAATTATGATTTGCAAATAGGTGACTTTTAATGTAGAGTAGATTTAACTGGAAGGGACAGAAGAGGGAGGAAATAGGAGCAGGGGTATGTCACTCAGCTCCTCAAATCTGCATTGCCATTCAACATGGTCATGCTGATCAGCCCCTGACCAGTTCTCCTTCACCCTCAATTTCCAGTAATTTACCTACTTCCTCTTTAAATATTCCCAATGATCTAATACCACAACCCACCAGCAGAGATTCATCACCCTCTACGGAAAAAGTTCCTCCACAGCACCACTTCCTGATGTTGTAGCTCCCCTTTTTCAGATCCTCCCATGAACGGTGACATCTTGATATCTGTACCTCAGGAAGAAGGACACCTCAATTGCTCTGTACTTCATTCATCTGAAATCTGTTTCTAAATGGACAACATTCTGCCTTATGATTCCCCTTACCCAAGTGTGATTCACTTTTGCACACTAAACTCCATTTGCTTGTTAACTCAAACTATTTATAACCTGTTGCAACATCCAAACATCAGTCTGGGAAGCATGATTTTCTCTTTCCTGATTGGGTTACTGGACAAATGGATACTAGCTTGAGCCTTTCCATTAACCTTCTGCTGGTCTGTAGGGGTCACTAAATCACCAAATAGGGAAAATCACATCAATTTTCAGGAGCTTTTCAAAAGTTGGCAAATTGTGAACACAAGATTAAGGCTGACATTTTGTTGCCAGATATAACATGGTCTGAAATCTGTCCCACTAGTTCTCAGGGAAGCATCACTCAGTTCCAGTCACCACCCCAGCTTAAATCTGATAAAATGTGAAATTGAAGAACTCACCTAACTTACCTGATCTCATCCTTCCTGAATACCAAATCTAGTATTGTGCCTATCATTACAGCAACTAGCAATTTAAAAAAATGTGCCCTGCCTCACTCACTCTTCCTTCCCTAAATGGGTGTAGTCTGTATCCTAGAATGCTGAGGAAATAGCAGAAGCACTGACCAGAATCTTTCAGACATCATTAGATACAGCAGCCGTGCCAGAAACTAGGAGCTTGCCAATGTACACTACACCACTGTTTAAAAAGGGAGAAAAGGATAAACCATGTAATTAAATATATCAGCCATCTGTACATAGGCAGGAAGGTTCCAGAAACAATGTAGAATAAATTTAATTTGTATTTGATAGTTAATAACCAGCTTTGATTTAACAGTGCAAGAAAAAATGAGCAGAAATCTAGATACAAGAATCTGCAGATGTTGGGAATCTGAAGCAATGTAAATGAGCTGGAGAAACTCAGTGAGTCAGGCAGCATCTATGGAGGGAAATGAACTGCTGACATTTCAGGTAGAAACCCTTCAATGCTCCTAATGAAGGGTCTCAACCAGAAAGGTTGAATGATAATTTCCTTCAGTAGATGCTGCCTGACCCACTGAGTTCCTCCAGCTCCTTTGTGTGCTGCTGTTTAAGCAGGAATCTAATTTCTTTTCCTTCATTCATAACTTTTGAGCAAATGGAGACCGTATATGAATGCAACTGTCAGACAAAGACTGATAGGTGGCAAATAACGTATGCATTACAAAACAATTTCCAACTAAATAGCACCCAGTAACATATCCATGATGTTCAATAGCATTACCAATGCCTAGACGCTAAAGTCATTCGGGGGTGGAGTGGTCATCACTGATCAGAAACTTAACTGGCTTCTCCCATAAATACAATGGCTAAAAGAGGAGATTAATTCCTTCATTTCAGGAATCTACACCTACCAAGGCATGAATGTTATTCTTTCTTACACAAGGGGTCTATATCTTCATACAGTATTCTCTACGATCTCCAAACCCTTTATAATTGCAGGAAAACTTCCTTATATACTCTTATAACCATAAGATTATAGGAGCAGAGCAAGGCCATTTGGCTGAGAGAGTCTGCTTTGCCATTTCATCACGGCTGATCCATTTCGCTCTCTTGCCTTCTCCCCGTATCCCTTCGTGACCTGATTGAACAAGAACCTATCAACCACTGCCTTAAATATACATAAAGACTTGGCCTCCACAGCTGCATGTGGCAAAGAATTCTACAGATTCACCACACTCTGGCAAAAAAAAAATCCTCATCTCCTTTCTAAAAGGATGCCCCTCTATTCTGAGGCTGTGTCCTCTGGTCTTGGACTCTCCCACCATAGGAAACATCCTCTTCACATCCACTCTATCAAGGCCTTTCACCATTCAGGAGGTTTCAATGAGGTTACCCCTCATTCTTCTGAATTCTAGTGAATACAGGTCCAGACCCATCAGACTCTCTTCAGATGACAAATCATTCAATCCTGGAATCATTTTTGTGAACCTCCTTTGAACCCTCTCCAGTTTCACCATATCCTTTCTAAGATAAGGCACTCAAACCTGCTCACAATATTCCAAGTGAGGCTTCACCAGTGCTTAATAAAGCCTTAACATTAAATCCTTTTATATTCTTGTCCTATTGAAATGAATGCTAACATTACATTTGCCTTCCTCACCACAGACTCAACCTGCAAAATTAACCTTTAGGGAATTCTGCACAAGGACTCCCAAGTTCCTTTGTTGCTGTTTTTTTCTCTCCATTTAGAAAATAGTCAATCCTTTCATTTCTTCTGCCAAAGTGCATAACCATACACTTCCCAACATTGCCGTTCCACCTGCCATTTCTTTGCCCATTCTCCTAATGTGTCTAAGTCTTTTAGTAGCTTCTCTATTTCCTCAAAACAACCTGTCCCTCCATCCTCGTATTGTCTACAAACTTTCCAACAAAGCCATCAATTCCATCATCCAAATCATTGACATACAAGTAAAAAGAATTGGTCCCAACCACATGTGGTACCTTCTCAAAGGTCTTTTGAAAATCCAAGAACACAATATCAAACAATTTTCCTGTCTATCCTATTTGTTACTTCTTCAAAGAACTCCAATACCACCTCATTTTCATTCTAAATGGACATCCCTTTATTCTAAGGCTATCCCCTCTGGTCTTAGAAACACCCCTCCCCACCATAGTGTATATCCTCTCCACATCCACTCTATCCAGGCCTTTCAACATTTGATAGGTTTCAATGAGATTCCCTCTCATTTTTCTGAATTCTGTGAATACAGGCCTAGAGACATCAAATGCTCTTCATATGATAAGCCTTTTAATCCCGGATTCCTTTTTGTGAACCTCCTTTGAACCCTCTCCAATGTCAGTACATCCCTTCTTAGATAATGGGCCTAAAGCTGCTCACAACATTCCAAGTGAGGCCATATCAGCGCATTATAAAGCCTCAACATTACCTTCCTCACCACCAACTCAACCTGCAAAATTAACCTTTAAGAATCCTCCCAAGTCTCGTTGCATCTTAGATTTTTGAATTTTCTCTCCAGTTAGAAAATAGTCTATGTTTTTATTTCTTCTACCAAAGTGCATGACCATATACTTCCTGACACTTCCTGACACCATCTGACACTTCTTTGTTCATTCTAACCTGTCTCAATCCTTCTGTAGCCTCTTTGCTTCTGCAACACTAGCTGTCCCTCCATCTATCTTTGTATCATCTGCAAACCTGGTCACAAAGCCATCAATTCCATCATCCAAATCATTGACATATAATGTAAAAAGCAGTCCCAACAGACCCCCGTGGAACCTTTATTATAAAGGTCACCTTCACAAAGAAAGATTAGTAGGCCAAATGGCTCATTCAGTCTGTCGTAACGATCACAGCTAATCTGATTTTGGGCTCAAGTGACTTTCTTGCCTAATCCCAATAATTTTTGATTCCTCAGATTGCATAAAAGTTATCTACTTCAGTTTTAAATATATCTGATGACTCAGCCTCCACAGAATCATAATGTTCAAATATTTCTACTCAACCTTAAGTTGCCCAGTACATACTCTGTACTTTCTAGTTCTAGATCATCATCAAGCGCCCTCAAAAAATCTATCCTGCTGATCTGCACAGAAATTCGTATTTCAGTAATAGTATTTCTTATCATCCTGAACTCAAATGAGGTTAAGTACTCAAATAATTCCACTATGCTTTGCCCCAGGAATCACCCTCGTGTTCTGTTCTGTCTCCAATGTAAATATATCGTGTTAAAGGAGACCAATGCACAACTTCCTTAGTTACTCCATTCCTCTTAATTCCATCCGTTGCTGCTTCATGTCGACGAGGATACCCAGATCTTTTGCCTACAAAAACATACTCGTCTCTCTATATTGAACCAACATCTTTCCTTCTAAGCGGATAAAATCACTTTCACCCACTTTTTTGCTACAACTGCCATACAAATTTTTGCAGTCGATTAATACATTCTTTCCACCTTGCTTTACTATGAAGACATGGGAATCATGGCCCCAACACTGATCCTCGTTGTATCCTGCAAGTTACAGAAAGCCAAGCTGAAAGTCACCCATTTATCACGACTGCTTTCTGTTTGTTAATTCTTTACTAATATGTGAGCTTCAACCCCGTGAAGTCTTCCCTTGTGAAATAACCTTCAACCTTTCTTGAACCAATCGGCACAGTCCTAATCACTAGTTTAGAAACACTGACCATGTTGATCGCTTTACACTAAAATGGACCTTGGTGTTTGAATTGTGTTCTTTCTTGTAAAAATTGTGTATGATTTGTTTAAGTTACAGTTTTTTCTTGTGAATGCTGCTTATGTGATGCTACTGCAAGTTTTTCATCGTACCAGTATCAGTGCATACATGGACTTGTGCAGATAACAATAAACTCAACTTTGACATTTCACTTTAAACCTCACTGTAGCACCTTATCAAATGTTTTTTTTGAAATCCAAATACGTTACATTTTCTGGTTCTCCTATATCCACCTGTTGGTAACATTAAATACTACATATAGCGTTGGTCTTCTCAGTTAAGGAATAGTATACTGCACTTGCCTTGGAAATAATGCAGAACAGTGCCTTCTCATATTAGAAAGGGACAGCAGCACAGAACCAGCTCCTTCAGTGCACCAGCTCTGTACCAACCATTGCCACTCATTTTTATTAATCTGACATTAATCCCATTTTTTATTTTCATCGACCCCCCCCCACCCTCGCAGCTGCTACTACTCACTTGGCTGGATTGATTGCCAAACCAAGTCAGCAGCATTCCGACTGCTTACTGGTTGATGAATGGGGTCCTTTGCCATATTACTGAGCATCTATGAAGAACCAGGCAGCCATTTCCTATTGATTTCCTTCTTGCCAGTCTCATCCAGCAGGAAAAATGCAGAATGGGCTGTCATTGTGGACATCAGGCATGCTAGGAGCCACACTCACATCCCCATCTACATCAACAGAGCTGTAGTGGAGCGTGTATCAAGCTTCAAATTCCTTGGTGTCCACATTTCCGAGGATCTCACCTGGTCCCTGAACTCCTCCATCCTGATGAAAAAGGCGCAACAGCACCTTTATTTCCTGTGGAGCATCAAGAGAGCTCACCTCTGTCCCAGGATACTGGTGGACTTTTACCGCTGTACCATTGAGAGCACACTCACCAAATGTATCTCAGTGTGGTATGGCAATTGTCCCGTATCGGACCGCAAAGCACTCCAGCGTGTGGTGAAAACTGCCCAGCGGATTATCGGCACCCAATTGCCCACCATTGAGAACATCTACCATAAATGCTGCCTGGGCAGGGCGAAAAGCATTATCAGGGATGCATCTCACCCTAACCATGGACTTTTTACTCTCCTCCCGTCCGGTAGGCGCTACGCCTCTGCTCCCGCACCAGCAGGCACAGGAAGAGCTTCTTCCCTGAGGCTGTGACCCTGCTGAACCTCACATCACAGCGCTAAGCGGTATTGCACCCATATTGTACTGTCTCAGTACTTTTAGGTTGTAGCACTTACTTTTTATTCGCAGTTATTTTGTAAATAACACTATTTTTTGCCTTTCTGGTCAGATGCTAATTGCATTTCATTGGCTTTGTATCTGTACTCCGCACAATGACAATAAAATTGAATCTAGTATAACCTAAATCTAATCTTCTCCAAGCAACAGTTCTGATGAGAATTCCAGTGAAAGATTTTTTCCTTCTTTTTTAAAATGTTTACCCTGAATGAACCCCACACAAGAGATGAAAGTTACTCTCTGAAAGTGACCTGTCACAAGAGTGTTGAAAGGGTTGGACAGAGTAGATATGGAAAGGTTGTTTCCCTTGGTGGGTGAGTCCAGGACAAGAGGCCATAGTCTTAGAATTAGAGGATACCCATTTAAAACAGAGATGAGGAGAAATTTTTTTAGCCAGAGGGTCGTGGATTTCTGGAATTCATTGCTACATACAGTTGTGGAGGCCCGATCATTGAGGGTGTTTAAGGAGGAGACTGACAGGTGTCTAATTAGTCAGGGTATCAAGGGATATGAGGAAAAAGCCAGAAATTGGAACTAGATGGGTGAATAGTTTAGCTCATGGGGGAGCTGCGGAGCAGACTTGATGGGCTGAATGGCCTACTTCTGCTCCTTTGTCTTGTGATCTTGCGAAGAGCAGAGACAACTTATCACTTCATGATAGACATTAGTCATGGAATCTCCTGGATATCAATTACACAATATTCCACCATAAGACAACTGGATTGACTACATAAATGGTCAAGTGGGAACATTTCTTGAGGAGGCAGTGTCATTGGAGAAGGGATTACAGCATTACAACTTGACAAAGTCATGCCAGGAATATCCCCAAACTTAGTAGATTGCAGTTCATCCACTGGCAGGCTGATTTTAGATACAATCGTTCAGTATTCATCCTTCGTGTATTATAAATCAACTTAATTCCAGATAGAACTTGACCTTCTGAAAGGTACTTGTACTTGTATGGCATGAATGTATATCAGTTTTCAACACCACTCCAGTTGGACATTTGTGATTATATTCTGGTAGGTAACTGGTAATCAGAGTTGAAAGATGCATACAAATGTTACACCTTGTATTCATTTACAGTTATCTTCTGTGATATACAGTGGATTCCAGTTAACTGGAACCATACATTTTGGCCCATTTAAGCAGCTGCCCCAATTAGCTGAATTTTCATGGAAATGGCTAAAACGGTATTAAAAAAACTACCATTTAACTAAGTAACAAATTATATATTTAAATGAGATACAGAACAAATTAGAACAGTACTATTACTAATATCCGTCGTATCCGATGATGACAAGAAACCTGTGCGGAAGAGTTTTTAAAGTGGAAAAGTCATTGCACTGGGGCAGTGCCAGGTCCAGTTGGACGAGTAAATGTCACAACTGGCGTCGTCCCTGCTTGCAGTGGATGAACATAACTACTTCTCTGCCTTGTTATGCCCTTCACTCTGCACGAGCGTTGGAGAACCACCTTCCTGGCCTTTGGAATTCACTGTAGTTTGCATCCGCCGGAGCTGTCTTTGCAAGCTAGGGCAGTCATGTCCCTATCTCAGCGGGGTATGAGACGCGCTGGCACTCACCTGGTGTAGACCGCCTGTTGAAGCAGTGTACTAGGATGTGGCCACTGTTGCATTGAAACAGCCACTTAGAGCCACAGGTGAGTCCAATGAGGACTGAAGTAACTTTTCAAGATTGTTGTTGATGCCTTCAAATTTTTTGTGGTTCCTAACTTGAAGTAGTGAAATAGTTTCGTTTTCACTCCCGACCATTTCTGGCATCTTCAAGCCTAAATGCCTGAAACCACTATGAGCACATCAGTTCTGAATTGTCTTACCGCTCATTTCTCTGTAACTAGTGGGGGAAAAAAAACTGCTTTTTGAACACAAACACACACAACTGATGCTATTCAAATGTTGTTCGCTCCAAGCACGGTGTAGTGTCTAACAGCTACACAACGTGCATACAACTGACACTAGTTAGAAACTGTTTGGCAAAAGTCTCCTGCCCCAATTAGGCAGGATAGTGTCCCAAATACACAAAGGGAATCCCTGTATTTTCTTGATACATTTTTGTTCTTTAAGAGTTGTCCCAATTAAGCGGCTGCCCCAATTAACCCAATTGACTGGAATCCATTGTACTTTGAGTGTAGCAGAAATACATTTATTGCATTTACATTATTAAGACATATAGGCTCAGAAGTTCCATCTGTTCACCAGTTTTTCCCTGGAGTAAAGGCCAATAATTTAATCAGGTTTCAGAAATGAGTCATGTACAAGCTCCAATTTTAACTCAATGGAGCAGAGCAGAAAACCATTAATGCTACAACACATTTCACCTGGTTTGACATATGAACAGTGTACACAAGGGGGAAAAGATAATCAACGTTAGTCTCAATATAGACTGGGGTGGAAAAAGAAAAGAAACAAGGTATTAAAATTACATCACTATTGTGATGTACATTTTGCCAGTATGATTGAACACTGAATTCCACTGGCACTTTAGCAAGGTTACAGAATACACATTACGGTCATAACAGTAAGCAAAAGAGTTGCCAAGCAACATATCTGGTTCATTATGAATATTTGAGGCCGAGAGAGAGAGTGTGTGTGTGTGTGTGTGTTGGACTACAAAGGAATCAGGCTTCCTGTTTCTACTTCCTAAAGACTGAGGCTACGTCTACACTACGCCGGATAATTTTGAAAAAGCCGGTTTCGAGTAAAAACGACAGGCGTACACACTAAGCATTTTCCAAAATATCTCTGTCCACACTAACACGGATATTTGGGCGAATCTCCTCCTTCTGGGCATGCGCAGGACACACAGAAAACAAGTGAAGAGGAAACGATATACTTGGTGCGCGTTTGTCCAGTTACAGAGTAGAAAAACTTAAAAGGAATTGCTCTTGGCTCTCGCGCAGGAGGACTTAAAACAAAAAAAAACACAAATACTGGAGTGTATGAAAGCAACCGACAGGGAGTTCACGGACAGTATGACCCGGCTGACAACGAACATTGAAAAACTGACTAACTCTGTTGCATTAATAAAGCACCTTGTTAAATGTATAAAACATGTCTGCATCAGTGTTATCTTGTATTTCCATACAATGTTACATTAGGCTGTTACACATCTATTGTCAGAAGTACTTACATAAATAGGTAAACCACCTTCATACAAGCAGGGACAGAAAACAGAGCAAAGTGAATATGCTTATTTATTCAGTAAGTTATAGGTCAAAGTATTTGGTGAGTACATTTCTAACTCTTCTGGCTTCAGTCTCGTTGCCGTCTGTTCTGAAATTGTTAGGTTCTGCGAAGCGCAGAATCAAATATCACTGTGATGATTGTACGCTCTAGTATCAATTGTTGGGGGGGAGGGGAGAGAGAGAGAGAGAGGGGGAGGGGGAGGGGGAAGGGGAGGGGGAGGGGGAGGGGGAGGGGGAGGGGGAGGGGGAGGGGGAGGGGGAGGGGGAGGGGGAGGGGGAGGGGGAGGGGGAGGGGGAGGGGGAGGGGGAGGGGGAGAAGAAGGAGAAGAAGGAGAAGAAGGAGAAGAAGGAGAAGAAGGAGAAGAAGGAGAAGAAGGAGAAGAAGGAGGAAGAGGAAGAGGAAGAAGAAGAAGAAGAATTTTCAGATTTATTCACTCTGGAGACCGTTTCTGAAAATCTCCGTTTTCGGGGGATGAAAACACCATTTTAGTGTGGACAGAGTGTCAAAACGAAGAGAAAAAGGTTCATTTTCAAAATTATCCGGCGTAGTGTGGAAGTAGCCTGATATAGCATCAGCAATCTTGGTTATACTTCATCTCAGCTATTGAATAGCTTCCCAACTTGAGAACGACTGACAATTCCCACTCTCTTTTCTGATGCTTAATCAACATTCTACCCATGGTGACACGTTGTCCCAATCTTGTAAACTCTTATTAGTTTGAGCACAACTAATCTAGTGTTCTAACAAAAGTTTTGAAAGTCCAGTATTACTTCACTGGCTCCAGCTACCCTTCTGCAGTTACATCCTCAAAACTTTATTTGCAAAGTGATATAGATATCTCTTGGAAAAATACAGAGAATATTTTAAACTTAGATTATTAAAAGATAGAACTACTGGGGTGGACAGCAGGTTTGATAAAATAATGGCAAATAATATGTAAAGTAGGAAAGATAACTGAAGTCAAGAGCATGGTTTTTAGACTGGTCTTCCTTGGGAATCAAGGTTCTTATTACTTCTCTCCATAAACATCCATCTATCTTGGATTTGACAGCTGGACCAACTGTGTAAAGGACTGTAAACTACTTGGAGAAAAGGCCAATTGATAGATTAAACAGACTTCAAATTAAATTTAACAGGGAACACAAGCTGATACACTTTGATAGTCTTGGAGACTTTGGTTCAGGAGGCTTTGGTGACAGGTGGCTGAGCAGGTATGAGCAAGTAAATTGTTCCTTAGAATACAGTCACTACTAGAGTAGCAGGGTTGGTAGAACTGAGACTGGCTCTGAGGCCAAGGAAGAAGTCAGGCCGTAGTGATAGAAGATTTAACAATGAAGGGGACAGACAAGATATTCTGTGACTGCAGAAGAGACTCCAGGATGTTGTCAGGGATATCTCAGAGTGATGCCTGACCTAGTGTATTCTCAGACTTTGTGGAAAGCAAGAGAAGAAATTACATACGCCCTTGCAGAAAATTTTACTTTATTTCTGGCCACAGGTGATGTTCTAAAGGACAGGAGAGCAGTTAATATGCAGATGGAGGATTAGCTACCTGAGCACAGTTAGCATGGATAAGTTGGGCTGAAAGGCCTGTTTCCATTCTGTATGATTCTCTGACAAACAAGAAAAGATATACACTAAATAGTAAAACTTCAAAGGAAGCAGACACAGATTTATACATGAAAAAAAGTCTCTAATTTACTAATCAGGGTTACAGAGTTCAAAAGTAAAGAATACTGGCAACAACCAGTAATGAGACTGCAATTATGACACTGTCCATTTTGGATAACATACTTTAGGACAGTTGCTGAATCTGCAGAATGACGAAGAAGAAATCACTATGACAACAAAGATAAATAAGAGGTTTCCATATGTGGAGATTACAGAAGCTGTCACTCAAAAAAAAATTACAAGGAGACTAGAAAGCAAAATTATGAAGGTCTGCAAAAAAAAAGTATAGAAACATTTACCCTTGCCCCACTAGGGGCAGTTTGGAAAAAAAAGAATTCAACATCAGGTGGTGTTGAGGCACAACAAACCATGCCAGAAACCATAGTGAAATTATATGCACTATCACTCTAAAATCCAATATTAAAAGCTGGAGAAATCTGTAAAGATACAAAAATAAGATGAAATTGACTGATCTTTCATGACTGCATGAACATAAACTGCATAAATAGTGACCTTACAGAATTGACTGAATTCCATGAAAGACCTTTTCCAACTGTAAAACTGATTATATTCCATCCCCTGCTGTAGCTCTTTCTTTCTGGAAATGTGTTCAGGCAACCTAAAGCCCCCTGATAAACCCCCTAGAGTTGTGTGTATGTCCATATAAGGGCATTCAAAGGCCAATGAAATGCCAAAGAAAGTAGACTTGAATGCATTCTGCGCTGGCAACATATTTACAAAGCTTTCAAAACAAAATGAAAAGTAGCCTACATTTAGTGGAAACATTCCTCTCCTGTACTGAGAGCGTGCTTTCACTGTCTCCGCTGCGGATTCTCCCTCGGCTGTCCATGTACTGAGCTGCTAAACCCATGTTCTCTCCATTTGTACTTAGTGACCGACTGGATGGCACAAGAGTGAACAAGTTCCCCTGCTGTCGGCGAATTCTCGGAAACGTTCTCCGCCCTGAAAAATACAACACGTACTTGTCAACACTATCCTTGATACATTAAACAAGTCCATCTGAAAAAGCAGGCAAAGGAAAAAAAATCACACCAGATTTCAACTATTAAAGTACGAAGTACTTATGTAGGCATTAAACATGTTAAACAATGATACATGGTTCCATGCAATTTCCACATGCACCAAATGCATCTTGCAAACTCACATTTAGTGGCTGAGTGACGATGGCGGCAAATGATTTACCTCAATCACAGTCAAGCCTGATCCCACCCTCACCAAAATTTTCTCAAATGCTGATCTTTCACCAAGTCACCAGCAGCAATTGAGAGGAGGCACAATGGCCATCTCCTGCCTCAGCTAAAATGTAATAACTCAGTGATGCTCCTAATCAAGGCTGGGATCTTCCTGAATTATGACTCAGATCCTAATGACTAATCCTCAGTTACCGACTACAACAGGTTTCACTATTCTGGAATGAATTACCAAAAGTTTTGACAAATTCTTTGCTGGAAAGTGATTTAATCTTGTGGTACAATGCTGCAACTCAAAATACAAAAAGAAAAAAATTGTCATAAAATTATGGCAAAGCATAATTGGTTCAAGGAAGGACAAAATGCCCACATGAAAATAAAGCAGCAGTCAAGAGAGGCAGAGTTAATTACTGTCTCCTTTATAAAAGCAGAAACTGGGGGAAAATACTCCGCAGGTCAGACAGCAACTGTTGAGAGAGAAACAAAATTAATATTTCAGGACATGGCTTTTTTTTGCATTCCCCACTTTCCCCTTATGACCTTCACTTGAAGCATCCTAGAGTGGCCCAGACTAGCCATTAGGAGAAAAATGAAAACAGCTCTTTTATAGCATGTGGATAGTACCATCTGCAGTTTAACAAATGGGGAAATACAAGTGGTAACTGGGGAAAATCCTGGTAATCCCAAAGGTCACAACTTTAATTTTAAAGACAAGAGATTCTGTAGATACCGGAAATCTCGAGTAACACACACAAGATGCAGGAGGAAATCAGCAGGTCATACAGCATCTTTGGAAAGGAATAAACTGTCGATGTTTCAGGCTGAGACTCTTCACATTAGGACTTGAAAGAAAGGGCACAGAAGCCAGAATAAGAAGGCAGGATGAGCGGAAGGAGTGCAAGTTGGCAGGTGATGCGTAGGACCAGGCAAGAGGGAAGGTGGATGGTATGGGAGAAGGGATGAAGAGGGGATAGGTGGGAGAGGTAAAGGGCTGAAGGAGGAATCTAATTGAAGAGGACAGTAGACCATGGCAGAAAGGAGCAACCGGTGCTGAAGACAGAAATAAGGAAGATATAATTGAAACAGACATATACAGAATAAGATGGGGGAGACAAAAAGCATATAAAAAGACAGTAGAATGAAGAAACAAACGGAGGGTACATCGGTGACATCAGGTACTGTTACATCCAGTCACTCAGTGCTTCCCTCCATCTTGTCAACATTCTGGCTAACTTTAGCTATTTTCTTGAGAGCTTCAAGTCCTCATGCAGCTAGCAAAAAGAAGGGGAGAGTTATAGCGATAACTGCAAATGCCAGTTTAAGCTCACCACTTCTTTGAATTCAGGTGTTCAGATCCTTTGCTTTAATGGACTTCAAGTTCAGTTGTTGTAGCAGCAACAAAAGGCACATTGATACAAAATCAACAATTTCAGAGCTTGGGATTCTTTCATGTTATTTGAACATTTATTGGCAAATGTTCAGTCCAGTTTATGCCCTTTTTGTTAGGGATGAACAGAATCAGAAGGCTTAAATTGGCTGTTTTATGCTCCTTAACCTCAGAGTGTGGAGCATTTTCTGTCTTTGTTGCAGATTTCTTGCAATAGAGGTATTTTGCCTGTGTATAATATGATAGAACATGATTGTAACTAACCACCATCAGGCAGGAGATTTGCTGATGCTTTCCTAAGTCAGCTGAAACAGCTCAGATGAAAGAGCTGCATTATCTGTGCAGTGGGGCCCAATTATGTATCCTATAACAAGCTTGCACCATAATGAAATGCAATATGAAGGTTGCAATCTTTACATTTTGAAAGTACAGAAACTACCCATTCATATTTAATGTTACTCTTGCAGCTTGTTACCCAATCCACTCACTGTATAAAGACATACTGATTCTGATGTCTCTGTGAAATTATTCCACACCCATTTTTAGCAATACAGCATGTCCACTATTTCATCCTTACCGTCACCATAATCCTTTTGGTGTAGTGGTATGTGGAAATGTCGGGGATAGGTCCCTCCTTTTCCAGCCTTATCTGGAACATGATTTTCACGATCTGACAAAAGGAAGGAACATAGAGGCAGCAATAATTTATGACTGCAAATAATTTTGCTATCAAACAATTCTAACCAAGGTCCAGTTATATACAGTTCTGTGCGCAACATACTGGAGACATATCGAAACCCAGTAACAGTTCAAAGCAGTACTATCCTAGTCCTTTGTTTGCCCCATTTTCTCCCAAATCATTTGCATGGCACTCACTGCATGCTGCCCTCCAGTATCTGAAGGGGGGCAGGGGGAAGAGAGGAGTCTATATAGGCTGTTGGAATGGCCTTCACATAATTCAACCTTAAAAATACAAACTCAACAACCACCTCCTGTCACTAACATATCTCACCCCCACCACACCCTGGCAATGTAATATTGCCGTGTGTCTTTCTGATGAATACATCACACATTACAGATCATGGCATAATGATGCAGCTTCTCAGCTCCAGTAACCAGGGTTTAATAAAGGCCTCCCATGCTGTCTGTGTGGAATTTGCAGGTTTTCTGTGGCCACACGGGTCTCCACTAGGTGCTCTGATTTTTCTTCCACATCCAAAAATGCAGGCTGCTGTAAATTGCCTCTGATATGTAGATGTGTGGTAGAATTTGGTGGTAATTGATGGAAATGTGGAGAGAATAAAACAGGTCAATGCAAATGGGTGGGGGCAGAGCTAAGATGGTGCCAGAGGGCGACTTCTCCCAGCTCATCAGCAGAACAGTTAAACTCTTCTTATTCCAATGCCTCCATTTTCCTTTTCAGTGCTGCTGGGGTCCAATCAGGATCTTTCATCTACAGCAGCACTCAAAGTGCAGTTCTGCACTATGGCATGTTGCTGTTCTTGCAGATCGCCATTTGGCTGTGTTTCGACATGACAAGGTTCAGCCGGAAGTCAGGCGCCTTTGGGGCCTCTGAGGCCCTGTGGACACAAATTCTCGCCAGTGTCGTGTACTGAAGTGTACCGGGAGCCAGAACATTGAAGACAATGAGAGTGGCTTTCGGAGGGCTCTGCTGATTCTTATGTCAGGGAACTCAAAATAAAAAAAGGGGGGGGGGGTGTGTGTGTGTGTGCGCGCGCGCGCGCGCATGTGACAGAGAGATGTCGAATTGTTGGAGCGAAGTTTTTTTTTGATGGACTATAGACTCTGCTCCCTTTTTGGAGTCTTTGCTTTCGCTTGCATGGTTGGTGTTGAGAATACTAATGCTTTATACCAGAATAATTTGTGGGAGGGGTAGAGGAGGGAGGGGGGGGGTTGATGCTGCTTGTGTGGGAGAGGGCAGGGGTCTTTAGGGTTCTGAAGTTCTTCTGTCATTCATTCTTTGGGGGCTTTTCTTCTGTTTTGAGGATGTCTGCAGAGAGTAAAAATTTCAGGTTGTACATTGTATATATTCCCTGATATTAAATGGAACTATTGCTCAATGTTTTGTGAGGATTCAGTGGGCCAAGGGGCAGTTTGATTGTATCCAGGATATCACCTTACTTAAATCCTACCAATAAATCTATTTTGTTACCCATGAAACTTGATGTCTGCTTCCATTACAGGACAAGATACATACTGCAGCTGTTAAGCCTGTAGCTAACCTACTCCAAGAACAGCTCAGGAGTCAGTGTACAGCGGGCTTATGTTAGATGGGTGGAATGTGCATAAAAAATAGAAGCAATGTTTGCGACCTAGTCACTGAATTTTTGAGATCATGTTGGTCTCAAAGGGCTCTTTAAACAAGTGCTGGCATGTTAATCCAATGTCAATAATAATGCACCAAGTCTGACATGCCATGCTCAAGTGCAGGGAAATAGAACACGATCTCAAGATCGTGCTAAGACCTCGTGATTACAAGGTAGAAAGCACTGGTCAGATGGAGGAGAAATTTCCCTTCAAACTTTTCATGCAAGTACTTCCACAAAGCTACAACCTAGTACAGTGAAGCTTTCTCCACTGTGCTAAAGTGCCTTAACTACATCTTCAAAAATACAGCACCTCTCTGACTCTCACATCAATGTGACTTCCATTTCTCATGTTAGTCACCTTTGCAACTTTATTGGAGTGAAAGCAAATCAAGTTCTCAAAAATAAAAAGGCTATTGCAACAGCCCACTACGCTGACCTTCATTAACCCTTCAGTCTATTCTGCTCAAATCTGCAGCTGTAGCATTTGGAAACAACAATGAAAGGTGATCACAAGCTCATGATATAATCCCAAACCTACCCAAGTATAGTTGTCTGTTGTCAGGGTAGCTCTGCGCTCTGGACATACGAGACTTCCGATATGATGGACTGCAAATTAAAATGAAAGTAACAATGTCAATAAAACAGTGGCAGTGTCTGCTTAAGAACACTGGTGTCAAACAATATCAATGACACAGTTAGTTCCATGGGATAGACAAGTGCAGTAAAAGGTCAATGCTGCAGCTATTGGCTTTGGAATTGGTTCACTTATCCTTCACTTATTAGGAGGTATCGCAGGGACAGCATTGGTGGTGTCTTCCAAGAACCTGCTCTCCAGCCTGTTTCAGAAGCAAGCAGGAATGAGCTTTTAAATTAGCTTTTTTCAACTCGTTTTTGATCATTATATACCCCTTTCCTCAACTGACCAAAAGCTGTGTTGGTGTATTGCACACAATGGTGAATTTCCTCATCAATGAGCTGAGGTGTGTCTCCCAATAAAGTGAAGTGGCCATGAGCACAAGAGATTCTACAGACGCAGGAACTCTTCAGCAACACACACAAAATGCTGGAACAACTCAGCAGGTTAGGCAGTACCTATGGAGGGGAATAAACTTAACGTTTCGAGCCAAGGCCCTTCATCAGGACTGGAAAGAAAGAGAGCAGAAGCCAGAGTAAGGTTTGAGGTGGGGTGGGGGGGGGGGAAAGAAGGGTCAGGAGTACAAGCTTACCCCTCTCCTGCTTTTTCCCCCCACCATCTTATTCTGGTTTTTGTCCCCTTCCTGTCCAGTTCTGATAAACAGTCCAGTTGACAGTTTTTTCCTCTCCATAGAAAGTGAAGTCGTTCCCATTTACCAGCAACTTGTCATGCACCTTATTATTAAAGGGCAGTGTTGTGTAGTAAGGCAGATTGGTAATAGACTTGTGTTTTGTGATCATTTTATAATCAGTGAACATCAAAAGGCTTGGAGCTCAGTCTCTGAGTGAGTTCAAACACAAGTATGCAAATCACACTTGAAGTTGCTGCATGATGAAAAGCATGTCCAGTGCCTCTTGGTGAACAAAATCCGTTCTCTGATCCATGGTTCAGCCATTGACGGTGGTTCCATGTGGCAGACAGCAGAGACTAATACACACACACACCCCTCAGAAATAGCAATACACCAAGGGTTTGGAGGAGGGTTGGCAGGTATCAAACTATGGCCAACCAATCTGCTTTAGCCACTGACAATCCATACCAGGATAAGTTATCTCATATTGGGATAAGAGTGCACGTAATTGCTGGCTTTCAACCAGTGACCAAGAACTTGAGCACTGCAAATGATGTAATGGCCTTACTCATGGTACCATTGAACATCACTAAGTCACTGGTTCAAGACAACGGATAAATGTCATAGACAAACTTTTACCATCTGGACTGCCCCGTCAGGCAAATGGCAAAACATAGAAGAGATAACTTCTCACACATTTTAATTCCACGTCCCATTCCCATTCTGATATGTCTATCCACGGCCTCCTCTACTGTAAAGATGAAGCCACACTCAGGTTGGAGGAACAACACCTTATATTCCGTCTGGGTAGCCTCCAACCTGATGGCATGAACATTGACTTCTCTAACTTCCGTTAATGCCCCACCTCCCCCTCGTACCCCATCTGTTACTTATTTTTATGCACACATTCTTTCTCTCACTCTCCTTTTTCTCCCTCTGTCCCTCTGAATATACCCCTTGCCCATCCTCTGGGCCCCCCCCCTGTCTTTCTTCCCGGACCTCCTGTCTCATGATCCTCTCATATCCCTTTTGCCAATCACCTGTCCAGCTCTTGGCTCCATCCCTCCCCCTCCTGTCTTCTCCTATCATTTTGGATCTCCCCCTCCCCCTCCCACTTTCAAATCTCTTACTAACTCTTCCTTCAGTTAGTCCTGACGAAGGGTCTCGGCCTGAAACGTCGACTGTACCTCTTCCTAGAGATGCTGCCTGGCCTGCTGCCTTCACCAGCAACTTTGATGTGTGTTGCAAGAGATAACTTCAGCTTCTTTAAGCTGCCCAAATGAAAGGTTTTGCCTTTATCAACAGTCAGGTGCACTGTAATCTTCAAGAAGCCCCTAGAACATGTAATTTTAAGTTTTCAACTGTTTGTTTCAATTCCCTTTGTTACCAAGAGTAGTGAAGCTTGCTGGATTACAGTTTCACATTACCAATTATGCACCAGCCAATATTGTATACTCTTGCAATGAACCCACCACATCAGCAACAAAAATTATCCCACAGGCTGACAGAATCGAATAAAGCAGCCGCTTGCACCTACCTTTCCGCTCGTCTATCCAAAGACTGGCAGCTGCTTGATATTGAGTTTTCAGTACTGCTCTGAGGCTCATATATCTGTAAAAAATAACACGCTAATATGAATCTACAGTAAGTCTACAATGACCCATGAAATAAGCAATGTTTTTAATAATTTGGGCTTTTGAAAACAGTGATATAGGCTGTGGAAAAGCAGTGGCCACCAATGTACAGTATCACAGGGGCATGCATCAAGCTGGGCGAGCAGGGAGAGGAAACATTTGGGACTGTGGGAGTGAAGTAGGGAAAAAAAAGAGGCCTTGGAAAAATATACCAGAGACAATCACCATCCTCATATCCTCCAGCCAAACTTTAGAAACCTAGGAGGTGAAGGTTGGGGGGTGAATTTTGAAGGTGAGGGAAGAACAGGGTGGAAAACAAAGACTTGTTTGACAAGAAACAGAGCATTTTTAACAGCAAAGCTTTTATATTTGTCAAACTTTTATGAGCTCATCATATATTCGAGAGCTGTTAAATCACTAAGGAATACATCTAATCCTTCAGATATTTGGTTGTGACTCAGAAAATTTTGAAAATCATCATTAACAGGCAATCATGACATCAAAACCATAAAAATTTCATCCAGATTATTAATTTAAATCTGCAAAACACAAGTGTTATTATTTGTGTGATCTTTATTCATACTATTAATGTTATTAATATCTCCGATATTCTAAGTATATCAATTGGATTGTCGTAATTGCAAGTTTAATATGATTTTGATCACTGTATTAAAGAATGATGGAACACAAATATTTTTGAGCAACAGCCTGCTGGATGAACTCAGCAGGTCGACTAGCATCTGTAAGAGGGAAAAAACCATACATTAAACAATGCAACTTTCTGCATTAAATTCTTTTGTCCATATTTTAAGATCCTCTCACTTTTTACATCTTTCCCAAATTCTGAATAGTCTGCAAAATCTAAAATTATGCCTTAAAATTTGGCTGTTGTTATATCAAAACCAAAGCACCAAGGAGTTTGCTGCCTTTTACAAATGGCCATATTAGTTCAGCGTCCAGTCTGGTATTAAATGAAGAAGGGTAATATTTTGTTAAGTTTATTTTTCATGTGATAATTTCATCTCTGATCAGCGTCTCCAACTTAACCTAACACTAATAAAAGAATGCTTGCAGGTTGATCCCTCTCCCTTATTTGAGAACAACATTCTCCATACATCTGGATTTTTACTAGAGCTTCCTTAACTCCACTTTTACCTACTTAAGGAATCTAGGAATTAGACAGGGATTCTTCTCTACATTGAGTGCTGAGAACCTGAAATAACTATTGTGATGCTGTTACCATCCCCCCTTTATTTCAAATGAAAAACTGATGCAAAATACCTACCTACTACTTCAGCCTCATCTCAGCTTCTGTAGAATCACTTTTTGACTTTTGCTCAACTCTACTCTTTCCTTTTCTTTATATTACTTATATGCTTAGAAAGTAAACTGGTTCCTTTCAAGCCACCAATGAATCTAGTCTCACACACCCTCACTGACCCTTTTATTTCCATTCACAGTTCATTGTACTTTCAGTTTAGTTCCCTTTTTATCATTTCACTTCAGTCAACTTAACCAGGAAGCTCTACTTTTGAATGTCCTTCCCCTCTTCCAACCCCCCCCACCAAATGGGAATATATTTAATGTGTACTCAAAACATCTGCTCACTGAAGGCTTCCATCAATTGGCCATCTTTGTATTTTGCATCTTTGATAGGACCCTAACTATTGAAATTTGATACTTAATCCAACTTGACTGTTCTTTTCTATAAATAATTCCTCTAATTATGAGAAAATCTCAGTAAATAACATGGATTTACTGTGTGGACACAGCTTAGCATATGACTGGTTAAGTTTATACTGTACGAAATATAAAGCAGGCATTTCCAGTGCCTTGCTCATGCTCTATTATAGTCTACAGCTAATTCTACCCCACAAGAAATTGCTACTGTATCTTTTCTTGCATCCCTAATACCCCCAATTGTATTTCCCTCCTTTGCAAAACATTAAAATGCCATCTTCACAAAAGTTGACTTGTGTACATTCAGCAACTGTTGTTACAAGGGGAAAAATGTTGCTCAAGGGAATGAACTGTTTTAGTTGCAAGAGGGAAAGACAATACCAAAGTATTCATCAAGAGCTCTAGGTCTGCTGAAGGCACCACTAATGAAGTACATTACTGTATGTGCACTGCAAGAGACTACTGAAACAGCAGAAAATGTACCTGGTGTACTTTGTACCATTTTTCCCTTAATGGTAACAAAATTTAAAAAACCTTATTAACTATTTCTGATATCTTATTGCTTGGAGACTGGCTAACAGAAAGCTAATGGTGACTAAACTGTAAAATGTTTTTGGTGTCGAACACTTAACCATTTTCTGAAAATAAGATTTGCCATTTGTTTCCCATGAAGTGTCAGCCCTGAAGATTTCAGGTAATGTTACAACACTGTTTGGAATCAATATCACAAAGCAGAAGGATTCCTGTCTGTTTTCACCATCTCAGACTACTTTCCTCGGCCAAAACCAATCAACGTACTATCCGATGAGTTATCTTCCATATTAAGCATTAAACTGAGGTTCTGCTCAATAAACGTCACTGAATGTTGGTGGAACATTCCTGTGAACAAGTTGTCCAATTCATTTCTTACATAATAAAAGTAACTGGATTTCAAAAAATCGTTAAAACAATTCAGTAACTAAAATAATACTGAAGTGTTTCTCAGCACCTCGGAGTCATGAAAAGGCTTGTGCTAATGCAAGTTCTGATTTTTAAAAAGAGCAATTGAGGGAGTCTTTCCTTCAGGCACAGACAGAATAAACAAGTTATGCAAAAAAGAATGAAGCCTACATGCTTTCAATGAGGTAAAGAGCAGATGGTGAGTCACTGAGGTCGGCTCTGGCGTTGAATCACCATGCACAGTACAAGCAGAGACCTGAGAGCAGATGGCCTGTCTGTCTGCGTTCCCTGCCGAGGAGTGTTACAGGAAGTAAAAGCTGTGGAAGGTTATTTGGATAAGAAAGTGCTTCAGAAATACATCAGAACTGTGGAACTCCAGGTGTCTTTGCATCAGACAGATAGACTGCAGTTTTTCCAGTAAACTAATGGATACGTTTGGGGATTTAGATAACAGGCAGTCAGTTTATGGTGGATAGGAGATAGAGAACAGTGTAGGAATGGGAACAAGTCTATAAGCATAAAGTCAATACAAAGCAACTGCAGAAGCTGCCACTCCACAAGCACAAACAGGAAATATGGCAATACGAGTGGCCTGTAATTGTCTTTGATTCAGAAACCATAAAGACAGCCTTTTATAAATATCTGTTCTGGTTTACATGTTGGCTTCCACAGCCTCTATGCATAGGTTTGTTTCATCATGAACAACAAGCATTCAATGAAATTACTCTGCTACACGAAAAGGAACAAGTAATTACAGAGTTCTCTGGAATCAAATGAAAACATTGTTGGCATTCAGAGATCAGCTATACTTTTATTAGAATGGTCCTCTTCCCAACAAATTTTTCCCCTAATTTTTAAAAGAGTGCCCAGCAGCTGATCCTAACTTTATACTGAGAAGTTTTGAAGATTGAGGTGGATATCTGAGGCCCACCAGGGATGATTCAAACAATGAAACTGTCTCCCCTCTTCTCACCCCAAGCTCCTACTTGGGAAACAGCACAAGTTGCACTTAACTTCACAGGACTTTAAGGACACTTCCTTCCTGCCTTCTCAGGGGCAAACAGTGCCAATAGTATCACTACATTCATTCTTCACTTTACAAAAGATCCTTTTCTGGAAACGTTATGATTTTGCTTTAACTGAAAAGTTGGGCATTTCAATACCATGTATTCTTCTTAGTGAGTGTTATAGTGGAAAAAAATTTGTTTTGCTGTAAACATATATAGAAGCAGAAAATTTGTAGATCAAGGAACTCCTGGATAAACAGCTGCAACCAGGATGCTGTGGATGCATTAACTGTCTGTAACTGATCAGTGTGCATACATGGCACACAGCATCCAAATCTAAATGCTGACATTAATTTGCATCACACAAGTTACCACAAATCAATTACTGTGGCTGACAGGATGACAATAGGGGGAAGAATGACCCCTATTATGGTTGCCTATTGTTTTTTTTCCAGAAAAAATTCTGTTTAAGTTACATGAGACTGGCACATGAAAAACTCATTCCAGGAAACAGATTGATGACTTTGCCTTTCTTCTGACAGAATTTTTGAAAGTGATAGGTAGAATCATAAATTGCATCCCAGAACTGTAGTTAAGACAAATGTAATATGGACTTTACATGGTTGACAAGACTGGCATGAGCAATCCTAGCTGTGTGATCCACAGCACAAGAAGAAGTCAATAGGAAGGGAGTTGTCCTCAATACACTTGGTAAAGGTCTTTGAGGTATCAAATTTTGTGAATACAAATTTTGAACATTACTCTTGGCACTTGACAGGTCACATACGATTCCCACTCTGCTGTATTTGGTTAGAGCCTTTGAAAATTGTCTTCTCTTTCCCTGAATGATTCCTTCAGTTAGTTGATCAGAGCTTTAAATTTCCTGCCTTTATACCCAAGTGTAAAATGAGATAATGGCAATGAAGACAGGAATGTAGGAAGAGGTAGAGGCCAAGGAATTAGAAAAAGTATCTGAGTTATAATTTCTACAAAAAACTTCCAATGTTGAATACAAGCCCAAAAAAGTGGCTGGAGGAGCTGTGCAACCAAAGGCAGGAGAGATCCTAAGACATAGGAGCAGAATTAGGCCATTTGACCCATTGAGCCTGCTCCACTGCAGACAGCTTTCATCACATCCAACAGGTGATGAGATAGACTGTAGGATTGAGGCCAACACACGGAGATGACAGGGTTCTGAAAGAGGTAGCAGAAGACATTGTGGAGGCATTAGTAATGATCTTTCAAGAAACACTTCCAAGAATTACAAATGTCACTCCACTCTTTAAGAGAGGGAGGCAGAAGAAAGGAAATTATAGGCCACTTAGCCTGACTTCAGTGGTTGCGAAAATGTTGGAGTCCATTATTAAGGATGACAAAGTGCCATACTTGAGGTTGCTAAATAAGATAGGAGCATCTAGTATTACAAGAAAGATATGGCCATAGATAGAAGATTGGCTGACTGGCAAACTGCAAAGAGTGGAAATAAAGAAGGTCTTTTCTGGTTTGCCGATGGTAATTAGAGGTGTTCTACAGCAGTCTGTGTTGGGTCCACTACTTTTCATGTTATATATTAATGATCTGGATGATGGATTCAATGGCTTTGTGGTCAAGTTTGTGGATAATATGAAGATAGGTGGAGGGGCAGGTAGTGTTGAGGAAGCAGGGAGTCTGCAGAAGGGCTTGGATGGATTAGAATAGATATAGATACTTTATCGATCTCAAAGGAAATTGCAGTGTCACAGTAGCATTACAAGTGCAAAAGTGCACAGATATACAAATATAAGAGGAGAAGTAAGAAAGAATAAGAAACAAGTTACCTCAAACAGTCTAACAGGAGGGGTTCATTGCTTCCCCAGCTATAGGTTGACTCATTATAGAGCCTAATGGCCGAGGGTAAGAATGACCTCATATATCAAGCTCCTTGGAGCAGCACAGTTGTCTTAAGTCTATTACTAAAAGTGCTCCACTGTTCAGCCAAGGTGCAATGCAGAGGGTGAGAAACATTGTCCAGAATTGCCAGGATTTTCCGTAGGGTCCTTTGTTCTACCAGTCTCCAGTGTGTCCAGTTTGACTCCTTTCACAGAGCCAGCCTTTCTAATCAGTTTATTGAGCCTGTTGGCATCACTCGTATCGTTGTTCCATCACACCACCTCACAAAAGACTGTACTGGCGACAGCAGACTGGTAGAACACGTGAAGGAGAGGCCTGCATACTCCAAAGGACCACAGTTTCTTCAGGAAGTAGAGCCAACTTTGGCCCTTCTTAATACACAGCCTGCGTTGGTGTTCCACTCAAGTCTGACAGCCAGGTGCACCCCCAGGTACTTGGGAGGTCCTAGTGGGAAAAGTGGCAGATGGAATAGAGTGTCAGGAGGTGTACGGCCATGCACTTTGATAGAAGGAATAAAGGCATAGGCTATTTTCTAAATGGGGGGGGGGGGAGAGAGAGAATTCAGAAATCAGAGGTACAAAGGAACTTGGGAGTCCTTGAACAAGAGAAAAATTAGTAGATGCTGGAAATCCAAGCAACACACACGAAATCTCGGCCCAAAACGTCGACTGTGCTTTTCTCATAGATGCTGTCTGGCCTGCTGAGATTCTCCAACATTTTGTGTGTGTTGCTATGGGGTCCTTGTGCAGGATTTCCTAAACATTAATTTGTAGGTTGAGTCAGTGGTGAGGAAGGCAAATGTAATGTCAGCATTCATTTCAAAAGAACTACAATATAAAAGGAAGGAGGTAATACTGAGACTTCATAAGTCGCTGGTCAGACCACACTTGGAGTATTGTGAGCAGTTTTGAGCCTGATATCTAAAGAAGGATGCGCTGGCATCAGATAGAGTCCAGAAGAGGTTCTCAAGAATGATCCTGGGAATGAAAAGGTTAATGTATGAGGACTGTTAGACTGGAGTTTAGAAGAATCTTATTGAAACCTACCAAATATTGAGAGGCCTGGATGGAGTGGACTTGGAGAGGATGTTTTCAATAGTGGGAGACTCTAGAGTCAGAGGGCACAGCCTCAAAATAGAAGGTTATCTGTTTAGAACAAAAATGAGAAGAATTTTCTTTAGCCAGAGGGTGGTGAATCCGTGGAATTCATTGCCACAGATGACTGTGGAAGCCAAGTTAGAGCTGAGGTTGATAGGTTCTTGATTAGTAAGGACGTCAAAAGTTACAGGAAAGAGGCAGGAGAATGGGGTTGAGAGGGAAAATAAATCAGCCAGCAGTGGCTGCACTCACTGTAACAAACAGAGTGAAGTGTGGGATCCTGCACTGAACAGAAGCACTGCCTGTTCTGCCCTGCCCAGTATCATGTCACAGGCAGTCCCTCCACACCAAACTATGGGGCTGTGAAATTCATTATTGAGAGTGCTGTGTTGGCAAGGATTCAAGCCAGGGTTCAGGTACTCAGGTTTAGATGCAGCTGTAGGGAGAGCAAGGATTCACAGCTTGTTCACACCATACCAGCATGCAGCCTAAGTATGTTTTCTTTGGAAAGTACAAAGCTAGATACTTAAGTTTTCAGACTCCGGGAGCACAAGATATATAACAAAGCAGTGCTCTGTGGGATACCATGGATTCAAGGAAGATCTTTAAAGTTGCACAGGATAAGCTCATAATTGAAGTGATCACACACAAGCCAAGCATATACCTCACTAACATAAAACTTGACCTTTTATGATGACTTTTCATCAGAACTATTAACATGCTTAGTTTCAACCTTTGTTGCCTAATCTCCTTGCTTATACAGATGTAGCACCCTAGAGCCATGGTCTTGACCACCAAATTGTTATGATCAGGTAGAGTTTTGCTGCTTACAATTTTCTAAAGAGTTTTGTGTTTCTTTAATAAAATGACAAGATAGAAATACCACAAAAGATCTATCAGCCAGGGTTGGTGTGGTGGTCTGAAAACACACAGCCAGAAGTTTTGGAAACATCCTTCCATAACCTAATGGAAGAACTGATACACATATCCATGGATACATGCAAAGCGTTACACCAATCATTCGAGCTGAAGATTGTCTGCTTGGTTAATAAAAAGCTAGCTGTTTAGTATTGGATAACATATACCAATAGCTTCCAACGTGGGTGCATGACTTCAGTATTTGGGGGAATGATGCAGCAAAGATCTTGGGGGCTTTAATAACTGATAATTTAGTTAGAAACTTAACTTAAAGTATACAAAAACGTGCTTGACACATTAGCTCTTCCAGGTATGGGGCTTTTCAGCCATCCCCAAGAATCCACAAAACAGACTCAACTCAAAAAGGAGGAAGGTGTCAGATGTGTTTATTTCTGAGATGCAAGGGAAGAGGTGCTCATATTTTACATGTGAGCAAGTGAATCTTATATTTAAAAAAAAAATGATTAGGAATCACTGACTTATTGTCTGGTAACCTCAAAAGAATAATATATTGATAGAAATCCCATCTTTTGATCTTTGTATGTCAGTGCACATTATTGACCAAACTCTTTACTCACACACTGTTCCATGTTCTCAGGTATGAACTCCCCCTCACTATGAATGCTGGTGTAGGATCCTTGGCGAGCTATCCGCTGCTGTCGCTCTGGAACATATCCTGGGGGCGGTGAGCTTCGACCGGTGTTCTGAGAACCTGCGATAGAGAATCATTTTACTGAGTCAAAAAAGTCAAAATACAGGGTGTTTATTATTGGTCAAATATGAAAAGATTATTGTTCAGAGCGACCTGAATGATAATGTGCAGGTACAGCAGGCAACTGGAAAGGCAAAAGATATGCTAGCCTTTTATTGCAAGAGGATTTGTGTACAAAAGCAAAGATACCTTATTGAAATTGCAGAGGATCCTGGAGTGACTGCATCTCAAGCACTATATTCTACACTCCAAGGAAATAACAGAGGGAATGCAATGAAAATTCACCATGGGGCTTGACCGAATATGAAGGGATGCTGTTTCCCTTAACTCAGTGCCCAGAATCATGATGTCAGTCTCACGATAAGGCATGACCTCTGAAAGAAAGGACCTAATGCAGTCAAGTAATTATGAGAGGATAACTGAAAGCTCATTCTAATAATTTGACATCCTGTTCTGGAAGGTGAAAAAGAATTCATCTAAAATAATCAGGAGATGTTTAGTAATCTTGTGTTAATATTTTTCTTCCACAGTTGTCTCAATTCTGTATTAAGCCCAATGTAATAGATGAATTTACATACCAATATGCACTTTCTTTAAAGCACAGTTCAATGAAGGCTTGAACAAGTTAGAAGCAAGTCTCCATTTTGACCATGTATCACAAAAAGATACCAGAGGAATACACACAAAATGCTGGAGGAACTCAGAAAGCCAGACAACATCTAAGGAGAGGAATAAGAAGTTGATGTGTCAGGCTGAGATCCTTCATCAGGAACTGGTGTGATAAAAGGTCTTGGCCTGAAATATTGGCAGTATTCCTCTCCATAGATGCTGCCTTACTTGTCTTCCTCCAACATTTTGGGCGTGCTGCTCTAAGTTTCCAGCATCTGCAGAATCTTATAACATGCCCACAAGAAAAGGCAAAAATACTGCAAGCTTTTTCTCCTGGGCAGGTGCAGAGGCATGAATGTGAAAATTAAACTCACAAGCTGGTAAAATACTGAGAGGATCTACTTTCTCCGGGCACTAATTACATCCAGTGTCCCAAAACAAAAAATGCTGGAAATACTCAGGTCAGGTGGTATCCATGGGAACAGAATATGTCAATGTTTCAGGTTGCTGACCCTTCGCTAGAGCTCAAAAGGACACAAATGGAGGGTGTAAAGTTGCAGAAAGGGTGAAGGAGCAGGTTGTGACCCTGAGGATAAGTTGTAAATAAGGTTATCTACTCAAAGAGTGAACAGAGCCAGTTAGAGACTGAAAACATTGATAATAGGACCTAGACCAGGAGCAATGAACCTTTTTGAGAACGTGCGCCCAAAGTGGCAATAATCTTCTAAAAAAAATCTCTTGCATGTTATGGTAATTTTGAGCAGAAGTAATCGTTGTTTAATGAATTAATAAAAATAATTATATTAAGGAAAAAGGATGAGTTATATTGCTTATTTACTGGTGTTCTTTATTTTAATATTAAAAGTATAACAGAGGTGGGTTGAAATTAATTAAGCAATTTGGATAACCTGCTCAAAATTATTAATCTTTCAAAAAGACAACTGAAAAATAAATATACATGGAGGTGTTAGAATAAATACAGTATTGACTATTATCACTGAACATCTAGTATTCAAAAGACAGAAAAAATACACACAGCACAAAGCCAATGCCAGGTGGTCCAACAGTTCCAATCATTTATTCGCAAAATACTGATGCATACACCAGGTCTGCAAGGATTTCAAATCACATGATCCAACATCACATATGCACACAACTGTCTATCTGACGCCAAACTGGTATGAAACGATTCCCGTGAAAACATCTCACTCTCAGGTTGTAAAAAAAATGATTCACTGCTTCATTTGGCGATAATCATTATGTACCTTTTTTTCATAATGGGTGGGGTTTAAAGAATCCAGGGACAGCACTGCATGCCCTGTGCCAACAAAAGTTGTTCGTGTACCAACTGACCTGAGCAAAAGAATGTGGGAGATGTGAAATGGAAAGCAAGAAGAGAAGCCCAACAGATCACGTTGGCATATCTTCCATTCCCAGACGGAAGAAAAGAGTAAAAAAAAATTGACCAATAACACTGATGAATGACAGATTAGACTGAGAAATCAGGTTACCCAACTTGCATAGTTAAGAGTACTACAACACAGAAACAGGCCCTTCAAACCATCTAGCTTGTGCCAAACTATTATTCTGCCTAGTCCCATTGACCTGCACCTGGTCCTCATTGCACATTGACCTCCACAGCGGTCCATACCTCTCTCATCCACACACTTATCCAAATTTCTCTTTAAGTTTTAAAATCGAACCCGCATCCGCTACTACTGGCAGCTCATTCCTCACTCTCACCACCCCGAGTGAAGCAGCTCTCCCAGAGATTCTTCTTAAATATGTTATCTTTCACCCTAAACCTATAACCTCTAGTTGTAGTCTCACCCAGCCTCAGTAGGAAAAGCCTTCTTGCCTATCTATTACCTCATAATTTTGTACACCTCTATCAAATCTCCCCTCATTCTCTTACACTCTAGGAAATAAAATCCTAACCTATTCAACCTCTTCCTATACCTCAAATCTTCAAGTCCTGACAACATCCTTATATATGTTCTCTGTACTCTTTTTATTGACATCTTTCCTGTAGGTAGGCAACTAGAAATGCACACAATACTCCAAGTTAGGCCTCACCAATGTCTTACACAACTTTAACACAAGATCCCAACTCCTGTGCTCAAAACTGACTCTTTACGACCCTATCTACCTGTGAAGCAACTTTCAATGAATTATGGATCTATATTCCCAGATCTTTGTTCTACCTCACTACTCAATGCCCTACCATTCACTGAACAAGTCCTACACTAGTTTGTCCTCCCAAAGTGCAACATCACACACTTGTCTGCATTGAATTCCATCTGCCATTTTTTAGCCCAATTTTCTAGCTGGTCCAAATTCCACAAGCTTTGATTGACTTCCTCACTGTGGAATGCAGTATCAAGTCCAGAAGGCTGCAAAGTGCTCAGGCAAATGAGGTGCAGTTGCTCAAACCCTATGACAACACAGGAGGCCATAGAATAACTGGTGAGAACGCAATGGAGAATTCAAGTGGCAGGGAAAGGAAAGCCCAGGGTCACCCCAGCAGGTTTTTTTGTGCTTGGTTTCTCCACTGTTGAGGAGTACTCATGAACATTGAATGCAATACACTGCAATGGAACCCAAATGAATTACTGCTTCAGTTGGGAAGACTGTTTAGATCCCTAAACGGTGAGAAACGAAGAAGTGAAAGGAGGAGTTTGGTACCAACTGTGGTAGCAAGGGCACGTTCTGTAAGAAAGGGTGGGAATGTTAAGAGCACGAAAACGTGTGTAAAAAGGGCTTGAAGGATCATTGGGGACCTGGGTCACCCCAACCACAAACTGTTCCAGCTGCTACCATCCAGGAAACGGTATCGCAGCATTAAAGCCAGGACCAACAAGCTCCAGGACAGCTTCATCCACCAGGCTATCAGACTGATTAATTCACGCTGATACAATTGTATTTCTAAGCTGTATTGACTGATCTGATGTATACCCTACTGTACATACTATTTATTACAAATTACTATAATTTGCAATTTGCACATTCAGATGGAGATGTAACACAAATATTTTTACTCATGTATGTGAAGGATGGAAAACATAAAGTCAATTCAATTCAATGAACTGATTTTCATATAACCACTGACCCGGCCAATTTGGAGGCGTTTTTAAAAAAATATTTTGTTCGTGAAATGTGAGCATTGCTGGCAATGCTGGCATTGATTATCCATCCCTGACCGGAGGCAGTGAAGAATCAATCACATTGTGACTCCGGCATCAACAATGTAGTTGATTCTTCACTTGAGCCCAGAGTCAAAGGCCAGAATGAGTAATGACAACAGGTTTTCTGCCTTTAAGTGAACCAGATTGAATTTTAAAACATTTTGGTAGATGTGTAGTTATTTTTACTACCAGTTTAAAAACATCTAGATTTATTGAATCACTTATATTTAAATTCCCCAACTCCCACAGCAAGATCTCAACCCGTTCATGTTTTTGGCTCAACAGTTTAGAATGTTGGCTGTTCGCCTAGGAACTTAATCACAACGTATTCGTACCAAGTATTAACAGCTATCAGTCAACCAATTTTAGTATTATTAAAACAAATTAGCTAGTCCTTGTCACATAGCTATCGGTGGGCATTTAATGAGCACAGATTGACTGCTGCATTTCTTCTATTACATCAGTGGCTACACTTCAAAATTGCTCTCTGGGTTGTAAAATGGATTGGAATACTCTAAATGGAATGAAATGGAAGTTATTTTTCTTAGAAGCTAGGAAGGGAATGGTAAAGAATTGGAAGAACTTTCCTGATCTTCCTTGAATAACGTAGAATACTTTCTCTGGCACTGCTGCACTTCCCGCATATTCGGATTCCAATCTGGCTAATGAGTGCTGTGCACCCAAGGCAGCCAATGCAGATTCGTGTCCCAAGCCAGGACACAAGAACATCATTTAAACTGAGACATTATTGGATTTTAAGGAATTTTACACCTCTAGATGACATGCTAACATATTAGCTGTTATGACATTTCAGGCCATGACATGATTTCCACAGCTACAAACTTTGTAACATCATTACCCAAAATTTGGCTGCACTGCTGCTGGCAGGTCTTGGTGAACAGATTTACCTGCATAATACAGTTTATTTTTAAATGTTGTAACATGAAGAGCCTTGGAATACTTGCCAGATTTATAGAGATGTCTTCCTTCCCCTGCCCCCAAGGCTATTCTTTATAAAAAGATGTGGAATCTTTACTATGATTTGGAAAAATGTCAATTAAACAGATCCATATTTTCTTCCCTCCTAGCTAGATTTACTATTTTGACTAATGAAACGGTATTTCTTGAGATGACTGGCATTGTCACAGTCCAGATAAACAAAAGATTTACTTCAACATTCATAATCTCTTCCAAATGAAACAAACCAACATGATAATTTAATATTTGGGTTCAAGTACATTACTAGCTACCCTCAACTTTCACTTTTTCCAACACATCCCAAGCACTTCTTCACACAATACTAAAAGCAGTCCTTATCTGATTGGCCAGCTTCCAAATGCTATTGTGGAAACAACATCTCGCTAACAGGAAGGGGAAGTCGCGCAAAGCCATGTATATCAAAGGAAGTGGATGGAAAAACAAAAGCATTGAGCTCTGGACCATTTTCATCCTGCCTGATTGTTATCTCTCCCACAAATACAAATGCAGCTAAAGTCACACTATGTCACAGATAAACACACAGCTGAGTAATATGCCATTGCTGCATCACAGACCTTTAGGAGATCAATTCTAAACTCACTACAAAGCATGCATGACATCTACAGCTTGACTGAGCATAAACAACATTCTGGGAAGTTTCAGTCTTTATTGTTGATTAAGTTCAGCAAATGCACCATAAATACTCATGGGAAGCTGCTTGAGCAGTCAGCTCTCAATGTCTGCAGATAATAAGAACAGTATAAAAATGTGACACTGTAGTTTTATTGCTTTAATAAACTTTGCAACCCCTCTCAAATCTGGCAAGGTTCCAAGCACGATCCCTCAAGAGGTGAAAATATCCCTATAGCACAGCCAAAAGCAGCCATACCATCTGATTTTCTGACTTCAGTTTGACTGACTGATCCCACAACAGCTGGAAATGCAACTGGGCATCAATTTGGCAAGCACACTGCAAAAAGAAAGAGTTGCTAGTCTTTCAGTGTAAATAATAATAAGAAGGTAGCCTTTAGGTCTGGAGATAGACAAATACTGAGGAGAGTACAGAGTGAACTGAAGGTAAAGCCGAGGAAGTACAAAGACTCCTACAAGAGGAAGCTGGAGTACAAGCTCCAGCAGAATAGCATAAGGGGCGTGTGGTCGGGCATGAAGCAGATCACTGGCTTCAAGGTTAAGGAAAGGAAGATCAAGGGCTGCCTGGATAGGGCCTACAAATTGAACTTGTTTTTCAATAGGTTCAGCAATGGACCTCCTGCTGCCCCCTCCCCCATTTGCCCAGATCACACACCCTCGCTGCCCCCAAAGCCCTTCATCCCTCCTCTCCTCTGGTGTGCTTGTGTTCCAAACTCCCCAACTTTGGAGTATCCTGCCTCCGCGGGGATGACCACCCTACCTCACCTGAGTATGACAGCAGGTCAGGTGAAGAGACAGCTCGAGAGACTACATCAAGGCAAGGCTGCTGGACCGGATGGTATCAGCTCAGGGTACTGAAGGCCTGTGCGAGCCAGCTGTCTGGTATTTTACAGCACCTTTACAATCTGAGTCTAAGTCAGAAAAAGATACCTTTGCTATGGAAGACTTCCTGCTTGGTCCTGTACCCGAGAAGCAATCCCATCTGAACTTAATGACTACAGACCAACTGCCCTAACATCTCATGAGGGAGGTGCTGGAAAGGCTGGTCCTTGACTTACCTTAGACCACAGGTTAGATCTTCGATGAACCCCCTACAGTTTCCCTACCAGCCTCATGTGGGAGTGGATGATGCCATTATCTACCCGTTGATGCTGGTGGCATTGTGAGAATCACATTTTTTGATTTCTCTAGTGCCTTCAATACAATCCAGCCACTTTTTCTGAGCGAGAAGCTGCAAAGGATGGGTGTAGAAAAATTCACCATCTCCTGCATTACTGACTACCTGACAGACAGATCCCAGTTTGTACAGCTGGGTAGTTCTCTGTCTGAGATTGTGGTGAATGGCACTGGAGTGCCACAAGGGACTGTCCTGTCTCTGTTTCTGTTCACACTGACTTTCAATACAAATCTGAGTCTTGTCACTTGCAGAAGTTCTCTGATGACTCTTTGGTGGTTGGGTGTATCAGAGATGGGCAGGAGTCAGAGCACAGACTCTGATTTTGGACAAGTTTGTGGAGTGGTGTGAGAGGAATCACCTGCTCCTGAATGTGGCCAAAATCAGGGAGATGGTGATTGATTTTAAGAGGAGAGGACCGTGAGTCCTCTAAACTAAAGTGGGCTGTCTAACCACTCCTCATAAGACAATGCAACCATTCTCGGTGGCAGTTTAATGTTTCCTGAACTGCTTCCAAAGTATTAATACACTTTCTTAAATAAGCAGAACAATTCTGTACAAATCTGCAGATCTAGTCTCAACAATACTCTAGCCAACTGAAGCACAACTTCTTTAACTTTGTTTATTGAAAAGGGAATTGAACAATATCTGTTACTGTACCCAACTGCTTGCTATATCTACATATTAGACTTTTATGACTCATGTGCTGAACACCCCAATTCCCCTACATCTCATTTCTGCAATGTTACACAATTATATAACAAAGTTCAAAGTGCATTTATTATCAAAGTATGTACACAGTATACAACCCTGAGATTAATCTCCTTGCAGGCAGCCACATAACAAAGAAACACAAAAGAACCCATTTAAAAAAAAGACCAGAGAGGAAAAAAAAAACAAACCATGCAAGCAATAAACATAAGCAAATAGTATTTTGAACTGAAGTCCACAAAGCCAGTCTGTCCACAGACCCTTAGTTCAGCGCAGACCTGAATAAACCTTGCGGAGCAGCGAGCTGAACCGGCCCATTCCTCACTCAGAAGTGGCTGGATTGTATTGAAGGCACTAGAGAAATCAAAAAATGTGATTCTCACAATGCCACCAGCATCATCCAGGTGGGAGTGGGCTCTAGATTCTTCTTGAGAGAATCTAGAACTCGGATGTCACTGTTCAAAAATAAGGGGCCACCCATCTAAAACAGGTATCTGTCTCTGCACCCCAACCCCCCACTTGAGTCAGGTCTTTGGAACTCTCTTCCACAGAAGGCAGTGGAAGCAAAGCCTTTGAATATTTTAAGGTAGAGGTTGATACATTCTTGACAAAGCCACAGGATCTGAACTTGATACATGATAGAAAATGGGAGGATACTTTCATCTAACACTTGATGCTGATCAATAGGTTGTGCAACATTTACTCACTGAACTTTTAAGATGGTGTTCAGGTGAACAGTGGGACCAAGCAAAATTAGACACGAGAGTTCTGAGTACTGAAGACACTTCTGGTTTCAGGTGGCACTTCTGAAGGTGAATGACAGCTTACTGGTAGTTCAAAAGGCAAGAAATTTGACAAAAAAATAACACTTTTATTGAAGCAAACTGTAATAAACTATCACTGCAAACAATGAAGAGGCAAGCAAAGGAAAGCAAACTCAAGGGTGTGCTGGTGCATTGAAAAGGAAAAAAAAAAATTGACGCAAATGGAGTTGGATTGAGCGATTCGAAGAGAAGTCATCCAGGCAGAGGAGTTTCAATGCCAATCCAACTAACTCTGGTGCAAGGTTGGATCGCTCTAAGCGCTGAGCCGATTTGGAGAGACCGTGAACAGCTTCAGGCTGGGCGACAAGACCTAGGCCCAGAGCAAATTGCTAGCTTGCACATTCTAGAACCGGAGCACTTTGCTGTGGTGGGGCACGGGTCCTGATGCAAGGCATGATCTGCTGTTTGTACAATCTAAATGCCAGCCTAGATAGACTAAAAAGGTAGGGTGTTGAGACTGGAGGCGAGAGTCGGGCCAATTTCACTCGCTCTGCCGCGATGTTTACTCCTCTTTCCGTGATGTTCAGGCTGTGAGACTGCCCTGGCTACTATACTTTGTGCCTGTGAGGCTTCACAGTGATTTGCCCCACTAATATGATGAAGTTTGGGCCTACACGGGATGCTCTGGGGATTTGGATCTAAAGACCCGATTTGGTTCGGAAAGCCGTGCTTTTGGGTTCCTTGTTTTGTAAGCAGACAAATCTCAAGATTGTATCCTTTATACATTCTTTGATAATAAAAGTACTTTGAATCTTTGAAATGTATATTAACTTTCATTTTTTTGGCTTCCAAATATTTTCAAATTAATAACCCTTGACTGTTCATAGAAACTAAAACTGACATTAAGTTGGCAAAAGTAGAATTGACAAAAGGACTACAACTATGCAAGGCAGCATCCACCTTCTGAAGGGCATTTAGTGATGTGTAGTAGCTAACAATCCCAAGCAAGTTATAAATGTCAATTAAAAAACTGGAAATGCTAGAGTACTACTGGGACAATTAGTCCAGGACCTAGGCTTTGAGCAGAGATAGTTGTGAGACCAGGTACAACAACTAGCCTGATACCCGTGGGTTACAGACAAAAAAATCTCTGTCTAGCTCTTTATTATGATCTAATTGGACAATCTGGAACGTGATCAGTACAGTTTGCTTGGGGGGAGGGGGGCACAAAAGGAAGAGTGAGATGTGATAAAAAGCATGGGGGGGGGAGAGAGACAGAGAGAGGCAGAGACAGACACACACACACACTGGGATCAGGCTAACCCTAACATGAAGTTATTAAAAGTGTACAGCCTCTTTCAGTGGAAGTTTTCTTGCCAGAATCAAAAGATCATGGTTCAAACCCATTCCAGAGCAGAAAAACTGGGCTAAAATTTCTGAACTATGCTGAAGTCTTACAACAAAAACTTCTGCCTCACTGTTCATATTCAATCTCCAAAGTTCTGCATATATTCAACGCACACCCTTTTGTTGTTTGGCTTTGAGACTTTTTAAACTATCACCTTTTTCTACATCTAAAGTCATTTTATTTGAACGCAAGTCAAAGTACAGGCTATACAAATTTCCACACACACATCCATTTTACACAGTGATCACAAATAACTAAAGCCTTATTTCAGTATGCAATCTAGAATTAGGTGTTCAAACACCTTTTGTAATTTGCAACTTGACAGCAAACCAAGACAGTCCAGAGTAGAACCTTGCTTTCCACCTTAGAGGAAACCACAGTGGTACAAGGGCAGTCTTTGAACAAGGTTGTCTTTCTTGGACCAGTTCAGAATCAGACAGAGGCACGGCATGACATTTAAAAAAAATAATCAGCCATACAAATCCTTTGATTGTATTTTCAGAAACTCTATTCAAAGCAGACACAGAGTCTGAGATTTGGTTCTGAACACTCCCAGGTGTTCATGCCGCAGAGTAGTTTGCCTGGTTCAAAAACCAAACCTCTGAAAGAATTCCATCAATATGGCCCTACTAGGGCATAAGCTACAAATTTAAACTTCTAAAATATTCCAAAAGTGCTAAAACTGAAATGTTAGAACTTATTTCAAAACTCAAAAAGTTTTAATAACAACCTTCTAACCTAGTCATGCTTAAACAAAACAGAATCGGGATCCCTATATCCCACAGTAGCTTTGCTTAACTTTGGAAAAGAATCTCCAGGTCATTAAATAAACAGATCCAATGCAAACCAAGGAACACTTCAATAAATAGTTACAAAGTCTTACTACTGCTTCCCCCCCCACCCCCCCAAGACATATTTTAATAGGCTTTCAAATTAGCGAAACCAAGTACTCACTAACAGAGAGATGCCTGCCACGAGATTCTGGTGGCTGGTAGATGGTGCTAAGAATGTCTCCGACAGATTGAGAGGCCTTAATACGGACCTGTTTGGTAACAGCTGGAGGCGCATGTGATGTCTAAAATTTGGAAAAAACAAATTAGACATGCACGTAATGTTTTTGAATTCATTGTTCATTACTCTATCTATAACAAATTTCAAAGTTCAAAGTAAATTTTATTATCAAAGTACATTTACAGTATATTACCATATACAACCCTGAGGTTCATTTTCCTGTGGTCACACTCAGCAAATCCAGAGACTAGTAACTATAACAGGGTCAATAAATGATCAACCAGAGTACAGAAGACAACAAACTGTACAAATGCCAATATAAATAAATAGCAATAAATAACAAGAACATCAGATAATGAGTCCTTAAAGTGAGATCATTGGTTGTGGGAAACATCTCAATGATGGGGTAAGTGTTATCCCCTTGTATTCAAGAGCCTGGTGGTTAAAGGGTAGCAACTGTTCTTGAACCTGGTGGTATGAGTCCCAAGACTCTTGTACCTTCTATGGCAATGACGAGAAGAGAGCATGGCTTGAGAGGTCGGGATCTCTGATGATGGATGCCGTAACCTTTAATACTTTAAATGCACTTCTCAAGATTCACTCATTAGTCCCAATTTAGTTATTTGCATGACACCGACACTGCACTTTACGAATGAAAACAAAAGCTGATACTAAACCTCCAACATGAGAGAAAATGAGGATCAACTGTGAGGTAAAACTGCAAATTCATTTGTTAACTTGTTTTTATTCCACAAATAAAAAAAAACAACTTAATATATTACTGAAAAGATGTTTAGTCAGCAGATGTTGGCAGATGTGCAGGGGCTTACACAGACGGCCAACAAAACTTAAAGGGAAGCTTAAAATAAAAAGCACACCGTAGTGTCCCAATAAATTTCTGTGCTGAACAGGAAACGGCAGCTCACAGAAAAACAGTGATTTCTGTGAAAACCTGCCATGTGTTTCTACATTACTCATAACACAAGGAAAAAACAGCCAGCAATCTGAAACAAAAAACCCTCTCACATCTGGCATTGACTAACCTGAGAATTCTGCAAAAGAACAAACAAGATCAAGCAATAAACTCTTGACCACCGGCTTACAAAAACGAATCTCATTTTGTTAGAAAGGTAAACATTGACTGTGGTCTGATGAACTCCAGTGGAAATACAAACATCTGCTGTAAAAAGTCTTCAGAGATATTACCATGTGTAATACTTAGCAATACTGCATTTTGTTAAGAGGGGTTTAATTCCTGAGGACTTTTTTGTAGTACTAATAGCTATTGGATCATAGCATAAATTCAGTCCATTTTCTACCAGGACCCTCAGCAGGGAGGAGTAGGGCAAGAGGGAAAATACCACATAGAATGCTTTCTTACCGTTCATACTAACCTCTCGTACAGATCACTCAGCCCAACTGTTCTGTGGAGTGCATACACTCTAAAGCCTACTACAAAACTATCTCACCTCATATCAATATAACCCTTCTCCTTTAAATATCTTCCTCTTATACAAGGGGTGATTGATAAGTTCGTGGCCTAAGGTAGAAGAAGTCAATTTTAGAAAACCTAGCAACACACATAAAAATTGCTGGTGAACGCAGCAGGACAGGCTGCATCTCTAGAAAGAGGTCCAGTCGACGTTTTGGGCCGAGACCCTTCGTCAGGACTAACTGAAAGAAGAGATAGTAAGAGATTTGAAAGGGGGAGGGGGAGATTCAAAATGATAGGAGAAGACAGGAGGGGGAGGGATGGAGCCAAGAGCTGGACAGGTGATTGGCAAAAGGGATATGAGAGGATCATGGGACAGGAGGTCCAGGGAGAAAGAAAAGGGGGAGGGGGGAAGCCCAGAGGATGGGCAAGCAGTATGGTGAGGGAGGGAGAGAGGGAGAGAGGGAGAGAGGGAGAGAGGGAGAGAGGGAGAGAGGGAGAGAGGGAGAGAGGGAGAGAGGGAGAGAGGGAGAGAGGGAGAGAGGGAGAGAGGGAGAGAGGGAGAGAGGGAGAGAGGGAGAGAGGGAGAGAGGGAGAGAGGGAGAGAGGGAGAGAGGGAGAGAGGGAGAGAGGGAGAGAGGGAGAGAGGGAGAGAGGGAGAGAGGGAGAGAGGGAGAGAGGGAGAGAGGGAGAGAGGGAGAGAGGGAGAGAGGGAGAGAGGGAGAGAGGGAGAGAGGGAGAGAGGGAGAGAGGGAGAGAGGGAGAGAGGGAGAGAGGGAGAGAGGGAGAGAGGGAGAGAGGGAGAGAGGGAGAGAGGGAGAGAGGGAGAGAGGGAGAGAGAGAGAGAGAGAGAGAGAGAGAGAGAGAGAGAGAGAGAGAGAGAGAGAGAGAGAGAGAGAGAGAGAAAATAAATAAATAAACAAATAAATAAATAAATAACAGATGGGGTATGAAGGGGAGGTGGGGCATTAACGGAAGTTAGAGAAATCAACATTCATGCCATCAGGTTGGAGGCTACCCAGACGGAATACAAGGTGTTGTTCCTCCAACCTGAGTGTGGCTTCATCTTTACAGTAGAGGAGGCTGTGGATAGACATGTCAGAATGGGAATGGGATGTGGAATTAAAATGTGTGGCCACCGGGAGATCCTGCTTTCTCTGGCGGACAGAGCATAGGTGTTCAGCGGAACGATCTCTCAGTCTGCATCGGGTCTCGCCAATATATAGAAGGCTGCACCGGGAGCACCAGGCGCAGTATATCACCCCAGTCGACTCACAGGTGAAGTGTCGCCTCACCTGGAAGGACTGTCTGGGGCCCTGAATGGTGGTGAGGGAGGAAGTGTAAGGGCATGTGTAGCACTTGTTCCGCTTACAAGTATAAGAGCTGGGAGGGAGACATTTTGATACCACGTCCCATTCCCATTCTGATATGTCTATCCACAGCCTCCTCTACTGTAAAGATGAAGCCACATTGAGGTTGGAGAAACAACATCTTATATTCCATCTGGATAGCCTCCAACCTGATGGCATGAACATTGACTTCTCTAACTTCCGTTCATGCCCCACCTCCCCTTCGTACGCCATCCGTTATTTATTTATTATATTTATTTATTTATTTATTTTCTCTCTCTCTCTCTCTCTCTCTCCCCCTCCTTTTTCTCCCTCTGTCCCTCTCACTATACTCCTTGCCCATCTTCTGGGCTCCCCCCCCCTTCTTTCTCCCTATGCCTCCCTTCCCATGATCCTCTCATATCCCTTTTGCCAAACAACTTTCCAACTCTTTGCTCCAACACCCCCCTCCTGTCTTCTCCTATCATTTCAGATCTCCCCCTCCCCCTCTCAAATCTCTTACTATCTCTTCAGTTAGTCCTGACGAAGGGTCTCGGCCTGAAACGTCGACTGTACCTCTTCCTATAGACGCTGCCTGGCCTGCTGCATTCACCAACAATTTTTATGTGTGTTGCTTGAAATTCCAGCATCTGCAGATTTCCTCGTGTTTGCGTTTAGAAAACCTAGCACATTTATTTTTCAACATAGTCCCCTCCTACATTTACACACTTAGTCCAGCGGTCGTGGAGCATACGGATCCCTTCTTTGTAGAAGTCGGCGACTTGGACCTCTAGAAAATGGTCCACAGCAGGGGTAAGTTTGTGGCCTAAGGTAGAAGGACAAGAACTATACAGCTCTCGTTACATGCACGTACAGTTCAACTCTTTGAGTGATTATGCAGAAAGTTTGAAAGTAATAATTCATCTCCTTCTACCTTAGGCCACGAACTTATCAGTCACCCCTGCTGTGGACCACTTTCTGGAGGCCCAAGACGCCAACTTCTACAAAGAAGGGATCCGTATGCTTCACGACCACTGGACTAAGTGTGTAAATGTAGGAAAGATGAGCGTGCTAGGTTTTCTAAAATTGACTCCTTCTACCTTAGGCCACGAACTTATCAATCACCCCTCATATCTTGTGATAAACCCAATTTCACCACCATTCTGTGTGCAGTTCTTCCTGAAATCCTTGCTGAATCTTAGAGATATTATATTTATGATACTTTCTCAGCAACAGGCAGAGAAATCATTGGGCCAAGGGAAATATGCTTAATGCAAATGAACTTTGGAGGACTTGGGTGAGGTAGAGACTGCCACTTAGAAGATACTTTGATGGAAAAGTTTACAAGATAATTGCCAAAACAGTGGGAACAAGGAGAATTTAAAATTAATACAATGATTTGTTATGCTTTGGAAAGTGCTGTTCAAGTGAGCTAATTGTGATGTTCGTTCAAAGAGCTAGGACAGGCATAATGTGTCAGCTCAGCATTAAATTAGCACTGGTTGCTAGCTACAAGGGCAACTGTTAACCAAATAGGTTGTTCACTCTGAAGATCGCTCAATGCCTTATTTTACATCAACCTAAAAGGCAGGCACATGCAGCTGAGCACTCATCTTTAATACAACTTGCACTGGGGAGGAACTCATTACATTATGTGAACTTTTATAGGCAGCCACTGAGACGATGGACAAACTGGTAAATACAATCTGCCATTCAGGAATCACTGGTGAAAACAGATCTCCCATGCTCAGTTACACAATAACAAGTCGGGTGGCAACAGGCTAAATGATACAACATATGGAACAACCTGTTTGCAAATTCAGTTAAAACCTGGATTTATTGGATTATTGAAATGCTATCAGGTTATTACAGATTTGTCATCCTTCATTGAAGAAGTTTTCTTAGTGGAAGGAAGGAACATACTACTTAAGGCTTGCGCAAGAAAATACTGTACATATGCATTTGCCTGGGAGCACATGTGTAACTGCACAGAAACACATGGAGGATAAAGACGAGGAATGGCCATTAGTGAAGACAGAAGCAAATGGTAAAAGGGGAAACTAGACAATTTGCTACCATTTGAATAAACCATCGACATTTTGGCTCTGTGCTTGCTGACTGACATTTGGTACTGGACCAGCAAAGGCTCAGTTCAGAAGTTCACATCCTTAACTCATTCCATGCTGAATCTTTCCCAACTTGATCACTTTTGTACTGGACCAAAATGAGGAACATAAAGGAGGTATTTCCATATTAGGATTGTGTACAACCTGGAGAGGATTCTGCAGGAGTTGAAGTTCCCATACACTCCAAATATTCCAACCTTTTGTGCACACTGCTCTATCCCATTTGGCACTTCCACTTTCTTAAACTCAATGGCCTAGAATTTTGTCCCCACTTCCTAAGTCACTAAAACTACCTGAAACTACATTTTGAGACAGTTGTTCCAATATCTGCACAGTTTGGCATTGAATTCTGCCTGAAAGCATGTTTGTGCCTTTGGACATAATGCCACATTAAGGGAACTTTATGCAAGGTGTTGCTATCCAAATCCAAACTGGCATTAAAAAAATGCCTACTTAAATGTGTTTTGGAAGGCTCATGATTTTTAAACTTATTGACCAGTAAAAATCCATGTATGCATCAATAATGTTGGAGATTTGGAGGAACAAAAAAAAACTGGAAGTCTAATCATTGCCAGTTAATGATAGAGCAACCTGACTCAGTCACATCACTACCTACCAAGTTGGTTGAGTATTATTAACCTTCAGCAGGAAATGAGAGATTTGACACGAGGGAAGTGCCTCCTTGAGGCTCTATAAGGCACTCGTGAGACCACACATAAGAGTAGTGTGTGCAGTTTTGGGCTCCTTATTTTAGAAAGGATATACTGACATTGGAGAGGGTTCAGAGAAGATTCACAATAATGATTCCAGGGATGAAAGGGTTAACATATGAGGAACATCTGGCAGCTCTTGAGCTGTATTTCCTGGTGTTCAGGAGAATGGGGGGAGCGGGGGGCGGTCTCATAGAAACATTCTGAATATTAAAGGGCCTGAACAGATTAGATACGGCAAAGTTATTTTCCACGGTAGGGGAGTCCAGGACAAGAGGGCACGACTTCAGGATTGAAGGACGTCCTTTTAGAACTGGGATGCGGAGAAATTACTTTAGTCAGAGGGTGGTAAATCTGGGGAATTTGTTGCCACGGGCGGCAGTAGAGGCCAAGTCATTGGGTGCATTTAAGGCAGAGATAGGTTCTTGATTAGCCAGGGCTTCAAAGGGTATGGGGTGAAGGCAGGGGAGTGGGGATGACTGGAAGAATTGGATCAGCCCATGCTTGAATGGTGGAGCAGGATCAATGGACTGAATGGCCTACTTCTGCTCCTATATCTTATGGTCTTAATCTTTTTGTTATTGACCAATGCATCAATGTTCCCTTTTGTCAGATGACCACTACGCAACACTTTTGGAGACAAAATGTCACCTTCACATTTGACGATTCCCATGGGATGTGCAACGAGGCAGAGTAGCCTAAAACTGGGCATTTTTGAAACAAATGAGCCATCAAATGTGACACAACTGTATTCACTCAAAACTTGACGGAAAAGCACAGAAATCAACTGATTCAATAAGCAGTGTAGAACAGCGCACAAGAAGTAGCGTCAACATAACCTGAATACAAAGTTACAGCAATAAACTTGGGCTAGTCAATCAAAACTGCTAAAGACCTGACTACTAACAGAACAAGTCAAACTCTAGATTGTCACGTGCAATCAGAAGTCACAGTACACAAATGAGCAACAGGGTGAGAAGGCTCCACGGATATTGTCGATTTTAGTGAGGAGTATCCTATCGTGCGATTTCACATGGAACTAGGACAGATGGTTGATCTCACCCTCCCATCCCATGATCACAGGAACCAGTCAACAGAAAAATTCACTCTGGATGGTATGAAGAATCTGATGAATAAACTTAATGGTTAAATGCTATTGGACCCAGAGTACATACTAGCTGTAGTGCCAATGATTTATGCTCCTTGACTATCTGCAACTATAACCAAGTCATTCAAAAATGCTTGCAATAATAGCATGTCTAGTTGTGTAAAAATCCACTATGCATGACCTACCCACAAAGGAGTGGGTTAAATCCAATCCTGAAAGTTGCTACCCAGGAATCTACTTCGTCACTTATCAAAAGTCTACTCATCATTGTGCAGTTTGGGTTCTCCCAAGAATACTCAGCTCCTTGGCTTCCGACTGAATTAACGTAAGATCATAAGATATAGGAGCAGAATTAGGCCATTTGGCCCATCAAGTCTGCTCTGCCATTCCATCATGGCTAGATCCATTTTCCCTCTCAGGCCCAATCTCCTGCCTTCTCCCCGTATCCCTTAACACCTGACTAATGAAGAACCTATCGACCTCTGCCTTAAATACACCCAATGACAAGGCCCTGTTACGTACCCCGTAACTGGGTTGCCAAACCAGCAGAAATGGATCACTCAGTTGGAGTCTGGATTACTAGAACTAAGAAAGTTTTATTAAAGAAACAAGCAACACAGTACTCTACTCAAAAGGATAATAAATGCAACAGTTCAGCAATGATAAACACACATGCACACAGAATTAAGATAACAGGATCAATCAAGCTCTATCGTTGTCTAGGGGTAAATGACCAGTTTCAAAGTAACGCAAAGTTCAGTTCAATTTAGTTCAGTTCAGTTCGCAGTAATCGCTGCCGTGGCGAGGGACAGTGGGGGGGAAGGAGAGAGAGAGCAAAACGAATGAATATTCAAGGCTTCCACACACAGACCTTCGCAGTCAGCTTTCAGGCGAGTCCTTTGTGATGTCATCTGAGGTCACCGACCGTGACCCCTCCATTTCCAGATACGATCGTTTCCCTGCACTGAACCTGGCACCCAGGCAAGGGTGGACACACCCCAGGCTCCCGCCGATCGTACCTTTCCACCCTGTGCGTTTATGGCCCGGTACTTCCCACCGACTTGTGAGAGACGCACCGCTTCCAGGGTCTTGTTACCTCGGGTGTCGTGTGTGTGTCCCGCCTTAGCGAACCTGTCCCTTTTTATCCCCCTGCTGGGGTATCGCCTGTCCATCACTTCAAACAGTTCAGGGTTCAAAGGGGGAGCTCTCTTTCTGTTACTCTCTCTCCCGTCCCTTCATTACACATCTCCAAATGCTGCTCCATTGTTTTCCTTCTCTCTCTCTCTCTCCTGAAGTCAGGTGGCAGACCAACTGCTGATTCCACTGGTGCCAGCACAGGACAGCTACATCTTAATCTATGTGTATTCTTGTCACAGCCCCCACAGGCACCTGTGGCAATGAATTCCAGATTCACCACTCTCTGGCTAAAGAAATTCCTCCTCATCACTGTTCTAAAAGGACACTCCTCTACTCTGAGGCAGTGCCCTCTGGTCTTGGACTCCCCCACCATAGGAAACATCCTCTCCACATCCACTCTACTGAGGCCTTTCAACATTGGAGAGGTTTCAATTAGGTCACTCCTCATTCTTCTGAATTCCAGTGAATATAGGTCCAGAGCCAAACACTCCATATGATAAGCCATTCAATCCTTTTCGTGAAAGTCCTCTGAGCCTCCATTACTCCAAACATGAAGATATAAATCTACAAGTCCTCACCAAATCAACATGTACAGATTCACATGGTTTGATCAACACTGCTACTTGTGATTATCACACAATGATTGGAGCTAAAATTTCATCTTCGTGAAAAGGACAGCTTTTCTGACCTGGCTTTGGCTGCCAACTACGTCAAAACTGGTCAGATCTGACACATATCTGTGACATTAAGATGTGCTGAACATTCTCAGTAACTTTCGTTTTTTTTATTTCCAGATTTCCAGCAGCTATAGTTTTTTTAAAAAAACTTTATATTTCGACTATACCAAAGAAATGCAATTCAGATCTGGCCGCACTTCTTGCCAAACTGACCCAGCATGTTAAAATTCTAGCACATATCAGCAATGTGGAAATTTGGTGAGGTTATGTACACATAATGGCAATCCAATCCAGTTAATTAGCACCTAATTAGCATGCTATTAATCAGCAAAATAAATGAAGATGTCAGCGACAGGGCTATTAGGTGCATTTGTTCATTAGTAATATGCTAATCAACAGAACTACTTAGTTCCAGATTTCACCTCAGTCTTGGCTGAAATGAAGACTAAAGAGATGAATTCTAAGGGAAAGTCAGAGTGACCATCTTTGACATCATTCACCCAACAACCAAGTTAATGGACATCGATGAGATCATACCATGCACAAAACAAAAAATGACTGTTTTTTTAAGATTAATCCAGCTCATTATGTGCAGGAGATCTCCAGAACAGAGTCCTGGGCACAATCAACTGCTTCAGAGACCTTCCTTGCACTATAACATTGGAAATGGGGATGTTCACACATGATTGCAAAGCGTTCAGTTTCAATTTGAACTCCTTAGCAAATGATGTTCCTCACACCTGCATAAAGAAACCTCAAAGCAAGTTGGGCAAGTAATATTCATTCCACAAAAGTCCCAGCCAATAACCACATGCAAGAAGTCTAACCACCTATCCTCAATATTCAATGGCATTTCCTTTGCTGTATTCCCCACCATAAACTTGGGATGGCTATGAGCAAAACTTAATGGAACCTCTGACAGCAACTTTTATCTGCATAGCTTTGATTATCTAGATGAGGAAAGGCAATAGACATGGTAGAATACCCAAAAAAAAAATCAGCACGATGCATATAATCCTAACTCTAAAATTTTCTTTACTTCAGAAGAAATAGGAGGAAATCATTTGGCCCATTGTCCTTGCTTAGTCATTCAATTAGATTATGATTCAGCAGCATTTTCCAGTACTAAATCCACCTTCCTTGATTCCTTTATATCTAATCGTCTATCAACTTCTGTCTTGAATACATTTAAAAAAAATTAATTTACTTATTTAGAGATACAGCGTGGAACAGACCCTTCTGACCCAACCAGCCGTGCTGCCCAGCAACCCACCTATTTAACCCTAGCCTAATCACGGGACAATTTACAATGACCTATAAATCAGTACGTCTTTGAACTGTGGGAGGAAACTAGGGCACCTGGAGGAAACCCATGCGGAGGACGTTGGAATTGAACTCCAACAACCCGAGTTATAATAGCGTTGCACTAACTGCAATGCTACCGTGGAACTCCAAACCACAGATATTTTCAAAAAGCTTCTCTTATCACCACTTCAGGAGTTTGAAGATTTACTTCTCTGTGAAGTTGCTTTCTTAGTGTGGACCCACAAAATAGTTCTATTTTGTACCAGTGAAACATCTCATTTCAGCCTGTTTTCAGAGAGTATACTGTCCCCATCATCAAGGGGCTTTGTTTTTTCTGAGAGCTAGGTTCAAAAGAATCCTTGATGTTATCCACAACAATACTCTCAGTCAGAGACCCTACAGCTCTCTTGGGTAGAGAATTCCAATGAATTAATACCCTCAAGGCAAAGAAATTATCATCGAGTCACACACAAGCAACTATTTCAAACCATGTAATTTTGCAGCTATGTACTGATAATTTTTTTTAAAAATTCTGAATTATATTCTCCAGAATGAGATTTTATAACGCATTACTTGAAATATAAACCATACGACAGTGTGCTGGGAGTTTAAGTGAGAAAGCTACATATCATGTTCATTACTCTGCAGACAATTTTTTTGGTCTTGACTTTGAACTAGATAGCTGCACAGTGTTTCCTTTGTAAGGAGAAAAGGCAAGGCTGGCAAAGGAATAAATACACTAGCTTTCTCTTGGTTCTTTCAGAACCTGCAAGTGGAGCACATCCAATGTAAAGATAAATTCCACAAACAGTCAGGGCAGAAGAAAAGGGACCAGTTTGTGCTACTACTGGGTTACTTTGAATGACAGGCTGAAGCACGTCCAAAATAAGAGGAATTCTGAACTTGGAAAGTTCAGGAACAAAATAAACCCTGACAAGCAAGATGGACAGTGATCGGAAAAAAAGGGTGGTCTCATCAACAGCACTACTTTGCTGGTGCTCACCTGATGGTGATGGCATCTATAGGTAATTACCATATCAAAACGCAGTATTCTTCCACACACTCCACACAAGGGGCCTAATAGCAAAAGGTGAAACCCAGCTTGCACCTCTGTGCTTTTGCTTGACTGCTTCTGTGTTGATGGGTTTAAGGTTAGAAGAGAATACTCTAAGCAGAGTCTCAACCCTGAAAAAGTTCCCACTCTTCCCCCCAACCCTGCCAAACGGGCTGCTCAACCAGAGTTCTCCAGAAGTTTGATTTTCACCATTCCATCTAGAGCAGGGGCTCCCAACCATTTTTATGCCATGGACCAAAACCATTAAGCAAGGGGTCCATGGACCCTAGGTTGGGAACCCTTGATTCCTCTCCAGCCATGATGCAGAGCAAAGGGTTAAAAACTGCGTGATATTAAAAAAATTGAACATTGTGTGAAATGCAAGGCTGAAATCTGGATGCACCTGTTGGCTTACTTGGTCAGGATAAGAGCTAATAAAATTATTCAACAAACTGAAGTGTTTTCAAGGGAGTGGGGTAGCTACACGACAAAGGTTCTATCAAGTCACTTTCTTCCTTTCTCTGCTGAGCTCTGCCAATCTCTTATATTCCCCAGCTTCACCACTGATGAGGCCTATACGTTGTAAAGTGGACAATCAACAACACTGATGAAAGTTTTCTCAGATGTTAATATTTGAAAACAGAACTCAAATTACTGTGCAATATTTCCACAAGTTTTTCAATTTTTATCAATTTAAGGAACTAGAGTCTGCTAAGATAAACCACTCAGCTTGAAGACTGGAAAGTAAGATCACTTACATGGTTTTTCTCCTGAGCTACAAGCAAAATTTTCAGACTCTTCATGCTGAAACTTCGATCAAGCAGGTCAATGGCTTTATCAAGATCATCCTGGCTTCGTAAAGCAATTAGTAACTGGAAGAGGATAGAAAATCAAACTCAATCAGTACAGATACTGCGTGTGGAATTGAAGTAGTCTTATAAAACATTAGTTCAACCACAAGCAGAATATTCTGGGGACCAGAAAAGACGAGATCTTGGAAAAAGCACAAGAGAAATTTACCAAAATAATTTTAGGAATAAAGAACTTTACTCATATGGGGGCGGGGTGGGAATAGAAAAGGCTGCTCTAGAGAATGTTGAGGAGATCTGACAAAAGCTACATACAATCATGAATGAGGGTCAAGGATCATATAATTAAAGCAAGTGTAGAAGTATCAAAAAAAAATGAAGAGATTCTTTCCTGCCCCTCAACAAATTGGTTGGGGTCTGGAATGAACTGTCAGGAGTGGCAGTCAATCAGATTAAGCTGAGACATGAGGGTGCTAAGTAAGGATCTGAAAAGAACAAAATTTTAGGTCTATGGTGAAAGAGCATGGGAATTTGGGGCATCTGGAATGCTTATACATAGAGTTGGGATGGAATATATGATCTCAGCTATAACCATACTGAGATTCTGAGAAAATGATGCAAATATGCAGCGAACTCCAAATTAAAGAACTGTAGCATCTCTCTTATCTACAGTCTCATTGCCCTCATTTATTCAAAAAAGCATTCGTGGAAGCCTGGATTACATAAACCAGGCACAGTTGGAGACTTGAAACTTGATTTTATCACCCAGCCTTACTGTTTCTCTACAGAAACAAGTTATCTGTGAATGCAGTAACCAGTGCCATTTACAGCACAGCTCAGGGATTAGCTTTGGCACACGCAAGGAGTGTTTCTGGCTTGGAAAGCAAGCTGTTGGCATTTCTTCCTCTCCCCTCGCCCCCCCCCCCCCCCCGAGTATCTCGATTTTAAGAATGGAAAAATTAGGCTTTATTTGCACATACTTGAAGAAATAATCTAAATAGGTTAAAAAGTCATGCATTAATTGGGTATGGGATGGTATTTCAGTTAGGAAGGGAAAAGGAACACGGCATAATCCAATTTCTATCCACCAGCTGGATAACTAAGATTTTAATGCACAGGAAATTCAAGGTTAAGAAAACCAAAAAAGGGCAGAAATTGCACAGCAGCTAGACAAATGTATACAAATTTCAATTTATGGAAAAACATATGCAGAGAAAGGCACTTTTATTTCTCTAAAATTCCCTTAAGTGGTAACTGCTGCTCACTTTCACCAGCTATCATCTCAATTCCTTCAAACTTGCCTTTGACAAAAGACCAATCCAAAACATAATGGTTGGCTATATAAGCCTTGCCCACAAAATTCATCTGGAAATCTTTGACAGATGGTAAAACCTGCCTTAAACTTCACACTAGCAATACAAGAGCAGGAGTAAAGTTGAAGGAAATTATGACACGTCCAGGACTTCTTGTTGGCAGGAAGTTCAGGTCTAAAAAACCTGGAGTCATGAATTGTGAGCAGAGATAAAGTCAAGCCTGACATGCTGAAGCAAAGACCACAACTACGGAAATGTTAAAGAAGAATTATTGAGGAGAGACCAAAGGATGGAGAGGTGAAAGTACAGGAAGCTGCCTGGGGAACTGCAGAAACTGTGCTGGGATACAGAATAATGGGCTGTAAAGGAATCATGAGACAAAGGATGAAGAGGTCGAGGACCGTATGGTGAATAGCCTCAAAAGGCAGTGAAGTTCAGTGCAACTAGGACAGAAGGTGGTTGAAGTCATGTAGAATATAATGGTGGCCAACTTTGTCTAATGCAGGCTTTAGGTTATGGGTTACCATTAAACTATATAACAGGGATTTAAAAGGGAGTGTTGTGAAATGATCGTATGGCCAGATTGTCATAATTCATTCAAAAACTTTGGAAACAAAAGAAAATGACAGAGTGAAGGACAGGAATGTGACTTGGAAATATTAAAACACCAAGAACAAGGCTTTTTAAAAAAAAAAGGTGGTGAAAAATGGATGGCTGAAACTTATGGGAGAGATAGAGGAGGAGAAAAAGATTACAAGACACAGAAAAGTTGTCTGAGAAGACATATTGGGTACTTCATAGAGACAACTGCTTTCATACAAGCTTGGAGAAATTTCCAGAAAGTGGACTCCAATGAAATGAATGAGAAGACAAAGGCATTAGAAATTCATCTATGGAAATAGAAAAAAATGTTGAAGAGGTTTGAACATGGGGATTACCTCATTGTTTGTGTAGTTTAAGTCCATTTGTTGTCCAAATACCGTCTTGACTTTCTGGTGCAGTTCCTCATATTTGACTGGCCGGCTGAACTGTATGATTCTGACAACAGGACAAAACAAAAACAATTCAACATTTCAAACTGACCGCTTGAATTTTGGCAATAACAGGTAGCAATAACATCATTACAAGTTCTATGGGGATTAAGTGCACAAGAACACGAATGGTGCCAACTATTAGAAATAGTCTACACTTGCACATTTCATAATATGCTGTTTCTCTAAAACATTTACTAACAGGTATACTGGAACATCAGAAATAGGAGTGAGGGAGTCAGTCCCCCTCGTTTCTGTTCTGCCAGTAGATCATAGCTGATCTTCTAACTCAGTGCCATTTTCCTGCACTAACTTCATATTCCCTTGATTCTTTAAATATTGATACATCTTGAATATATTCACAGCCCTTTTCCATATAGAATTCCAAACATTTACTGCCCTCTGTACGAACAAATTTTATCTCACCTCTGTCCTGAATAGCCAAATTCTTGAGACTATGAACCCTAGTTCTAGACAATTCAGCCAAGAAAACATCTACCCTAGGAGGGCCCTTAAGAATTTTATATCTTTCAATAAGTGCAACAACTCTCATTCTTTGAAATGCTGAAGGGCATTTTTCCTTATGTGGCAAGCCTACCATTCTGGCAATCAACTCGTTGAATCTTTACTACATTTTTTCTATTCCTTAGGTATGAGAACAGCTCAGATGCCGTTTCACTAGGGCTCCATATAATTGAAAGAAGTCTTTTTATTACCATATGCCAATCATCTTGGAATAAAGGCCAACTTATTGTTTGCCTTCATAATTGTTGTATCTGCAAGTTAACTTCCAGTGAGCCATGTAAAAACACAACCAGGTCCCTCTAAGTACTAACACCTTTCAAAGTCTCAATTTAAAAAAAAACTGTGTTACATATTTTCAAAGTGGATGATCTCCTCCCCCCACGACATTACATCCCATTTGTTACCCATTCCCTGAAGGCTCTCTGCATACTCCTCACAGTGTCACACAGTTTTGAAAAAACTCTACTAATTATGAAGGCACAAACACAAGGAAATCTGCAGATGCTGGAATTTCAAGCAACACACATAAAAGTTACTGGTGAACGTTCACTAGCAACTTTTATGTGTGTTACTAATTATGAAGTTCCTGTTCATCCTTTGTAATAACTCTGGACTGATAATCAAGATGCAAAGCATGACCCTAAAAAGCACAGGTCCCTATGCAAATTACAAAAGCCATCTCTCAACAGAAACAATGAAAAATTTTGTACCATATGCAGTGTATCAGAATAACTGGCAATCAAATGAGGTGAAGAACCTTCAAAGTCAAAACCCTCAATCATTGTATCAAACTATCAAGCATCAATGATACCCTCCTGCCTGTATGTTTTGGAGACATGAACAAAGTACAGTAGGCACCTCAAAGCACTGGAGATAACATTATGTCTGGAAAATCCACTTTTCAGTTGGAGATGAGACACTTCAGATGGTGGAATATGGAGAAAAACAAACTGTTGGAGGAACTCAGGAGGTCAGGCAGCATCTATACAGGGAAATGAACTTTTCAGGCTGAGACCCTTCATCTGGACTGAACCTTTCAGCAATCCAAATGAAGGACCTCAACTCAAAACACTGATTGGCCATTTCCCTCCACAGATGCTGCCCGACTCACTGACTTCTTCCAGAAGTTTGCTTTTTGCTCTGGTCTGCTGACCACATTGTCTGATAAATGATTTCATGTTTCAGAAGTCTGTTATGTAGGGAAGCAGAAATACAGGAAAGAATTTCTACAAGTGTGAGCCAGATTACATGTTCTTAGTCACATTTATTCAACTGATTGATTGGTGGATGGGGGGGGGGGGGAAAGAGTTGAAAATAAAGCTGAATATGTGCAAAGTAGCCAATTCAGCAGCTTTGAGAAATACATTAGGAATTCATTGATCATTAAGCAGCTGGCCAAATTAGAAAAAGGGGAAGTTAGGTTTATGGACAATGCAATGGAAGAGAAAACCCAGTGCTCCCTGCCAGATTCACAATCATTTTGCCTTCTCTCAGTTATACGCTACCTTGGTGATCTTGAGTTTACTGAAAAGCAGAAGAGTCAGGAATCCACTCCTGACTGCCTAAAGCAACTTTCATGCAGCCATTACACTTGCATTTGTGTCCCTTTACTCAGGTACAGTGAGACAACCACTTGCTGCTGTTATGGATGTGTGATTATTGTGGTACATAATCACAAAATAGTATAAAAATACCAGTGATCCACATTAACCGTCCTAACTTTATCCACCAAACCCTCCAATTACTACAAAAACGTTTGAGCTGATCCTGCACAAAGTGTACATCAGTTCTGCAAAGCTTTTTTGATTATACTATATTGCCTCACACTTTCCAATTAACTAACATACTTTCTCTTCCAAAGACATAGTATTTTTAAGAACTGCTTCCTGGATTGTGAAGTTTCTTCCAAACAATCATTCCTTACCCAGGAATCAAGAATACTGACAATTAAAGCACAACTTGACCATATCAGGTATCTATCTAGTAGGAGCATATCCACAACTCTAGAAAATGGAATTGCTGTTCCAGCTTCCAACAAGCTCAAGATAGTATAGCAATGGCAAATGTTCTATTCTGGTCCTCCAGCTATTTTTGAGGACCACTACCCATATATTAAAGACCCAGACTTGGATGTATTGATCACTTCAAAGTACTATGGATGCAAGACAGGAAAATGCAATAAAAATTAAGATAATAAATGGCTTCATAAATGGCATACATAGTAGAAACAAAGAATTTAACAGAGAACCAAGTGACTAATATGTTTTAGCAAAATACATTAAAACACAATGTAAATTAAGTGGTATAATTTTCAAATAGATTCAGGAACAGAGGGACCTGGTCACATGCAATATCTTTTTAAATATTGGAAGCCAAGGTAACTATAGGCCATCTGTGGATAACAATGGGTAGTTCTTATTTAAGTCAATTAAGACCATAAGACATAGGAGCAGAATTAGACTATTCACTGTCCGTTGCACCATTCCATCATGGCTGATATATTATCCTGCTCAACCCCATTCTCCTGCCTTCGCCCCATAACCTTTGACACCCTTACTAATCAAGAACCTATCAACCTAGACTTTAAATATATCCAAAAACTTGACCTCCAGTCATCTGTGACAATGAATTCCACAGATTTATCACCCTCTGGCTAAAGAAATTCCTCATAATCTCTGTTCTAAAGAGATGTCCCTTTATTCTGAGGCTGTGTCCTCTGGTCCTAGACTCCCCCACTATAGGAAACATCACCAAAAATGGAACTTCTCAGAGGCCAAAACATTTTAATTCCAATTCCTGTTCTGACATGTCGGTCCATGGCTTAATCTTGTGCCAAGATAAGGGCACTCTCAGGGTGGATGAGCAACACCTGATATTCCATCTGGGCAGCCTCCAGCCTGAGGTCATGAATATCAATTTTTCCTTCCGGAAAATAAAATCTCGTTTCCCTTCCCCCCACCTTTCTATTCTGCAGTCTGGCCTCTTACCTCTTCTAACCTGCATATCACCCTCCCCCTAGGTCTCCTCCTCCTTCCTTCTCCTATGGTCCACTCCTCTCTCCCATCAGATTCCTTCCTCTCCAGCCCTTTACCTTTCCCACCCACCTGGCTTCACTTATCAGCTCCAGCTATCCACCTTCCCTTCCCCACCTTTTTATTCTGGCATCTTCCCCTTTCCTTTCCAGTCCTGGTGAAGGTTCTTGAACTGAAACGCCAACTGTTTATTCATTTCCATCGATGCTGCCTGACTTGCTGAGTTCCTCCAGCATTTTGTGTGTTGTATAGGAAACATCCTCTTCACATCCACTCTATCTAGGCCTTTCAATATTCGACAGGTTTTAATGAGATCCCCCCATCATTCTTCTAAACACCAGCAAGTACAGGCCCAGACTAATCAAACGTTCCTCATGCATAAACATTTTCTTTCCCAGAATCATTCTTGTGAAACTCCTCTGGACCCTCTCCAGTGCCAGCATACTTTTTCTTAGATGAGAAGCCCAAAACTGATCACAATACACCAGTGGGGCCTCATCAGTGCCTTACAAAGCCTCAGCATTACATCCTTGCTTTTATACTCTAGCCCTCTTGAAATGAATGCCAACATTGCATTTGCTTTCCTTACCATCAACTCAACCTGCAAATTAACCTTTAGAGAATCCCACATGAAGATTCAAAGCCACCAATTCCGTAAATATCCAAATCACTGACATGCAACAGGAGAAGAGGCAGTCTCAACATTGACCCCTGCAGAACGCAAGTAAAGACAATCTTCTATCCATGCTAGTATCTTTCCTGTAATATCATGGGCTCTTACCTCATTAAGCAGCTTGTGCGGCACCTTGTCAAAGACCCTCTCAAAATCCAAGTACACAACATCCACCGGTTCTCCTTTGTCTATCTTGCTTGTTATTTTCTCAAAGAATTCCAACAGAATTCCCCTTGAGAAATCATGTCTATTTTCATCTAGTTTATCATGTGCCTCCATGAGACCTCATCCTTAATAATGGACTCCCAACATCTTCCCAACCACTGAGGTCAGGCTAATTGGCCTACAATTTCCTTGAACAGAAAAACCTACAAAAAGCAGTGGATACTGCCCAGTCCATTACAGGTAAAGTTCTCCCCACCATTAAGCACTTCTACATGGCAAAATATTGCAAATGTTGGAATACAGAAGGAAGTACAAAATTGCTAGAAATACTCAGGTAAGATAACATCTGTGTACAGAGAAATGCAATTAATATTTCAAGATGTTAAACGTTCAGATGAAGCAGTTATTGGCCTGGGACAGTGTCCCTCTTCCTTTTTCTACAGATGTTGCCTGACCTGCAAGTTGCACCTCAGTTTTTATTTTGCCAGAATTGTAGTAGTTATGTGGAGAGAATGGAGTTGTTCTCTATAGACATGTTTTAGAGAAGAATCTATGAAGGTTTTCAATCATGAAGGTTTTGATAAAGCAGATAGAGTGCTTCCAATAGTAAGAATGTCAGTATCTGGACAATATTCAAGAAATTTGGCAAAACAGGTAACAGGGATGAATTTAAAGCTTCAATAGCTACAAAAACAAAAAAAAAGGGACATTATATCCATTACAGCGATGTGGTTAAGAGGGTCAGAAATGTTTTGGGTATTTTAGGCTAGATGAAGGCAGAGGAAAGAGGAGGGGAAGTTGCATTTTTGGTTAACAGCAGGATCATCCAATGAGAGTTTATGGGTAGTGCTGAGAAATAAGAGAATGATCATATTGTTGGGATTACAACAATAATCCCAATAGGTCCCAAATAGTCCATGGGAAGTTGAGAAACACTTGTCATACAGGAAATATTCAAGTAAATGACCAAAAACTTAGAAATAATTTCTAATGAACATCTTATAAAGGGAGAGACAGAAAAATTATGGCAGTAATTCCACAGTTTAGGCCCTAGGATGCCAACTTATAAAAATCAATGATTAAAAAATGGCATAAGGTTAAGAGGCCAAAAATGGAGGAACATACTGAGGGTCATACGGCTAGTGAAGGTTAGAGAGAGAAAAAGTAGAAGGGTAAAGTCAGAGACAGGAAATTCTGCAGATGCTGGAAATCCAGAGCAACACACACAAAATTCTGGAGAAATTCGGCAGGTCAGGCAGCATCTATGGAAACAAGCAAACAGTTGACATTTTGGGCTGAGACCCTTCAACAGGACTGAGTTCCTCCAGCATTCGGTGTGTGTTACTAAAGTCATAGAGACTTTTTAAAAAAAATGTGTAAATTTTTACTTTGAAACACTGTTGCACAGGGAGTCAATCTAAGTTAGTATGCATAACAGCGATGTGAATAGAACATCAGTATGAATTCAAATCTTCTGATGTCTGGTTCAATATCACCACACAGTTCACTAATCTTCATACCAGATATATTCTTCCACCTTACTTCCACAGTCAAAACAAAGTTTACTACTAGGCAAACACTCAAAATAAAAGCATTCCAGTGCCTGTCAAACTTCTTATCTGTCAAATTAGTTTTCCACATCGCGCTTCACGGAGGGAGATCAGTGGAGAGGGATGAATAGATAAGGGAGTCGCTTGTGGAGTGATCCCTGCGGAAAGCAGAAAAAGGGGAGGGGAGGAAAAGATGTGCTTGGTGGTGGGATCCTGTCGGAGATGGCGGAAGCTTTGGAGAATTATGTACTAGACCCAGGGGCTGGTGGGGTGGTAGGTGAGGGCACGAGGAACCCTATCCCTGGTAGGGTGGCAGGAGGATAGGGTAAGAGCAGATGTGCATGAAATGGGATAGATGCGGTTGTGGGCAGCATTGATGGTGGAGGAAGGGAAGCCCCTATCTTTGAAAAAGGAGGACATCTTCTTCACTCCAGAATGAAAAGCCTCATCCTGAGTGCAGATGCGGTAGAGATGGAGGAATTGAGAAAAGTGGATGGCATTTTTATAAGTAGTAGGGTGGGGCGAGGTGTAGCCCAGGTAGCTGTGACAGGCCGTGGGTTTGTAATGGACATTGGTGGATAAGCTGTCTCCCGAGATAGAGACAGAGAGATTGAGAAAGAGAAGGGGGGTGTGGGGGGTTGTCGGCGATAGACCAGATGAATTTGAGGACAGGGTGGAAGTTGGAGGCAAAGTGGATGAAATCAATGAGTTCAGCACAGATGCAGGAAGCAGCCCCAATGCAGTTATTGATGTAGTGAAGGAAAAGTGGGGAACGGACACCAGTGTAGGCTTGGAACATAGACTGTTCCACGTAGCCGACAAACAGGCAGGCATGGCTGGGACCCATGCAAGTGGCCAGGGCAACACCTTTTGTAGGAAGGAAGTGGGAAGAGCCAAAGGAGTGAGGACAAACCACAGAAACCACAGCACAGAAACAGGCCTTTTGGCCCTTCTTGGCTGTGCTGAACCATTTTCTGCCTAGTCCCACTGACCAGCACACGGACCATATCCCTCCATACACCTTCCATCCATGTATCTGTCCAATTTATTCTTAAATGTTAAAAAAGAACCCACATTTACCACCTCATCTGGCAGCTCATTCCATACTCCCACCACTCTCTGTGTGAAGAAGCCCCCCCTAATGTTCCCTTTAAACTTTTCCCCCCTCACCCTTAACCCATGTCCTCTGGTTTTTTTCTCCCCTTGCCTCAGTGGAAAAAGCCTGCTTGCATTCACTCTATCTACACCCATCATAATTTTATATACCTCTATCAAATCTCCCCTCATTCTTCTACGCTCCAGGGAATAAAGTCCTAACCCATTCAACCTTTCTCTGTAACTGAGTTTCTCAAGTCCCGGCACCATCCTTGTAAACCTTCTCTGTACTCTTTCAACCTTATTTATATCCTTCCTGTAATTTGGTGACCAAAACTGAACACAATACTCCAGATTCGGCCTCACCAATGCCTTATACAACCTCATCATAACATTCCAGCTCTTATACTCAATACTTTGATTAATAAAAGCCAACTTTTAGGGAATTTTGTATCTGTATTCCCAGATCCCTCTGTTCCACTGCACTCCTCAGTGCCTTACCATTAACCCTGTATGTTCTACCTTGATTTGTCCTTCCAACGTGCAATACCTCACACTTGTCTGTATTAAACTCCATCTGCCATTTTTCAGCCCATTTTTCCAGCTGGTCCAAGTCCCTCTGCAGGGTCTGAAAACCTTCCTCACTGTCTACTACACCTCCAATCTTTGTATCATCAGCAAATTTGCTGATCCAATTTACCACATTATCATCCAGATCATTGATATAGATGACAAATAACAATGGACCCAGCACTGATCCCTGTGGCACACCACTAGTCACAGGCCTCCACTCAGAGAAGCAATTCTCTACCACCACTCTTTGGCTTCTTCCATTGAGCAATGTCTAACCCAATTTACCACCTCTCCATGTATACCTAGCGACTGAATTTTCCTAACTAACCTCCCATGCGGGACCTCGTCAAAGGCTTTACTGAAATCCATGTAGACAATATCCACTTTCCTGGTAACCTCCTCGAAAAACTCCAATAGATTGGTCAAACATGACCTACCACGCACAAAGCCATGTTGACTCTCCCTAATAAGTCCCTGTCTATCCAAATGCTTGTAGATTCTGTCTCTTAGTACTCCCTCCAATAACTTACCTACTATCGACGTTAAACCTACTGGCCTATAATTTCCCGGATTACTTTTCGATCCTTTTTTAAACAACGGAACAACATGAGCCACTCTCCAATCCTCCAGCACCTCACCTGTAGACAGCGACATTTTAAATAATAGGACCCCTGCAATTTCAACACTAGTCTCCTTCAAGGTCCGAGGGAACACCCTGTCAGGTCCCGGGGATTTATCCACTTTAATTTTCTTCAAGACAGCAAGGACCTCCTCCTTTTCAATCTGTACAGTTTCCAACTGGTTAGCGTAACTTGTCCTCACTCTCAATAATTTCTTCTTTGGTCTAGTGGAACTTGTCCTCACTCTCAATAATTTCTCCTTTGGCCCCAACCAGTTCCCCTCCACCTCCACTCTCCTCCGCCTAGCGGAACTTGTCCTCACTCTCAATAATTTAGAGTGACCTTGGTTAATTTTAATTACATTACAAAATTGCATACCTTCTTTCACCATTATGTTCAAACTTTATTCGGACATCATTCTGAAATAAAAGGAAAATGCATTTTAATGAGGGCATAGTTTCATAAAGTCAGGAAAAGATTTGCTCCCATTCAAATTTAACATTAATGCATTCCAGTGAGGCTCTTACCTGTTTATTAGCATGGGTGTTGCCCTTGCTCTTCACACTATCATAGCCACTCATTCGACTCCTTCGTCCCATTTGCAGGGCAACAAGGTCCTTCATGATGGACTTTAAAGCTTCCTGCTCATCTGAAAACATAAAAAGTGACATTTGATATTTAACACAATCCAAAAGGCAGAGTAACATCTTCCCTCTTTAGTGAAGCTACTTAGTTTTGATTAAAAACATTCCCTACCCAGCAATTCTTCTATATGCACATTTTCCCTTTTCTGCTATTTCTTTGTGAAAGTTAATATTGAATCTGTTGCCATAAGTATTTTCTTCAAGCAGCAAAGTCAAGATAACCATTATCTTTACTTCCCTTTTGGTTATTTTGCCAATTCCCTTAAATTTGTTTTCTAATTACTAACCTCAATTGGTATTAAAAAAAAATCCTTTAAAGCTAATTAATTAGCAGCTCTATTTAAATCTTCATTGTAAAGAGAACAAGTCCAGTTTATAGCAACACAAAGTTGCTGGTGAACGCAGCGGGCCAGGCAGCATCTCTAGGAAGAGGTACAGTCGACGTTTTGGGCCGAGACCCTTCGTCAGGACTAACTGAAGGAAGAGCTAGTAAGAGATTTAAAAGTGGGAGGGGGAGGGGGAGATACAAAATGGTAGGCAAAAAGTTGAAGAGCCGAAGAAATTACAGATGGGGAGCAGTGAGAGATGGTTTCACTGAACTCCCGTCGAAGAGAAGATTTAAACTTCTTCAGTGTAGGCATCACCGGAAGAGGCTTCGTAGTAGTGAATTTAAAAACGCAAACACGAGGAATTCTGCAGATGCTGGAAATTCAAGTAACACACATCAAAGTTGCTGGTGAACGCAGCAGGCCAGACAGCATCTCTAGGAAGAGGTACAGTCGACAATTAAACAGCTGCAGGAAGAGGTAGCTCTAACAATAGCCCCATCCTTAGCAATGGTGGGGTCCCACATGTGGAAGCATTCAGTAAAAGGTTCAGCCAGGTGCTAAACAGATAATCCACTTGACTAGAATGTCTACCAGAGCAGGCAAAGGCCCAGCTGAAAGTTGGGCAACATTTGTGAAAAGAGAAACCAAACGAATGTTTCATGTCAGACCTCTTGCTATGCCACTCAGCTATATCTACCAACAATACTGCCACCAAACCAACTTGGTACAAGACTTCTTTACAGCCATGGTAAATAAAGAGACCAAGAGCCTAATTTAAAGACGAAGCAAGAATAATTGCTTTTAACATCAAGGAACCCTGGTGAAGCTAAAATCAATGGGCATTTTAAAGGATATACACTCCAGAGGTCAGAGTCCTATCTCAGACAATGGGATATGCCTATAGTTGTCAAAGGTTAATCATTCCAACTCTAGTATATCACTGCAGGAGTTCCTCAATATGGCTTCTAATAGCCAATCCTCTTTAGCTGCTTCACCAATGAACTTCCTTCCATCACAAAGTCAGAGTGGGAATGTGTGCTGACTGCAGTGCTCAATTCCATTTGCAACTCAGCAAATGATGCAGTCCATACCTGAATGCAACAAGACCTAGATAAAATTCAGACATGGCTTTATACACTCAGTGGCTACTTTATTAGGTACACCAGTACACCTGCTTGTTAAGCAAATCAGCCAATCATGTGGAAGCACAAAAGCATACAGACATGGTCAAGAGGATCAGGTATTGCTCGCACAAGAACAACAACATTCAAACATCAAAACGGTGAACAAATGTGATCCAAGTGACTTTGACCTTGGAATGATTGTGGGTGCCAGACAGGGTGGTTTGAGCATCTCAGAAACTATTAATCTCCTGGGATTTTCACACACAACAGTCTCTAGAGCTTACAGAGAATGTTCTGAAAAACAAATAAAAACACATCGAATGAGCGGCAGTTCTGTGGGTGAGAACACCTTGTTAATGAGAGAGGTCAGTGGAGAATGGCCAGACTGGTTCAAACTGACAGGAAGGCGACAGTAACTCAGATAACCAGGTGTTACAACAGTGATGTGCAGAACAGCATCTCTGAATGCACAATATGTTGAACTTTGAAGTAGATCGGCTACAGCAGCACACTGGGTTCCACTCCTGTACTTAAGATGGCCACTAAGTGTAAGTGGCAAGAAATATTCACACAGCAAATGCACCAGACAATGGCCGATGACAAGAGAAAGCCCAAACACCTAGTCTTGACATTCAATGGCATTACCAATGTCATGTATCCCACCATCAACATCCTCGAGATCACCACTGACCAGAAACTAACTGGGGAGGCCACAAACATTGTGGCTACAAGAGATGATCAATGGCTGGGTATCCTGTAACAAGTAAATAATTTCTACCATCATAAAGCCTTTCCGACATTTGCAAGGCACAATAAGGAGCACAATGAAATACTCTCCATTTGTCTAGTGAGTGCAACATGAACACACTTTGAGAAGCTCCAAATCATTTATAACAGCTGCTTATCAACAATCCTAAATACTCATTACCTCCGTCACTGGCACATAGGATTGAAGTGCATGCTCTCTACAAAATGTACTGCTCTTGACAGGCCTATTCTGTTAGCACCTTTCCAGCTCATAATCTCCACTACATGCAAACAAAAATATGTTTCCAATATTCTGAGAGTCACGATTATTGGACCGTATTTTATATTGGTTTCTTTCCGTTTTTTGGTGTTTTCTTTCTTGTGGCCGATTGGCGGGTGGGTGACCTATTAATTTTTGTCTGTGGGGGGGGGGATTAGGGGATTTGATACTACTGTTGCTGTTCTTTTCTGCAAGCGAGGGGATCGGGGATTTTATTGTCATTTTTTTCTGCGAGTGAGGGTGTTGGGAATTATTATTGTTGCAGCTTTTTTCTTGCGGTGAGGGTGTTGGGGATTGTTATCATCGCTGTTCGCCCACAAGCAAGTGGGGGGGTTAGGGATTGTTATTGTTGCTGTTTTTTTTCTAAGGGGTGGGGGATTTTGGGGTCTGCGAGTTTTGTTTCTTTTCTTTTTTGTGCTGGGGTGCTGGAAGAGTTGATAGATTTTCTTTCATCAACTCCTATGGTCTTTCTGTATTTCATGGCTATCTGGAAAAGACAAAGACCAGAGTTTTATTGTACATGCATGCTGTGACAATAAAATGAACCTCTGAACCTTTTACAAAGGACAGGAACAGTAGGCACATCAGTTTCCCTACAAGTTACACTGACCTGACTTGGAAATACTTTACCAGTCCTTCACTGTTGTAAGTCTAAATCCTAAAACTCTCCAAGGCAGCATTGTGGGATTACATTTGCAGCAGTTTCAAGGTGATGGATCACCAAAACCGACAAGGGGTGGACAATTAGGACATGCCTTGCCAGTGATGTCTTGATCCAGATACTGAATGAAGATATAGAAAATCCCCATGCTATCAGCAAGTGCTACTTAGATTCTTTATTGCGTCAGTCACAGCATTAGTCTGAGAGGGGAAGAGAGCAAGGAGCTTTTTCATTGGATGACAGAACATCCCACAGACCACAATCACATTCTCCTACAGCTTGCTAAACATGAAAGGAACTTTTAGATGCTTGTCAGATCATTATGGAAGGGAATTAATTCTATTTAACCTATGGCAAACTTGCCTACCGTGCTTACTCCAATCAATGTGCCCTTCCTTATATATTATTGATGGGACCTTTGCATTTAACCTCCACTGGAAGCCAGTATGTACATCTGTTGTAACAAACAATAACTTGAGCTTTCTCTTTCAGCTCAGGGTAATTAATGAAAGGAGAATCAACTCACATCCTGATGCAATATCACATTGATTGAGTATTAAATGTAACTTTGAGGTTATTTGTCAATGTGTACACAATAACCATGTTTACAATGGCCAGGTTGCACCTTTAGTTTAATCTTTCAGTTCTACTGATTTACCGGCCTTACTTAGTTCACATCCTGCACCTTCTATTTTAAAAAAAGTTGTTCATTCATTTTTCGTTACCTGAACATTGCTCACAAGGAGAGAATTCACTGTTCTTTTCCAATTGCCCTCGAGAAAATGACAGAAAGGCACCTTCTAGAATTGCTGCAGTCTTCCGTTCATGTACTCCCAAGTAGTGTTAGGGAGGGAGCTCCAATACTTAGACCAAGTGACAAAGAATGAACAGCTATACATTTCCAAAACAAATAACATATGACTTGAGGGATATCTATAGGTAGTGGTATATCCACTTGTAATTGTCCTTCTTTGTAGATGTAGCCGCAAGTTTGGGAAATGTCATCAGAACAGCCTTTCTGTCAGTCTCAGTGACCCAAGAGCTGATCAAAGAAGACATCGGTTAACAGAAATCTGCCTTTTTTTTTTGGTTAATTACAGGATCACTTATAGAGGTTGTGCAGTATTTGAAACATAATATTCAAAATTTCTTGGTCATCAAAAACCAAGTCGGCAGTAAAATAAAATTGCTTTACCTTCAGAAATATATTTGCCATTTACAATGGAGTAGTGAATGCTTTAAAGAAGGAAGAGCAGCATAAAAGGTAAAGCAGTATACTTAATTACTAAAACATATTGTGCCAACAAGAAACTTAATTATCTGTTCTACATTGTCACCTCCTTGCCTCAGCTTTACCTGCTCAGAGCTTAATTAATATCTGGACAGGTATCTTTAAATAATGAATAAGTTTAATTTATAGTGTATTTTATTACTTTGGAATAGATTGCACATCCTGGAGCTTGACTTGAATTGCAGTGCGCCATGTTTATTAATAATCTTGTGAAGTGCTCCCCTGAGAGGCCCAGTTGTATTTATTCTTGTACACTAAATTAATTACCAAACACCCACTCTCTTCAAAGTTTGTTTTACGCAATGGTACTTACAAGAATTAGTTATTAGAAATTAAAAATTTCATCCTTTATTTTCGCATTAGTGATGGGAAAGCTAGGTGAGGGCAACATGCAGTACCCATAGCTCAGAAAGGGACAGAAGACAGGAGAACAGCACAGGCACAACTAGTTTAACTGCTGCCTCAAAGCTTCAGGGGCCTGGATACAATCCCGACCTTTTGAGCAGGCTATGTTGAGTTTGCACATTCTCCCAGTGACTGGATGGATTTCATTCACATCCCAAAAATGAGTATGTTTATAGGTTAATTGAACAGTGCAAATTGTCTATGGTATGTAGGTAAGTAGCAAAATCTGCTGTTTGGTGGGGTAAAATAGATGGCAAGTGGAGAGAATAAAGTGGGTTAGGGTAGGATTAGTATAAACATAGCTGCTCACTAGACTCGCTGGACTGAAGGACCTGTTGTAATGCTGTGTCTCTATGACTGACAAGTATGGAAGGCACTCAAACAGGCATGAAAGAAGCTCAAATAATTAACCCACCACAGCAAATCCCCACCAAGTAAACAGGGCAAAGGTTAGTGTTAACAGAGATGAGACGGAGACTGCAGATTCTGAAATCTGAAGCAATGTACAAAATACTGGAGGAACTCAGTAGGTCAGGCAGCAGCTATGAAGGGAAATGGACAGTCAAAATTTCAGGTTGAGACTCTTCATATGGACAGGTTAAAAGTCAGTGTTGTTCCTTCAAATCTCCGAACACTCAATCCGATCCCAGCCTTACATGTTGTCTGTGTAGAGTTTGCACATACTCCCCCTGATCATGTGTGCTTTTGCATTGGTTTCTACCATGTCCTTCAATGTATAAAAGACAAGCTAATAGCTGAACAGTCTTGGGTAAATTACTCCTCAGTGTAACTAAGTAGCAAAGAGAACCCGAGAGGAATCAATGGCAATGTGAGAGAGAACAAGTTGCACAACTTACAGGAAGAACAGTTACATATACACTGGACAAATGGAGATTTGTGCAATCAGGTCCATTAAGTTTTTAATTAAGGAATAGGATGGGAACCAGGAATGGGAGAACCTTGTTTTGAAAAAACAAATTGCTTGTAGATTGCATCTCAAACGCAATGTAATTTGTTGAAGCTTTCTCACAGACTAAACCAGTCTCCTACAATATGAAATACACATTTACTTATGCCCCATCAAGAAGCTAGAATTGTATGGGGAAGAGAAGCCACTTACCCATGTTTGAAGCAGGCAGGTAATGTAAATTCAATTCGTGTCTGTGTAGAACTTCTGCTCTTCAACAGGCATCTATAAAAGCAGACAATTAAGTCAGTAAACAAACAACCTTACATTAAAAAATACACTAACAGCAGGTTGTGTTTCAGTTGATTCATGGGTAACTAAGCAGTTCAATTAATTTATTTTAACTTGATCTTCATTTTTCCAATTGTTAAATTTATGTACTTCTAGACTAGTGACAAGAAAAAAATTTAAACAAAACGAGCCTGTTACTAAAGAGGCAATGATGAGAATACTAGTGACGAGCAAAGTGGTGGACACAGCCCAATCCATCACAGATAAAACTCCCCACCATTGAGCATGTTTATAAGGAGCACTTTGCAGGAAAGGAATCAGAAACAGGTTTATTATCACTGGCATGTGACATGAAATGTGTTAACTTAACAGCAGCAGTTCAATGCAATACATAGTCTAGCAGAGAGAGAAAAAATAATAGTAATAAATAAAATAAAATGTAATAAACAAAGTAAATCAATTATGTATATTGAATAGATTTTTAAAAAATGTGCAAAAACAAATACTGCATATTAAAAAGTGAGATAGGAGAATCTATCATCAAGGACCGCCCCCCCCCCCCCCCCGGGTGTCACTATCTCAGAGGACCTGTCCTGGACCCATCATATAAATGTTATTGTGAAGAAAGCACGACAGTGCCTCTACTTCCTCAGGAGTCTGCGGAGGTTCAGCATGTCATCAAAAACTAGATGTGTAGTGGAGAGTGTATCAACTGGCTGCATCATGGTCTGGTACGGGAACACCAAAGCCTTTGAGCGGGAAATCTTATAAAAGGTAATGGATTCAGCCCAGTACTTCACGGGTAAAACCCTCCTGACCATTGAGCACATCTACATGAAACACTGACGTAGAAAAGCAGCATCCATCATCAAAGATCCTCACCACCCAGGCCATGGTCTTATCCCACTGCTGCCATCAGGAAGGTACAGGAGCCTCAGGACCCACACCACAAGATTCAGGAACCGCTATTATCCCTTAACCATCAAACTCTTGAACCAGAGGAAATAAATTACTCAGCTCAACACTGAACTGATTCCACAACCTATGGACTCAATTCTAAGGACTCTACAACTCCTGTTCTCTGTATTTATTGCTTATTTTCTTCATTTTTTTGTATTTGCACAGTTTGTTGTCTTCTGCACACTGGATGTTTGTCCATCTTTGTCGTGTGTTTTTCATTGATTCTATTGTGTTTCTTTGTAATTACTGTGAATGCCCTCAAGAAAATTAATCTTTGAGTTCTATATGGTGACATACAGGTTCTTTGAACTTCGAACTAGAGGTCCTAAAGGCAGATAAGTCTGTTGGTCCCAATGGGAAACAGGGTACTGAAAGAAATGGTGCAAGTTACAGCATTTTGATAACTACCAAAATTCTCTAGACTATGAGGAGATCCCGGCAGATTGGAAGACAGCGAATGTCATGCCATTGCTTAAAAAGGATGTATGCAAAAGGTGGGCTAACATAGACCAGTTAGCCTAATGTTTGCTGTCAGGAAAATGCTTGGGGCTATGATTAAGTAAGAATTAGCAAATCATCTGGATAGAAGTGGATCGATCAGGCAGACACAGACCTGAAGCACAGGTCCTATTCGACAAACATACTGGAGTTCTTTGATGATATTATAAATACAGTGCATAGAGGAGAAAAGGTGGATGTTGTATACTTGGATTTCCAGAAGGTATTTGATAACATGTGCATAAAGGAGTTATCCATAATCTAAGGATGCATGGAGCTGGGTGAAATGTATCAGCATGGATAGAGGATTGATTAATCAATAGCGAGCAGAGAGTTGGGATAAACAGGCATCTCTCTGGTTGACATTCAGTGATAGATGGAGTGTCATAGGGGTCTGTGTTGGGCCCTCAACTGTTCATGATATTGATTAACAATTTGGAAGAGGGGACCGAGTACAGCATATCCAAGTTTGCTGATGACACTGAATTGAGTGAGAAAAATAAATTGTGTAGAGGATGAGGACAGTCTATTTATATAGCAAAAGACTGCAGTGTGCTGGTGTGTGGAGAGACTTGGGAGTGTTTGTGCATCAATCACAAAAGGTTGGTTTGCAGGTACAACAGGTTATCAAGATGGCAAACGGAATGTTGGCCTTCATTGCTGGAGGGATTGAACTTAAAAGCAGGGAAGCAATGCTGCAATTGTACGGGGTACTGGTGAGGCCACACCTGGAGTACTGCATGCAGTTCTGGTCTCCTTACTTGAAGAAAGACATACCGCCTCTGGCGTCGGTACAGAGAAGGTTCACCAGGTTAATTCTAGAGATGAGGGAGTTAACCTAAGGAGAGACTGAGTCTGGAACTACTATACTTGCTGGAATTTAGAATGAATGAATGAGAGGGGATCTTATAGAGAAAGGATGGAGATCATATAAAGAAAGGAGGAAGGCAGCAGAAAGGAAATTATAGGCCAGTTAGCCTGACCTCAGTGGTTGGGAAGACATTGGAGTTGATTGTTACGGATAAGGTGATGCAGTACTTGATGACACAGAACAAGATAAGACAAAGTTAGCATGGTTTCCTTCAAGGAAAATCTTGCCTGACGAACCTGCTGGAATTCTTTGAGGAGATTACAGGTAGGATAGATAAAGGGGATGCAGTGAGTGTTGTATATTTGGACTTTCAAAAGCCCTTTGACAAGGTGCCATACAAGAGGCTGCTTAACAAGATAAGAGCCCATGGTATTACAGGAAGGTTACTAACATGGTTAGAGCATTGCCTCCTACCAATCAGCCAGCGAGTGGGAATAAAAGGATCCTTTTCTGGTTAGCTGCTGGTGACTAGCGGTGTTCTGCAGGGGTCGGTATTGGGACGGCTTCTTTTTATGCTGTATCTAAATGATTTAGATGATGGAATAGATGGCTTTGTTGCCAAGTTTGCGGATGATGTGAAGACTGGTGGAGGGGCAGGTAGTGTTGAGCAAACAGGTAGGATGCAGAAAGACTTAGATTAGGAGAATGGGCAAGAAACTGACAAATGAAATACAATGTTGGAAAATGCATGGTCATACACTCTGTTAGTAGAAATAAATGTGCAGACTATTTTCTAAACAAGGAGAAAATCTAAAATAACTGAGATGCAAAGGGACTTGGAAGTCCTTGTGCAGAACACCCTAAAGGTTAACTTGCAGGTTGAGTTGGTGGTGTGGAAGGCAAATGCAATGTTAGCATTCTTTTCAAGAAGTCGAGAAAACAAAAGCAGAGATGAGCTGAGACTTTATAAGGCACTGGTGAGGCCTCACCTTGAGTATAATGAACAGTTTTGGGCTCCTTATCTAAGAAGAGCTGTGCTGGCATTGGAGAGCGTTCAGAAGGATGATTCTGGGAATGAAAAGTTTATCATACGAAGAACATTTGATGGCTCTGGGTCTGTACTCACTGGAATTTAGAAGGATGAGGGGTGATCTCATTGAAACCTTTCGAATGTTGAAAGGCCTAGACAGTAGATGTGGAAAAGATGTTTCCCATGATGGAGTCATCTAGGACAAGAGGGCACAGCCTCAGGATAGAGGGGCGTTCATTTAAAACAAAGATCCGGAGAAATTTCTTTTGCCAGAGGGTGGTGAATTTGTGGAATTTGTTATCACAGGCAGCTGTGGAGACCAGATCTGTGGGTGTATTTAAGGTGGAGATTGATAGGTTTTTCTTTGGCCACTGCATCAAAAGTTACAAGGCGGCAGGGGGTAGGGTTGAGAAGAGGAAAAAGGATCAGCCATGATTGAATGGCGGAGCAGACTCGATGGGCCAAATAGCCTAAGTCATAGGAGCAGAGTTATGGACTTACAGAAACATATAAAATTATGATTGGAATAGATAAGATTGAGGCAGGAAAGTTGTTTCCACTGGTAAGTGAGACGAGACCGAGAGAACATAATTTCAAAATTTGGGAGAATAGATTTAAGATGGAGTGAGAAGAAACTGCTTTTCCCAGATAACAGTGAATCTCTGTGATTCTCTACCCAGGAAAGCAGTAGAGGCCACCTAATTAAATATACTTAAGACACAGCGAGATAGGTTATTGCATAGGAAGGGAATTAAGGGTTATGGGGATAAGGCAGATAGGTGGAACTGAGTCCATGGCCAGATCAGCCATGATCGCATTGTGACATACTCCTGCTCCTCGTTCTCATGCATATGTTAATGAGAAATGTACAATATGATAAATGTTTAAATTTAGAGTGATTAAATTTTCACCTAGTTACACCAGCTAAAATGGCTAGTCAAACTTAAATACCCAGAGACCATTTGGATTCATTAATTAAAATCTTTCCAATCTGACCACAGCCAAAATATTCATAATCCTGCTAATCTATACCCAACCCAAATCCTGACAACTCAACCCAAAATGTTGACCATCTCTCTGCCCCTACAGATGCTGCCTGATCCACTGAGTTTCACCAGTTTTTTTTAAAACAATAAAAAGTACTAGCAGAGGACAGCACAACCCAAGCCTCAATGCTTCATACAAATATGCACCCAATCCAAGTTTAACATAAAAATCTGGTTCAATTAAACTTGGGTTAGGTCGCTAGGTTCTACCACTGATTGCAAAAATTATTTTATTAATTTTACACCTCTATTCTTTTAAATGCTTTAGCTTATCTGGAGTTAAGAGTCCTGGTCCAAGTTTGTATATGCCACTAAGTCACAGCATTCCACACTACACAATCCTCTAACTCATACTTTATATAACAGCTTTTACCCCTCCACCAGATTTCTGAATGATCTATGAACCCACAAACTCACTATTTGTCTTTTACACCATTTACTCTTGTAACTTGTGTCTTGCACAAACCACAAATTTCATGATGTCAGTGATAATAAACTTGTTTCTGAAGTCACTAAGTTTTAATCAGAAAGCTCAAGATAATTTGTTGTAAACAATGGTTAATAACATTATAAAAAGAAATGATAAACTATAGCCCATAATTTTCAAACCGCATTGCTACATAGATTATAAAGTACCCATCAAGGTAATATAATTAAGCTGACCTGACATATTCTGTTAAATTAAACCCAAAGGGACACATTATACAAGGAATCCAGAACGAACAAACAAATCTGCTTGAGCAATTGCACAAAGCTGATGCCATTTCATTACTAGCTCTTAGACTCAATTCCACCCCCCCCCCCAAAGCTAGGGAGATCAAGGATTTCATGTACTTTTTGTGTGTTTTGCATGCAGCACATTCAATCTCTTTTCTAATCATAACAAGAAAGCAAAACAAAGTGTGTATGGCAAACAGATTGGAGGGGACAATTTCAGACAACTGTCCTTATAGCAGCACCTACTAAAGAACACCAATTTGAAATTTACTCGAGGGAGATACCAATTAATTTCACAGCAGATCCCATAATACAATGATCATCATATGGAACCAGGAACAAATCCACCAGATTCGCTTGTAAATTGGAGAGAGAACTATGCAGCCCCTATTTGAAATTGTATGTTGCAGGTGCTTTAAGGCACTTCCACTCTTAATTGACAGTTTCATAGTTCACATACACAATAGGCATTTAATTGAGAGTACCAGAAAGTATCAAAAAGAATCAATGCCTTCAACAAAAGAAAGGACAAGGTGTGAAAGGGTAATCCACCACCCACCACTACAAAAATGGTAGGAACAAGAACTCCAGGAGCATCAAGTCTTTAAGGAGAAATCTGTTATTGATAGAACTATTGAAGCTGAAGTCTTCTTAAAAACTATTGTAGTAAAAAGACAAAAAGAAAGATGAGCAGTATGGTCAGCATTGAGGGTAGGTGGAGTAGATTTGATGGGATTGGAGGGCAGTTGAGAAAAATGTTGGCAAGATGTGGAACTCCCTGTTTGAAAGAGTGCAGAGGCAGAAACCCTCACTACACGAGGGACACCTGAAATGAGCATTTGGAGCCATAATCTACAAAAGGATGGCCCAACAGTTGGGAAATGAGATTAAGATGGTCCATTTTGACAGGCATGAATACAGTAAGTGAATGACTTTTAGTGGTGCAAAACTGCATCACTTCTATTTAGCCCTGACCTTGTTTTCTGCATTATTACATTTCAGAATTTGTTTCATTTTCTTGTACTTTTGGAACGGTCACTCTTTGGTACAGCTTCTCTTTCAAACCCCCAACCCACATGTTCTGAAGACCAAGACATTTACTTTCAGGGAGACAGAGGGTTTGAACATATGCACAGCAAAATGAAGCAGTGGGCTATTGTGAAATGTTGAACAGCTAGGATGGAACCATCAAAGAAGTGGGGCCAGCTGAATGTTGAGTATGTCATCTTGACTTCAAAGCCAGATCTCTCAACTTAAACTTGAAAGCATTGTCTTTTATTAAAATGATAGGGTTGACTCAAGGCTTAGTGGGAAAATGTACCATTTAGTATTGATGTCAGTACATTCATGGCGCAAAATATATCAGTTTCCTAACCAGCAGAAGATGCCTTTTGTGAAGGGAGATTTTGAAACGGTACATTACTACAAAATATGTCTTTGCAAATCTGCTTGGTGGTGTGGAGGGGGAGTGGAATGGAAGTGGGGCGGGTTAATTGATTAACATCCTGCAAAGGTAATTAAGGAACACAATTCATAGCTAGCTACAAACTACTAAAACAAGTACTTTCAGGTGGGTTGAGACAAGTGCCATCATAAGAAAGCAGTAAATATTTGTACTGTCAGAATCAACCACAGGGCTTCTAAATACTAGAGTCAGAGATCTCCACAGTATAGAAATAGGCACTTCTGCCCATCTAGTCCATGTCATATTACTAAACTGCCTATCCCTATTGACCAGCACCCAGCCCATAGCCCTCCAAACCCCTCCCATCCATGTACCTATCCAAATTTCTCTTAAATCTTGAAATTGAACCCAGATCCATCACCTCTACTGGCAGCTCATTGCACACTTTCACAACACTCTGAGTGAAGTTTCCCCTCATGTACCCCTTAAACATTTCACCTTTCACCCTTAGCCCATGACTTCTAGTTGTAGTTTCACCCAACCTCAGTGGTAAAAACCTGTTTGCAATTACCCTATATATAACCCCTCAATTTTGTATACCTTAAATCTCCCCTCATTCTTCTACGCTCTGGGAGTAAAGTCCTAACCTATTCAATCTTTCCCTATGACTCAAATCCTTAAGTCCTGGTAACATCCTTGTAAATTTTCTGTGCATTCTCTCAACCTTGTTTACATTCTTCCTGTGGTTAGGTGGCCAAAACTGCACATAATTAAGATGCAGCCGTCCTGTGCTAGCACCAGTGGAATCAGCAGTTGGTCTGCCACCTGACTTCAGGAGGGAGAGAGAAAGAGAGAAGGAAAACAATGGAGCAGCATTTGGAGATGTGTAATGAAGGGACGGGAGAGAGAGTAACAGAAAGAGAGCTGTCAAGAGCGGCTCCCCCTTTGAACCTTGAACTGTTCGAAGTGATGGACAGGCGATACCCCAGCAGGGGGATAAAAAGGGACAGGTTTGCTAAGGCAGGACACACACGACACCCAAGGTAACAAGACCCTGGAAGCGGTGCGTCTCTCACAAGTCGGTGGGAAGTACCGGGCCATAAACGCACAGGGTGGAAAGGTACGATCGGCGGGAGCCTGAGTTGTGTCCACCCTTGCCTGGGTGCCAGGTTCAGCGCAGGGAAACGATCGTATCTGGAAACGGAGGGGTCACGGTCGGTGACCTCAGATGACATCACAAAGGACTCGCCCGAAAGCTGACTGCGAAGGTCTGTGTGTGGAAGCCTTGAATATTCATTCGTTTTTGCTCTCTCTCTCCTTCCCCCCACTGTCCATCGCCACGGCAACGATTACTGCGAACTGAACTGAACTAACTTGAACTGAACTTTGCGTTACTTTGAAACTGGTCATTTACCCCTAGACAACGATAGAGCTTGATTAATCCTGTTATCTTAATTCTGTGTACATGTGTGTTTATCATTGCTGAACTGTTGCATTCATTATGCTTTTGATTAGAGTACTGTGTTGCTTGTTTCTTTAATAAAACTTTCTTAGTTCTAGTAATCCAGACTCCAACTGAGTGATCCATTTCTGCTGGTTTGGCAACCCAGTTACGGGGTATGTAACAGCAATTACCCTATATATAACCCCTCAATTTTGTATACCTTAAATCTCCCCTCATTCTTCTATGCTCTGGGAGTAAAGTCCTAACCTATTCAATCTTTCCCTATGACTCAAATCCTTAAGTCCTGGTAACATCCTTGTAAATTTTCTGTGCATTCTTTCAACCTTGTTTACATTCTTCCTGTAGTTAGGTGGCCAAAACTGCGCATAATACTCCAAATTAGGCCTCACCAACGTCTTATACAACTTTAGCTGTTAATGGTGATGTTCCAAAAAAACTGACAGACAGAAGATAAAATCATAGGAAACAGGAGTGGGCTACTTGCTCCACTATTCCAAATGGTTATGACTGGATCACTTCAGTAGCCTGTTCCTGTCTTTTCTCCATATCCGTTAATCCTTTTAGCATTATGAAATGTACCTCCTTGAATATATTTAATGTTCTGGCCTTTACTGCCTTCTGTGGCAAAGAATTTCATATGTCTGCTGTCCTCTGGAAGAATAGCTTGATTCTGATCTTCTTTCTAAATGGCATAAACCACATCCAAAGGACCCCCTATTCTGAACTACCCAGTCATCAGAAGCATCCAGTTTGTGTAGTCCTGATAGAATATCATAGATTTCTATCTGATCCCCTTTCATTCTTCCAAATTCCAATGAACATTGTGCTAATTAATCCCATCTCCCCTCATGTGTCAGCCTATCATTCACAAAAATCGGTCTAGTAAACCTTTGTTGTACTCCCTACTTATCCAGAATATCCTTCTTCAAAAGAAGGCCAGAACTGTACAGGATTCCACACATTAGGATTAGAGTTAGGGTTTCTACTGACAGAAGGGGCAAAGGTGAGTTACTGGTGCCTTAAAATCTGTCACTTCAGGTAGTTGGGGCTCATTAGCCATGGTTGACAGCTGATCTGGGAGAAGGAAAACTCTGATCTCAAACCTCCACTGCCTTGCAGCTACACCCACTCACGGGGAAGGTTTCAGGAGTGAAACCCGAGAATAAATCCGGAGCTGGAGTCCCTAAGGCAGTCCTACATTGAGTTCAGCACTGACTGGCATCTCCTCTGACACCGCTCATGGCAAACTGTATTGGTCTCTGCAGTTTCTTTGGATTCACCAGCTGTGTGAAGAGGAGGAGCCTGCTACATGGGCAACAGCTTGCTCTCCATATCGTACTGTCCTGGTTTGCATATCAGGAAGAGATCTGGGATGTAATATCCATGGTCAACCCCAACCAATTACTTTAACACACAGAACCGCACTTTGTGTTCTGTCTACGTTCAATTGTTAGAGTATCAATTATATACATCCATCAATGTGATTACCCTTATGCTCCAGAATTCAAACTGTATCGCCTCATTTATCGATCTGTCTCATATCCCTCATTATTGTAACTGTTTTCTTAAATAATGCTGGCATAACTCCTATTTTAAACGCATCTATATATGCTTAAGGCACTATAATCAGGAGTATTCACCCCACATGCCATTCTTGCCCATCTATAATCATATTCTCGCATATAGATCTGTGCCATGTATTCTTCATTTTTATTTCCCGATTCCTTGGATTAAAAAATGCACTATAAATAATTAAGCCCCGCCAGAATATAGTGTTTCCCCTCCCATTTCTAGTTTCCTCTAAATGTTACCTTCCACATCTAGATTTTCCTCATCCTTCTGGCAGGCTAGTTTAAAAGTTCCCCAGAAGCATGAGCAAACCTCCACTCAAGGATATTGGTCCCGGTCCTGGAGTAATACAACTTGCACTGTTTGTACAGGCCTCAAATCCTTCCCACCTGCACCATCTCTTTACCCAAGAGCTGATCTGGATTATTTTCCACTTTTGACCTCACTGACATGTGCAGTCTGTGGTACTGCTACTCTTCACATCCAACCTGCTAACTTCCACTCTTCAGTTTCTTTGGAGGACAGTCTTATTTTGATCCAAGTGAATTCTTTCTTGTGAATGTTGTATGATGCCATGTACTTGTTATGCTGTGCATATGTGTACTTGTGCATACAACAATGAACTTTACTCTTCAATTTATCCTTAGTACAAAGGGGAAGAAGCTATTCCTAAAACATTGGCAAGAGAAAAATCTGTAGATGTTGGAAATCCAAACAACACACACAAAATACTGGAGAAACTTAGCATGCCAGGCAGCATCTATGGAAAAGACTATAGTGGATGTTTCGGGCAGAGACCCTTCATCTTTTCCATAGATGCTGCCTGGCCTGCTGAGTTCCTCCAGCATTTTGTACGCGCTTCCTAAAACATTGAGTGTTTTACAAGGTCCTGTACATCCTCCCTGATGGCAGCAATGAGAAGAGGACATGTCGGGGTGATGGCGGTTCTTAATGATGCCTTTTTGGAGGCATCACCTTTTGAAGAAGTCTTCAATGCTGGGGAAGCTAGCATCCATGATGGAGCTGAATGAGTTTTGCAACCCTCTGCAGCTTTTTCCAAATCCATTCAGTGGCCACACCATACCACATGGCAATGCAACCATTTAGAACACTCTCCACGGTACACCTGCAGAAATTTGCTGGGAGTTTTTGGTGACATACCAAATCTCCTCAAATTCCTAATGAAATATAGCCATAGTTAGTGCCTTCTTTGTAATTGCGTCAATATGTTGTATAGGTCATCTCTTAAAAAAAAATCAGTCTTTTTGATTAATCTTTTCATTATAAATGCCTTTGGATCTCCTTTTATGGCCAGTTGTCAAATTAACTTTGATAAAATTCTTGCCAAGATATTTGAGATGTGAAATGCATAGCATAAATGTGAGGTGTTGCTCTATTACACTCAGTTTTTAAACATTTTCTTCAGTACTGTTAGAGACTCACTCAGCCTCCAATTCTGATAAATTGTTCATACTGAAAACATTAATACATTTTCTTTTCCAACATGCTAGGCTTACATAAAGGAACTGCACAATGACTCATCATGAATTTCATGCAACATCAATTGACTTCAGCCAGTGACAGTTTAGATTCTGAGGGAATCATTTATTGCATTTATTGAAATGAATCCAATTTTTTCATTCCAAATGAAAAAATCAGTGTTGGTTAATCATGCAGAGTGTTGCATTTAATAATGGAAATAACAGAACAAACTCACATGAAATTAATATAAATTACAAAATAAATAGTGCAAAAAGAAATAATGAGTTAGTGTTCATGGATCAGAAGTCTGATGGCAGAGGAGAAGCTGTTCTAGAATTGCTAAGTGTGCGTTCTTCAAACTCCTTTACCATCTCCTTGATGGTAGCAGCAAGAAGAGGGCATATCCCGGATGGTGAGGATTTTTAAATGATAGATGACGCCTTCTTGAGGACCTATCGCTTGAAGATGTCTTCTATGGTGGGGAAGGTTGTGCCTGTAATGGAACTGGTTGAGTCTATGACCCTCTGCAGATTGTCTGAGATGATGATGCACAGGAACTTAAAGCTGCTCACCCTTTCCACCACTGATCCCTCAATCAGGAGTGGTGAATGTTCTCCGATTTCCCTTTCCTGAAGTCCACAATTGATTTCTTGATCTTGCTGGTGTTGAGTGAGAGCTTGTTGTTATGATACCACTCAAACTCTCTCACTTCTGTAAGCCTCCTTATTGCCATCTGAAACTTCATCAACGGCAGTGTCATCTGCAAATTTATAAATTGCTTTTGAGCTGTATAGTCATGAATGTAGAGAGAGCAGAACACTAAGCTAAGCATGTATCCTTAAGGCAAGCCTATAATGATGATGTCAACAAGTAGAAGATGTTATTACCAATCCATACCGACTGTGGTCTCCTGATGAGAAAGTTAAGGATCCAGTTGTAGAGGGAGTTACAGAGGCCCGAGTTTAGAAGCTTGATGATTAATACTGAGAGGACGATGGTATTGAATACTGAGTTGTAATCATTAAACAGCAGCTTGAAATTGCATTTGCTGTAGATCTACTGCGGCAATAGGTAAATTACAGCAGGTCCAAGGTCCTTGCTCAGGCAGAAGTTATTCTAGCCATAAAGCCAGAACCATAAACATAACTGCATACACTTCGAAGTTGTTGTATGTACATATAGGCCAGGAATGATCGTCTTAGGTATTGTGTCTGCACATACAAGGAGGAAGTGGGAAGACCAATTAATTTAAATTAAGAAAACACTTGGCCAAGGTAGACTACCTGAATGCAAGTGCACATTTGTAGTGGGAAGCATTCAAAAGGGAAAATAACTTGGGGTCAACCTGTTTCTATAACAGTGAGAGTCAGAAAAAATGTATACTGTATGTATATAAAAGTAAAGACGGGGAGGCCTGACAAGGGAAGCACTTACAAAGAATCACTAAGAATCACTGGCAGACATGATCAAAGTAAATCCAAAAGGTGTTTTGTAGGTATATCAAGGACAAAATAATAACTAGAGACCAAACAGCAAGAATTATCACGGACAACAGAAGTAATCTGCACATGGAGCAGGAAGTATAGGTCAGGTTCTAAAGGCACATTCATTTAGAACCTGACCTATATTTCTGGCTCTATGCACATAAACGTCACTGATATTCATAAAGGAAATAGACTTTGTGAAAACTCAGTAAGAGGGGAAGATGAAACTTCTAGTGCAGGTCTCCATTAAAAAAAAGAGAATCAATGCCTTAGTGAGCTTAAAGGTGGATAAATCCACAGGGCAGCACCAGATTTATCCAAGGCTACTGTGGGAGGGAAGGGAAGAAGCTGAGGTGGGTGTGGTAAGCCAAATAGCCCGTTCCATGCTATATAACCCCAAGGATTGTAGCTTGTGATAGTTACTCTTCCCTATATGACATGCACAAAAGGTAATTAACTAATCCCTTCTCAATGTGTAGCAACCAATAACCATGGCACCTGGCCTAGAATCCTGTAAAATTTATGAACTTGAAAATGTGGATAGTCTGATCCCTTTCAAAAGGAGGCATTTTTATGTCATTCAAAATAATTAAGGGCAACAAAGTACAAAGTAAATTATCAAAGAACATGCATCTCACAATCCTGAGATTCATTTTCTTGCAGGCATACTTAATAAATCCAATAATCATAATAGAATCAATGAAAGACCTCACCAACTGCATATAGTGTGTAAAAAAAACTAACAAATACAAAAAGAAATAATAAATAATAAGCTATAAATATCAAGAATATGAGATGATGAGATGAAGAATCCTTGAAAGTGAGTCTATAGGCTGTGGGAACACTTCAATGATGGGGCAAGTGAAGATGAGTGAAGTTATCCACTTTGGTTCAGGAGCCTGATGGTTGAGGGGTAATAACTGTTCCTGAACCTGGTGGTGTGAGTCCTAAATCTCCTGTACCACCTTCCTGATGTCAGCAGCAAGAAGAGAGCATGGCCTGGATGGTGGGGATCTTTAATGAAGGATGCTGCTTTTCTGCACACCATGTAGACGTGCTCAGTGGTGGAGGGCTTTACCTGTGATGGACTGGGCCGTATCCACTACTTTTTGTGGGATTTTCTATTCAAGGCATTGGTGTTTCCATACCATGCTGTGATGCAACCAATCAATACACTCTTCACCACACATCTATCGAAGTTTGTCAAAGTTTTAGATGTCATACTGAATCTTTGCAAACTTCTAAGAAAATAAAGGCCCATCCTCACTGAATGAAGTGATGTCACTGCTGTGCTTTCTTCGTAATTGTATTTGCATGTTGGGCTCAAGACAGATACTCTGAAATAATAACAGCGGGGAACTAAAGTTGCTAAACCTCTCCACTTCTGGTCTCCCAATGAGGACCTCTGGTTTCCTCCTCCTGAAGTCAATAATCAGCTTATTGATCTTGTTGACATTGAGTGAGAGGTTGTTGTTGTGACACCACTCAGACAGATTTTCAATCTCCCTCCTATATGCTGATTCATCACCACCTCTGATTTGGCCTACAACTGTGGTGTCATCAGCAAATTTGAATATGGCATTGGAGCTGTGCTTAACCACACAGTTGTAAGCGTAAAGCGACTAGAGCACACAGTCTTGTGGTGCACCTGTGCTGGTGGTGATTGTGGAAATGTTGTTGCCAATCTGAACTGACTGGGGTTGGCAAGTGTGAAAATTGAGGATCCAATTATACAACAAAGCACTGAGGCCAAGGTCTTGAAGCTTATTGATTAGTTCTGAGGCGACGATGGTATTGAATGCTGAGCTGTAGTTGATAAAGAGCATCCTAATGTATGCACCTTCGCTGTCCAGATGTTCGAGGGTGTGAGTGAAGAGCCAATAGATAACATCTGCTGTGGACCTGTTGAGACAAATTGGAGCGGATCTAAGCTGCTCCTCAGGCAGGAGTTGATACGTTTCATCACCAACTTCTCAAAACACTTCATCACTACCATAAGTGGAGGCCATTTAATTCCCCCGTTTCTTCACCCTCTTTCATAGTGCAATCCAAAGTTAATTGCATGCTCTGATTTCGCCCGTAATCCAAGGAATTCAAATAAATGCGTTTACACTTTACAGCGAGGGTTTTATAGTTGGGTCCTTATCTGTGGAAGAACTTACTGAACCTTAATCTACCCTAGTTGTTTCTTCAATTCCACATCCTGGACATACTTAGATGCCAACGAGGCCCTGACTGAATTTAGTCATATAGTAATTTAAGTTCCTTACTTGGTAATCCAGCCTGTGGCTGCAAGAAATCTACTATTATACATATAAATCATCAAAAACCATTGCACGTTCTCCAACTTATAAAGATGTACAATATCCAAGAGCCAAGTTTCTGACTGTAGGCTTTCATTATTTATGCTGGTACTAGTAATCTATTTCAACCTAAGGCAATCACTAGGTAAATACTTCATTCAGCGAGGACGGGCCAGTTCAGCTTGCTGCTCCATAAGGTTTACTTGTCTCTGCACAGAACTGAGGCTGTGGCCTGCAACAATCAAGCTTCTGAATCGGCTGCTGTGATGCCTGGCTATGGACTCACTTTTGTGAACTTCAGTTCTGAATGTTGTATGCTTATTTTGATTGTTTGCACCATTAGTTTTTTTTTCCTCTCTGCGCGTTAGGTGTTTAACAGTCTTCTTGTTTAAATGGATTCTTTTGCTTTCTTGTTTTGTGGCTGCTTGTAAGGAAATGAATTTCAATGTTGTATGAATTATACATACTTTAATGTACTTTGAATTTTGATACACTGTTCTACACAACATGGCACACAAAGCTACAGATGGAAGAATATGATTCATAATCAGGACCAAAAATACTTAAAATAAAACTGGATGTACATTTGTACATACTTAACTCCTGGAACAGCAGTGAAAATTTATATAATCCCTCCTTTTAATTTGGACCTTGTATGTGCAGTGGAAGCTTTGTGCCTCCTCTAAGTCAAGCTACAAATGTCTGTCATTGTGACATGTACAGATGCACCATCATATCACCATTTTCAACTGCTGACTGTTTCAAGTTATCATCAGATTTCCCTTTCATCAAATGTATACCCACCCTCCACTGACAATTCCAAAACATGATAATGAAAACTAGTGGTAAAACTCAACAGATGACCTTTAAGATCATTAAGGTTCCATGACCTTTCATCAGATTATTGTACATTCCCAAACCAAAAGTCGTGGATGAACCAGGACGTACGTCATCTCCTGAAGGATAGATCTGTGGTACTTAAGTCTGGAAACCCAGGTCTGTAACAGAAAACCAGGTATGATTTGAGGAGAGCTATTTCAAGGGTGAAGAGGCTATTTCGAATGAGGTTGGAGGCGACATTGGATGTACGACAACTCTGGCAGGGTTAACAAGACATTACTTCCTGCAAAGTGAAACCCAATAGCATGAATAGCAGCAATGCTTCACTACCAGATGAACTTAACGCCTTCTATACCTGCTTTGAAAAGGAGAATATAACTGCAGCTGTGAAGATCCTTGCTGCACCTGATGACCCTGTGATCTCTGTCTCAGAGGCCAATGTTAGGCTGTCTTTAAAGAAAGTGAACCCTCACAAGGTCCCAATGGAGTACTTGGTAAGGCTCTGAAAACTTGTGCCAACCAACTGGTGGGAGTATTCAAGGACATTTTCAACCTCTCACTGCTATGGGCAGAAGTTCCCACTTGCTTCAAAAAGGCAACAATTATACCAGTGCCTAAGAAGAATAATGTGGGCTGCCTTAATGACTATCGCCCGGTAGCACTCACATCAACAGTGATGAAATGCTTTGAGAGGTTGGTCATGACTAAACTGAACTCCTGCCTCAGCAAGGACCTGGACCCATTGCAATTTGCCTATCGCCACAATAGGTCAACGGCAGATGCAATCTCAATGGCTCTTCACACGGCTTAGGCTACCTGGACAACACAAACACCTATGTCAGGATGCTGTTTATCGACTATAGCTCAGCATTTAATACCAACATTCCCACAATCCTGATTGAGAAGTTGCAGAACCTGGGCCTCTGTACCTCCCTCTGCACCTCCCTCTGCAACTGGATCCTCGACTTCCTAACCGGAAGACCACAATCTGTGCGGATTGGTGCTAATATCTCCTCCTCACTGACAATCAACACTGGTGCACCTCAGGGGTGTGTGCTTAGCCCACTGCTCCACTCTCTGTATACCCATGACTGTATAGCTAGGCATAGCTCAAATACCATCTATAAATTTGCTGACAATACAACCATTGTTGGTAGAATCTCAGATGGAGATGAGAGGGCGTACAGAAGCGAGATAGTGGAGTGGTGTCGCAGCAACCACCTTACACTCAACGTCAGTAAGACGAAAGAGCTGATTGTGGACTTCAGGAATGGCAAGACTAAGGAACACATACCAATTCTCAGAGGGATCAGAAGTGGAGAGAGTGAGCAGTTTCAAGTTCTTGGGTGTCAAGATCTCTGAGGGCCTAACTTCGTCCCAACATATCAATGCAGTTATAAAGGCAAGGGAAACCGGCATATGCACTGGCCTGATGGGCCACAAGGCTCGTGACAGACTTTAATCTATAAAGGCAAGACGGTGACTATACTTCATTAGGAGTTTGGAGAGATTTTGTATGTCAACAAATACACTCAAAAACTTCTATAGATGTACCGTGAAAAGCATTCTGACAGGTTGCATTACTGTCTGCTATGGAGGGGGTGGGGGCTACCGCACATGACTGAAAGAAGCTGCAGAGGGTTGTACATCTAGTCAGCTCCATCTTGGGTACTAGCCTACAAAGTACCCAGGACATCTTTAGGGAGCGGTGTCTCAGAAAGGCAGCGTCCATTATTAAGGACCTCCAGTACCCAGGGCATGCCCTTTTCTCACTGTTACCATCAGGTAGGAGGTACAGAAGCCTGAAGGCACACACTCAGCGATTCAGGAACAGCTTCTTCCCCTCTGCCATCAGATTCCTAAATGGACATTGAACCCGTGAACTCTACCACACTTTTTTTTTTAATATATATATTATTTCTGTTTTTTGCATGATTTTTAATCTATCCCATATACGTATACTGTAATTGATTTATTTATTTATTATTTTTCTTCTGTTATGTATCGCATTGAACTGCTGCTGCTAAGTTAACAAATTTCACGACACATGCCAGTGATAATAAACCTAATTCTGATTCTGAAATGCTTACTGTTTCTCCTTCCACAGATGCTACCTGACCTTCTGATGGGCAAATCCTTTCTTGCAAATACAATTAATCATCTCCAATTGCAGTAGATTCCAGTTAATTGGCACACATCAAGACCAGTACATTTTGGCCTAATTAAATGGCTGCCCCAATTAGCTGAAGTTTCATGAAAACTAAAGACGACAATCTGAGTAACAAATTATGTATTTAAATGAAATACAGAACAAATTAAAACTCTACCAAAACTACTACAGTACTATAAAACTGTATTTGCTAATAGTTACTGACAGAGGAATTCATCTAGTGTACACAATGAACAGAATCAGCACAGACACCTAGTACAGATAATGGCATGCCTTCATGCAAAGCTATTGATGACTGCATCCACCAAATCTTCATTTGCATGTAACATTCAAGATGATTGTCAACATCTCCTAATTCTTCATAGTTCCTAACTTGAAGTAGTGAAAGTTTTATTTTCACTCCCAGTCGTTTCTTGCATCACCAAGCCTGAATGCTTGAAACTGCAGTGAACGAAACGGTTCTGAATTGTCTTACTACTTATTTCTCGCCAACTATCAGTGACACAAACACATGCCACTGATGCTATTTAAAAATTCCACTCAAAGCATGGTGTAGCACCTAACAACCACACAAGTGTGCATGACTGACTGTGGTTAGAACCTGTTCAGCAAGTCTCCTGCCCCAATCAAGCAGCATAGTGAACCAAATAAACAAAGCAAATCCCACCTATTTTCTCGATTAGTTTTTAAGAGTTTTCCCAAATAAGCAGCTGCCCTGATTAACCAATGGACCAATTAAGCAGAATCGATTGTATTTCCTATGCTTCCCTTCAGTTCTTGCAGACAATTCACTGCAATCATAATCCCCTAACGATAATACTCATTTTACCAAAGTATCATAAAAAGCAGACCATTTGTAGTCTTATCTCAAAATCTTTAGATTCCAGCTTCATTCTTCAAGGGCTCATCTCTCTCTCTCACTCCAGTTTAGCCACACCAGTACTTTTGCACCACAGATCCCATCCCAAACACCTTCCTCCCCTCCCCCACCCCCCCACCAACTGCTGGAATTGATAAGAGTGATAGTCATACAGCATGGAAACAGGCCCTTTGGCTCAAGTCCACCTTGACATTTAAACTGACACAAACAGCTATTAGACATTTCCTTCCAAATGTCTTGCTGCCTTGCCTCCTGATATTATTGTATATTCTGCAATGGCTTTACATGAAGACACCAGTCTATATAGTCACCGACTAAACCAATAACAACCTTAGGTCACTGCTGAAATATGAAGAGCTGTTATATCCTGATACTTTCAACACTACTTCCATTATTAAATCCCATCCTCATAGCTAATCTAGTATTTCCTGGCATTGTGTGCATTGGCTTAATTCATCTATATTAGCATAATATACAAAAATCCATTTACGATGTCACATTCTACACCAGCTCTAGAAAGGGCTGAAACAGCCTACAATAATTGCTTTCATTTACATTTAAAAAAAACACACATAGGCCTTTCTAAGCATATATTATATCACTTTATCAGAGTATAAACTGTGGCAGCTCAATGTGCCCGCAATAATACCTTCGGTTCCATACCATTCCAATAATTGTATTAATATATTCCTACAGTCTCTGGGTTTAGCTCTGCAAAATTAGTACAAGCACCATACCTGTATTTGCATGAACATCAATATTTTATGTGCCGCTTTTTCCATATCTTCATACAAATATGTCCACATTATTTCTGTGCATTAATGGTATAATTTGCACAGGTCCTGTACATACAAATTGATATATAGTGTAATATTAGATACAAATTATTTGTCTGCAAAAACATACAATAGGATTTGCTTACCAGTCCTATGCACAGCACTTTTACGAGAGTTCAATCCATTTGTAGTTGAATAGCAAAATATTCCACAACAGGTCAGCATACTTGAATCTGAATATCCTGAGATTTAGTGCAGTTGCTAGCTTGGTGAACTGACATTAACATACTTCATAACTGTCTGCATCAACTCCATAAACCCAGAATTTCATTTTTCCATTGTCCAAAGATTTTGGTGCACATGCATTCAGAAATCTGGAGCTTTATGCATGAATTAGTCAATCCCATCACTGAATACAGTGAATTTCTAGTAAAGACCCATGCCCCTGACAATATCATGGCTATGGTAAAAGACTGGGGTCCAAAATCTGTTGCATCTCCATCCAAGCTTTCCTGCACAGTTACAACACTAGCATCTTCTCAAAGCAGAGAATTTCCCAGGTTATGCTCTGTCCATTGAACGGAAAAATCCAATGTAGGTAGGTACATCTCATCAACTGGATCCCCAAAAGCAAGGTGTCTGATTGATAGTAGTTACTGAGCAGAATGTACTGACTACAACTCCGTTCGGTAACCACATGGATTCCAACCACATTAACAAGTAGGTAGCCAAAAATGGCAAACAGAATAGTGATATTAGAAGTGAACCAAGGCTGTACTGTATTTGACTGAGTTTTGCACTGAAGAGCCTGGTAAAATTGAAGTCAGTGGTGTTAATTCACTGGTTGGAGGCACAGCTAGCACAAAGCAAGGTGTTCTGCTTGTTGGAGCCCAACTCTCCTACATTGGAGCAACAAATGAATGATGAAGGAACTCAGCAGGTCAGACAGCATCTAGGGGTTGATGCTGGACAATTGGCACCTCAGGCTCAGACATTTCACCTGGACTTGGAAGATGGAGGAGCGAACACAAGTACAGAGAGTCTCACAAAACTCCTTTTAAGTCTCTTGAAGGTGATTTCCTAAAGATCAACATGAACTGATTGATTCCTAACAGAAATGAAAATAGAAAATGATGTAAACACTCAATGGTCTATCAGCATTTATGGAAAGAGAATACAAGTAAGTTTTATGGTGCATAGACAATGGGGAAGGGGTAGCCATGATAAAGGGATTATATACGACAGGTTAAGACCAAATGCTCCAGTATGGCTGGTAGAATGACACTGTGAAAATCAATAAAATAACCGCATAGTGGAAATCTAAAATAAAAGCAGAAAAAGAAGTACATTCTGATTCTAAAATACAGGTTCTCCCCAGGTTACGAATGCCCAACTTTTGCATATCCTGTAACTGAGTGTGCATTTGGGAGATCAGTTGGATACCTGGCTGCCTGTTGTGGAGCTGCAAGCATTTTCTGTCATGTGGGAACTCTGTTCTCAGCAATATCATTGCATCTTGCAGAGAAATCTGAATGGTTGAGTTAAATGTCCTGGTTGCCAGGTGGCTGCATTCCCAAGTTGCAAACCGTTTGGGGTACAGAAACAGAATGCTGTGGCAACCAGGGGGGTTCCCATAAAACGAGAAAATTACACAAATATTCAGCAGGTCAGACTGCATTAATGGGAAAAGAACCAGACTTCATCACAGAGAGAAGTATCTAGTTAAACTGCAGTGAAGATGGGAGAAGGAATGCAGACATCCCACCTCTTTTGGAAGTTCCGGGAGTTTCCCGCATATTAATAGTGGCACCCTTATGCCCGCAAATTATATACAATATCCCAAAAGAGGCAGGGGGAAGGGGGAGGGGGGGAGGGAGGGAGGGAGGGAGGGAGAGAGAGAGTGAGAGACACAGAGACAGACAGAGACAGTTTCAAAAAATATAAAACGTATGTCACCCCAGACTACCCAAAAGTGTACCCCTGCCTAATAGGGGTCAAAAATAATTGTGCTGCGCTGTTTGCAACAGTGACTTTTCTATTGCCCATGGTGGGTTAAGTCTGTAAAGGACGTGTTGCGGTGAGATAACAGGTGTCATTCGTTCATTAGCATAGCTAACGTTATTTAAACTAGCTGGCTAGCTGCTAAGGAGCTACTCTATTACAGACATCCCACCTCTCCTGGGAGTCTCCCGCAAAATGATGGTGCTACCTCCCTGAAATGAGTTTTTGCAGGATGGGATGTCTGGGAATACAATAACCTGGTAAGCATCAAGTTGTAAACAAGATTATCTGGTCAGTGAGTGAAAGGGATGAGTTAGAGAGCGAGAATACAGACAAATGAACACAAGATTTGCAAAATGCAGGGCAGGAAGAACTATGTCAGGCTGGATATGCTCTGCACTCTCAGAAAAAAGAGTGGGGGGTGGGGAACATACTGAGCCATTGATACCTGCCAAACAGAACTGACAGATATAGATATTATCATCAAGTGATTGATGACTGCTATTGTGGTCTGGCAAAGTGACTTTTATTCAGCAGAGGCCAGGTGTAGTGTTCAGACACTTCCTCAATACACTCCCCCTCCACCACCCTTTGGATCATGACCCCACCATCTAACATCAGGCCATGTTCACCCAGAAGCTCTGAGGGCACGAGATATCTTTGACAGACAAGGAGCTCAGTTCCTCAGATCTTCTTATAATGGCCCAGTTCTGTGTAGCCTGCTTCTATCTTCAGCCTAAAAATCCACAGCAAGGCTGCCCAGTCCAGATCTTTTGTTGCAGTCTGCTCTTGTCCCCACTGAACATATTGCTTCCTACCTTGGTAGTATCCTTTTCACTATGGTGCATTCCACTAGTAACCTAGGAAATAGAAACTATCAAAGTGACAGGGCATCAGAGGTCTCAAAAACTAAGTGGCTCCACTACTTTACCATGGGTGTACAATATCTTTGCACTGTCATCCCTCCACTTCCTCCTGGAGTAAAGACCCCAAAAGCTTGGGTCTCCTCCTTCTGTATGAGTGCTGCCTCCTGCACTCATGCAGAACTGGACAGATTCATTACTTTGTTGCCAATTTCCACCTCTCCCCCTCCTTTGGTCAATCTCTTACTCTTTCTTCCTTCTCTGGATCTTTCCCTCTCCATCTTAGGAGGTTACCTCTTTTCTATTCCATTCTCCCAGTCCCAATATGCTGTCGTATTTGCTCCAGAGAGGAGATACTCCATACAGTGGACACTGAACTGCCCTCCTCCTTCCTAAACGATAGCTTCCACTCTACTATTGTTAACAAAGCCCTTGGCTTCATCTCATCTACTTCCCATGGCTCTGCTCTCCTCTTCAGGACAGAACACACAGTGAAGTATTAAGCATTACTAATAGCAAATCTGTGAAACATGCTCAGCAGGTAAGGTTATACTAATAGGTTTAAAAAAATGGTGGACAACTGGCAGTAATGGCCAATTATGAAACAGGCAGAAGTTGTTATCTGAAGTTGTAAAATTTGTCACTGAATGGAGAAGACTGCAATGAGCCCATAGAGAAATTAGGTGCCGTTCCTTGAGTTTACATTGAGCTCTTTGTAACAAGTCCACAGAGAGATAGGTCAAAGTGGGAGTGGGAAGGGGAATTAAAGTGGCAGACAAATAGAAATTTGGGTCACTTGTGGAATGAATGCATGCATTCTGCAAAATGAACACCCAATCTATGTTTGGTTTCTCCAGTGTAGGTCTCTCCATTTGAGATGAAACCACATAGAGAACATCGAATGCAGGATACTAGATTTGAAGTGCATCTGAATCACTGCTTCACCGTTTGGGTTCCTAAATGGCAGGTAGAGGAGTTAAAAGACAGGTGCTGCATCTGCTGGATTAGAATGGAAAGGAAATCAGGAGGGGGGGGGAGCAAAAAAACAGAGGGCACGAGGTATCTTTGACAGACGAGGTAAAAGGGAATTCCTAAAAGGTTCTATGTACATTAAGAGCAAAAAGATAACTTGAGAGGATAGGTCCCAGTACACTTCAGTGCAGCTGTTAATGTGTGAAACCCTGGGAGACAGACAAGGTCTTAAGTGAATACTTTTTGTATTTACCATGGAGAAAGTCATGGAATGCAGTGAGGTAGCAACCTCAGTCAGAATGCACAACTGCTCCTCCCTCCCCATTATCCTCAACACGTGCCCCTCAGGACTGTGTATTGAGCCCATTGCTGTATACCCTGCTCACACATGACTGCATGGCCAAACATCCAAGTAATCACATTGTCACGTTCGCTGATGCCACAACAGCGATGAGATGGCCTACAGAGAGGAGGTGAAAGAGTTCAGGGTCTGGTGCCAGGCAAATAACCTCCTCCTTAATGTTAACAAGACAAAGGAGATGGTTATCAATCAAGAGAACTCATCTTCCCCCCCCCCCCACTTTACACCTAACCTCATTCCATATCATCTGCGCGATCTAGTTTAAGGTTACATTGGCATTTATGCACATTCGGAGGCCAAGCTCCAAGACCGTCAATTCATTTATTGAAGCATGCTCTGAACACAGGAACAGTACACAGGGGCAGAATTATGCCACTTGGCCCATCGAATCTACTCTGTCAGTCAATCATAGCATCATTATCCTTCTCAATGTCATTCTCCTGCCTTCTCCCCATAACCTTTGGCGCCCTTACAAATCAAGAACCTAACAAGCTCTGCTTTAAACATGCCCAATGACTTGGCCGCCACAGCCATCTGTAGCAATTAGTTTCACAGATTCACCATGTTCTGGCTAGAGAAATTCCTCCCTATCTTTGTTCTTAAGGAATGTCCTTGTATTCCGAGGCTATCTCCTCTGGCCCTGGACTCCCCCACTATAGGAAATATCCTCTCCACATCCACTCTACGCCTTTCAATATTGAATAGGTTTCAAAGAGATCTCCCCCCCCCAGACAATTCTTCTGAATTCCAGCAAGTACAGGCCCAGAGCCATCAAACACACCTCGTACATTAACCCTTTCATTCCCAGTATCATTCTCAGAAACCTCCTCTGGACCCTCTCCAAAGTCAGCACATCCTTTCTGAGATTAGGCCCCAAAACTACTCCAAGTCTAGTCTGATCAACGCCTTAGAAGTATAGCATTACATCCTTGCTTTTATATTCTAGTCCTCTCAAAATGAATATTAACATTGCATTTGCCTTCTTTACCACTGACTCAATCTAAAAACTAACCTTTAGGGAATCCGGCACGAAAACTCCTAAGTCCCTTTGCACATCTGATGTCTGAATCTTCTTCATTTAGTTTATGCCTTTATTCCTTCTACCAAAGTGCTTGACCATACACTTCCCTACATTATATTCCACCTGCTTTCGCCATTCTCTTAATTCAAGTCCTTCTGCAGTCTCCCTGCTTCCTCAACACTACCTGCCCCTCAACCTATCTTTGTATCATCCACAAATGTGGCCACAAAGCCATCAATTCCATCATCCAAATCATTTATGTATAACATGAAAAGAAGCTGTCACAACACCAACTCCTGTGAAACACTACTAGTCACTGGCAGCCAACCAGAAAAGCCCACTTTTATCACCAACAATTGAAAGTCTGCAGATGCTGGCAATCCGAGCAACACACACAAAATGCTGGAGGAACTCAGCAGGCCAGGCAGCATCTATGGAAAACAGTACAGTCAATGCTTCAGGCTGAAACCCTTTGGCAGGACATCAACAGTTCAAGCCCACTTTTATTCCCACGCTTTGCCAACACCATATATACCCTATCAAAACCCTTAATTTTTGTATGTTGGGATGAAAACAATTCTCATTCTTAACTCAAGAGTATGGGCCCAGTCTACATCAGATATCACACATCTACACATTTACTATCCCAGGAATAAATCTGGCACATCTTTACTAGATTCCCTGTAGAGCACTTATATCCATCCTTACGACTGGAGACTGGAGCAGTACATAATATGCAAGATACAGTCTCACCACAGGTCCATAGAACTCATGCAAGACTTTTCCACCTATGTACTCAAATCTATTTGCAATAAATGTGAACATACAATGTCTTCTTAATCACTTCCTAAACATGCATACTGACATTCAGAGACTCCCTCTGAACACCATGTTGTCAACCTGGCATCATACACCACCTCTTGACCAAAGAGGATAACTGTGCACTTTTCCACATTACATTCCAACTGCCATGTCCTTATCCAATCTCTGAGCCTGTTCTTTTCCCGTGGAATGACCTCCTCACAGCCCATTGTGCCACTGACCTTGGGAATCATTGACATTATTCAATATAATACTTACCTTAATCTGAGTCATTAATTGTGGACAGCTCGGACTCAAGAACCAACCATTGTGGTACCTCACTGCCTTCCATACTAAAACTGATTTTGTTTAATCATCTCCTGCAGTATCATATCCAAGGCCTTTAAGAATCCAAATACAGCACATCTCTTCCCCCAATTTCCCCCGGGATCAATAAAGTATGACTATGACTATGATCCACTAATACTTTCCTATTTCTTCTGTTCATTACAACCTCAAAAAAACTAATAAATTCATTAGACGTTATTTTTCTTTAATAAATTAGCATTGTTTCTGTCCAGCCCTAGCACTGTTAAGTGTTCTGTTATCATTTCCTTAATAATAAATGTTTATCACTGGGAACCATTCCAGAATCATTATTAACTTTTTTTTTGACACCATCTCCCAAATCAAAACCTGCAAGGGCATTAGGTGGATGAGTCAAATCACGCTCCATAGACAAAAATACAAGGCCATTCTTACCACTCCTAGTTGAAAATTCATGCGACTCGTTCCCCAAGCAGACCGCAGGCTCCCACAATGATACACAAAGAGCAATAAATGTTAGTGACACCCAAATCCCATGAATGAATACTCGTATATCCCAATGATTCTACACTGGTTCAGTACACCAACACTGGTGTATCATACTTTAGTGAACAACAGCTCAGCATGCCAGCACCAGTACATTCCGCTATACGGCGTACTGTCTCCAAATACCTGCACTGTTGTCTCCTGGTCCAAGCACTTCGGGTTTCGCTCTATTCCGGCCCACTTCGGCTTGCTTGTATATCCCACCGAGGGCCGCGCTCTTCTTGCTCCAGGCTCCGGTTTATCCCGGGGCTCTGGGCCCCGCACCCCACACTTCCTGCAGAATCAGCCTTGACGCTGCGTGCCTCCCTTCGTCTCCATTGCTACTTAAAAGTCAGAGGGGCCCCAGCCCCCAGAACTGTACCCACGTCCTGCAGACGGCCGCACAACGAACGCTCATCCGTTCAATAGCAAATCCCAACAGTCCCCCCCACCCCCTGCAACGCCAACCTGCGCCGGGTCACACCGCGCATGCGTTAACAACGTACCGCCAGCGCCGTCAACATTTCCTGATGGGCATGCGTAGAAAGAGGGGGACCGGCGTCAATTTGCGCGTTCTCAACAGACATGCTCGTGCACGCGAACATCACTATCACGCGGGAACGACGCCTTCCCATAGACGCATGCGTAGTCCGGGTGTTGGAGGGTAGTTTAGCGGCATCCTCGTCAATTGAACAAGGTCGACTTTGTGATATTTTATTTGCGTTTCTTTTAAAGACAATGCTAGTCAAAGAATGAAGCAGTTACATAGGGGGAGGGCGAGGAGATCAGAAGCAATGGTGTCATGCTGTGGATGTTGGAATGTGTTGTGGAGATGCTCGGGCGAGGGGTTGGATGAGGTATGACAGATTTGATAATAATTTTTGAATCCAGTGATGGAGATCGTGTCCATCGTATCTCTTGATGGATGGAAGATTGATTTATTGAAGATCTACTCTTAGAGAAGTTCTTTGACTACTGGGACACTCAGCATATGGCTTGCTATTGTAGAACATTAACATTACAGCACAGTACAGATTCTTTGGCCCAAAATATTGTGCCAACCTTTCAATCTACTCTCAGATCAATCTAACTCTTCCCACCTACATAACCAAGTAACACACACAAAATGCTGTTGGAACTCAGCAGGCCAGGCGGCATTTTTGGAAAAGACTACAGTCGATGTTTTGGGCTGAGTTCCCCCAGCATTTTGTGTGTGTTGCTTGGATTTCCAGCATCTGCAGATTTTCTCTTGTTTGTGATTGGATCACCTACATAACCCTCCATTTTTCTATCATCCATATGCCTATCTAAGAGTTTCTTAAATGCCCTTCATGTATCTGTCTCTACCACCCCCCCCCCCACCGGCAGGGTGTTCCGTGCACCTAGCACTCTCTGTGTAAAGAACTTGCCTCTGACATCCACCGTACATTTCCTCCAATCGCCATACAATTATGCCTCTTGAATTAGCCATTTCCACCTTGGGAGAAAGTCACTACCTATCCATCTATCTATGCCTCTTATCATCTTATACACCTCTATCAAGTCAGCTCTCATCCTCCTTCACTCCAAAGAGAAAAGCCCTAGCTCTCTCAACCTACCTTCATCAGACAGACCCTCTAGTCCAGAGACCATCCTGGTAAATCTCCTCTACACCCTCACTAAAGCTTCCACATCCTTTCTATGATGAGGCGACCAGAAATGAACATAATATTCCAAATGTGGTCTAACCAAGGTTTTATAGGTAACATTACCTTGTGGCTCTTGAATTCAACCTTGGGGTTTCCCATAATCCTATTCGCCAAAGCCTTCCCATACCCCGTTCCAGCTCTCCTAAATCTTTTCTTCAGCTCCTTGGTGGCTACCCTGTAATTCCCTACAGCCCTGTCTAATCGTTGCTTCCTAAACCCTAAGCACAAGAAAATCAGCAAATGCTGGAAATCCAAAGCAACACACACAAAATGCTGGAGGAGCTCAGCTGGCCAGGTTGCATCTATAGAAAAGAATACATATTTGACATTTCGGGCTGAGACCCTTCATCAGGAAGGGTCATCCATAGATGCTGCCTGGTCTGCTGAGTTCTTCTTAAAACTTAATTAAGCTTCTTTCTTCCTCTTGACTAGATATTTCATATCTCTTGTCAACAATTGTTCCTTCACCCTGCCATCCCTACCCTGCCTCAATGAAACAAACCTATCCAGAACTCCATGAAGGTGCTCCCTAAACAACCTTCACATACCTGTTGTGCATTTCCCTGAATATATCTATTTCCAGTTTATGGTCTTAAGTTCCTGACTAGAACTATCATAATTCCCCCTTCCTCAATTAAATACTTCCCTATTCACATTCTGACATGTCGGGCCATGACCTGGGTTCCCTCCTCCTTCCCTTTCTCCTATGGTCCACTCTCCTCTCCTATCAGATTCTTTCTTCTCCAGCTCTTTACCTTTCTCTCCCACTTGGCTTCACTGATCACCTTTTAGCTAGCTTCTGGTGTCTTGCCCCTTCCATTTCAGTTCTGAAGAAGGGTCTCAGCCCAAAATGTTGACTGTTTATTCATTTCCATAGATGCTGCCTGACCTTCTGAGTTCCTCCAGCATTTTCTGTGGATTACTTTCCCATACTGTCTGTTCCTATCCTTCTGTAAGACTATAGTAAAGATCAGGAAGTTATGGTCATTGTCTCTGAAATGCTCTACCATTGAGAGATCTGAAACCTGATCTGGTTTATTCCCTAGCACCAATCCTAACAAATTCTGCCCCATGCAAAAGTTTTGCACTAATGAGGCACCAATCAATATTAGAGAAATTGAAGTCCCCCGTGACAACTACCCCATTATTTTTGCATTTTCCAAAATCTGCCTCCTGATCTGTTCCTCGCTGTCTCTGTTGCTATTGTGGGGGTGGGGTCTATAGAATGCTCACAATAAAGCATTATTCTCCCTTCCTGTTTCTGACTTCCACATCACTGACTCAGTAGACAATCATCCACAGTGGTCTCCCTTTCTGCAGTTGTACTACTATCCATGATTAGCATTGCTACTCCCCCACCACAACAACATAGTTCCATTTACTGGACTATGCTCTAAGTCACAGTATTTATATAGGTGGTCCAGTTGAGTTCCATCTCAAAGGTGACACCAGGATGCTGATGAAGACTCAGTCAAATGAGGTCGTGGAGGAGGAGCATGTGCTACACCAGAGGACAGGCTTAGGACTATATCTGAAAAGATAATTTCTTGAATCAAATATCTGAAGGAATGGGCTAAAATAAAGCACACAGTTATTTTGTGTTTATCCTTTTGTTTTTCAATCTCAAAGTATGGAAAGAACATAGATTTATGTTTAAGAGCTGTAGCATGTGACCAACTGTTCTCTATGTTGCTTCAATTTTTTTTATTGTAGGGGAGAATGAGTCATCTGTGTGGGGGGTAGGTATAGAGTGGACATGCTTCTTGTCTCCCTCAGTTCTTCTGTTAACAAAACACTCGCTTATTTTAAATTACTGGACATGTACACACAGCTATGTACACTCCACTACTGACCTCTCCATCTTTGGTCCAAATAAGGAAGAGATTCAGAAGGGAAGTAGGAGAAATGTTCTTCACCTAGAATTTTAAGTACCTGGAATGCACTGCCTAACAATGTCACTGACAGTATTTGAAAAGAGTCAGAATGAGCAACTGAATTGCTGAGGCATAAAGGGCTATGGACTGGGTATTGAACCATGGGGTTAATACAGAAGGGTGCCCATTGGTTGGCATGGACTTGCTAAGTTGATTGGTCTGTTTCCATGCTGTATGATTCCAAGGAAGGAATAGGACAGATAACTGAAGACAATTTAAAAAGAAGGAGGTGTATAAACTTAAAAGCTGGTGCCAGAAGCAGAAATCAAGCTTCTGAAGATAGTACTGGCATTTAGTAGGGCAACAAACTGCTGGCAGGCAATATAAGGATGGTTTAAGTTCAGGCATTAGTTAGCTTAAGATCATGGAAGATTGAAGGACAAAGTTAAGGATTTTAAATTTAGTAATGAACTTAAACTTTCAAAAATGGATGAGTTTTATTAGGGTGGCATGAAAAATATTTGAAATGGCCCCAACTTAAGTGGGAATGGGCCATGATTGGTTATTGAAATGTAATAAGGCTACATGCTTCAGACTTGAAAACCATTTTAAATTTGACTCATCGGCTAAAGGAAGATGAGGGAAGCTAAATCCAGGAGGGAATTTGCTTTATACTTATCTGTAAATCCATGTCGCCTGCTTTATCAGTTTCCTGTGATCAGATCCCAAGCTGACCCTTCTCATCCTTTTCTGCATCTCCATAGTCTAGAAAATGCCTCCCATCTTCAGTACCAACTCAACCTTGTCTTTCTTTCCCCAATTGGAGACACAGAACTCGTGTTGTTTATGATGGAAAGAACACTGGGCAAACACTATTTCATTTAGAACTGGGCATTTACAGCAGAGTAATTATTTATGTATGGATTGGATTATGAGGACACTCAGTCCTCATTTATTGTCATTTACAAATGCATGCATTAAGAAATGATACAATGTTCCTCCAGAGTGATATCACAAAAAAACAGGACTAAACAAACCTATTGAGGCTATTCAGGTAGATAGGGACGTAAGGAAAGCTTTTGGCATGTTAGCCTTCATAAATCAAAGTACTGAGTGCAGGAGATGGGATGTTATGATTGAGAGGAGTTAATTGACATACACAAAATTATGCGGAGTATAGATAGGATAACTGGAAGCAGGTTTTTTCCAGTGAGGTTGCGTGGGACTACAACTAGAAGTTGTGGGTTAAGGGTGGAAGGTGAAAAGTTTAAGGGGAATGTGAGGGGAACCTTCTTCACTCAGAGGGTGGTAAGAGTGTGGAATGAGCTGCCAACAGAAGTTCAACGTTTAAGAGAAATTTGGGCAGATAGGTAGATAGTAGGGGCATAGAGGGCTATGGGACTAGGCAGTTTAAATGGTTCGGAATGGACTAGATGGGCACAAAGGCCTGTTTCTGTGCTGTACTTTTCTATTATTATGATTCTATTATAAGTGATGGAGTTATGTATAAGCTGAAAATCTGTATACTGAATTCTTTGAAGCTGGTGGGAGAAGTTGACGAGGTGCTTTAATAAAGGCATAAGGGTTCCTTGACTTTATAAGCAGAGAAACTGAGTACATAAGCAAGGAATGTATAATAAACTTATATAATTCACTAGTAATCTCTCAGAATGGTATTGTATGCCAGCCCGAGCAATACACTTTAAAAAGCTGTTAAAGAATGTAAATGAGATACAGTATACCATAATGGTATCGAAGATGGAGTTCAATTTTGCAGAGAAGCAAAGGGCAATGTTTCTTCTCTTTAGAGCTGAAAATGTTTAAAGGAGATTAAATACAGTTGCTCAAAGTAATGAGGATTATGAGTAAAGAGAAACTGGGGTTGTCTGCGGAAGTAAGCAGGAAACAGATTTATAGTAATTCGTAAAACTAAAATAAGGTTTTATATTGGAGGTTCTGAAATGAACTACCTGATGAATCAGTGGAAGCAAATTCAAAAGTTACTTTCAAAAGGTGATTGGAGAAATATACGAAGGAGAGAATTCTACAATTGTGGTTCAGTAGTAGAAATGGGGGATTAATTAGATCATTTTCACAGGCACAATGGTCAAAATGGCTACCTTTAGTAAGATTCTAAACAGAACTTACTCATAAAAATTGGAGGTACATTTGAGAGAAAGCTGTTTGCTGGGAAAAAATCTTGTGTTTCAAGCTAAGCTGAGTGTTAAACAGGATGTCAGGATTTGCTGGAATCTTATTCAGAAACTGGAGATTGAAAAGTAATCAATTCCAGGTTGTGCACTTTGCACCACGAAGTAAAGACGATAGATTTTTTTTATTCCTAATGCTGAACAAGAAGTTGTTATGATTAGATGACAGAGGTGGTTATGTAGTCACAGATGGTAATGGAGGTACAGCTTGGAGTCACTGGTGTTCAAATGGAATGCTTCTGTTCTTTATCTTTACATTGGTGGCAGTCATTGAAGGAAGCAAACAGGCGACAGTGCCAAGACAGTGTGCCAGTACAAAATCCTTAGAGGATTTTAAAAGAGTAGTACTCGGAAAGGAGAGGCCTTTGCTGGAGAGCACTTGCTGTAAGAAGGACTGGAAACTTGCAAGGATAATCATAGGAAGTGAGATGACAAAAGGGAAGTGCTGGAAGACAATGTGATTAACTGCATTAACTACTATGGAGATTGGCAGAATGAGGTGATGTATTGCATTGCAGTTGCAGAGAATGCCCTTTGTTTGCACTGCTAGGAGCAGAAGTGATTCATACAGGAAGTTAGGGAAAATATGGGCATGTTGCATAGAGATTAGTTGGAGATGTAATCTCTGCTTCACAAAATGGGATATGTTGTTTGGAATTTAGAAGATTATTATGTGATTTAATGATATTTTCAAGATATCATGTGAATCTGTGGAATTCTCTACCCAGGGAAGCAGTAGAAGATACTTCAGTAAATATATTTAAAACACAATTAGATAGATTTTTGCACAGCAGGGGATTAAGGGTTGTGGGGAAAAGGGAGGTAGATGGAGCTGAGATCACGGCCAGATCAGCCATGATCCTATTGAATGGTGGAGCAGTCTTGACAGAACAGATGACCTTTTCCTACTCTCATTTCTTAAGACTACACTTCCCCCTCTCTGTCTCTTGTAAAAATGCCATCCCTTTCTCCATCTCTGCCATATCTGCTCTCAAGGTCGTCCATTCCAGGACATCTGAAATGTTGCCCCCTTTCAGGGAACGTGGCTTCCCTTCTACTGTGGTTGATGGAGCCCTCTCTTGCAATTCCCCTGCTTTCTAGATTTCAACTCTCATCAACTCCCGCCCCTACTCCAGATAGAGCAGTTAGAGTGTTCCCCTGGTCCTCACTTTTTACCATTCTCGCATCCAAGACAACATTCTTCATCATTTCTGCCAAATACAATGAGATCCCACCACTTGTCACACCTTCTTCTCCCACCCATTTCCACCTTCCACAGGGATCACTCTTTCCATAATTTTCTGGTCTTTTCATCCCCGCCTGCCCATCACACATTAATCCTGCCACTTTCCCCTGCAACAGCAGGAGTTGCAACCCTTATTTCTACATCTATTACCTCCCCATCATCCAGGAAACTAAGCAGTTCTTCCAAGCCAGAGAGCGATTCACATGCACCTCCTTTAACCTCATTTACACCTTTCAATACTCCTATTGTGACCTCCTCCAAGGAAGACCAACTATGCAACTGGTTTGTAGAGTATCTGTGCTGTCAATGATAGCCATCCTGAGCTCCCAGTTGTGTGCCATTTCAGTGCCCTCCCATTCCCACACCTATACCTACCTGTCCATCCTTGACCCTTACCTCTCACGTTCCCCTCTCCCTCTTCCCTCCTATTTTTGCTTCCTATCCCATACACCCCCACCCTGTTTCACCCACCTACTGCCCATGCACTTCACGCACCGGATCCCCCCCATATCAGATTCAATCTGCCCATCTCTCCCTTAATGGTTCCCGTGATCACTTTCCTTACTTATCAGATTGCTGAACTTGTGGCTTTTGTGTCTGTGCTCATCATCTACCTGTTACAGTCTCACAGTTCCATCCCTTCTCCACCTAGCTACATCTGCCCATCATTCTTTGCTCCTCCACAACCCACCAGTCACCTAAGAGCACCTGTCTGACCCTTCCCCCTTTCATCTTTATGCAAGCTTCCTTTCCTCGCTATTCTCAGTCCCAGGGGAGACTTATGACCCAAAATGTTAACAACTCCTTTACCCCCATGGGTGCTGCTCCACAAATTGAATTTCACCAGCTGATAGTTTTTTTTGCTTCAGATTTCAGCATCTACAAAGTTCAAAATACATTTATTATCTAAGTATGTATATTTGTCTTCTTGAGATTCAAACAAAGAAACACAATAGAACTGATTAAAAACCCCATCCAACACCCAATGTGCAAAAAAAAGAACAAATTGTGCAAACTATAAAAAAAAAACAAATAACACACAAAATATGAACCGCAGAGTCCCTGAAAGTGAGTCCACAGCCATGGAGCCAGTTCAGCGCTGACATGAGTGAGGCCGGTCCAGGAGCCCGATGGCTGGAGGCCACAACCACAGATGAACAACGACAGAGAGATGGAGGAACTTCATTGCTGCCCTAAATGCCCACAGATGTAACAGGCTTTTGATGATGATGAAGATCGTTCTGATCATTCTTCACTAAAATGGGCTTTGTTTTTGCTTGTTCTAATTATTTCTTTCTTGTAAAAAAAATGTATGATTTATGTCCTTGTGCTGCTTATGTTATGTGCCTGTGATGTGGTTGCAAGCAAGTTTTTTGGTGCAGACATGTATTTGTGCATATGACAATAAAAGTGAGTTTGAATTTGAGTCTTATTTTTCACCCCCCCCCCACACCTTTTTTTAAGCATCTTAGACACAGAGATACATAATGGATATTTTAATGTCAAAACTCTAACATTTGTAAAGCAGAGGTGCATTCACGGATTCAAAGCAGCACTTTTAACAGTCGTGATCAGAGATATAGAAACAGTAAAAAGAGATACAAACATACAATATTTATAAGGCATGTATATTGGGGGAACATCTACCGGGTAAAATATATTGTAAATGCAGTAACCTACCAGTGACAGCTTCCTTCAGGAGTGTTAGTGGAATGCAGAGTGACCAAAAAGGCAGTAAATTACATTAGAATACAACAATTGCAAGTAGAAGAGGCAATTGTGACAACCATATACTGTATTACTGACATACAAAATAAGATGTGGTCAGACTCTGATCATAACAACATAGCCTTCATTCACATTTTGTGTCTGTAATGTGTGACAATTCACAGTAATGTGTGCAATGTGTACTAGCAAACTTAGACCCGTATATCTCATGGGGGTTAGTTCAAAATGCAGTATATGATGGCCTGTTAATACTTGGTGCAGGCCAAATGCAATAGGCCATTCACATTCAATGTGGCAGTCTGATGCCTATGTCTTGGAGCAAATTGCCGGTTTCTTTCTGACCTCTAAATAAAAATTGTGCAATCAGCAAATACCTGAAAATGATTTTATTTTCTGGTCTTTTCCTCCTCCTGAAGGGGGTCAACTGCAGCTGCACACAAAATGAGAACCTAACCTTGTTGCAGTTTTTTTTAATTAAGCTCGCAGGTTGTTTGGCATCAAGTCAACTCCATCCCATCCGTCCTACATCAACATGTTGACTTCTGGTTGGACACTGGGTCATTGTTCAAGTTTTCTGTACCGTCTTGGCAACTCCGAGGCCCCCAACCACAAGGGTTTGGATATCATTACTCTTTTTTTTTTAAATCTTTGCAATTCATTTATGGAATGTACTAGTCAAAGCCCAGTATATCCGTGGGTGAGCTGTGTAACTGCAGTTATTGTATTTAATTAGTATTTCCCAATTTCAATATTGATTAGATCAAGTAAAACTGGGTAGTGGGCAATCCTGGCCCACTTAATACATTATTGAGAACAAGCGTCTAACAGATAAGAAGCACCAATATAACAAATTCATGCAACCATTACAAAACAACACTCAATTTTTCACTTTGGTAAGACATCATACACCACCAAGTCCCGAAATGCTGATCACAGATTTATGCATGCATTATAGATTTTCCTCAACATAACATCACATTTTATTAAGCTCCGTTTCCAGGTTGCATTAATGTTAATCTGCGAAAACTTGGCATGTCTCATCAAGTTGGCGAGAGCAGTATGTGTTTAGAACAAGTAAAGGTTTGTTTTTTTTAATAGGGTGAATATAGATTCTGGTGGGGAAATTAGATCAAGCATGTAACTTAAAACTTAATGGTAGTGGGCAGCTGGAATAAAATAAGGCAAAACTGTTTGTAGAAAGAGTAATGGAATTCATAAGTCATGAATGAAGGGCCACTGAAATTTTAAAGCCTGAGATCAATTGGATTTTACTTACTTTATGAGCATCAGGGAACATGAAGGCAGGCAAAATGGCCATAACATTACTGAATGGCAGAATGAGTCTGGGGTTGAATGACAATCTACTATTGTCTCCCTATTGCACTACCCAAGACTGTTTAGCTCATGGATGCACACAATACAAATGGTGAAGTGGTTGGAGGTCAGGAGTAGTGTGTGTTGATTGTTAGGGTGGCATTCTGCATAGCAGTTCTGCCTAAGGTTTTCGACCGGTAATATTCTGCGTTTTTCTTTCTACAGATACTGTCTGACTTGCTGAGTTTTTGCAGCATTTTTTGTTTTTTTATTCCACAGAGAAGTTGTAATATGCAAGGACTTTTAGACTGTGGTTATACAATAGCTCTCGTGGATGTATAGTAGATCTGGATGCATTGTGAAGCTGGACAGGAGTACATCACTCCTGTGAAGGTAGAAATGTAAGTTAAAGGACATGGCTGGGTAACAAGAATGCAGATCGCAGCAGCCTCAACAGGAGGCAATTAATTCTGTCCGCACCAGTGACTAAAATAGACAGAAGTGCAAGATGGCTATGAGGCCTTAGTTGTTGTGCAGTCAGAGCTCAAAAACAAGTTGCTCCATTTGGATAGGATCATCATGAATTCGGAAAACTGAGCAGCTTAATTGGAATGGCATGCACCACATTCCCCTTTAAAAGCGGTTGAAATGTAGCAAATGTATGATTGGTACAGCCTTGGTGCATTTGTTGCTATCAGTGACATGCACTTCATCCAAAAGTATAGCTAATAGAAAATGGGGCATAATGCTGGACTAGTGTGGAAATTTCCATTGTCTGTGGCTCATATGGAAAGAGGTGAAGCTTCAGATGTAAGCAGTGAAAGATAATGGTGAGTGGAAAACATCCCTTCTCCTGGTCTACTTGGTGATGTCAGCATTGTTTTGGATCTGGCCTCATTTCAGCTGACACTCTAATACTTCTAATCCATTGGTGGCAACCACACCTCACATAGCCAGACATTCAAATCTCAATGCATCACACAAAAGGTGGCAATTGGAAGTTGTGGAAAAAGAGGGAGGTAGGTGTGGAGAGCACAAGAGTCATTCAGCTTCCTCTAAAATGGAAGAACAAGTAACCTAGGCCAATTCCTATCGCATCTTATCTGTATACAGCACAAGTGTTGATTGTCTTGCCTGCTTCTCAATGGGCATCTTGTATTGACCAGGAGGCCATTTACTCCATTAGTTCCCATCCAACTGCCAGCAGAGAAATCCCATAGGTCCAATTCCCCTCTACCCTTATTTGCCATCACCCCTGCAGCTTATTAACCTACTGCTTTAATTTTGCTTTTAGCCAAGGTTGCAATATGCAACAGACAATTAATTGGGGCGTGGGAGGAAACTGAAGTACCCAGAGGAAACTTATGTGGTCAAGGAAAACTTGCAAACTCTGCACGGACAGCATCTGAGCTCAGGATGGAACCTGGGTCCTTGGAACTGTGAGACGGCAACACTAAGTGTTACACTGTCGTCATTTTGCTGAATGCATGAAGCAAAGTAGAGGACGTCTGTTAATCACAGTGGCATTGGTCCAGGTCTCACACTGGCCTTTGGTTTCAGTAGTATAGTTTTTAATTAATAGTGTGGGGAGAGTAACACAGGTAACTTTAGATGGTTTGTTAATGTTGGTCATGGAGCAACTGTTTATAAAAGACGTGATTTCTTTTTTGAATGAAACCTGGAAATGATCAATTACATGTGAACTGTAGTATAAAATGCATAGGTTCACAGACATTAAACATTCAAGTACCAAAATATTATTCTCAACATGTAACTGAGGCACAGTTTTAGTTGAAAAAAAACGCATTCCATCTGCTAAGCCTGTGCTTGAGGATGTCCCTGAAATTCAGCAATATCACATTGTGATAATTAATACAACTGAAATCCCACACACTTAAATCACATGCAACCTTTTCAAAAACGTAGCCAAAGCTGGGAGAAATGACAAAGCCTTCACTAAAACTAAGAATTTAAATCATTGTCCATTCAACCAGTAATTAAATGGAAAGGGGTGGTGGAGATACTGCAGAGAGATAGGGAAGGTCTGCTTTCTGTATTGAGCTAAAAATTCCAATCCATAGCCCTGAAACAGGGTGGCACTGACCTGCATCATGGGGGTCAGGGGTTAGCAGGGCACTGGCATCCATCAGGATGGGACAATAAGGTGAATATAGCTTTAACTATAGTAGGGAAGGGTTACTAGTCTGTTAGAGGGGCACTATTCATTGCTGGGGTGTGTGCATGATGTCTCTAGTTTGGGTACAAATTGGAGATATATGTGGGATTAGAGAAGTGTGCATGAAGTGAGGGTCTGCAGTGAAACTAGATACCAGTTTTCTGATAAAACATCTGACTACAAAGTGCTCAACACACTCAGCTAAAATTACTTGCAGATCTGCTCTGCTTGTAGAAGGGGTTGCTCTAAAACAAAAGTAATCTGGACACTCATGTTTGGGTCATAGCTATCTGAGTAATGAGGAAAGTGTACAGTGTAGCAGGATGTGCAAGTGATGCACTATGGTTCTCAAGGTTCTACTGAAATCAGTCACAACTGATATGTAGGTGTCACTGTGTCTTCATAATCCTTTTCTATAAAGCACAATTAAGATGTCTGGCATCAAAGCCACTCCATTTAAAAAGAGATATATTGTTGAGAGTAGCACACATCATTGAGAGTATTCTGTGCAGTTGCAAACTGTTCCCACTAGGGTGAGCTATCATTCCAAAAACATAGCAATGTATAAATGAGGGAAGAATTTCTCTGGTTACTATGTGGTAGTATTGGAGCGACATCTGGCTCATAGTACCAGTTATCAGGCCTGTGAAATCTTGATCGCTCATTTCCAGTTTTACTCTCCCCCCCCCCCCAATTCTATTAACTTGCACTTGGCTTAGCATGATTGAATAGATGTTAACATCAGGGGTTTCAATGGCGAGAGTATGCCTCTCCCTGTGGCCTGACATTCTCCATGGGGAGGTTTACATACTTCAGGATCAGTACAAACCCCGCCATCCACTGGTTGGTTTATGTTACTACATCCCCATGACCCTTTACATGATGTCACTACACATAATAACAGCAATCCTTCCCTCTTCTTAGCAATGGCCCCTAAATTACACACTATTTAAAGCAAATTAACAAATCACTGCTGCTGTGCCCCTAAAGAGAGGCAGGGTACCAGTGCTTCACACTTGGTTAGCTGCTAGCCCCTGCTCCTTCCCTTGCAATAGCATCGTGGTTACTTGGAGCCACTCTCAGCCGTCTTCTGCTGCCAGAGTTCCTTGTGCTGTTTGCGGCCAAAGCCCTCGTCGTAATTGCCCTTGCTTTTGAACAATTGTTGGAAGTGAGGCTTGCAATAAAACTCACCTTGCAGTGCTGCATAGCTTCCCAGACTGAAGGGACAAAATGGGAAAAAGTCATCAATTTAAGAACGTCAAAAGTGTCACATAAAAATCACATTGGTACAAGTTAGCAGGTTTACCTTCCTCATGACTCCTTGTATATTGTCAGTGCACGTATACGCAGGTGGTGTATCACTGCAGCACAATTCAGTTATAAATTCTGGCCACTCTTTTCTACCAGAGGGGTTCCCCCCCGCCCCAGAGCATGAAGGTGAACGTCTTCATTAAATGAAGCAGAGGAGTCTTTGTAAATTGAATTCCAGAAGTTAGGTGACATCAAGGCTAAATTTGACCAAGTTTATCATCAATGAGCCCTGGTGAAACTCAAGTCACTGGGATTTGAGGGGGGAAAAAAACACATCAGTAGCTGAAGTCATACTTTGCACAAAGGATGTAGTTATTGGGGATCAATAATTTCAGGAAATGTCAATTTCAGGTATTCCTTACAGCAATCCCACAGGCCCAAACTATTGCAAATGTCCTATTAATGATTTCCCTTCCATTCTTGGGTCATAAGTGGCTCATGATCGTACAATTCCATTCAACTCTTCTGTAAATGAAGTAGTCAATGCTAGCAAGACTAGACAGTATCCAGCATGGATTGATAAATGTCAATTTAGATTTGTGCCATAAAAGTACTGGCAAAGCCACTTTCAACAAGGGAGAGTCTAACCACTTAACCATAAGACCATAAGACAAAGGAGCAGAAGTTGGCCATTTGGCCCATCAAGTCTGCTCTGCCATTTTATCATGACCTGATCCATTCTCCCATTTAGTCCCACTCCCCCAGCTTCTCACCATAACCTTTGATGCCCTGGCTACTCAGATACCTATCAATCTCTGCCTTAAATACACCCAATGGCTTGGCCTCCACTGCCACCCGTGGCAACAAATTCCATAGATTCCCCACCCTCTAGCTAAAAAAATTTTGTTGCATCTCTGTTCTGAATGGGCACCCTTCAATCCTTAAGTCATGTCCTCTCGTACTAGATTCCCCCATCATGGGAAACAACTTTGCCACATCCACTCTGTCCATGCCTTTCAACATTCGAAGTATTTCTATGAGGTCCCCCCTCATTCTTCTAAACTCCAAGGAATACAGTCCAAGAGTGGACAAACGTTCCTCATATGTTAACCCTCTCATTCCCGGAATCATTCTAGTGAATCTTCTCTGTACTCTCTCCAACATCAGCACATCCTTTCTTAAATAAGGAGCCCAAATCTGCCCACAGTACTCCAAGTGAGATCTTACCAGTGCCTTATAGAGCCTCAACATCACATCCCTGCTCCTATACTCTATTCCTCTAGAAATGAATGCCAACATTGCATTCGCCTTCTTCACTACCGACTCAACCTGGAGGTTAACCTTAAGGGTATCTTGCACAAGGACTCCCAAGTCCCGTTGTACCTCAGAACTTTGAATTCTCTCCCCATTTAAATTATAGTCTGCCCGTTTATTTCTTCTGCCAAAGTGCATAACCATACACTTTCCAACATTGTATTTCATTTGCCACTTCTTTGCCCATTCTTCCAATCTATCCAAGTCTTTCTGCAGACTCTGTTTCCTCAGCACTACCAGCCCCTCCACCTATCTTCGTATCATCAGCAAACTTAGCCACAAAGCCATCTATTCCATAATCTAAATCGTTGATGTACAACGTAAAAAGAAGCGGCCCCAACACGGACCCCTGTGGAACACTACTGGTAACAGGCAGCCAACCAGAATAGGATCCCTTTATTCCCACTCTGTTTCCTGCCAATCAGCCAACACCCTATCCACGTATGTAACTTTCCCGTAATTCCATGGGCTCTTATCTTGTTAAGTAGCCTCATGTGTGGCACCTTGTCAAATGCCTTCCGAAAATCCAAATATACAACATCCACTGCATCTCCCTTGTCTAGCCTACTTGTAATTTCCTCAAAAAATTGTAATAGGTTTGTCAGGCAAGGATTTTCCTTTAAGGAATCCATGCTGAGTTCTGCCTATCTTGTCATATGCCTCCAGGTACTCTGTAACCTCATCCTTGACAATCGACTCCAACAACTTCCCAACCACCGATGTCAAGCTAACAGGTCTATAATTTCCTTTTTGCTTCCTTGCCCCCTTCTTAAATAGCAGAGTGACACTTGCAATCTTTCAGTCCTCTGGAACCATGCCAGAATCTATCGACTTTTGAAAGATCATTGCTAATGCCTCCGCAATCTCCACAGCTACTTCCTTCAGAACACAAGGGTGCATTCCATCTGGTCCAGGAGATTTATCGACCTTTAGACTATTCAGCTTCCTGAGTACTTTCTCTATCGTAATTGTGACTGTGCTCACTTCTCTTCCCTGCCACCCTTGAGTGTCTGGTATACTGCTGATGTCTTCCTCAGTGAAGACTGATGCAAAGTACTCATTCAGTTCCTCCACCATCTCCTTATCTCCCATTACAATTTCTCCAGCATCATTTTCTATCGGTCCTACATCTACTCTCACCTGTTCTTTTACTCTTTATATACTTGAAAGAGCTTTTAGTATCTTCTTTGATATTATTTGCTAGCTTCCTTTCATAGTTCATCTTTTCCCTCTTAATAACCTTCTTAGTTTCCTTTCGTAAGGTTTTAAAAACTTCCTAATCCTCTGTTTTCCCACCAATTTTTGCTTCCTTGTATGCCCTCTCCTTTGCTTTAACTTTGGCTTTGACTTCTCTTGTCAGCCACGGTTGCATCCTTTTTCCATTCGAAAATTTCTTCTTTTTTGGAATATATCTGTCTTGCACCTTCCTCACTTCTCGCATAAACTCCAGCCACTGTTGCTATGCCGTCCTTCCCGCTAGTGTCCCTTTCCAGTCAACTTTGGCCGGTTCCTCTCTCATGCCACTGTAATTTCCTTTACTCCACTGAAATACTGACACATCAGATTTTGGCTTCTCTTTTTCTAATTTCACAGTGAACTCAATCATGTTATGATCACTGCCTCCCAAGGGTTCCTTCACCTCAATCTCTCTAATCACCTCCGGTTCATTACACAATACCCAATCCAGTACAGCCGATCCCCTAGTGGGCTCAACAACAAGCTGTTCTAAAAAGCCATCTCGCAGACATTCTACAAATTCTCTCTCGAGATCCAGTGCCGACCTGATTTTCCCAATCCAGTCGCATGTTAAAATCCCCCACGATTATCATAACACTGCCCTTCTGACAAGCCTTTTCTATTTCCTGTTGTAATTTGTAGTCCACATCACTGCAGCTGTTTGTAGGCCTATACATAACTGCCATCAGGGTCCTTTTACCCCTGTGATTTCTTAGCTCAACCCATAAAGATTCTGCACCTTCCGATCCTATGTCACCTCTTTCTAATGATTTGATATCATTTCTTGCCAATAAAGCCACGCCTCCCCCCTGCCTACCTTCCTATCCTTCCAATACACCGTGTATCCTTGGACGTTCAGCTCCCAGAGACATGCATCCTTTAGCCAGGTCTCAGTGATGGCCACAATATCATACCTGCCAATCTGTAGCTGTACGACAAGATCATCCACCTTAATCCTTATGCTGCGTGCATTTAAGTCTAACACCTTAAGACCAGTATTTGGTACTTTTTGCTTTGATTTCACTGCAACTTTATTCCACTGCAACTCATCCCAATGGTTACAAATTTGCCCCATCACCTGCCTGTCTTTCCTGATTTCTTTACTGCTCACCATCTTAGATTTATTTTTGTTTTCCCCTTCCTCCGCTCTATCATTCCGGTTCCCATCCCCCTGCCAAATTAGTTTAAACCCTCCCTAACAGCTCTATTAAACCTTCCCGCCAGGATATTGGTCCCCTTCGGGTTCAGGTTTAACCTGTCCTTTTTGAACAGGTCATACTTCCCCCAGAAGAGATCCCAATGATCCAAGAATCTGAAGCCCTGCCCCCTGCACCAGTCTCTCAGCCACTCATTCATCTGCCTGATCCTACTATTCTTGCCCTTGCTAGCACATGGCACAGGTAGCAATCCCGAGATTACTACCCTGGAGGTCCTGCTTCTCAGCTTCCTTCCTAACTCCCGGAAATCTCTCTTCAGGACCTCCTCCCTTCTCCTATCCATGTCATTGGTACCAACATATACCAAGACAACTGGCTGCTCACCCTCCCTCTTTAGAATATTCAGGACCCGATCCGAGATATCCCGTACCCTGGCACCTGGGAGGCAAACACCATGTGGGTATCTCTATCAGGCTCACAGAATCTCCTGTCTGTTTCCCTGACTATGGGATCCCCTATGACTACTGCATTCCTCTTTTCCCTCCTTCCCTCCTGCACAACAGCACCAGGCTCGGTGCCAGAGACCCGGTCACCGTGGGCGTCCCCTGTCAGGTCATCCCCCTCAACAGCATCCAGAACAAGATACTTGTTAACCTTGCTATTCAATGGCATTATCATCTCCAGATCTCCTAATCTAACACCCTGAGAGGAGACAAATGACTAGAAGTTTAACGGGACAAGACCATTAAAAACTGTGGCTACAAGAACAGATCATAGGTTAGCTTTCTGTGGCAAGTGACTCAGAGCCCAACAGCCGAAAGTTTTTCCACTCTTTACAAGACAGAACTGTAATGGAAGTGTTCCACCTTGCTTTGGTAAACATGACTCTAGCAACTTTCAAAAAGTTTGACACCATCCAGGGCAAAAACCCACAACTGAAATTCATCTGCCACCATAAATATTCATTTCTTCCACCACCCTGTGTACCATCTACAAAGTGCACTGGAGTTATTTAGCCAGGCTATTCTGAAGCAACACCTAAATCAGTAAGCTTTACCTCAGCAGTCAACACATGGGAACACTAGTGACTGCAGGTTCCCTCCAAGTCACACATCATCCTAATTTGGAACTCTATTACCAATCCTTGATCATTACTGGTTCTATATCCTGGAACTCCCTCTTCAACAGTACTACAGAAGCTTTTACACCAGAAGGACTGCAGTGGTTTAAGACAATGGCTGATTTTCTCAGGGCCAATTAGGATAGGAAATGAATGCTGGCCTTGCTAACAACATCCAGGTCCTGAAAAATAAATTTTGAAAAAGTCACTAGCAGGTTATTCTTAAGTTTTCAATCTTATCTCAGTCATGAATGTTACTCCAGGTCCTTCCAGATATTTGGTCACTTTGTCACTTTTGTGGTTGGTAGACAAGCACCACTCTATGCCTTTCCTTCTTCCAAAACTGGGAGTCGATAGAATCCTTGGTTTCACACATTATTGAGATGACTAAAATCATCAGTTGCAGAATCCATACCCACGAGTTTCTAATTGTATGAAAAGGAGTGCACACCTGATCCCAGATGTTCAATTCTCTCTTACCTGTGAATTAGATTCAGACTGGAGGAAGCTAGGGTTTACAAGAAATAGGTACTATTGCTGAACCTAACCAACAGAGAGGCATAGCTTGACCACAGGGAGTACTGGGGTTCTTTGCTTCCATTCCACTGTTAGAGCTTAGTTTATTTGACTAGCTAGAGACAAGTCCCTGTTTGATGGCATATGTGCCTCACCAGATCTCATCAACGTGCCAGGCTCTATGCCCTCAGTCATCCTGGTCCCAAAAATAAGATTGGTGAACCCCTCAGAACTGTCTGAACAACACACACATTTATAGTTCCTGTGGTTAAAAAAAAACAACCCTCACCATGAGAACCAAGTTCTGCCACTTCCTGGAGGAGTATAGAAAGCACAGGGGTGAAACTAAAAACATGGTCAGGAAGTGGGTGCGCAAAATCTTATTTGTAGGTAAAACTGAAAACTAACGGTGACAGAGAATATAACATGTTCTTTTAGAGACCAAAATGGTACCTTGCATGTGGAGATGGAAGACGTGTATAATTCTCAATAGATACACATCTAAGATACAGATACTGTCATTAAGGGGGAAGAATTGTGAAATAGTAAAATGAATACAGGGAGCGAGGGGACGTTAAGGGCTCTAGTACATTTAAAAATTGTGGGCAAATTGCCTAGAAATAAGAGCTAATAGTGCAGACTAACTAACATTTTCTAGTCCCCTCTGGTTACAGCTGCGACTAGACAGGATGTACAAGATGTCACAGTCATAAAACACTAGAGCACAGAAACAGGACCTTCAGCCTATCTAGACCATGCCGAATCATTACTTGGCCTGGTCCCATCGACCTGCACCCAGACCATCACCCTCCATACCCCTCCCATCCATGTACCTGTCCAAATTTCTCTTAATTGAACACACATCCACCACTTCCACTGGCAGCTCATTCCACACTCTCATCACCCTCTGAGTGAAGAGGTTCCTCCACATGTTCCCCTTAAACATTTCATCTTTTCATCCTTAATCTACGACCTCTAGTTGTAGTCTCACTCAACCTTAGTGGAAAAAGCCTGCTTGCAATTACCCTATCTATACTAATTTTGCATACTTCTATCAAATCTCCCCTTGTTCTCCTACATTTTAGGGAATAAGGTTCTAATCTATTCAACCTTTCCCTACAATTCATATTGTCAAGTTCCAGCAACATCCTTGTAAATTTTCTCTGCATTGTTTCAATCTTATTTACATCTTTCCTGTAGGTAGGTGACCAAAACTGCACACAATACTCCAAATTAGGCCTCGCCAACGTCTTATACAACTTCAACATAACATCCCATCTCCTGTACCCAATACATTGATTTATGAAGGCCAATGTGCTAAAAGTTTTCTTTATGACCCTATCTACCTGTGACTCAACTTTCAATGAATTATAGATCTGTATTCCCAGATCCCTTTGTTCTACTACATTCCTCAGCGTCCTACTGCTCACTGTGCAAGTCCTACTGTGGTTGGTGCTCCCAAAGTACAACACCTCACACTTGTCTGTATTGAATTCCACCTGCCATTTTTCCAGCTGGTCCAAATCCCACTGCAAGCTTTGATAGTCTTCCTTGCTGTTCACTTCACCCCCAATCTTAGTGTCATTCACAAATTTGCTGATCCACTTTACCATGTTATCATCTAGATCGTTGATATAGATGACAAACTACACAGACCTTGCACCAATCCCTGTGACAAACCAGTCATCACAAGCCTCCAGTCAATGAAGCAACCATCTACTATAATTCTCTGGCTTCTCCCACAAAGTCAATCTTGAACGCCAAGCTACGGAAACTTCTTGACCAGCCTCCCATGCAGGACTTTGTCAAAGGCCTTGCTGAAGTCCATGTAGAAAACATCCATTGCCTTGCCTTCATCAACTTTCTTGGTAACTTCCTCAATAAACTCTAAGATTGGTTAGACATGACCTACCTTGCACAAAGCCATGTTGACTATCCCCAATCAGTCCCTGTCTATCCAAATACTTATATATGCGGTCCCTTAGAATACCTTCCAATAACTTACCCGCTACTAACGTCGGCTCATTGGCCTATAACTTCCTGGCTTATTCTTAGACCCATTCTTAAACAACAGAACAACATTAGCTGTCTTCCAATCCTCCGGCACCTCACCCGTGGCCAAGGATGTTGTAAGTTTTCTGCTAGACCCCCTGCAGTTTCTGCAATAGCCTCCCAAAGGGTCCAAGCCAACTCCTTGTCAGGTCCTGGGAATTTATCCACCCTAACTTGCCTTAACATAGCAAACACCTCCTCCTCTGTAATATGGTCCATGACCTCACTGCTGCTTTGCCTCATTTCTATACTGTGTCTGTCTCCCACTACAAAAAAATCCAGTTAAGATCTCCTCCATTTCTTTCAGCTCCATGCATAGCTGATCTTCCAGTGTTGTTCCTTGCTAATCTTTTGCTTTTAGTATATGGTATCTGTAGAAGTCCTTGGGATTCTTCTTCACCGTGTCTGCTAGAGAAACCTTATTCCTTTTAGCTCACCTAATTTCCTTCTTATGTATTCGCCTGCATTTCTTATACTCAAGCACCAAATTTGCTCCTTCCTTCCAGGCACCTCCTTTTTTAAAAAAAACACAGGGCCTCAATATCTCTCAAAAACTAAGGTTCCCTAAACCTTTTATCCTTCCCTTTTATCCTGAACATACAAACTTTGTACTCTCAAAATTTCACTTTTGAAGGCCTCCCACTCACCAAGTACACCTTTGCCAGGAAACAGCCTGTCCCAATTCACACTCGCCAGATCCTTTCTGATACCATCTAAATTGGCCTTTCTCCAATTTAGAATCCAAATGTGGTACCAGTATTTAAAATAGTAACAGATATATATGCTGTGTGATAGGGAAATTATGGTAAACTTATGAAAAAGGATAATATAAAACCATAATTTAGGAAGACAGATTAATCTTCAATATGAAACAATTATGCTGTTTCAAGATGCTGCCTGACCCGTTGCGTGTTTCCAGCATTTTCTATTTTTATTTCACTTTTTAAGCAAGCTGTTTGATCGGCAGAGTAAAAGCCCAGTGGATCTATTGCGTGGCCGTTAGACACTACACTGTGTTTCAAGCAAACAGTTTTTAATATAGTATCAGTTGCATGTGTTTGTGTTCAAAAAGTAGTAATTTTGTCACTGATAGTTGGTGAGAAATAAACAGCAAGACAATTCACAACCGTTTTGTTCACTGAAGTTTCAAGCATTCAGGCTTAGAAGTGCCAGAAACAGCTGGGATTGAAAATGGAACAATTTCACTACTTCAACAAGTTAGGTACTATGAAGAATTAGAAGATATTGACAATCATCTTGAATGTTACAATGCAAATGAAGATTTGGTGGATGCAGTCATCAATAGCATTGCATGAAGGCAGTCCATTATCTGTACTAGGTGTGTGTGCTGATTCTGTTCATGTGCACACTACTTGAATTCCTGTCAGTAGCTATTAGGAGCAAATACACAATTTTATGGTACTGTAGTAGTATTAGTCAAGTTTTAATTTGTTCTGCATTTCATTTAAATACATAATTTGTTACTCAGTCTGTCTTTTTTTAAAAAATACCTTTTTAACTATTTCCACGAAACTTCAGCTAATTGGGGCAGCCATTTAATTGGGCCAAAATGTACTGGTCATGATGTGTCCCAATTAACTGGAATCCACTGTATAGATTAAAAATTAGCTTAAAGAAAATAAAATGTTATGCTCAACTAGAATTTTAATTGACTGGTGGGTGATGTACAGTGGCTTTTTTTTTTAAAAGCAAGGGAATGAAAGTGAATGGGAATTTGGGGTTACAGTCATATCAGGTGTGCTTTCATTGACTAGAAGAGCAGGGCTGACTGACCCTTTCCTGCGCCTAATCAATATGTTTCTACTGGACTTAATACAACATTCTTAGTTTTTCCATTGTGTACATTTATGATTTGGATATAACTGTAGGTGCTACAATTAAGGTGGTTCCCAATGATACTAAAATTGGCATTGTCTATTTTGATGTTGACAAGGCAAGTTCTGGGCTGCAGGAAAATATCAACGACTGTATGGACAGCAAAAAGGCATTTGGAATTCAATCTAGAGAAGTGTGGTGTACAAATAAGACAAGGGAAAACATGGAAAGAACTCTGGAGGAACAAAGATCATCAAACATATATGGAACTGGTTAAGGAAGCTGAAAGGATTTGCCCTTTAGTGGCAGAGGCACAGAGTCACTGACTATGACAAACAGAGGAATTAGGGATTGGGTATAAATGGGTCTTACACTGGTTAGCAAGATATAATGAGAGGTGCAAGACCTGGATTGATGCTGGAGCCTCACCCCTTTCAAGTTTATATAACCAAATTGATGATGACATCAAAGGCATAATTGCCAGGTTGTTGTTACAAAGATCGGTGGTAAAGTGAAGATGACACAAGGTCACCACTGAGGGACATGTGTAGGTCAAGTGCGCAAAAATCTGACAGATGGAAAATAATATGGGAAAAATATACAATGATCTGCTTTGCAGGAAAATCAAAAAGGCATACTACCTAGCAAGAGATTGCAAAGCTATAAGATGCAGAGGGATTTGGTTGTCTGTACATGATTTGTGAAAAGCCAGTGAGCAGGTAGATCAAATAATTGATAAAGGCAACAGAATATTACTGTGTATTCTAAGGAGAAATTGAATACAAAGTAGGTTAAGCTTCAGTTATGCAGAGCATTGGTAAGACCGCATCCATATTGGTCCTTCTTATTTAAGGCTGGATGCATTGGAAATAGCTCAGATCAAGATTACAGGAATAATACCTGAAGTGGGCATATCCCATTTTTTTAAGCTGGTACAGACATGATGGACCAAATGAGCTCCTTTGTGCTACAGATTTCTGTGGTTTCAATGACTTCCAAGTTACTGGAGTTTCTTCACAACCATGTTGTGGTCAGTGTGCAGGAAGTAAAGACTGCTTCAGAACACTGGACAAGGATATTTTTGGTCCAAGGCATTCCTCCACTGGAAAAATGCAGGCATTTCCTCTAACCACACTAATTCTCTGAGACCATCCAATCAGTGTTATTTTCCCACTGATTAAAATTAACCGTAATTACCTCTGGTAAGATGGCAGCGCGCTCGGTCGCAATGGCCTCTCTGGGTCCAAACAAAGGTGTAATTGAAACACAGAAAACCTACAGCACAATACAGGCACTTCGACCCACAAAGTTGTGCCGAACATGTCCCTACCTTAGAAATTACTAGGGTTACCCATAGCCCTCTATTTTTCCAAGCTCCATGTACCTATCCAAAAGTCTCTTAAAAGACCCTATCGTATCCACCTCCACCACCATTTCCGGCAGCCCATTCCACACACTCACCACTCTCCGAGTAAAACACTTACCCCTGACATCTCCTCTGTACCTTCTCCCCAGCACCTTAAACCTGTGTCCTCTTGTGGCAACCATTTTAGCCCTGGGAAAAAGCCTCTGACTATCCACACGATCAATGCCTCTCATCATCTTATACACCTCTATCAGGTCACCTCTCATCCTCTGTTGCTCCAAGGAGAAAAGGCCGAGTTCACTCAACCTATTCTCATAAGACATGCTCCCCAATCCAGGCAACATCCTTGTAAATCTCCCCTGCACCCTTTCTATGGTTTCCACATCCTTCCTGTAGTGAGGCGACCAGAACTGAGCACAGTACTCCACGTGGGGTCTGACCAGGGTCCTATATAGCTGCAACATTACCTCTCGGCTCCTAAATTCAATTCCACAATTGATGAAGGCCAATACACCGTATGCCTTCTTAACCACAGAGTCAACCTATGCAGCAGCTTTGAATTCCCTATGGACACAGACCCCAAGATCCCTCTGATCCTCCACACTGCCAAGAGTCTTACCATTAATGCTATATTCTGCCATCATATTCCACCTACCAAAATGAACCACTTCACACTTATCTGGGTTGAGCTCCATCTGCCACTTCTCAGCCCAGTTTTCCATCCTATCAATGTCCCGCTGTAACCTCGGACAGCCCTCCACACTATCCACAACACCACCAACCTTTGTGTCATCAGCAAATTTACTAACCCATCCCTCCACTTCTTCATCCAGGTCGTTTATAAAAATCACAAAGAGAAGGGGTCCCAGAACAGATCCCTGAGGCACACCACTGGTCACTGACCTCCATGCAGAAAATGACCCGTCTATAACCACTCTTTGCCTTTGCCTTTTGTGGGCAAGCCAGTTCTGGATCCACAAAGCAATGTCCCCTTGGATCCCATGCCTCCTTACTTTCTCAATAAGCCTTGCATGGGGTACCTTGTCAAATGCCTTGCTGAAATCCATATACACTACATCTACTGCTCTTCCTTCAATATGTTTAGTCACATCCTCAAAAAATTCAATCAGGCTCGTAAGGCACGACCTGCCCTTGACAAAGCCACGCTGACTATTCCTCATCATATTATACCTCTCCAAATGTTCATAAATTCTGCCTCTCAGGATCTTCTCCATCAACATACCAACCACTGAAGTAAGACTCACTGGTCTATAATTTCCTGGGCTATCTCTACTCCCTTTCTTGAATAAAGGAACAACATCCACAACCCTCCAATCCTCTGGAACCTCTCCCGTCCCCATTGATGATGCAAAGATCATCACCAGAGGCTCAGCAATCTCCTCCCTCGCCTTCCACAGTAGCCTGAGGTACATCTTGTTCGGTCCCTGTGACTTATCCAACTTGATGCTTTCCAAAACTCCTGCACATCCTCTTTCTTAATATCTACATGCTCAAGCTTTTCAGTCTGCTGCAAGTCATCACTACAATCACCAAGATCCTTTTCCATAGTGAATTCTGAAGCAAAGTACTCATTAAGTACCTCTGCTATTTCCTCCAGTTTCATGCACACTTTCCCACTGTCACACTTGATAGGTCCTATTCTTTCACATCTTATCCTCTTGCTCTTCACATACTTGTAGAATTCCTTGGGGTTTTTCTTAATCCTGCTCGCCAAGGCCTTCTCATGGCCCCTTCTGGCTCTCCTAATTTCCTTCTTAAGCTCCTTCCTGTTAGCCTTATAATCTTCTAGATCTCTAACATTACCTAGCTCTCTGAACATTTTGTAAGCTTTTCTTTTCCTCTTGACTAGATTTATTACAGCCTTTGTACGCCACAGTTCCTGTACCCTACCATAACTTCCCTGTCTCATTAGAACGTACCTATGCAGAACTCCACACAAATATCCCCTGAACATTTGCCACATTTCTGCCGTACTTTTCCCTGAAAACATCTGTTCCCAATTTATGCTTCCAGGTTCCTCATAATTCCCCTTACTCCAATTAAACACTTTTCTAACTTGTCTGTTCCTATCTCTCTCCAATGCTATTGTAGAGGAGATAGAATTATGATCATTATCTCCAAAATGCTCTCCCACTGAGAGCATTGTTTGTCCTTTGTCATTTTTTTTTTCATAATCACAAGATACTGCTGGATATTAAGAACATCAAGTACTGTAGGACTATCCCATTAGCAGTGGAGCTGGGCTTGTTGTGTATCATGTTGCTGCCTGCTACAGTCACCCAAGGAGGAAAGCGTTGGAAGCGATGCGCAGTCCAACAAACAGCACAAATGATTGTCTTGGATGTCTTTTTTGTGATCGCAAGACCCTGTGGGGCATTGGTAACGTAGACTACTGCAAGGCAAGTTCAATGGAAAGACCAATGGCAGGGGAGCTGCATGGCCTCGATTGTTGCGCGGACCAGGCCCTCATGCCGCGCGGGGTTGCCTGTTGCAGCCGCCCAGGAAAGGAGATGCCAGAGGCAGTGTGGCACAGCGGGCACTCCGGGCTGGGTTTGGAGCTGGCTCCACCCATCAGTGCTGCCCTGCAGTGTTTGCTCCGTGAAAGACAAGCTCGATTGCGTCCGTCTGCAGCTGCACTAGCGCGTGATGAGGAACTGCTGCATGCTTGATCTTGCAGAAATGTGGCTTCAGGACAAACAACGTGCCATCAATCGATAGGCCATGACACTACACAGGGACCTGGGCTATATTATTTTGTGACTATGTTTTTCTATCATAACTATGTGTTGTATGTGCTGTGTGTGACTATTGGTACTGTGTTTTGTATCTTGGCCCTCGAGGAAAGCAGTTTCATTTGGCTGTATTCATGAGTATGGTTGAATGACAATTACACTTGAACTTGAACCGAATTCTAAATGGAAAGTTCTGCTGGAAGAAGTTGTTTCCCAGGAGAAACCAGGGAGATGAGACAACTGCTGAATGCTGTTTATAACCACTATTTTTCACAGTGAGCACTGAGTGGAGGGAAAACTACTCGAGTAGTGGAACGTGCAATCTACAATGCTAAATTACACAGTGGCTGTGACAACAATTTACCTCACGTGTTTTCTGGAGGGAACTGTGGATCATGCAAGGGAATTAGGAGTGAAATAAAAATTGCTCAGGCAGCAAGGATGCTCAGGGTGAACAAGGCCAAACCACTTAACATTATCTATTGATTCAGTTAAGTTTTCCCCTTTGGAAAAATTCACAATTACCTTTCAAACAGGAGCAATTGGTGAGAGCTGGAGTTAACCCATTCAAAGCCTGCAATCCTGGAGGTTGTAATTAATTTCAACAGCAGATTTTGATTGTTTTTTTTTGGCTCCTGTCCTTTCCTAGAGGCATGAATGCAGGTTCCTCACTAAAGCAGTTAATGACAACGTATGGAATTAGATACAAAGGGTTGGCAAGCTAGTTAGTGATGTTGATGAACTAGTTGTCGTATCCTCAGAATTGCAGAGCCTTGTGCACCTCTACCCATAGTCATCTGCAGCTGGATGTACCTACCTTAGTACCTCATAAAATATGAATTAAGTTCTAATTGACGTATCTCAGTACTGACCACAGTTAATTTGGCATGTTTTGGTGTAATTTGTTCATCTACTTGCTGCTTATATGTTTGTGCTGTTTGGGGCTGGGGCTGGTGGTGTGGATTGTGATACTGAATGCAGAATTTTATCAGAGCTTAGTTTCATATCTCACCTCAGTTTAGCTTTGCAATGCTTACAGCAGAAACAGGTGGTGTGGAAAATAAACTTATCAGCAACCAGCCGTTCCATGGGATACACCGTTTTATTGCAGGAAGTGCAGAGTTCCTGCGGCGTGGTCTTCATAAATGCCTGGAGTGAAAAGTAAAGTACATACACCATATTAACCCGAGCCTTCAGGCAATCAAAAGCCAGTAGCAGAAACCTGCACTACTACAAGTTCCCGCGGAAAAATAGCCTCGATAAATTGCACACTCCTTGGTTCTTTTTTATTTTATTTTATTTGTTATTTAGAGATACAGTACAGGAACAGATCCTTCTGGTCCAATGAGCCTGCATTGGCCATTTACACCTATGTGACCAATTAACCTACTAACCTGTATGTCTTTGGAATGGGGGAGGAAATCAGAGGACCTGGAAGAAACCCAAGCAGTTATGGGCAGAACATAATAACTCCTTACAGACAGCAGCGGAACTGAACCCAGATTGCTGGCACAACAATAGCAATATGCTAGCTGCCATGCTACCATGCCACTGCAGTGAGCTGAGAACTCACTCAGAGTGCTGAAACAAAGGGTGTCTCTGTGCTGCCACTGTGCAAACATGCACTCAGACAAAGCAGGCCATAAGTGCTGGAGGTACAAACACTGTACTGATTGAAGACATGGGTTATGCAGTCCTTCGTCAGTCATCCCATTGTTACCATTCTGAGAAACACAACAACACTGAGCAATTGACCCTGAAACTAATGCTGAATACTGAGGTTTTGGGCGATCATCAACATACACCCTCACAGCAAGAAGTTAAGTTCACTCAACACATCTGTGGCTGCTGTCTGGAAATATGTTACCTAGTGCTCCTTCTCTTTCACCCTCTCCACTATAGGCTGGAATGGTGCCAAGGGACACAAGAGATGCTAGAATCTAGAGCAACAAACAAGAAGCTGGTGGAACTCAGTGGGTCAGGCTGCATCTGTGGAGGGAAATATAGACAGCTGATGTCTCAGGTCAAGACCTTCACCTGGACTGAAAGACAGAAAGGAGATAGCCGGTATAAAAGGGTAGAGTGAGAGTTGGTGAGGAGGTATGATGGGCAGGTGGAGGAGGGAAGAGAGGAAATCATGACAGAAGCTGGCAGGTTATAGCTGGGGGTGATGAAGGAATGTGGATACGAGGAATTCTGCAGATGCTGGAAATTCAAGCAACACACCTCAAAGTTGCTGGTGAACGCAGCAGGCCAGGCAGCATCAGAAGTACAGAGGTACAGTCGACGTCTCAGGCCAAGACACTTCGTCAGGACTGTGGATGATGGAATCAGATAGAGAAAGAGTCATGGAGCATGGAATCTAATAAAGGAGGTGGGATGAGCAGATGTTAATAGTAGAGGGAAGGGACCTAGTGGAAGGATTCTGTATGTGTTGGGCAGTTGGAATGGGTGGAGGATCATGCTGGATTTCTGCTGCTCCTCAGCACGAGTCTAATCTCATCATTCCTAATGCTGGGCAAGGGTTTCTCAAATGACAACTTCCAATTGGTGTGAATGAAGGAACTGGATTTTTTGCTTCCTATCAGCAGGAACATGTCGATAACCTGGTGTGGCATCGTTTCATAGATTCTGGAAGTGGCAATGCATATTACTCTCATTGAGCCTAGGAACTGTCATGAAAGTACCGTAGAAAATGCAGATATGAAATAAAGGCAGAAAATGCCAGAAATATTCAGTAAGTCAGGCAGCATTTGTGCAGACAGTGCTTTAAGTCAACGGCCTTCCCTCGGAACTTTCAAGATATTTCTAGCAAATCCAGAAAGAATCAATTTGAAGAACTGTGCACAAGCTGTCCACCGGAAGAGGACAGCTTTCCATCAGTTCCTCTTGCCTGCCTCCACAGTCTGCACCAGAAATACAGGATGTGATGTGGAAAATGTGGAAACATCAGAAACTTCTGCTTAAGAGCAGAATGAAGCTAAGAGATTATTGGACTGAATGATTTTGACAGAGTAAATAGATTGCTAGAAGCATCATAACCCAGAGAACACAAACTGAGGGTGATGGTGGGGGGGCGGGGGGGGGGAGAGAAGAGGAGCAAACTTGAGAAAATTGCTTTAAAAACAAGAAACAAAGTGAATATTATCTTGAGTACATCAACAGACTGCTGGAAGCAGAAGCAAAAGTGCCTTTCAAATTAGAACTGGTTAAACATTTGAAGGAGAAAAATATCCATCGTTCTGGGGAAGGAAAGTGAAGAGAGTGTACTTGGTTCACGGCATTGATCAGTTGGCATTGGTATGAGGGGCCATATGCCACCCTCCAGTGCTGTATCATTCTACAGCTTAAGTTGTTTGGCTTCATGCTCCTCAGCTTCATTGCTAATAATAGTCATGGAGTCGTAGAAGAGTACAGCAAAGAAACAGGCCCTTTGGCCCACCTAGTCCGTGCCAAACCATATAATATCAGTTGCCTAAATCTGGGGCCGGGACCTGGTACGAGACCAATGCAAAGCAAAAGCTTAGAGATATGGAAGACTGAGCTCCAATTTGCTTCAGCCAGCTTGTACTTTGCCACTGGTTGTACACTTCACTTCTCATAAACACTGGAAGTGCTTTGCAACAATGGCAGTCCTGTTTTGTCAATGAGACAACTGAATGATTACACTTCAACGCTGGAGCAAGCCAGCAGGTCAAACAGCATCTATTGGAGGGAAATGAACAGTTGACATTTCCGGTTGAGATCTTTCATCAGGACTGGCTGGATGGATCTGCTGTGTTCCTTCAGTATTTTACGTCTCCACATAAACATTTGCTGCTGAGATCTGCAGGGAAAACTTCCCAATCCGCCATCACAGTTTTGCCAGTTTATCCACGCTTCCTGTTGACCCTTCACCAAGAAAACTGTGACTAATCACAAGCACCCTTCTCTGAACAAATAGATAGTGACACAGGAACTTGCAGATCAGTCAGGACTAGTATTTTTCTCCATAAATACCACACTTCATTCTCATACTCCTACTCACCTGTTCTCTTAACTATATATTTGCATACTGCTTTAAGTAACCATTTGGAGCAGAGAAACGTATGCAATATCAATTGCTTACATAAATTTCTTATTAAAATATAATTTTTTGGTAACGATCTGAAAGTTTGTGTCCACCCCACACTGAAAGTTTGCTGATTTTATTCTATGTTTCCACATCCTCCTGCTCTACTTTTGTGCTAGATGGAAGCCCACAACTGGCATTCAGCACCAGAATATTATCATTGAGACCTCCAGTTCTGTAAAGAGCAGATTGGCATTGTACGTGTGGGCATTCCTCATCCAAACCTTGACCTTGTCATACGCATTTGAGAGAAGACTACATTTTGCAGTTACCCCCTTATAAAGCAGTACCAGTAATATTGCGGGCAGGTTGCCTGTCTGTCCAGCCACTCAGGGTAGCACGTCGCAGAAGGAACCAAGGGACATAAACAGGAAACAGTTCAATTACAAGAACAGCATTGGTGCAAACCCAACTTGCCTGCTAAGTGGGGGAAGACAGTAACCCAACAGTTTGTTTCTGGTTGACAAGTCGGTTTGCTGTCACTGGTGTTAGTAACTATGTACAATGCCTGTGTGTGGTGTAATATATTGTAAATATCTATTTAATATTAATTAAGCATAACAGTTGGCTCAGATCATGCAACATATCCAATAACTCTAAGGCTTTATAAGACTCTAGTCAGGCTGCACTTGGAGTACTGTCAACAGCTTTGGGCCCCATATCTCAGAAAGGATGTGTTATCACTGGAGAGAGTCCAAATGAGGTTCACGAGGGTGATTCTGGGAATGAAGGGGTTGTCATATAACCATATAACAATTACAGCACGGAAACAGGCCATCTCGGCCCTTCTAGCCTAGTCCGTGCCGAACTCTTACTCTCACCTAGTCCCACCGACCTGCACTCAGCCCATAACTCTCCATTCCTTTCCTGTCCATATAGCTATTCAATTTAATTTTAAATGACAACATCGAACCTGCCTCAACCACTTCTATTGGAAGCTCATTTATGAGGAGCGTTTGGCAGCTTTGGGCCTGTATTCACTTGAATTGAGAAGAATGCGGGGGGATCTCATTGAAACCTACTGAATGTTGAAAGGACTAGATTGGGTGGATGTGGAGAGGATATTTCCTATGGTGGGAGTATCCAGAACTAGAGGGCACAGCTTCAAAACTGAGGAGTGATCCTTTAGAACAGAGGTAAGGAGGAATTATTTTTTAGCCAGAGAGTAGTGAACCTGTGGAATGCTCTGCTCCAGACTGTAGTGGAGGCCAAGGCAGTCGGTATATTTAAAGTGAAAATTGAGAGCTTCCTGATTGGTCAGTGCATTAAAGGATATGGTAAGAAGGCAGGTGTATGGGGTTGAGTGGGATCAGGGATCAGCCATGTTGGAATGGCAGAGCAGACTCGATGGGCCAAATGGCCTAATTTTGCTCCTGTCTTGTGGTCTTTTAGTCTTTGCAAACTCACAAATCACAACGGACATTTTAATAGACTGTGACTTATCGCTGCTGAATGCAAGCTGATACATGCAGAATGCAGTACTGTACCCATCTTTGCCCTTTATCCCCAGCTCCCTAATTTTTCCTCACTTGTGCAGTAACAACAGCTGAAATGGTCACAGATGTCTCCCAAACTATCAACTTCACACAATGTAGAGAAACAGGGTCTCTCAGGTTATTCATAATGAAAAATGTCAGGTTCACCAAGGTTTTACTTTGGCACCTCACTTTTGCACCGAAAATTTAGGACCTTTGGATTAATTATTTACAACTTGGATGGAATATTCCTACCTCAAGCTACACACAAGATCCAGCCACAGTAGAGGGATAATGACCAAAATGTGTTTCGGTTTTGTTGGTTGTGGATTAAATAATTGTGACTCCCCAAAAGAGAAATCCCCTGCGAGTCTCTAAATTGTGTCATGGGCCATTGGAGACCAAGTACGGTCAGCTGGACTTTGTGTTCGAGTCTTGAAGTGGAGCTTGAGCTGTCAGTCTTCTGACTCAGCCGAGAATCAAGTGTTTTATCTCTGAGCCACAGCTAAGAGTTTAATCCTATTGCCAAATGCTACCAAACATAGTAATGAAGCAGCAATTTAGACACTTCCTCCCTACAGCCAGCCTCGATGTAGCAGTTCTCAAAGCCTTACTGAACAACCGAACTAATTAACCTGTTGACTTGGAGACAATGGAAGATGATCCGAACTGAACTGGACTAGCCCTACAAGTGAAAGCAAAAATTACAATGTACTGTTAACCCAGCCCCATTTACGGAAATGTCCAATGCAATTTTCCAAGGGACGTGAATTGATTCAGAAATATTCATCATGTTTCACTTATGTGAAAAGTAATTTTCAATTGTATAATACTAGAAAAAATGGTAGCCTGCAAATAAATTTCAAGACAAGTCACTGTTTCCTTCCATGCTGGAATATCTGGACCAGGCTTTAGAGCAAGCTCTGTGCAAGTATGGAAATGAAGAGCTGCACAGTACTAAATGTCTCAGGCCTTATGGCAAGCAGATAATGCCCCAATATATCCAAGTGTTTGCCTCTGAGCTGACCCATCATTATTCCCATAGGATTCTTCCAGGACAAACTACTGCATAACATTGCTCTCTGGAAGTCAGCAAAAGAGCTGCCATTCCTACTCCCATGCACCCCTCAACCCCAGCCTGCCTGGTCCCAGGCTGTGCACATTTTGTCTCTGAACTATCTACTGAATGGACACAAAGTGCCAGGGACAGAGCTGATCAGGAGTACTGCGTTCAGAAGTCTCGGGTTACTAGGCAAGAGACTTAAAGTTACAGCCCCAAGCCATTTCTGTCAGGACAGAGACACAAACAGGCTGTTTATGAAGAGTGGCTGTGTCTCTAGGGTTTACCGAGGCTCAGGCTGTCTTGCAATCGTCATTGCTTGGTTGCCTTTTGTTTGTTCAATCTTCTTGATGTGGCACAGAAACAGGCCATTCGGCCCACTAAGTCTGTGCCAGCCATCAAGCACCCATTTTTCCACTAATCTTACCCTAACCCAAAGAATTGCCTCCCAAAAGCACAGGAACACCTTTGTCAGAAGGACTGCAGTGGTTTTAGGAGATAGTTCACCACCTCCTCTCAAGGATAGCTAGAGGTGGACAATAATTGTTGCCCTCATCAGCAGTGCCCAGATCCTATACAATGAACTAAAATAGAAGCAACCACATGATGACAATTGCCAGGCTGCCTTGGCCTCAGTAACCCCTAGAGACACAGCCACTCCTCATAAACAGCCTGTTTATGTCCCTCAATCTTGACAGAAATGGCTTGGGGCTGTAAACATCCAATCAGATGCTCTGAAATGAATGCTGATGTCTGTTGTGAATTATGAGATAACTCAGTTTTTTGGCTCTACTCCAGTGGGAGCCAGTTTATCTACTGTTGAAATGCTGCTTTGTACCCTTGACCCCAGAATTGGGCTTCTGATTACTGTTTTCGCTCCTTGAGAAGGATCATCTTTTAAGCCCCACTTCTGATAAGTAAAGGAAGAGTGCTCTGAGAACACAGCTGAGCACTATAATAAACTGGGCATTACAATGACTGGATCAGGATTCCAGTGTGGAAGAAGTAGATGGAAATGATCCACAGAAAACACCCTTTGTGATGAGACCAGATCCAGATCAGCAAGATACTTTAACGGTTTGCAACTGATGCACCCATTCGATTCTCGACCAGAATGCTTCAAGTCACTTCAGGACCCTCTCCCTTTCTGCAAAGATCATTCTCCTCACGATTCCTTTGTCCACTTGTCTCTCCCTACCAATCTGGCATCCCTCCCTACGACCATGCTAAGTACTGCATCTGTGCCTACATCTCCTCCCTCACCATCATTTGGGGCCCTAAACAGTCCTTCCAGATAAGGCAGTGCTTTACCTACAAGTCTGTCACTGTCACTTACTCCATCTGGTGCTCCTGGTGTGACATCCTCTACATCAGTGAGACCTAACACAGGTAGGGGGAAAGCAACACTCACAACACGCTGGAGGAACTAAGCAGGTCGGGCATTATCCGTGGAAACGATCAGTCAACGTTTCGGGCTGGAATCCTTCGTCAGGACTGTAGAGGGAAGGGGCAGAGGCCCTATAAAGAAGGTGGGGGGAGGGTGGGAAGGAGAAGGCTGGTAGGTTCCAGGCGAAAAACCAGTAAGGGGAAAAATAAAGGGGAAGCAGGGAGGGGAGGCAGGGAGGCGATAGGCAGGAAAGGTGAAGGAATAGGGGAAAACACAATGGGTAGTAGAAGGAGGCAGAACCATGAGGGAGGTGATAGGCAGCTGGGGGAGGGGGCAGAGTGAAACAGGGATAGAGGAAGGGAGGGGGAGGGAATTACCAGAAGTTGGAGAATTCTATGTTCATACCAAGGGGCTGGAGACTACCTAGGGAACAGCTTCATTGAGCACATTCACACCATCTGCTGCAACGACCAAGATCTCCCGTTAGCCACCCATTTCAATTCAAGCTCCCGTATGCATGTCCATGGCCTCCTCTACTGCCACAATGAGGCCAAATGCAGATTGGAGGAGCAACAGCTCATATTCCATCTTCGTGGTCTCCAAGCTGACGGCACAACATCGACTTATCTAACTTGTGGTAACCACTCTCCTCTATTCTCCCCCTCCCCCTTTGTTTACCCTCATTCTGGCAGCCTTCTCACCCTTTCTCTTTACCTCTCCTGCCCTCATACATGCCCATCACCTCCCTCTGTTTCCCCGTCTCATTTGATGGTCCTCCTTCTGGGCTCTTATAATGCGGACTCGGATCTTCCCAGCTTTCATTTTATACATATGCTATATGTGTGCACATGGGGACGGGGAGGGGATTTATTTATTGAAATGCAGTGCGGAACAGGCCCTTTGAGCCGTGCTGCCCAACAATCCCTGATTTAACCCTAGCCTAATCACAGAACAATTTACCAATTAACATACTAACTGGTAGACTGGAGGACCCGAAGAAAACCCACGCATTCCACAGGGAGGACGTACAGAGGATGCCGGAATTGAACTGCGAACTCCGACACCCTGAGGTACAATAGCGTCCTACTAACCACTACGTTACCATGGCACCCAGGGTGGTGTGGGAAACTGGTGGATGGGATGGGAGTGTTGATACAACTGGGTTATAGAAGGGCCATTATCTCCAGCACATTGGCCAGATACAAAAGCTGACTAAAGTCTCACTGACCACATCGTGGAGAGAAGCTGTCCAGACTACCTTGGTGTCTCAGAATGAAATACTGCCCGTAGATACAGTCTGTCTAACTGAATTAATCTTTAAAAATGGGAACGTAGGTAGGGATGAGTCAGTAAGAAAGCGCGATTCTGCCTTAACCCCCAGCTCATGGTCACTAGAATCACTGGAGTCACCGCTGGGATTTAGGTTCATTTTTAGTTCAGAGGTAGTTAGGTCAATGGTGGAGCCTGACGATACTTGCATTTCTGTCGCCCACTTGCTGGTGCAGCCACTTCCTTGCTGTGCCACAGGATGGTGGGGTTCAGTGCCAGCTGATGGGGTGGCAGCACCCAGCCTTGGTATCTCTGGTGGCTCTGCCATTCCATGGTCCAGCTCCACTTGGCTCAATGGTGGGCAGTGCAAGTCCCTCCCTGCCCATTGCCAAGGTGCCTGGTTCAGTCTGGGGACCCTCATGGGGGCTGACATTGGTCAACATTGTCCTTATAATTATTTGCCAAAAATATCAGCTTCAGCAAACTGTTAAATGAAGGCAGACATCAGCCCTAATTAATTTTAACTTTTTCTTCCTCCTGGATGATTCATGTGGTAATCCCAGTGACTTTCACCAGTGGGAGGGTGGGGAGTGATCGGTACAAAAGGCCAGTCCCAATACCACAAAGAGATAGGACCAGGGTTTTAATGTTAGTTATCTGTAAAACACAAGAAATAATGCTACTGGTGAGGGTGAGGGATGTTCAAGGAACCACCATACGCAAGGATGAATATCTGATGGTTGAAGGTGCACCACAGGGTTGCCAGCCTGGTGAACACCAGCTGGTATGTGTTGTGGCCACAACTTGCCAATGGACAATGGGCAGACATTAGGCAGAAAGATCCAGCTCACTGTTCATTAGGCACAATGCAGATACAGGAACAGTGAGAGCGATTGCTCTCCACTTCTCCCAGACAGGATGCTAACAGGTTAACCCAATAATGAACAACAGCTTGTGGGAGGGAATGCTATGTTACCACAGGCCAGTTCTTTGCCAGCAGCTTTTTCCTAGAAGTTGTTGGAGGACTAGAGGTTTTGGCCTGTGTCACATCTCCAATCACCCTTGTTGTCCTGCACCATTACACCACCCTACTGAAGTGTCCTTAGAATTCATGGGCTCACGGTTGCTTCGGGCCCTGTAACCAGCAACACAGGCAGTGGTTCAATAGATGCGACGAGTGGAGGGAGGGAGAATGTTGCAGACTCACTGACCCTCCCTGGTCTCCCCAGCCCCTCTCCAGACTTCTCCCAAGGGTGTGAAACCACCCACCCCCCCAATGTGCCAGGCAAGCTTGATTTTGACCACGCAGGAGCCCCGGAGAGAGGTTAGCCAAGCTTAAATTTGGGAAGCATGGGTTAAGCTGCGATAAATCAGCAGGGAACTGAATAATTTGATTGAAATGTTTGAGGAGGGAACAAATGAGTACAATATAGATCTATCACCCTGACTGACATCAGCCCCTGGGTAAATTCAGAGAACATATTTAACATAGCCCCACACAGACTAGGATGACCACATGGCTTTAAGATGGCCACTCAGAAAGGATCACAAGAAGTGCTCAATGCAAGTAGTAGAAATCCCTTATGTGTTCATACAAATGGGCTACTTCTACCCTGCTATAACATGGATTAAGTGTAGTCTCATGCTATATCAGTGGTCCCCAATCTTCGGGCCGCGGACCAATACCGGGCCGCGAAGCATGCGGCGGTGCAGCGGTAGCCTGAACTCACCCAGCACATCTTTAGGAAAAAAGTTGAAATAACCCTTACTTCGGCTTTTTTCTTAAAGATGTGCTGGGTGCGCTCCGGCTACTGCTGCATGCTTCGCGGCCTGGAGATTGGGGACCACTGTGCTATAATATGAACTAAACTGCAGCTTCGGGGTGGGGGGGTGGGGAGTATTACTTTAAACTGATGATTGATAACATAAGCACACGTTTACTGCAAGTGTGCACTCATTCTGATCCCCCATTCATCACGGTGTGGAAAGATTCACAATAACTAATACAGGCAGCCTGTTCCAAAAGGAACAATGCATTGAAGAGAATCATGCTACTACTTCCTCTGTGATGAGGAGCAGAAACAAGCGTGGTTATGAACTATTTGGAGGTGTCATTCAGAATCAATGTTGAACTGACTTTTCATGTCAGACTTACAGACTGCTGAAGCCATTTCCCAAAGAGCAGGAGGATTCCGTCCCAGTTTACTGCAATAGTATGTCTCCCTTGGCCAACAGAAAATAGTACAGCACAGGAATGGGCCCTTTGGCCCACAATGTTGTGCCAAACTAATTAAACTAGAAATTAAATGCCTCACTAATCTCTTCTGTGCAAACAATGTCCATATCCCTTCACTCATTGCACATCCATGTGCTTACCCAGGAACCTCTTGAATGATTCATTTACCTCCACCCCCACTCCTGGCAGCGCATTCCAGGCGCCCAGCATTCTGTTTAAAAATCTTGCCCCGCACATCTCCCTCTCACCATAAATGCATAATGTCCAGTATTAGACATTTTAACCATGGGAAAAAGATGCCAGCTGTCTATCTAATATCTCTCAATCTTATAAACCTCTATCAGGTCTCCTCCCAGTCTCTGCTGCTGCAGAGAAAATAACACAAGTTTGTCCAAACTTTCCTAATAACACATGCCCTCTGGAGAAGGTGCAGAAGAGGTTTACTAGGATGCTACCTGGATCAAAGTCTTCACATTCTTCCGATAATGGGAAGACCTGGAATGAATGCAATACTCCAGATGTAGCCTAACCAGACTTTTATAAAGTTGCAACATAGCTTCCCAACTCTGAACTCAGTGCCTCAACTAATAAAGGCAAACATACAACACACCTTCTTTACTACCCTGCGCAACCACCATCAGGGAGCCAAGAACTTGTCCCCAAGATCTCTGTACCTCAACACTGCTCAAGGTTTTGCCATTAACGGTTTTGCCTTACATTTGATCTCCCAAAGTGCAAAACCTCACTTTTGGCTGGGTTAACTCGATCTATCATTTCTCTATCCACATCTGAAACTGATCAATATCCCAGTGTATCCTTTGCCAATCTACACCACCACCAATCTCCATATTGTCTGCGAACTTGCTAACCCAACCATTCACGTGTTCATCCAGGTTATTTGCACACTGTACATCACAAACGCAGAGGTCCCAGTATGGATCCCTATGGAATATCACAAATCACCAGTTGGCCAGTACTATTGAAATCATTTACCTGATTGTAGTTCCATTCTAAAACCTTACTGTGTAGGGATTTCCTTACACCAGGTTTTAAAATGTTCCTGGTTACCCTGATGACTTGGTGGGGGTGGAAAAATTTCATCAAGGTCTAATGACCCTCCACTCTGGAATTCTTGATGCATAATTCTAAGCAGAGAGTGGACATTTGCAAAATATATCCTTGTGTGCCAGCACAAATATAGAGAGACATGGAATTTTGATGAGAAGACTGAACTCCCACAGAATTCTCTATGTTTATTTATAGTCATGTAGTTTACTTATATGTCAAGCCTGTCATAGCATCTCCTTTTAAAGAAAAATATCATTAAAATTAAATACTGAATCGATTGAGAACAGGAACACAGTTGAGAACTGCAAGCACTTCCTAAATAGGTAATAAAACACATGCAATACATTTCCACCACACCATTTACCTACTTCCTTTTCTGTTCAACAGTGTTTTTCATTTTGTATCTTCTTCTTGTAATTTGTCAAAGTCAAACCAGTTTCCTGTTTACCATCACACAAAGTTGTGGTATGTTTCCAAAGCACTGTGACTTGTTGTGTGGTGGTATCGGAATCGTTTATGCAACCAACGGTTAGACTAAAGGGAGGTAACAAGTTCTCCTGCCAAGTTCTTACATAGTATGCTTTTGAAAACTTTCCTCTATTATCCAACAGCCTTGAAGGTGCAGATTTTGCCTGGAGGGAGTTAAGAGTAATCCCAATCTCATTATCATTCAATAACTGAAATTTAACCTTTCTAGCAAGCATTGCTTGGATTCCCTCAAAATTAAATAGTCATGTCAAATATTATCACAATTTTCTGATATTGTTTTCCAACTATCAAACAGGCTCCCTGTCCATTTTTCCATTCAGATATACCTGATCTGCTTTACCCTGCACATCATTTGATTTATGCCTAGTTGTGATGTACAGCCCTTGACACAAAACTTTGACTTGGCTTTCTCTCTCTGCTGATGCTGCCTGAACTGCTGAGTGTCTCTAACATGTTCTGTTTTGACATGACTTGTGTCACCTCTCGACGTGGACACAGGCATATCAGACCCCAATACAGGAATGCTCAAAGACAACATCAATGCAGGGGCAAACAACAGGAATTCTGCAGATGCTGGAAATTCAAGCAACACACATCAAAGTTGCTGGTGAACGCAGCAGGCCAGGCAGCATCTATAGGAAGAGGTACAGTCAACATTTCAGGCCGAGACCCTTCGTCAGGACTCGGCCCGAAACGTCGACTGTACCTCTTCCTAGAGATGCTGCCTGGCCTGCTGCGTTCACCAGCAACTTTGATGTGTGTTGCATCAACGCAGGGGCACGTGGACTGCTGAGAGCACAGCAACTCATGACTTGTCTCACAGAGGGCAAGCACAGAGCTTAGATATTCTATGATGGACAAGGCTCAAGAACATATGCAAGGTTGAATGAGCCCTTTCTACGTAATCTCTTGCTGTGGCCCAGACGTGAGATCTCAGAGCAAGGGTGCTCTGCACAGTCGAACTGGATCCTCAATTTTTCACTAGCAGACCCTGTTCAGTTGACAAAAACATCTCTTCCACAAACTCCATCAGCACCGGTGCACCAAAAGGCTTAGTCCTATGCTCTACTTGCTTTATACTTATGACTGAGAGACTAAGCACAGCTCCAAAGCCATATTTAAGTTTGCTAACGACACCACTGTCATTTGCCAAATCAAAGGTGGTGATGAATCAGCATGGAGGAGGGAGATTGAAAATCTGGCTGAGTGGTGTCATAACAACAACCTCTCACTCAATGTTAACAAGACCAAGGAGCTGATTATTGACTTCAGGAGGCAGAAACTAGAGGTCCATGAGACCGTCCTCATTGGGGGAAATCAGAGATGGAGAGGGTCAGCAACTTTAAATTCCTCGGTGTTATTATTTCAGAGGACCTCTCCTGAGCCCAGCACACAAGTGCAATTATGAAGAAAAAACATGGCAGGGCCTCTACTTCCTTAGAAGTTTGCAAAAATTCAGGATGATATCTAAAACTTTGACAAACTCCTATGTGTGTGGCGGAGAGTACATTGATTCTTTGCATCACAGCCTGGTATGGAATCATCAACATCTTACAAAAAGTAGTGAATATGGCCCAGTCCATAACAGGTAAAGCCCGCCCCACCATTGAGCACATCTGCACAGAGCACTGTCACAGGAAAGCAGCATCCATCATCAGGGACCCCACCACCCAGGTCATGCTCCCTTCTCGCTGCTACCATCGGTAAGGTGCTACAGGAGCCTCAGGACTCACACCACCAGGTTCAGGAGCAGTTATTACCCCTCAACCATCAGGCTCCTGAACCATCACTGAACTATTCCCACAACCTATGGACTCACTTTCAAGGACTCTTCATTTCGTGTTCTCAATATTCATTGTTTGTTTATTATTACTCTCTTTTTGTATTTGCAATTTGTTGGGTGGGGCTTTTCATTGATTTGAATGTGTTCTTGGATTTACTGTGTATGCCTGCAAGAAAATGTATCTCAGTGTTGTATATGGTGACATGTATGTACTTTGATAATAAATTTACTTTGAACTTTGAGATCAATGGGCAATTGGAGGGAGCGTCACAGGATTCATCAAGCAGAAACTTAGAGCTGAGGATGAGGCAGTGGTTGGTCAGGGAAGTCGAAGAGAGGCAATAGCAGGCAGGGTATCAGAAGTAAATGTCAGAAGTGATGATCAAGCTGATCAGGAGTTCAGAGGTCCCAACTGACTATTAATTACCTACTTACACAAATCCCATGTTTACTGCCCCACATTACCTGAGGCAATTTATAATGACTAATTAACCCACCAGCTCCAGACAACTGAAGTATAATCTCCCTACCTCTGTACTTAAACCCCTCAAAGCAAACAGTAACATTGTTGGCTCCCTAAATACCTTTTGTGAATCATGCACCTTGATCAGTTTGTACCTCAGATGTCTGTGATCTCTCAACATTTAGATAACCTGCATTCTTTCAACTTTTTCTTCATAATGGGACAATTTTACATTTCTCCACATTATGTTCCCTTTGCCAGATCTCTACACATTCACATTCCTATGAAGAGATGTTGATAGGTTAAGTAAATGGGCAAAGTTCTTTGTACAAATTGCGAAAGCTGATGAGTTTTGCTGACTTAGCAGCAGCTAGCACAGACCACAGTATGCTGCTTGACATCACTGTGCAAGTCCGGTGGTTTTTGTAAACTGGGTGTCACACATTCACAGAAGTGTCACATACAACTTCGGCCTTCTGCTCAGCCCTCCAATCACAAAGATATTCCAGAACCAATATTCTGAGAGTTAAAGGAGGTGATGGATCAGATAAAGAATTAGCTTAGCTTATTGGTGCAGTTAGTGGACTGGAATACATTTTATGAGTGGCTGGAGAACATTTAATGAGTTTGAACTTCAGCCAAGGTGGTGGCAAATTGCTATCTGTGATTTTTGTGGTCTCTGAGACAGGAACAGCACATTTAAAGTTAAGGAGCAGGGACTGCAATTTGCAGTCAATAGAATGGACTGGAAGGTGTGCTATTGAAATCACTAGCTGGACCATTGCGTTACTGGCTTTTCAGATGGAGTGGGTGATGATTGGGATGGGCAAGACAGCGGGGGTGGGGGGGCAGGTATCTTGAGCGGATGAGGTTTTGCTCATGACTGGAGGTGTGTGAACCCTCAACCCTCCATAGTGTCTCACAAACACATTAATAACATACTTTGGTGTGCAAAACCAAACATTTTTGCTTTGTGCAGCAGAGTTTCGCAACAATGGGTAGGCACTACGGTCACTAATGTGTTGACTTGAATGTGGTGGTGCTGGGGCCTTAGCACTTGATTTGGTGACTGCATTGAAATGATTGTTGATTAATACACTTAGGTACACCTGCTTGTTAATGCAAGTAACTAATCAGCCAATCATGTGGCAGCAACTCAATGTATAAAAGCATGCAGACAAAGTCAAGAGGTTCAGTTGTTTAAACCAAATATCAGAATGGGGAAGAGGTGTGATCTAAGTGACTTTGAGCATGGAATGATTGTTGGTGCCAGATTGGGTGGTTTGAGTATCTCAGAAATTGCTGATCTCCTGGGATTTTCACGCACAACAGTCTTTGGAGTTTACATAAAATGGTGCAACAAACAAAAACCATCCAGTGAATGGCAGTTCTGTAGGCAAAAACGCATTGTTAATGAGAGAGGTCAGAGGAGAATGATCAGACTGGTTCAAGCTGACAGGAAGGTGACAGTAACTGAAATAACCACATGTTATAACAGTGATGTGTAGAAGAGCATCGCTGAATGCACAAATATCGAACCTTGAAGTTAATGGGCTACAGCAGCAGAGCACCATGAAGATACACTTGGTGGCCACTTTATTAGGTATGGGAGGTACCTAATAAAGTAGCCACTCTGTGTGTGTGTGCATGCAAGCATATTACACTTATCAAAGATAAATCTTTCCTGAATAAATTGAATTAGACATTAGAAACATTCAAAATCCTTTAATAATGTTAGAGTTGCGGGTTCACAATTTTATGGACTGGTGGGAAGATATGTCATCATTTGTCTTCAGTTCTTGGCTCTTACGTTACTCACACACTGCAGGATTCCCCTCACCACCATATCAAACTGCTCCATGGATAGTTTTCGAGCTTTCACCTTTGTTACGTAGAGAAATCCATAAGGCCCTGGTCGTTCACCAATTTTCAAGGCTGAATTGCCCCAAGTTTATGAATTGTTTCTCATTCTTAATTATCCTCTTGAAGCTTCACTGAACATTTGCCCCAGTATGGAGGTAACAGGATGCTGGAATGTCATACCCAGGGCGCTACTTGGTTTCACACTTGTCTCCCATTACTCTGATGAAAGAGCTCAATGCTGCCTTTGATTCATTTGCAAAATTCTTCATCCAATCTTACTTTGTTAAGCATTTGCCCCGTTTGTTATCATAATGTGCAAGACTCATCTGCAGTGGACTTTGCCCTCTTGAATTTGGACAGCCCAAGCTAGCCAAGTTCAAAACTGGTGGTAATTCACATCTTAACAAGAGCCCAAAGGGGTAAACCCAGCTGCAGTACTATGAAGAGTTAAAGTATCTGGAGTCTAAATCTAACATGTCTTTATAAACAGACACACAATCACATATCTTTAACGTACAGACTTCCATGGTCCATTGACATTAATGGTCAGCATTATCTGAATGTCAATCCAGAGTCCATGGAAATTGTGTGGAAAGGTGCCAAAACGTCCTTCTCAAGGCGGACGCATCCTGCACAACAAAACAAAATTAACCCCTTGTGTTCCATTGCAGAAGCTTTCCCTATTTTTACATATTAAGTTGACTTAACAGTGTCAAATGGTTGAAACTTGAATCCTCTTTGCTACTCCACCCAGCCCACAGCCAGTTCTTCCATTCTTCTCTATAATTTTTGTCCCACGCAACTTGGCCTCACAATCTGTGACTGAGGTACTGTATGTGCGTCGCCAAGTGAAGCAGTCGACACTTAGAGTAGGTAGCATTTATTTAAACGTATCTGCATTACTTAACAAACTCTCATCACCCTCTGAATAAACATCCTTGTCCTGGATTTCTTATTATCACATCTATTTACAAGTCCTAGACTAGTCTTCCCAACAAGTAGATCACATTCTTTGTTGGCAGTACTCTTGATCTCCACATCCTCTGACCTCGCGCAAACTGACGGTCTCATTGGCTTGAGGATCTGTTTCTCAAGTATACTCCTCAGTTGATCTTACCCTTCTTGACCTATAACCAATCCAGGATTCTCCTTTCACACAATCACCTCTTCAGTGCTCAGCCCTACTGCAAGCACTATGCAGAGGTATCAACCGACTTTCAGACCTCTATCTAGCCCCTCTTCATCCACATGGGCCCAGATTCAAACTGGGTCCTGTACCTACCACGGGAGGTACAGTACCAGCTGGCCAAATGAGCCCTTTCCTGAGCATTCACTCAGCTCAGGTACCCCCGGGTAGGCAGCTCCAACTGGTCACGCTTTTGCACTCTTGCAATGAGGTGCAAATCATACAATGAAAGACTCCTGTTTACACAGAGCCTTGCTCACTTCGGAGAAAGCAATGTTTCTCAGCCTGTGAAGTCATTTGTAAAGTGTTTGCCATGTAGGAAATGGAATCACAATCAGGTTTATTATGACTGTCAGCAGTCATGATATTTATTGTCTTACAGCAGTACAGGGCGATACATTAACAATTACAAGTTACAAAATAAATAGTGCCAAAGATGGTGAGGTAGTGTTAATGTGTTCATGGTGGAGGGGAAGAAGCTATTCTTAAAACACAGAGTGTGGGTCTCCAGGCTCCTGAACCTCTTCCTCAATGGTACAAGCAAGGCGAGTGCATGTCCCGGTTTGTGAGGGGTGAAGGATGGTGAGGGAAACAGACTAAATATTTTGCCCCCAAACACTCATTGATTAAATCATCCTGACCCTCTTGCCTCGTTCTCTCTATGACTCCATGGGTAGAAGAGCACAGGATTGATATGCCAAACTGCAAGTGCAGGTTTCTGTGGTGAGATAACTCAAGTGTCTTTTCTATCTGCAACTGCCTTTCTTTCACAAAATGTCCTTACAGCAGTAACAAGGGGCCCAGCAGCCTAGAGATGGGGATGCCTTCTTCTGGGAATGCTAATCCCATCTTGTTTTAATACAAGTAGAGAGGTGGTACAGAGGATAAGAATCTGGTTTAACCGCCAATCGTTAAAGCTTTTGGTTTCCTTATATTTAATGAATGTGATCATTCCCCAGTGCTGTTGGAGTTAACATTTTAAGAGTACAATTGAGCTGACACTGCGTGAAATTTTGGTGGATGTTTACGATTTGTGTTCCTTGGCTCTTATTTATGGGCACATTGGAATGATGTTAGCCAGAGACCTCAAGGTAAAGAAATACGCATGTCAGTATAGTTTAGTTCAGAATGAAACACGATATGGTATCATTAATTATTACTGCCAGCACTTTATGATAAATAGACAGGCATTTTTTTTAAAAAAGATTGAACGGCAACTCAAATTGGAAAGAGACACCAGCAAAGTTCAACTTTATTTGGGAAAAAGACAGGACTGTTTATATTTTCTGCAGTAAGACAAGATGGTAGAATAGCTCTGCCGAGACGTAGCAAGGGTTTGAAAGACCAAATGGCCTCCTCCTGGGATATAACTGACTAAGATATTGTGTCTACCTTGAAATGAAATGCTGTACAACAGAATGAGGCCTCGGGAATCATGTTGAGCTATCATCAGCTCAATAGAAATTTGCTCTCTCATAGCAAAAAGTATGACTTGGGCTGCCTGTCCTTGCTCAAATTCCTTCAGCTTCTTTGTTTTGGACAAGACCACAGGATTGTCATGGTTCAGCCATTATCCTTTATTCAATTTCCACTACATTCTAGTGATGTGAAGTGAGGGACATATGGAGGGAATGGCCTTACTCTTTTTCAATTAGCTCCATTGGATCTTTTACATCCATCTGACGGGGACTCACTTTAACAACTCATCCAAAACACAACATTCTCAGTGGTGCCACAAGAGACTGCAGATGGTGGAATTTGGAGCAAAATACAATCTGCTGGAAGAACTCAGCTGGTTGAGCAGTATCTGGCAAAAACCCTGCATCAAGACAGAGAGTGGAGAGGGGAGATGGCCAGTTAAAGAAAACAGAAATGTTGCTTCCCCCCCTCTCACTGCTGCTCTGGACTGACATTCTGCACTCTAATCCTGGGACTGGAACACCTTGACACATCTTTAGATTCAGATTCAGAGCCGAGGGCATCAGTCACCAAGCACGGCCCACATATTGTTGATCGGCAGGATCTGACAAGGATGTAAGTGTTCTCCCTGTTGCTTTATAGTTAGGTAACCCACGAGAGGAATGGATCAGATGACTTGTCTCAGGCGCAAAGTCTCAGCGACCAGGACCATGCATTAATTATGACACAGTATCCTCTCAGATATATGGAGAGCCATGAGCTTGGCACATCCATTGGACCCTAGGAGAGGCTTTCCACAATACCCAAGCATGACACATTGCAAAAAACTTGATTAGACTTTACAATGTAGAAACAGGCGATTCAACTCAACTGATTCAGAGTGGTGTTTATGCCTCATGTTATCTTCCCCCAACACATTTAGCCAGCTTCCCCTTAAATGCTTCTTGCTAATTACCTTGTCTAATTCATGCTGCAGCAAGTTCCACTAAGGAAAAAACAATTAATATTTCTGTCCTACAGATGCTCAGAAGAGATGAGATGTATCAATAAGTAACACTATTCCTGACTACTAAAGTCAATGGCCCCCAAAAATAGAGATCAACTCAGGCATAAAAAAAAAATCAAAACCCCAATCTATACCCAATCAACACCCAGCTGAAAACTGCTCCATGTCTAGGTAGTTAGAATATTTTCCATATCTGACCTCACCTAACAATATTTGTAGAAAAACAAAAAAAAAGACAAAACAGATCACTGTAGTAATACCAAGTTCACCATCCTGACCCAGGTGTGCTCGATGTGGGCTCCATGCTTTTCCCAGCTGATTGTATATACAGGGAGGACAGAAGTGAGCGAGTGAGCTGATTGGCAAGAAAAGTCTCAGAAGAGGGCCCTGCATGATCTTCTGACATAAACCCTGGACCCCTGGCTGCTCCTCTTCCCTTGGAAACAGGGCAGTCTCTCAGGAATCTAGAATCCCGAGCTGCCCTTAAGATGGTCCCCACGACAGGAAAGATCTAGTGAGATAGGTGGTGCCACAAGCCCAAACCAGCTATAGTATGTAGACTTTAATAATTATTCAATAGTATTACATGCAATATCAAACTGAAACCAAGGTAGAGGAAATCTCTCTCCCGCATTGCCGTCAGTCATTGGATTAGTCAGCACAATATCCATTCTCATTTCTCACACTTTCATACCATCCTGGAGGCCACTCAACCCATCAAAAAGTTATGATGATTCCCTGAGCGAGCACGAACACACACGTCCCATTTTCTCATTTCTCTCCGAGAGGCCGAATCTCACACAATCCTTTCAACTCCCCCCAATTTCCTATCACCCACCTACAGTACTTGCCAATAAAAATTAAACAGTAAGAATGCTGCCTTGTTAATACATGCTCAGTGATTTGGGGGCAGACCAACCAAGATGGCAGAGACACTTTTTCAAACTACTCTGCCCAATCTTCCGATGCGCCATGTGCCTCCCCTCAGTAACACATCTTGATATTCCACCGTATACACCACACCCCACTGTACTATAAATTCAATCATATGCCTCTCAGCAGTACAAGCTCTGACATATCACACCTAAATCTGCAGTACAATTCATTACCTGCAACTCTTTGATTTCCTGTATAGTCAGTAATATAACCAATACTGATGGACAAAATTTCATAGATACAGTGCAAAAGCTCACGCTTTCTGCACAGATCAATGACCTTTTAAGAAGAGTTTCACACACTTCAAAGGACAGACCATTTTAAAAGAGATTAATCTGAGGACCAAGACATTGTTATGATCAAAGGCATTATCTTAAACATTAACTCTGTTTCTTTCTGCATCGATGCTGCCTGACTTGTTGAGTATTTGTACCTCCTACACCTGGCTCATCATACCACACTCCTCCTCGGTCCACCAATCATCTACCAGCTTCTATCTTACTCGTCCTGGTATCCTCTTTACACCGGCCACCTCTCCTCTCCATTCTCAGTCCTGATGCAGAGTCTTGACCTGAAGCACTTACAATTCCTCTCCACCCGCTCCCCCCAGACACTGCCTTACCCACTGAGTTCTTTTAGCAGCTTGTTTGTTTTGTTTGCAGATTCCAGCATCTGTAGTCTATTGTGTCTCCATTTTATTAAAACACGTCGTGTTAGCCAGAGCTCAGTTTGTAGCACCCTCAGCCTAGAGTCAAAAGCTGCAATTCACTCCAGATAATTCACCACTAAATTTAAGTACAACACTGCAAAAAAAAAGATTTATCCAAAGGCCTTGACTTTAAAAAAAGATGTAAAAGATCCCAATGCACTATTTTGAAGAAGAACATGATCAGTGTCAGCTTCACCAATGATCTTCACTCCATCACAATGACATTGGAATTGAACTGCAAACTCTAATACTGTAATAGCATCGCACTAACCGCTACTCTACCATGGTACTGATAGGTGGTTAGCACACTTGCGCAACACACAATTTCAGGCAATGACCATCTCCATCAAGAAAGAGTCCAGCACCTAGCAACACTCAATGGCATTCCCATCACCAAGTATCCCTCTATCAACATTCTGAAGGTCACGACTGACCAGAAACTCAACTGGACCTGCCACATCTTCCACCACCCACACGGCACAAGTCAGGAGTGTGACACCTTACATGCCTGGATGGTTCTCAAGAAATCAACATCAACTGGGACAAAGCAACCTGCTTGATTGTCAATCTACCTACTGCCCTAAACATTCATCTCCCCCACTCCTGATGCACCATAGCTTAATTATGTACTATCTACAAAATGCATTGAATTTACTCAGCAAAATTTCCTAAACAGCTCCTTCTGAACCAGCACCCTCTACTGCCTCAAGGACCAGGGCCTCAGACACAGAGGAACACCACTATCTACCTGAAGGCTCCTCTCCAGGAACGCTATCCTGATGATTTGGAAATGTATCACAATCTTTCACCACTACTGCATCTAAATCCTGGAACTCACCATCACACAGCAACTTCACCAAAAGGACTGCATCACATCAAAGTAACTCACCACCACCTTCCCAGAGGAAAGGTGGTAACATAGGAAAGACCATATCCCTTCAATGAATAACCATGCTGTTTGTGTGAGCTCAAGATATACAAATTGGCTGCTCCATCTCCGGCACTTCAGCTATTTGGATATAAATTACTTTAGGACACACTATAAGTATAATCACGTAAACATATTGCAACACACAGGCATGGGCGTGTGTAAGCACAATGTATTAAAAACTGATAGTGCACATGTATTATAACCAAACCATACACCATCACAAGCACGCCTATATTTTCAGACATTTGTTAACAGTTTACAACCACTTGCAATGCATGCACATGCATGCTACTCTGCTTCAAACATACACCAACACTCAAACACTCTTCACAGATTACACTACCACACACCAGACTGCTTGCATGCAAAAACCCTGTCAAACTTTGCGGTGGAGCTGAGGCGTTGGGAGCTTTGGAGTCCCACGCTAAGGTTACACCCAGAAGTGTGGGACAATGGCGGGCGGGGGGTCACATTACCGAGCAACAGTGGTCGCCTGGCAGCACAGCAGCAACAGTCAGATGGGCTGAGAGTGTCATTCCCCGTGAGGAACTCCGCTTGGGTTCACATCTGACTGCTCTTACTGTGCTCGTTTAGAAACGGTTCAGATACAGCCCCAACAGACCTCAAAGGAACCCAGCCCCAGAGATGTGGCTGAGCGCAGGGTCATGATTCATGGGCAGACACACAGAGGTCCACTGGCTGACGGTGGCCGGGGGAAACCCTGGCACTGTGTCCCTCCTGGCTCACATTAGTGCAGTTCCAGTGACTCTGCACATCCTTCACGAGTTGGGAAGCCCAACCACAGCACATGTTGACACTGGCCTCCTCTCCCTTCGTCTGGGCTCGGTTCCCCAAACGCAGGCTCTCACCATCATGTTAATCACCAGAGCCTCAGCCAGATCACCTTCATTTGCCTGGGGTGCCGGAAGCAGTGGGAGGGTGTGTGACCACACCTGACGGTGGAGAGGATGGCTCGGCTATTGTTCAGTAGAGTCCCGGCTTCAGCGGGTGCCCGCTCCGCCCTGACCATCGGCTACAGCGCTGAACACCCCCCACCCCCACCTCCCCCAGGAACAGCTGCAGACCGAGAGCCGGGCATCCCGGCAGCCCGGAGAGAGAGGCAGGACGCAGCAGTAGTGGGCGAGCGGGACTGCACTGAAACAATGGCCGGCTGTGTGTGCCCGGGTACCGGGCGGTCTCTCTCCGGCAACTCCGAATCGTTGCATTGAGATAAAAGCAGATGCAGCCCGCGGCCGGACTCCGCTTTCACCAATCCCAATCCCACCCAACCTCCTTCACCAGGCCGATTGACTGCATGCGCTCACCATATGGATGTCCTCCGGGTGCAGATGTCCGTGGGCTTGGGCTAAGAACTGAGTTCCTCCGACAGTCAGTGTGAAGCTCCCCGTTTGTCAGCCCCGGCAGAAAGCAGCGACTGTCGGCAGGATGTGGTCGCTGATTGGCTCCCGCCCTCCAATTCCTTTCAGAAGCCTGCTGTCGGCTTTATTTTCGTCGTCCGTAAGAAAGAACCAATTCCCCTTTCTTCGGTACCGGCTTCAGACGTGCTCCGTTCCTTAAAGCAGCTCAACCTTCGTCCCACTCATCTGTGATATCTTGCCGAGGTAACAACCTTACGCTGTGATTGGAGTCAGGATTTTCCCAGTTCTCCAGGAACTCGCCAACAAGATGAAATACAAGCTTATAGTTTTTTGGCGCCGAATAAGGCTATGCCCTCTCTCAGAGTAATGGCATCAGTCCGCTCGCCTACCTGTCTCAATTTTACTGTCATCCTTCACACCTTCGCTATCCACATATTACCTGCCTGACTCTATCCATCCCTCCTCTCTCTATGTTCCGATACAGTGGTTTTGACCTGAAATGTCCTCCATAGATGCTACTCAATCCACTAATTTCTTCCAGCAGGTTGTTTATTGGTCCAGATTCCAGCACCTGCGATTTCCCGGTTATTTCATTGTAACCTACTCTCTCTCACGTCCCATCAACTCCCTCTAGGTACTAGCACTCACCCAAACCGAGTGCCGATTAACCTACCAGCATTAGTTTTGGAATGTGAGAGGGAAGTGGAGCATGTGATGGACACAGGGAGAACTTGCAAACACCTGAGGATCGAATCTATGTCACTGCAGCCGTGAGGCAGCAGTCGTATTGCCGTGCTAACCTGCCATCTCGTGCAGCCACACAGATAACTTTTTTCCACTTCTTGAGTCTGTTTCATCTGAGATCCAGGTCAGTGGTAATCCCCAGAAAGTTGATGGTGGCAGCAATAGTAATGTTGTTGGGTGTCAATGAGAGGTGGATGGACTCTCTGCAGCCAGTCATGGATTTATATTGCGTGAAAACAGGCCAGTCGGCCCAACATGTCCATGCTGATCAAGATGGCTTAATGAACTAGTCCCATTTACCTGCATTTAGCTCATCTCTCTTCTCAACTTTTCCTATCCAGATACCTGTCCAAATACCTTTTAAATAATGGATGACAATATTTATATTTTTATTCTACTCATGCTCCTCCCAACTGCTTCCCATCCCTACCATAGTTTCCACCACCCATCTACATACAATTAACAGCACCAAATTAACTACCACCTTTGGGATTGGGTGGTAACTGGAGTACCCGGGGAATCCCACGTTGTCACAGGGAGAATGTGCAAAAACTCCACACAGGCAGGATGATGTCAGGATCAAAACTGCACCCCTGGAGTTGGGAGGCAGTTGCTGTACCCTGGTGTGTCACTGCACCATCCTTGTTGCAGAAGGTAACCACTGCTCAACATTTATATGGCACATATAGTATATTATTTTGCATTTATCATTCCAAACCTGAATGTTATCAGTTTGCAAACATGAACTGCTTCATTTCTCCAAGGAGATGGGGAGGGAAGTGTATACTTTGCTATTGTCAGGAAATATCCCTGTTAACCCATTTTATTATTGAGTCTCACTGATGAAGCAGCTTTGTAATTAGTTCCCGGAAAACAGAACTGCAAATCTGAAGCAAAAACAAAAATGCCAGAAGAACTCAGCCAATCAGGCAGCATCTGTAGAGAAACAGTGTGAGGAAGTGGTTTCTTGTTCCACAAATGGTGCCTGACTGGCGAAGTTCTTCCAGCATATCTGTTTTTGGTTAATTCTAGAGCAGAGGTTCCCAGCCGTTTTTATGCCATGGAGTTTTACCATTAACTGTGGACCCCAGATTGGGAAGCCTTGTTCTAGAGGATTGCCTAGTGGAATTCCTACACTAATGTCTTAAGATGGAGAAGATTAACTGCTTGCAATTTCATCGATGTTGTTTCATGTTTGGTATGTCTCCTGCCAGTTTAGTAAGTCTCATTGCTCACCATGCTCAAGGCTAATTTAGGCTTAGATGTGAAGAATGTAGAGTGAGAAAAGCCAGGAGGCCTGGAATTTGATCATGATGTGCAGTCAACACCAACAGGACAGGAGAGAAAGCTGACAGTAAACAAAAGAAAGGGAAGTGATTATGAGCTAACCCCAGCTGAAGCCAGAAAGACAGAGAATTTTTTGTGTATCGAGGACAGTTTTCTGAAGGAGAACAGACAAGGGACCAGGCCATACCAGATTTAGTAATGACTAATGAGCCAGAATTAATTAATAATCTGACAACAAGGGAATATTTTGCAATAACCGTAAAATAATCGAGATTCATATAAATTTTCTTAAGGAAAATCTCACCAGAAATTAAGGTCCTGAATTGGGAGAAGGCTGATAAAACAAGATCTGGCAGCAATTACTTGGAGATAAATCTACATGTGGCCAGGTAGAGTTTCACAGCCAATGAAAAGTGAAAAGTAAGTCCTACATGTCTAAGGAACCCTGAATGTCAAGGAGTAATGAGGGTGCATTAGAAACATATCCTATGGCAGTATGGAGCACTGAAAACAAGAGTATGAAAAGTGTAGTAGGTTCTTAGATATGTAAACAGGAGGTTGTAGAGGAGGGATGGAAGTGCACAAGATGAAGGAAAATTTAAAAAAATATTAAGCACAAGAGGGTAACCAGGGAAATAGTAGGGACCAAGGCATCGATGTATTTGTGGAGCCTGATCACATAGGTGAGATCTTTAATAAATACCAAGGGGGATGAGTTAGAACATAGAAATCTACTGCACATTACAGGCCCTTCGGCCAACAATGTTGTGTTGACCATGTAACCTACTCTAGAAACTGCCTAGAATTTCCCAAGCGCATAGCCTTCTATTTTTCTAACCTCCATGTACCTATCTAAGAGGCTCTTAAAAGACCCTATTGTATCCACTTCCACCACCGCCGCTGGCAGTACATTCCATGCACTCACCACTCTCTGTGTGAAAAACCTACTCCTGACGTGCCCCTTGTACCTACGTCCAAGCACCTTAAAAATATGCCCCCTCACATTAGCCATTTCAGCCCTGGGAAAAAGCCTCTGACTATCCACATGATCAATGCCCCTCATCAACTTATACACCTCTATCAAGTCACCTCTCAACCTTTGTCACTCCAAGGAGAAAAGGCCAAGTTCACTCAACCTATTCTCATAAGGTACGCTCTCTAATCCAGGCAACATCCTTGTAAATCTCCTCTGCACTCTCTCTAGAGTATCCACATGCTTCCTATTGTGAGGTGACCAGAACTGAGCACAGTACTCCAGGTGGGGTCTGACCAGGGTTCTATATAGCTGTAACATTACTTCACAGCTCTTGAACTCAATCCCATGGTTGATGAATGCCAACACTCCATATGCCTTCTTAACAACACTGTCAACCTGCGTAGCAGCTTTGAGTGTCCTATGGACATGGACCCCAAGATCTCTCAGTTCCTCCACACTGCCAAGGGTCTTACCATTAATACTATATTCTGTTTTCAAATTTGACCTATCAAAATTAACCACCTATAACTTATTTGGGTTGAACTCGGTCTGCCACTTATCAGCCCAGTTCTACATCCTATCGATGTCCCACTGTAACCTCTGACAGCCCTCCAGACTATCCACAACACCCCGAACCTTTGCATCATCAGCAAATTTACTAACCCATCCCTCCACTTGCTCATCCAGGTCATTTATAAAAATCATGAAGAGGAGCGGTCCCAGAACAGATCCCTGAGGCACACCACTGGTCACCAGCCTCCATGCAGAATATGACCCCTCTACAACCACTCTTTGCCTTCTGTGGGCAAGCCAATTCTGGATCCACAAAGCAAGGTCTCCTTGGATCCCATGCCTCCTTACTTTCTGAAGGAGCCTTGCATGGGGTACCTTATCAAATGCCTTATTGAAATCCATATACACTACATCCACTGCTCTACCTTCATCAATGTGTTTAGTCACATCATCAAAGAATTCAATCAGGTTCGTAAGGCATGACCTGCCCTTGACAAAGCCATGCTGACTATCCCTGATTAGATTGTGTCTCTCCAAATGTTCATAAATCCTGCCTCTCAGGATCTTCTTCAACAATTTACCCACCACTGAAGTCATACTCATGGGTCTATAATTTCCTGGGTTATCTCTACTCCCTTTATTGAATAAGGGAACAACATTTGCAACCCGCCAATCCTCTGGTACTTCTCCCACCCCTATTGAAGACACAAAGATCATCGCCAGAGGCTCAGCAATCTCCTCCCTCGCTTCCCGCAGTAGCAGGTACGAAACGTTCAAAAAGCTAGGTAATGATATGAATCTAGAAGATTATAAGACTAGCAGGAAGGAGCTTAAGAATGAAATTAGGAGAGCCAGAAGGGGCCATAAGAAGGCCTTGGTGGACAGGATTAAGGAAAACCCCAAGGCATTCTACAAATATGTGAAGAGCAAGAGGATAAGACGTGAGAGAATAGGACCAATCAAGTGTGACAGTGGAAAAATGTGTGTACAGAACCGGAGGAAATAGCGGTGGTACTTAATAAATACTTTTCTTCAGTATTCACTATGGAAAAGGATCTTGGCGATTGTAGGGATGACTTGCAGTGGACTGAAAAGCTTGAGAATGTAGATATTAAGAAAGAGGATGTGCTGGAGCTTTTGGAAAGCATCAAGTTGGATAAGTCACCGAGACCAGACGTGATGTAACCCAGGCTACTGTGAGAAGCGAGGGAGGAGATTGCTGAGCCTCTGGCAATGATCTTTGCATCATCAATGGGGATAGGACAGGTTCCGGCGGATTAGAGGGTTGCGGATGTTGTTCCCTTATTCAAGAAAGGGAGTAGGGGTATCACAGGAAATGATAGACCAGTGAGTCTTACTTCAGTGGTTGGTAAGTTGATGGAGAAGATCCTGAGAGGCATAATATGATTAGGAATAGTCAGCATGGCTTTGTCAAAGGCAGATCATGCCTTACGAGCCTGATTGAATTTTTTGAGGATGTGACGAAGCACATTGATGAAGGTAGAGCCGTAGATGTAGTGTACAGTGGCATGCAAAACTTTGGGCACCCCGGTCAAAATTTCTGTTCCTGTGAATAGCTAAGCGAGTAAAAGATGAACTGATTTCCAAAAGGCATAAAGTTAAAGATGACATATTTCTTTAATATTTTAAGCAAGAAAACTTTTTCATTTCCATCTTTTACAGTTTCAAAATGACAAAAAGGGAAAAAGGCCCAAAGCAAAAGTTTGGGCACCCTGCATGGCAGTACTTAGTAACATTTCCTTTGGCAAGTATCACAGCTTGTAAGCGCTTTTTGTAGCCAGCTAAGAGTCTTTTAATTCTTGTTTGGGGGATTTTCACTCATTCTTCCCTGCAAAAGGCTTCTAGTTCTGTGAGATTCTTGGGCCGTCTTGCATGCACCTCTCTTTTGAGGTCTATCCACAGATTCTCAATGATGTTTAGATTGGGGGACTGTGAGGGCCATGGAAAAACCTTCAGCTTGCGCCTCTTGAGGTAGTCCATTGTGGATTCTGAGGTGTGTTTAGGTTCATTATTCTGTTGTAGAAGCCATCCTCTTTTCATCTTCGGCTTTTTTACAGATGGTGTGATGTTCACTTCCAGAATTTGCTGGTATTTAATTGAATTCATTCTTCCCTCTACCAGTTAATGTTCCCCGTGTCACTGGCTGTAACACAAGCCCAAAGCATGATCGATCCACCCCCCGTGCTTAACAGTTGGAGAGGTGTTCTTTTCATGAAATTCTGCACCCTTTTTTCTCCAAACATACCTTTGCTCTTTGCAGCCAAGAAGTTCTATTTTAACTTCATCAGTCCACAGGGCTTGTTTCCAAAATGCATCAGGCTTGTTTAGACATTCCTTTGAACCTTTTGAATAGAACTTTTTGCCCTTTTCCTTTTTTGTTATTTTGAAACTGTAAAAGATGGAAATAAAACAGTTTTGTTGCTTAAAGTATTAAAGAAATGTGTCATCTTTAACTTTATGCCTTTTGGAAATCAGTTCATCTTTTACTGGCTTAGCTATTCACAGGAACAGAAATTTTGACCAGGAGTGCCCAAACTTTTGCATGCCACTGTATATGGATTTTAGCAAGGCATTTGATAAGGTACCCCATGCATGGCTTATTGAGAAAATAAAGAGGCATAGGATCCAAGGGGATATTGCTTTGTGGCTCCAGAACTGGCTTGCCCACAGAAGGCAAAGAGTGGTTGTAGACATGTCATATTCTGCATGGAGGCCGGAGGCCTCAGGGATCTGTTCTGGGACCCCTACTCTTTGTGATTTTTGTAAGTGACCTGGATGAGGAAGTGGAGGGATGGGCTAGTATGTTTGCTGATGACACAAAGGTTGGGTGTGTTGTGGATAGTGTGGAGGGCTGTCAGAGGTTTCAACAGGACATTGATAGGATGCAAAAATGGGTGGAGAAGTGGCAGATGGAGTTCAACCCAGGTAAGCGTGAAGTGGATCATTTTGGTAGGTCAAATATGATGGCAGAATATAATATTAATGGTAAGACTCTTGGCAGTGTGGAGGATCAGAGGGATCTTGGGGTCCGAGTCCATAGGATACTCAAAGCTGCTACGCAGATTGACTCTGTGGTTAAGAAAGTCTTATTTTATGTCCCAACATCAAAGGCAATCCCATATTTACAACATTTGGATAATGCTTTCTTTGAAACTACACACAAACTTCACACCTCCTGATTTGCATCCACACCACAGACATCCAAATGAATTTTAATTAGCATTGCCTGGTCTTGGATTCATGGATTTTATGGACCCATTGTTCAGAGCTGCACTCCAAATTAAATCCACAGTACATATTCAGAAGTGAAGACTGGTAGCCAAAGTCAATTGCTGAATGTAAATGTGCTTTACTTTAAAAATCGCTCTAACAGTGGTGATGGAGTTTTGGGAGCATGAAACTGGGTAAAAGAGCAAAGAAGTCCAGATGGATCTTTGGCTGTGTATGAAATGTGGTCACTGTGTTCAAGAAGAGCAGCAGGCAGAAGCCTGGTAATTACAGGCTGGCAAGTCTTACATCTGTGCAATAGAAATTACTGTAAAACATTTTTAAGGACAGGATTAATCTACACTTGGAGAGGCAGGGATTAATCAAGTATAATCAGTGTGGCTTTGTTAACGGGAAATCCTGTCTGACTAATCTAATTGAATCTTTCAAAAAGGTAACTAAGTCAATGAGGATAGTGTGATTGATATAGTCCACGTGGACCTTTGACAAGATGTCACATGGTTAAAGTCCATGAAATCCAATATTTGGTAGATTTCTCCTGATTAGGTTGGAGATCAGAGGCAGAGTGTGATGCACAAGGGTGTTTTGATGATTGGAAGTTTGTGACCAATGATGTACCACGGGGACCAAGGCTGGGAACTTTGCTGTTCATCATTAGCAGTCTGGGTGTAAATATAGGATACAATTAGGAGGTTTGCAGATGTTATAAAGATTGGTGGTAGGACATAGAACATTGCTTCCTCAGCACTACCTACCTCTCTACCTATCTTCATATCATCCACAAACTTTACAACAAAGCTATCAATTCTATTATCTAACAGTGGTGATGGCTGTGTGAAAAGTAGCGGTCCCAATATTGACCTCTGAGGAACAGCACTCGTCACCGGCAGCCGACCAGAAAAGGGCCCCTTTATTCCCAAGGACGTAATGCTCTGCCACAGACAGCTGTGGAGGCCAAGAAGGAGATGGGCTGAACATAGGCAAATGGGGCGAGCTTAGATAAAAATCTTGGTTGGTACAGATCAGTTGAGCTTCCTCTCTGGATGACTCTATGACTCTGCAAGAGACTGGATAGGCTGGGTTTGTTTTTCTTGGGAGCAGAGGAGGCTGCGGGGTTGGGTGGGGGAACCTGACTGATGTACAACACACTCTGAGGAAAACAGATAGCTAGATAATAAGACGCCATTCTATTAGCAGTGGTGTTCATGACCAGAGAGTGTAAATTTAAGTTAAATAGTGGCAGATTTTGAGAAAATATGAGAAATGATTATTTTTTAGTAAAAATTGAAGTGGTGGAGACACAACATTTAAGAAGTATTTTAGACGAATACTTGAAACACCATGGCTTTAGAGGCTTCAGGCTGAGTGTCGTAGAGAAGTACAGTACACAAAGCAGGCCTTTGGCCCATCGAGTCCATGCTGAAACTATTTAAACTGCCTGCTCTTGTCAACCTACACTGGGACCATAGCCATCAATATCCCTACCATGCATGTACCTATCCAAACTTCTCTTAAACATTGAAATCAAGTTCGCATGCACCACTTGTGCTGGCAGCTCATTACACACTCTCACAATGCTCTGAAGAAGTTTCCCCTCATGTTCCCCTTTAATTTCTCACCTTTCACCCTTAACCCATGACTTCTAGTTGTAGTCCTACTCAATCTCAGTGGGAAAAAGCCTGGTTGCATTTACCCTATCCCTACCCCTCATAATTTTGTATACCTCTATCAAGTCTCCTCTCAATGTTCTACATTCTAAAGTATACAGTCCTAACCTATTCAATCTTGCCTTATAACTCAGGTCCTCTAGACCCAGCAACATCCTTGTAAATTCTCTCTGCACTCTTTCAACCTTGTTGACATTTTTTCTGTAGGTAGGTGACAAAAACTACACACAATACTCCAAATTAGGCCTCACCAATACCTTATACAACTTCAACATAACATCCCATCTCCTATACTCAATACATTGATTTATGAAGGCCAATAAGACAAACGCTTTCTTTATGACCCTATCTACCTGTGATGCCACTTCTAAAGAATTACGGACCTGTATTTCCAGATCCCTTTGTTCTACAGCACTCCTCAGGGAGCTACTGCTCACTGTGTAAGACCCACCCTGCTTGGTCCTACCTCATACTTGTCTGCATTAAATTCCATCTGATATTTTCAGCCCATCTTTCTAGACTGTGCAGATCCCTCTGCAAGCCGTGATAGCCATCCTCACTGCCCACTACACCCCCAATCTTGGTGTTATCCACAGATTTACTGATCCAATTGACCACATTACCATCCAGATCATTGACATAGATGACAAAGGACCCAGCACCGATCCCTGCGGTACACCACTAGTCACTAGTTAGATCGGCAACCATCTACTACCATTCTCTGGAGTGCTGGAAGGTGTTATTAGAAAGATGGCCACACGACATGCTGAGCAAAATCACCTGGATCGGCAATGTATGTATGACTGTGATGCTATAACTCACTCTGAAACCACAGCTTTAAGTTCAAGTGACACCAATCTTGAAGAAATGACATGTCAGCTGAACATGTAAAACTGTGTAGAAATAAATCTACACAGAATAATGAGAAGTGTTCAAAGGATAACTTAATACAAGACTAATATATAGCTCTGAAGCAGAGAAGTCTGAAACTGACAAGATAGGAAAGCATTTAATTGGAGTAAGGGGAAATAAGAGGCTATCAGGCAGGAACTTGGAAGCATAAATTGGAAACAGATGTTTTCAGGGAAATGTACGGAAGAAATGTGGTAAATGTTCAGGGGATATTTGTGTGGAGTTCTGCATAGGTACATTCCAATGAGACAGGGAAAGGATGGTAGGGCACAGGAACTATGGAGTACAAAGGCTGTTGTAAATCTAGTCAAGAAGAAAAGAAGAGCTTACAAAAGGTTCAAAAAGCTAGGTAATGATAGAGAGCTAGAAGATTATAAGGATAGCAGAAAGGAGCTCAAGAATGAAATTCAGAGAGCCAGAAGGGGCCATGAGAAGGCCTTAGCAGACAGGATTAAAGAAAACCCCAAGGCATTCTACAAGTATGTGAAGAACAAGAGGATAAGACGTGAGAATAGGACCAATCAAGTGTGACAGTGGAAAAGTGTGTACAGAACCGGAGGAGATAGCAGAGGTACTTAATAAATACTTTGCTTCAGTATTCACTATGGAAAAGGATCTTGGCAATTGTAGGGAAGACTTACAGGGGACTGAAAACATTAAGCATATGGATATTAAGAAAGAGGACGTGATAGAGCTTTTGGAAAGCATCAAGTTGGATAAGTTACCTGGGCCCGAACGAGATGTACCCCAGGCTACTGTGGGAGGCGAGGGAGGAGATTGCTGAGCCTCTGGTGATGATCTTTGCATTATCAATGGGGACAGGAGAGGTTCCGGAGGATTGGAGGGTTGCAGATGTTGTTCCATTATTCAAGAAAGGGAGTAGAAATAGCCCAGGAAATTATAGACCAGTGAATCTTACTTCAGTGGTTGGTAAGTTGATGGAGAAGATTCTGAGAAGCAGAATTTATGAACATTTGGAGAGGCATAATATGATTAGGAATAGTCAGCATGGCTTTGTCAAAGGCAGGTCATGTCTTACGATCCTGATTGAATTTTTTGAGGATGTGACTAAACACATTGATGATGGTAGAGCAGTAGATGCAGTGCATATGGATTTCAGCAAGGCATTTGACAAGGTACCCCATGCAAGGCTTATGGAGAAATAAAGGAGGCATGGGATCCAAGGGGACATTGCTTTGTGGATCCAGGACTGGCTTGCCACAGAAGGCAAAGAGTGGTTGTAGACGGGTCATATTCTGCATGGAGGTTGGTCACCAGTGGTGCACCTCAGGGATCTGTTCTGGGACCCCTACTCTTCATGATTTTTATAAATGACCTGGATGAAGAAGTGGAGGGATGGGTTAGCAAATTTGCTGATGACACAAAGGTTGGAGGTGTTGTGGGGGGCTGTCAGAGGTTATAGTGGGACACTGATAGGATGCAAAACTGGGCTGAGAAGTGGCAGATGGAGTACAACCCAGATAAGTGTGAGGTGGTTCATTTTGGTAGGTCAAATATGATGGCAGAATCAATGGTAAGACTCTTGGCAGTGTGGAGGATCAGAGGGATCTTGGGGTCTGAGTCCATAGGACATTTAAAGCAGTTGCGCAGGTTGACTCTGGTTAAGAAGGCATACGGTGCATTGGCCTTCATCAATCATGGGATTGAATTTAGGAGCCGAGAGGTAATGTTGCAGCTATATAGGACCCTGGTCAGACCCCACTTGGAGTACTGTGCTCAGTTCTGGTCGCCTCAGATACAATGGGGTCTTTTAAGAGACTCCTGTATAGGTAAATGGAGCTCAGAAAAATAGAGGGCTATGGGTAAAGCCTAGTAATTTCTAAGGTAAGGAAATGTTCGGCACAGCTTTGTGGGCTGGAGGGCCTGTATTGTGCTGTAGGTTTTCTATGTTTCTATGTACAATGCCTTTCCTATACTGTAACACTCTGGAGGCTCAGTGCCTTGCATTTGTCAAAGACACTGTAGCTTGAGTGTCACAGTATAGGAAAGGCCAAATGGACACAAATTAAATTTTTTATATAATTGTATATATAATTTATAATTGTATATATTTTTGTTGTACATATATAATTGTTGTACAATATAAATTTGTCCGTGACACATGATTTTGTTGCTTTTGGCTTTTAATCACACAAGTAGGGGTGGTGTTGATCAATGCAGAATTGATTCCTCACTTGTGAAATGGATTCTTGTACAAATGCTTTCCGCAGTGAGGCCTATACGAGCTCTGCATAACAAGAAGAAGCCCAGCCCCTGAAGCAGAGTATTATAGAGTTACAGAGTGCAAAACAGGCCCATCGGCCCACTGAGTCCATGCTGACCACCAAGCACTCATTTACACCCATTTTATTCTGCCTATATTCCCACTAACACTCCCGTGATTCTTCCACTTTCCTACACATTAAACACAATATACAGTGACTAATTAACCTACCAACTCACATATACTTGGGATACAGGAGGAAGCCGGTGTACCCGGAGGAATCCAAAGAAGGATGTGCAAACTCCACAGACAGCAACAGAGGTCAGGATTGAACCTGTGCTTTTGGAGATGTGAAGCAGTGGCTGCACCTGCTGTGCCACTGAGCCAGCAGAGATATTGGAGAGTCAGACTTTTGGAGTCGGGCACAGTGATCTTTGGAGCAGCAACAGAGCATGTGAGTTCAGCAGTTCCACATATGTACTGGTCCTACATTTGTTCTTAGAAAACAGTGTGTGTTTTGGTCTCACTGCTGTTCAAGCAGGAGGGAGCCAATTGGGAATGCAGACAATGACAAAGGACAGGAAGATGGGCTCTCACCTGCTTTCTAGTTCAATTGTCTAAGAAGCAATGTATCAAGAAGGGCTTATCAGGATGTGTTTCCTCTGCAATCAGAGCTACAACCACGCTGAAGGTTACAGAGAAGATGCCCCCCCCCCCGGCAGAAGGGTCTGGAATCAGGAGCCAAGTTTTCGAGGTGTCAGGTTGGCCATTTAGGACAGAGATGAGGAGACATTTTGTCACTCAGGGGTGGTGTATGGTTGGAATTCTCTACCCCAAGGGCTGTGGAAACTCAGTCATAGCGTTCATTTTGAACAGTAGATTTCCGGGCATTAAGGCAGCCATGGGATAGGGGGAGAGTGCAGGAAGTGATCCTAAGCTAGACCAGCCATGATCTCAATGAACAGGGGAGCAGGGTGGAGGGCTGAATCCTGCTGCTATTTTTAATGTTCTTTTAGAGTCATAGTGTACTACAGCACAGAAACAGACCCTTTGGCTCATCTAGTCCATGCTGACCTGGTCTTCTGCCTAGTCCTATCTACTTGCACCTGAACCATAGCTCTCCATACCCCTATCCAAACCTCTTAAATGATACAATTGACCTTGCATTCACCACTTTCATGGCAGCTTGTTCCACACTCACACCACCCTCTGATGTGAATTTGAAGAAGTTACCCCCACCCATATTCCCCCTAAATATTTTACCATTCACCCTAAACCTATGACTTCTAGTTCTAGTCTCACCCAACCTGAGGGTGCCTTTACCCTATCTATTTTCCTCCTAACTTTGTGTACCTCTGTGAGACCTCTGCTCGTTCTTCTGTGCTCCAGGGAATAAAGTCCTCACCTACTCAACCGTTGCCTATAACTCAGGTCCACAAGCCCCAACAACATCTTTGTAAATTTTTTCTGCACTCTTTCTTTGCACTCTATGTAATCATATTTGCACTGAATTGCCCTTGAATTTCCTGAAGTCCACATCATTCCAGACAGTGGTGGATAAAAGTCACCACGTGCCACAATTTGCTGGATGTGAACTCTTGGACCCTTGTGATAAGAGGGAAGCGTTGGTGAATTATTAAGATCTCTATGATACCCAGTGGACAATGAAGGCAGTTTGTCAGTGCTGGATTACAGTAAATAGTCAGGTTGGTTAATAGGGTGGCAATGCATTGGAGTTACTTTCAGATTTGTCCCGTGAAACTGACAGGACAACTTATGGATAATGTTTAAGCTGTGGGCTTTCTGCAGGGAGCGATCACTTGCATCTTTGAAGAACTCAGGGTTTCACAAGTTAACCCACAGCACCCTGAATTTGCAGATAACGTGTAACCATAAAATCCATTTGATCAGTACACTGCACGGTTCATGGGAAGCATACACAACTTGTTGATCCCAAGCCTGTCTGATGTGCCTGTTCTATTCTAGACACTCTAGCACATTGGGACAATGTTAGCTCATCTCTCTGAGGTAGCTCATTCCAGTGCAGGCTTTTGGTTGTGTTGGTGATCACACTTTCAACAGGGCTTCCAGAAATCAAGCTGCAATCCTTGCATCCTCACATCCCAGAGAGACCCTCACCTAGAATAGTCTCCTGCGTGTCCTGCAACCAGCAGCAGCACAAGGAGGAAGAGGAGGAGGAGCAGGAGAACTGTGTCACATTAGAGCCCATCTATGCATATTTGCATTCAGCACCACACACTGGCAAACACTTACCTCATTCAGCAGAAAGTAGCCACCTCATTAACTAACCTGACTTTTCACTAAGGCATCATTGACACAATGCTTTCATTGTACACCATAAATCCTATAGACTTTAATAATTCAGCAACTGTTCCTCTTTATTACAGAAGAAACTTCAACCCCACTGCCCAGAAAGATAAGGCTAACTGTTGCTTGGTTACTTTATCACATACAAATCAAACTCAAGCCAGGAAACGTCCTCATTTAGAAATATATGTAATTTTCTTGCATGCTCGCTCACTCATTGCGTTGGAGCTACTCCCATAACAGCATTGTCCAAATTCCCTAAGCACAAGTGAGTCAGAAAGATGGCTTCTCAACTTTTCCAAATGCAATTAGGAATGAGCAGTAAACACACACTATCCCATGCATTCACAACCACAGTGAGAAAAGAGAAACTCCAATCCCCATAGTGATCCATCTCCCACATCACCACCTTCTGTAACTGGTCATTTCAGCGTCTATGTCTGCACAAGCCACCAAAGCCAGAACTAACAAACACACCAAACATTTGCTTACATCCATTCAAAGTCAATACCTCAAAAGAGTTGAGTAATTATATTTAGTCCTGTCTTCTGCTTGCCTTTGGTTAGTCTAATGTGAGATCTCCATCATGCTGTTGGAGCACGGAGGTTTCTGATGTCTATGAAGGGATTGAGAGCAGTTTTGGGTCTATGTAGCCAAGCTTTGCTCTAAATTATGCCCCATGACTATCAACAGTGCAGGCCATTTGACTGAGAGATAACTTTGAGCATTTTGTTGGAGTCAGGATGCTGGAAGTGCATATATTGTCATCATGAGAAGTGCAACTGATGCAGTCTTCATGGAGCGATTGCTGCTCTCGAGAACAGGACATCAGCAGTATCAGTTACCTGATGCTGCACCTGAGACACTCAAAACCCCTCTTAACAATGGAATCTACAGCCATGAGCAGCAATCTGATCTTGTCGAAAGCCTAGCTGAAATCTACATGGACTACGTCAAATGAGTAACTCTCATTGACCTTCTTTGCTAAAACATCAGCAGCTCCTGGACTCCGTATTGAATTGTAATTCAGATAAGTAACTTCTACAGTTTACATCACAACTGATCAGTTCAGATACAAAGTCATGAACTTGCAAACTCAGCACATTTTCCCTCTTTACGTAGCCTGATGTGATGAATCTTCCCAACACTTTCTACTTCTATTTGGGAACTTTAATAGCACTTGTCCAACAACATAACAGCACCTTTTCTGTTCTTTAGTTTGACTTACCAAAATGAACCACCTCACACTTATCTGCGGTTGACTTAGAAAGTTTTATTTGTTGATCTTTCAACTATGTTCCTTCTCAGAGTTGTGATTATTTCCTGAATGTACACTGACATTCCTTCTTTATTTAAAATCCCTCTACCTTGACTAAAAATTGTGTAATCAGGAGAATTAAACTTCCGTCTCTATCCCACATTTCAGTAATAGTCATGACAACTTATACCCACACATCTATCTGTGCCTTCAGCTTAACTGGCTTATTCACTAGAGTTCAGGCATTTAGGCCCACGACATGAAGCAGGTACCTTTTTTTTTTGGTTATCTTGTAGCTTTGCTTCCTTTTCTTTTTAAACTCTAATTTCCTGTCTTTGATTTCCAGTTCTGCTTTTCTCCCTTCCGAAGCTTCTCATCCTTCGCCAAGCTAATTTATACTAACCTGAGTAGCACAACAGGCCAGCCAGTGTGGATATCATTCTCTGGCCTGCTGAGGGAAATTTGTCTGTTTTATGCAGGTCTGACTTTTCCCAGAACTAACTCCAATGCCCCTTGAAACTAAAGCCCTCCCTCCTGCATCATCGCTCCAGCCACACACACACATCTGCACTATTCTCTATTTTTGGACAGTAATTCTTTGATTTACAAATGCTGGATTTACGTATTTTTAGTTTAACCTCATTAACTCTTTGTGGTGTGTGCCCTTGATTTGTGGATCCACTTCTTACTATAATAAACAGGTCAAAACTCTCTGCCAATCAGAATACAGTGTACCAAAATAGTCACAATGCATTGCATCCAGCCTTTACTATTTATGAAATTTTGCTCAACAAAATTATTGCTAGGAACGCTTCTCTTTCATAAATTGAGGAATGGTTGTACTAAATGGTGTGTGGTACCGGAAGCAATGTGGAGATTTATATGAGACTTTCTCAAAGGAGTCAAAAACAGGTAGTGTAAATTTAAAGTACTTTGCAAAAGGATTAAAGTGGAGATGCGGAAATCAAGTGGTGAGGGTCAAATTCTTTGCCTGAAAGGACAGTGGAGGCAGAGACCTTGAACAAACAGAATTTAAACTTGTCTGTGTGCTTGAAGAGCAGTGACCCACGGGGCTAAAGGCTGGAAGATGAGATTGAGTTGCATGGCTCTTTGATGACTAGTACTGACATGAAGGACTGAATGGTTTTCCTATGGGATATATTTTCTATGATTCTTCCTAGCTTTTTAAAATCTTCCATCAGGACTTCATTCCATTTCTGCCCATATCGTTGGTAGTGTCAGGACCACAACCTCTGGCTGTTCACCCTCAACCCCCAATAATCTCTTTAAAGAGGACACTGGAATCATGTCTGTGACCACAGAAACACCCATCTGCTTTCCAGGTTATTGAGGACATCTTCAAACGATAATGCTTCAACAAGGTCTTCACAATCCAGGATATGCCCTCTTTATACAACCCTGAGATTCATTTTCTTGCAGGCATTCACAGTAACTACAAAGAAATACCACGAATGCAACAGACAAAGAACATAATTAAAATACACAGCACTAAATTACTTCCCTCTTTACCTGCTCAATTGAACATATTAAATTTCTCTGCTATCTAAACAGACTGCTTGTTTAAGCACTCAGAACCTTGGTGCTCCTTTTAAACTCTTTCAGAAGTGAAATTGGGAGGCAGTTTGAGAGGATGATAGTATTGAATGCCGAGCTGTAGTTGATGAAGAGGACCCTGATGTAGGTATTCTTCACTGTCCAGATACTTCAGAGCTGAGTGGAGAGCCAACGAAATGGCATCTGTGTGCAAGGAAATGAATCTCAGGGTAGTATTTGGTGATATATACATACTTTAATAATAAATTTCCTTTGAATTCTATTTTATTTATTTTTGTAACTTATAGTACGTTTGTAATTTTATGGCTTACACCGCAAAACAACAAATTTCACGAGATACTGCACATGAATGATAATAAATCTAATTCTGATTTTGATTCTGAATTGCCCCAAGTACGCTTTTGAATTTCCTGCTCCATCTCTCTACATTTGAGCAATCCATGGTATTATGGTTTCAGCACTGGCTGCAACCTGAGGAGAAACCTGTTGGGAACTGAATACTAGTTACAGACTAAGGTGACACCTAGAGGTTTCCCAGATGACCTGCCTGTTCTTTTATTGTTTGCTTGGATGGACTGCAGTGACATCAGTAATTGCACAGGCTCCTGCTCCCTTTAGCTACTCATACTTCAGGACCTGGGCATCACTGGCAAATTCTAACTGCCCTTGAGAGGTGCTGGTGAGCTGTCCTCTTGAATCACTACAGCCCTTCTGGCAAAAGTGCTAGCACAATGTGATTGAACATGGAGTTCTGAGATTTAGATTGATGACAGTGAAAGATCAGTTATGTATTTCCAAGTCAGGGTGGTGTGTGAGCCACATTCTCTTGTAATCACATAATTATGTGGCTGCTTAGTTGAGTTTCTGGTCACTAGTGGCTCCAGGATGTTGTAGGTAGTTATATCTTCTCTTGTTGAAGATGGTTTTTTGCCAAACATGTTTGTGGCATGTCACTTGCCACTAATAAGCCCATTCTTGTATGTTGTTCAGATCTTGCTGACGATTGGGACAACATTACCCTGAAAAATATTTACAGTAAAGTCCTGGGGCTGAGATGATTGTCTTCCAACAACTACAACCATCTTCCTTTTTGTGAACCATAACTCTAACCACTGAAGTGTTTCCCCTTATTGCCCAGTAAATTCAGTATTCTGAGGGCTTCTAGGTGCCACACAATGGTGTTTGGTACCCAGAACATTCACTGTCAACTCATAATGCTTTCTGCTCCAAGGCAGTGGAACCATCCTGGAGATCCCACTTGGCACAAGTTCTGCATTCCATAGATCTGACAGGCACACGAATGCAACAGCCAAAGAACATAATTAAAATACACAGTACTAATTTACTTCCCTCTTTACCTGCTCAATTGAACATATTGAATTTCTCTGCTATCTAAACAGACTGCTTGTTTAAACTCTCAGAACCTTAGTACTCCTTTTAAGTTCTTTCAGAAGTGAAATCGGGAGGCAGTTCAAAAGGAGAATGGAAATCTGGGAGTCCCTCGCCAAAGGCTGTAGATGCTGGGCCTGAACTGAAGGATTCAAGCTCAATCAGAATATGTAGGAATAGCAAGGGACAAGAGTAAAAGCAGGAAAGTGAAGCTGAGCCACAGATGAGTAACAATTTGCTTGAATGCCAGGTGGAGACTCGAGCATAGAATGGCCTCCTTTCTCTGTAGCTGTACGTCCTTAGCACATAAACTATGGTATTTTCCTTAACGAGTTTGGGTAGATTTTAACAAAGATATAACTGCAGTGTGATTACTTTAACTGTTTACTGCAAGATGTTTATAATACTGAGTATTTGTGGTCTATTTCATTTCCAAAATGTAAACCACTGTTTCCTTGGCAACAATTCCACATAAATAAATGCTCCAAGCCATCTGATGGAGCTGATATGTGGTGAGTAACACTCATGCCACAGCAGTGCTAGGCAACAATCTCTCCAACAAGAATGAAGCTACCTACTTACCCTTCATATTCAATAGCATTACATTATTGAGTCTTCCAGCATCAACATCCTGGGACAAAAACAGGAAATATTGGAAGAACTCAGTGTCTGAAGAGAAAGAAAGGAATTCATTTTTGGGTCAGGAGCTTTCCTCAGAACTGGTTTCTCTTCCCACAGGTGCTACTTGACTGGCTGAGTTCTTTCAGCATTTCTGTTTTTGCTTCAGATCCCAGTAGGCGCAGTTTTATTCATCCTGGGGTTCACCATTGATCAGAAATTCAACTAAGCCACCCAAATAAGTCCCATGGTTATAAAAGCACCAGCACTCTGGAGTCTTTCACCATCTTCAAGGCCCAAGTCGAGGGTGTGAAGGAATACTTGGATAAGTGTTGAACCTCAACACCATCCAGGGCAGAACAATCCACTTGATCAGCTCCACATCACCCACCTTGAATGTCTGTACCCAACTGCAGTGATGCAGTGTACCCCATTCAGAGAATGAACTTCAGTTACTCACTGAGGATGCTGTGTGATCCCAACCACCTCAAAGGATGAGGGCAGCAGGTGCATGGGAATCCAGTCACAGGTAGGCTCCTCTCCAAGTCACACACTGTCCTGATCGGGAAATTTATCTTTGTTTCTCCATTGCTGCTGGGTCTACATCCTGGAACCCCCTTTAAAATCATTCTATAGTAGTACCTGCACTGAGAAGGACTGCAGCCGTTCAGGAAGGCAGCATTCCACCATCTTTTCTAGATTAATTATGACGGGTAACCAATGCCCATCCTGAAGCATAAAATCAGATCTTAAAAAATAAATATTTTAGAAGTATCATCTACCTGTTTTATATGTAATGATTTTTCTGTCACTCCATTCTCTAGCAAATTCAAGGTCAGGCTCCAAAGTCAGAGACAGCCCCTGTCAGTGATGCATCACCTCTGTTCTCCTTCCCTGGTGCCTGCTGACGCACTGGTTACAGTAGTTTTCACTAGCTGGTGCCCCCTTCCTAGACTTGATGGTAATGGGAGGTGGGGGCTGAGATATTCCATGGGTGAGATTAGGCCACACCACTACTGTGTGCCCACTGCTCCCTTGCTTGGGAGGGGGCATGGCAATAGAGCATTCCCCCTTCCTTTGGGAGAAGCTTGCTCTTTGTTTCCTTGTGCTTTTATAACCCCTGGTTATAGAAGGTAAAGTGGCCAGATTAAAACCTTATAAATTTAACTTCTTATGTCCATGGCTTTTCAAGTGAATGGGGTTGGGTCATGCTTTTGCCCCTTTGACATAAGATTTCACTCTCTCTTCAAAAACATGATCCCATACACGCTGGAAACTTTGACCTGATCTGCCCTCTCAGGGATTGCATAAGATGATTGGAAGGTACGTGCCTTTTGATCCAAGCTCAGGGACTTCCACCGAATTTACTTTGGACCAGAGGCCAGAGCTTTTTTTCAGGCTGGACTCCAGGTGGCTTCATGAAGCAGTTTAAGGGCATGGGCACTGAAAGATCCTTCCGTGAATGCCAACCTAGTCAACCAGTAGAGTTGCTGACTCACATCTCCATCCTAACCTCCAGTGCCCTCTGTGTGGAGTTTGCACGTTCTCTCAGCGACTCTGTGGGTTTCCTCGGGATGCTCCGGTTTCCTTCTTCATCGCAAAGATGCTTTGCTCGATAGCTGTCGATTGCCCCCGCCGTGCAGGTGAATCTGTGGGATTAATAAAATAGGATCAATGCAGGATTGGTGTAAATGGATGGTTGAGGGTCATGGTGGGTCAAAGGGCCTGTTTCCGTCCTTTAATACCCTGTGACTCTCTACTTCCTCCCAATGTTCTGTCCAACATGGTGCATGTACAGAACAATCTCTGAGCAAGAGATTTATTGCACTGAGAACGAAATTTACCAATGTCCGAAAAGTTATTGGACATTCGAATAATTAAATCTGTCAGGACTGAGGCCAACAGGGTTGCCAGCCAAGTATCAAGGGATATGGAGTGATGTTGGCAAGAGTGTGGGGTGCGGGTAGGGTATCTGAAATATCTGTATGTTGGAAGTGGACTAAGATTGGTACACACCTGCTTTCTAGTCTATGTTCCTTTGCACAAAGTTGAAAGTAAGGTTATTCTCAAGTACATATATATCACCATATACGACCCTGAGATTCACTTTCTTCTGGGCATACTCAATAAATTCATAAATAAAAAAAATAACCATAACAGAATCAATGAAAGACCACCCCAACTCGGCGTTCAACCAGTGGGTAAAAGACAATAAACTACAAATACAAAAAGAAAGAAATAACAATAATAAGTAAATAAGCAATAAATAAGTAAATCATTCTCCCATCAAAACTACATTCTGGGCCCTTCTAACTGAATGTTACCTGTTCACTGATACGAAAAATTCTCAATTTCCGTATCCATACTATTAATAAGTGTTCAAAATTCAAAACTTTTTATTATCAAAGTACGTATATGTTACGATATACTATCTTGAGATTCATTTACTTGCGGCATTTACAGGAATAAGTACAATAGAATTTATGAAAAACTATTTGTAAACAGACAAGGACTGATGAACAACCAATGTGCAAAAGAAGACACACTATGCAAACAAAAAATAATCCCAAGAACGTGAGTTGTAAAGAGTCCTTGAAAATGATTCTGTAGGTTGTAGAATGAGTTCAGAGTTGTGGTGATTAAAGTTATCCATGCAGGTTCAAGAGTCTGATGGTTGTAGGATAATAACTATTCCTGAACCTGGTTGTGTGGCTGTACCTCCTAATGGCAGTAGTAGTAGTAGATAGAAGAGTGATGAGATGAAGAGGTTAGTACCCAATTGGAACTGCTGTAAAATAGCACTTGTTTCACCATTCAGGAAACACTCCTTTTATCTTAGCTCCTCCTCACTACCAACCAGTTGCTGATCTGTGTCTTATCTATCTTCAGTTCTGAGGATTTTCTCTTTTGATTTTAATGGCTAAGTTGCCAAACTAATATCCAGATATTTGGAAAGGTGAGCTTGAATCTACAGTGGCAGCTGGTGAAATTCAAGTCCATGAAGTTATAACTGGAATAAAAAGCTGGTATCCGTGAAGTTCATAGAGTCATACAGCACAGAAACTGACCCTTTGGCTGACCTTTGTGGCCATCTACATTAATCTCACTTTCTTGCACTAAGACCATGAAACTTCTGCATTGTCTTAAAATTTCACCTCGTTTACTCTTTCTGATATCCTTACATGGTCCGACCTACTTGTGATTCCAAATCAAAGCAATCTAGTTGATTCTTGTGGCACTGAAATAGTCTATTAAGGCAATTCAAGAAGGGAAAGTAAATGCTGTCTTGACAGAAACCCACACAATCTGGACAAGTAAAGTGCAAAACAGCTTGCATAGACAACATACACAGCTACTTTCCTCTGGTGACCTTCTCTGAGGGCTATGGGTGAGGGAGTCTTTATTGCCTGCATTCTCCTATGTTGGTTCAGCCCCCTGTACTATTGTGCACTGAAGGTAATCTAACGGGCTCAGTACCCCTCCAAAATAAAAAAAACTGCAGATTCCGGAAATCCAAAATAAAACCAGAAAATGCCGGAAAATCTCAGCAGGTCAGGCAGCATCTGGTGAAAGAGAAAGCAAGTTAATGTTTCAGATTGGAAACCCTGTGTCAAAAAACTAAAGGTTGAGCTGAAAGGCTAATGAAAACCTCAGCAACATGTACTTTGACCCAGTTTCAGTTCAGCTTTTCCACGCCAATTACTCTGCTATTTGACGTCAAGCTCTAACCTGCTGCATGCGCCTTCTCTTTTTACTTGCAACTTATCTGATCAATTTGCTTCCCTTTTCATAGTCTCCGTCTGCCTTCACACACCTTCACTGGTTGAAAGGTCAGGGTGGATTATTATCCACAAGGCAATGCCAAGTGTCTGACAGCACGAACGGGATGAGTCTCCTCCCTCTGTTTCACTCTTCCCACCCACCCCCACCCCTCACCATTACAACTAGAATTCAGTAATCAGGCAGTTCTACTCTGTCGGACCTCCCAGAATACCCACTGCCTTTATATGTGTGATCAGCACAGCTTGCTGATTTGAGACTGATCGTTTCTTATGTTCACATGGCTGCTTGAGGGAAGTTGCTGTGCGCAGAAACAGAATCTGAATCAGGTTTATTATCACCGGCATGTGTCGTGAAATTTGTTAACTTAGCAGCAGCAGTTCAATGCAATACATAATATTGAAGGAAAAAAAAGTAAAAATAAATAAATAAGTAAATCAATTACAGTATATGGATATTGAACAGATTAAAAATCGTGCAAAAACAGAAATAATATGTATTAAAAAGTGAAGTAGTGTCCAAGGGTTCAATGTCCATTTAGGAGTCGGATGGCAGAGGGGAAGAAGCTGTTCCTGAATCGCTGAGTGTGTGCCTTCAGGCTTCTGTACCTCCTACCTGATGGTAACAGTGAGAAAAGGGCATGTCCTGGGTGCTGGAGGTCTTTAATAATGGATGCTGCCTTTCTGAGACACCACTCCTTGAAGATGTTCTGGGTACTTTGTAGGCTAGTACCCAAGATGGAGCTGACTAGATGTACAACCCTCTGCAGCTTCTTTTGGTCCTGTGCAGTAGGAATGGCTGCTGCATTCTGTTACTACAGCAGCAACCACACTTCAAAAGCACTTGGCACTCAAGAACATGGCAACTTAGCAGATCTATCGTTACATTTATTGTAATTGCTCTGCTCTTTCAATCACAATTCTAAGACTGTAAGAATTACTAACAACATTCTCTTAAATCTGCTTACAGGTCTGGCAACCTTCCACTATAACTGTAACACTATGTTCTACATTCTGTTTTGTTTTGCCTTTGCACCACCTTGATGTACTGATGTAATGAATAATCTATCTGGGTGGCAACAAACACAAGTTTTCACTGTATCTCAGTACATGTTACATTAATAAACCAATTACCACCCAGAGGTGGTGAATATTCAGGGAGCTGCCCTTTATGAGTAACTACAAGCTGAAAATGATGGAAATGAATTTAGTAACCCTGACCAGAAACAGCTGGAGACACAAATAATTGGAATATGTGCTGATTGCTCCCAATAACATCGCCAACTTTGCCATGAAGTGAAAACTTTGAGAAACTTCTACAGATGCACAGTGGAGAGTTTAATCCTGTTGCATCACAGCCTAGTATAGAAACACCAATGTCCAAGAATGGAAAAGGATACATAAAATAGTGGATATAGCCCAGTCCACCACAGGCAAAGCCCTCCCCACTACTGAGTACATTTACATAGAGCACTGCCACGAGAAAGCAGCATCCATCATCAAGGACACCCATTATTCAGGTCATGCTCTCTTCTTGCTACTATCATTGGGTAGGAGGTAAAAAGGCCTTTGGTCCCACACCACCAGGTTCTGGAACAGTTATTATCCTACAGTTTCTTAAGGGTGTCATAGCCAGGAGGTGGTAATAGCAATAAGCCCCCACTACCTATTAAGTGCTCCCAATGCCTTACATCTCAAATAGGCTCTGATAACCAAGTTAAAGCCCTGGCCTTCTGGTGTGGCTTAGCTACTAAGCCTAGCAGATCTGCTTCCATTGACAGGAGAAGGGGCAAAGGTGGGTGAATGGTGTCTTAAAAGCAGTCACTTCGAGCAGATGGGGCTCATCATCTGTGGTTGGCAGCTCACTTAGGAGAAGGAAAACTCTGATCTCAAACCTCTGCTGCCTTGTGGTTATACCCACTCACAGAAAAATCTTTGGGAGAAAAGTCTGAGGAAAAATCCAGAGCTGGAGTCCCTAAGGTAGTCCTACGTTGAGTTCAATGGTGACTGACAACTCCTGTGATGCCGCTGGTGCCAAACTGCATCGGTCCTTTGGATTCATCTGCTGTGTGGAGAGGGGGAGCCTATTGCATAGGCAACAGTTTGCTATGCAATTCATACTTCCGTGGTTTATATATCATGTAGACAGCTGGGATGCAATATCCATGGGCGACCCTGACCAGTGCAGGGCCTCAATTACCCTCCAGCCATTTGCCGGGGTTGACGCCATTTACCGTTATGAACTGATTCTACAACCCACAGACTAGCTTTCAAGGACACTCAGCAACTTTATTTTTATTTGCACAGTTTGTCTCCTTTGCACACTGTTTATGTATAGTGTTTTGAAAATCCTATGGTGTTTCTTTTTTCCCTTTAAATGCCTGCACAAAAATGAATCTCAAGGTAGCATATGGTAATATACAGTATATACACTTTGATAATAAATTTACTTTGAACTTTGAAGGGAACTCAGTCCTAGACAAGATCAGTGCTTGTATATATGTCTGAAACTGGCACAGCAGGTTCAAAAATCTGTGGATTTGTGGACTCAAGACAACTGACAATTGCAAGAATGAACCAGGAACTTTAAATATTAAAATTCACATCACTTATGTGCGCAGTGGGCAAAGTACTGAATGATGTGTTGCTGCTGTGGAATACCTTGCCAAGGTCAAGGTTGACTTAATGTTCTAACAAGAGGGTGGGCTGCTGCACCTCCACAGTTATTAGAGGTGCTACAAAGTTGTCAGTACAGCTGGGGGGTGGGGTAACTACTGTTGTACATCTGGCCTTTGTATCCTGCTCTGAGGAGGCAACTTCTCAGTCACTGAAACCAAAGAGATGTTTGGTGGGAGTCTCTTTGTGGTGGAAGTAGTATACCAAATACTCCATTCTGGCTAATCAATGACCCACATGGAGTGGGCAGCTAACCATCCACCTGTAGCTCCCACTACTGCTGGCAATGTCCTAGCTGATCACATTGGCTGTTGAATTCAACTGCATTGTCAATGTGACTGGACGTTCTAGCAGTGCTGACAGGAGACTGGCGAAGATGGTGGAGGATTACAAATACCTGGGGATACGAATTGACAATAAACTGGACTGGTCAAAGAACACTGAGGCTGTCTACAAGAAGGGTCAGAGCTGTCTCTATTTCCTGAGGTGACAGAGGTCCTTTAATATCTGCCGGACAATGCTGAGGATGTTCTACGAGTCTGTGGTGGCCAGTGCTATCATGTTTGCTGTTGTGTGCTGGGGCAGCAGGCTGAGGGTAGCAGACACCAACAGAATCAACAAACTCATTTGTAAGGCCAGTGATGTGGGGATGGAACTGGACTCTCTGACGGTGGTGTCTGAAGAGAGGATGTTGTCCAAGTTGCATGCCATCTTGGACAATGTCTCCCATCCACTACATAATGTACTGGGTGGGCACAGGAGTACATTCAGCCAGAGACTCATTCCACCGAGATGCAGCACAGAGCGTCATAGGAAGTCAGTCCTGCCTGTGGCCATCAAACTTTACAACTCCTCCCTTGGAGGGTCAGACACCCTGAGCCAATAGGCTGGTCCTGGACTTATTTCCTGGCATAATTTACATATTACTATTTAATTATTTATGGTTTTATTACTGTTTAATGATTTATGGTGCAACTATAACGAAAACCAATTTCCCTCGGGATCAATAAAGTATGACTATGACTACGTCCTCAGTTCTGTGGGATTGGATGGGTCCATACCTGCTGGAAGTGTACAAACCTATGTTCTAACTGGCAGCATGTCAGAATCTACATGGAAGGACATCATCACTGTCATCCACAAGCAGAGAGGAGAGAGGTCAGACTTTAGGAATCAGAGATCCACTCGCTGTTGAATGTGAAGAACAAATTTCACAACATATGCCAGTGATATTAAACCTGATTCTGATTCTGGGTTAGAAGGTCACAGAGACCAAACCTATGGTGTACTCAGCAGGATTATCTCTGACAGCCTTGCACTGCTCAGGGATACCATCACCTTTGTGTGGCATCAGGAGATGGACTTTGACAGGATATTGCACACGACTGTGAGGAATTGGATACTGGTAACACAATGGGTGGGAAACAGATAGCTTCCCCATCAAGTCTGGAGTCTACAAAGTTGCCTATTTTCCTGTTTTGTTTGTGTGTTGTATAGAAACTTTTGCTGAATCTATCAGGGAGGACCCTAAGACCCTAATACTAGGAAATGGGCACATTCATATCAAAACCATGCTGTACATGGATGATGTCATCATCTCCTGCTCAGATCCACAGTCAGTACACAGATGGATCTGTGACAGGTTTGAGTTGGTATTGAGGGCCAGAGTTGACCCTGGAAGAACGAGGCCATGTTCTTTGACATCGGGACCAACTGAAATGATTGAAACATACAGTGAATGTGTCATTTGTGATAACAAGCAACACAGTCTGAGGATTCGCTAGGGGCAGCCTGCAAGGTTCACCATGCTTCCAGAGCCAATGTTATACTTCCCCAATATTCAACAGAACAACATGCAGTCAATATACAAGACAGACACTACAACAGCAAAACAAACTCCTTCCTACCCCCGACCAAACCACCCAGTTTGGGGTACCTGGCTTCTGAACCCGTTGTTTGGGCCTTCAGTTGCAGGACAGGCCACCTTCGGGCCTCTAACCTCAGCCTGGAATTGCTGACCTCGGACTTCCGACATCCAGACTTGCCAATTGACCTTTGACCTCGGGACTTGCTGACTGACCACTGTCCCAGGACTTGCCGACCTTGGGGATCAATGGCTCTCATCCTCAGGTCCCACCCTAAGTGCATAAAACCAGAGTGCACAAGCACCATGTGTCACTACATGCTGAGGTTCTATCTGTCCTTGCTGCTGAGAAGGATGGGCCCTCGAGAGGGTTGTGATGAGGGTCATCTCACCTACCCCTTTGTGGACTGTACATTTGCAAAGATGGTCTTGAAACAGATGGAAGGCTCACCTCAAGCAGCTGTGTAACAGATCTCTGATCTTCAAGCTCTTCTCAGAAACACATACAGAGATAAACAAAATGCTGTTGGACAATCATCAACTCAGTAAAAGTTGCCCTTTGATCAGACTGAAACTTTACTGGTCTTCTGGTACAATGTCATGTCTGTAAGGGAAGACTGCTTACTGGCACATTCCAGGCTGCAGGGGTATGTGCTGAAGACACACTGAAGTCCAGGGAAGCTGATGCAAAAGTTTTGTGGAGAAGTACCACAATCTAGGCTCCTTCTGCCATTAGACATTGGAAGGGTAAGCCCAGCGTAAAAGTTGCTCAAACACTTGAAGTTTGTATTGCCCTGAAAGGTCACATGAATGGCATGATACCTTATATGTAGAATGTTCTCATACTCAAATGTACAGACCTGAGAAGACTGTGAATATGCTCTGAGCATAAAGAAAGCCATGCACTTTTTCTGTTTTTCTTGTATATATTTTCAATGAATAAAGTTTATATTTTCAAATAAAAGAAATGTAGTCAGACAGAGAACTGCTGGACTGCCAACAAGGAAGGTGGGAGAACACTGGACATACACAGTGTATTAGCTGTGATGTGTTACTGAGTGATAGTGCGAAGGATCTGGAACACTCCGAACAGTTAAAGGAGTGCGCGGTGGCACAGGGATGGCACAGTAGTGCAGTTAGTAGACCTGCTGCCTCACATAACTGCGCACATAAGACAATAATACATTGGAGTAGAATTAGGCTATTTGGCCCTTGAGCCAGCTCTGCCATTTTCCTGCCTTCTCCCTGTAATCTTTGATACCGTCACTAATCAAGAATCTTTCAACCTCCGCTTCAAGTATACTCAATGACTTGGCTTCTATAGCCACCTGCGCCAATGAATTCCACAGATTCACCACCCTCTGCCTAAAAAAATTCTTCCTCATCTATTTTCTAAAGGGATGTCATCCTATTGTGAGACTGTGCCCTTTGGTCCTAGACTCTCTCACTATTGGAAGCATCCTCCCCATGTTCACTCTGTCTAAGCCTTTCAATATTTTGGAGGTTTCAATAAGACCCCTCCCTCATCCTTCTAAACTCTAGTGAGTACAGACCCAGAGCCATCAAATGTTCCTCATACTTTAACCCCTTCATTCTGGGGTCATTCTCATGAACCTCCTCTGGACCCTTTCCAATGCCAGCACAACTTCCCTAGACAAGGGACCCAAAACTGTTCACAATACTCCAAGTGTGGTCTGACAAATGCCTTATAAAGCCTCAGCATCACATCCTTGCTTTTACATTCTTGTCATCTCAAATGAACCCAGATCTCTGGTATTGCGTGGGTGAAAGCTGAACATTCTTGCTGTGACTATACATTTCTTCAGGTGCTCCAGTTTCCTCCATTTGATTGCTACTGTACACACTAGGACTTCAAAACATCTTCAGTGAGGTATCTCTGCATTCTGCTGAGGCCACTGGAGATACCTTCATTGATTCACCAAAAGTTCCCTGTTTAAATATGTGAAAACAGAAATGTATCTAGTCATACTGTACCCTAAGTTCCATAAGGAACTTTTACAATTATAAACCACAGCGAAACCATCTGCCTCATTGATCTGCTTTTTATTTTAATTTGATTTTAGTGATACAGCATGGAGGAGATCTTTCTGGCCCTTTGAGCAACCCCACAACCCTGATTAACCCTAATCTACTCACGGGACAACTTACAATGACCAATTAACCTAGTCGTCTTTGTCTTTGGAAAACGAGCTGGTGAAAAGCCAGTTGGTTGCTCGTCTCCTTAGAGTGTGACCAATCTATAGCAACGCCATGAAGTGATACATTACAGGACAGCATCAGCATTTTGACTGTACCATCATGAACTCAGCAGTAATCACGTTGACTCCTGGAACTTTGCTTCCTGTTTCCTTGTTCACTTCCTCTTTGTCATGATTCAGAAACCCATTTAGAGGTCCTTTACTTAAAGATGGTGAGAATGTTCCTACATAGACCATCAACTCAGTCAAATGGTTGGACCAGGTGAGTCCAACACTACTTGGTCTTATCCACAATGTATGGACTTCTTCAGAATCTATGTTATAGCCACAGTTGGCTACTTCTGAGGCAGGAGATGCACATTTACCTTTTCTCATCCTTGCTTTGGCCTCTCAGAATCAAAGTTAACTCTTTAGGTTCTTCTTGTATTGTTCATCTCTCTTTACACCTAGTGCAATGTTATCTAGCTAGCTTTTGATGTCTGGCAAGCTATCATCAAATTGTCCATTGCCCTCTTGGAGATTGCTGGAGCTGATATTGTCCCAAAGAGAAACTTGTTGTACTGGTTAGTTTTTTTGAATATTCCTTTGAACCTCTGTCCCTCAATCTGCCATGATATTTCAAAGGTTATGAAGATACGTTCCCCACTTCGAAGGGAAGTCATCAGTCAGAGCTATGGGCTATCTGTCCATCTTTGGTTTTCTGTTGATCATTAACTAAGAATCTTCCCAGATTCTAAAGGTAACATTAGTTTTATTTATAGGAACAACTGGAGGAGCCCAAACAGTAAAGTCAACCTGCTCAATGATCTTTATTTCCCGTGGCTTCTCCAGCTTTTCCTCAACCTCATCCTTTACAGTGAGGTGCAGGCTGTGTTTTGAAGGACCAAGGTATAGCATTTCCGTCAGATGAGCTTAACAAAAAATGGAGATACTTCTCAAATAGAGCTGATGCAGAAAGTGCCTTCAAGCTCTTGTTCTCTCCTCAATTTAGCTGTGTCTTTGATAATCAGATCTGGCATATCAAACTGGACCCTTGATTTGGAATAATCAGAAGAAGGAGCTTGGCTTCACTCCGGTTTCAAGTATCCCTATCACCTCTATGCTCTCCGCATTGTAGTTATGAAGGATGGCTGGAGACTCCTTAGCTTCACTGTATTGTCTGAACAATTTTGCTTAAGTTCCTACACACACATCACCCCTACTGCAACACCATTGTCATCTTCCATTGGTTCTCTTTTTCAATGCATACTGATGCACAGACAGGTTCAGTAGACTTTTGTCCTAATGTAAGCAGTCCATACAATCCATTGAGGTCAGCACCTTCTGCACCTTGTTCATGTGTATGATACCCTTCAGCTTACATTACAGTGTTTTGTGCTGCCAGTTATATCAGTTTGACATGGTGTTACTTTGCTTTGCAGCAAACTGTTCAGAGATGTCACTTGATATGATCAATATGGTGAACAGTCTCTGTATCTGTACTCTCCAGCCTGATATTGTTCTGCCACAGTGATAACATCTCCCCTTCAGGCTGTTCTTCCCTTTCCTGCAGAGGCTGAAGAGTTGGACCCCAATTTGTGAATACACTCTCTTGTCACTGGGTGATCTGGCAAACCCTGCACTTGCTTGTCTGAGATTCCATTGCCCGGACAATGTCAACTGGTTGCTTGAAGCTCATTTTCTTCTCACTCAGCAGCACCCTTTACGTGCACAAATCATAGATTCCACAAACTATGTGATCCCACTAAACTTCCTCAAAACCTCTATTAAACTTGCCATGTTCAGTTATCTGCCTCAAATCTGCAGTTGGATCACATTGCTGGTTGTTTGAGTTTGCGATGGTCTTGAACAACAGGGCTTGGGGTGGGGCATTTCTCTGGATCCCACTGACCAACTCTACAGATGTCTTTTGCCCTGCAATGCCTCGAGACAGCAAGGTTCTGATCAACATATGGTTTAACAGGTTAGAGCAAAATGGACTTCTTCTTTCCTGAGTTGTCCTCTACAGTGAAAAGTTGGGAAGCTTCTATCTCAGCAGCATTTTCCTACCTTTCCTCATATCCCTTAATTGTCTTGATACCCAGAACTTATTCCAACTCTATTTTGAATGAACTCAATGACTATGGCTCCACAGTCCCCTGAGGTAGAGTATTACAAAGGTTCACAACCCTCTGGTGGAGAAATTTCTCCTCATCTCAATTCCAAATGGTTTATCCATTATTTTGAAATTGTGACTACTGGTTCTAGACTCCTCACCTAGGGAAATGTCCTCCCTTCATTCATCCTGTTACCAGAGCCAACTCTTTCCAAACTCTGAGATGCAGATCATCAGGTTCTTTCACCAAAGTTCAAAGTGCAAGGAGATTCATCTCTTTACAGGCAGCCATAAAACAAGGAAACCAAAAGAACCCATAAAAAGAAGACCAACAAACACCCAATATGCAGAGAGAGAAAAAAAACAAATTATGCAAACAATAAAAGTAAGCAAATAGCACTTAGAATGAAAGTGAGTCCACAGACATGAAGACCAGAGTAGCCGGGCAGGCCTCAGTTCAGCATGTAGTGCAGTAAACATTACGGAGCCCGCAGACCCAAAGCCTGGAGCAGCCAGAGCAGGCCAGGGCCTGAGCCTCAGCCTCAGCATAGCGAAGAGTGGAATAAACGTTGCAGAGCGGTGAGCAGAACCGGCCCAACCCTGGCCTCTACCTTTTCAATCCATCTGGTCCGGCGTTTAAATCGTCCGAGCATCAGGTCACTCCTCGTTCTACGACCTGAACCCTGTTGCATCAATGCACTCTGGGCCTGGACCCCACTGGCACATTTCAGCCCGTACCCAACCTTTCCAAATTGGCCAGGAGCTTAGATCAATCAAACTTCGCTTTTGGTTTAGGTGGATGAGCCACAAATCTGCTTCTCCTCTGCTCTGCTCGCCCCGACTTCGCCTCACACCCACATGCTTCGACCTTTGACCACCTCCACTCACCTCATTTACCACAATTTTTCACAGAAAAAGTAGTATTAATAAAGTAAGTTGAATTTCTTGTTTCGTTAACTTCCAGTAAGTTGTTGCTCACCTTCAGCAGTGTCATCTTAAACTGGTTCTAGAATTTCTCCAGTTTAGTTTTGAGTAATATTTCTTTCAGTCCCTCGGTATTGCTTTACCCATTGTTCTCTAGCATAAGAAATGTAGTTCCACGATTGACTTTTCAAACCTTTGACAATCTGACTGGCATTTACTCCATTTTGAATTTCATTTCCATGAAGGTACACAGTGGCCACAGTGTGTGAGCTGGTTAATTGTTGTGTTGCTCACAGTCCTAAAGAATTCTGGCCTCATTTCCCAGAAGTTAACCTCTAAGATGGACTTGCTGCACCTACATCAGGGTTGCTGTCACCCACTCTCTTCCACTGCACCTCTCTGTTGTTTGCTTTCTGTGAGCTCTAATGAGAGTGTTGGGGGAGGATTAGTTTCTAAATATTTAATGCCTCCATCAGTGGTGCATCTTTAGGGAAAGCACAAAAATATGAAAGGCTGTTGATTGTTATGCAATGAATTTAAAGTTGGGTAGTGAGCAGCCAGTGTCAAAGTGTTGAGGGAAAGGTGATATGGGACGTAGGTAGTAAAGGTGATGAACATGCAGTGTTTATCTTGTGTGGCGGGGGGTGGGGTGGGGAATGACGAAGAAGAAAGACAGATAATTGGCAGGGTGTTGGGAAGAGGGAAGATGTATAACAACGTAGGTAGAAAAAAATAGATAAGAGTAGTACATTCAGTCTCATTATTTCAATAAGATTATATTTCACTTTAGCACCACTCCCCACATTAACCTCATATCCCTTGATTCCCATAATTAATTAAAATGACATAAGTCACTCCCTTAAATGCAATGAGTACCCAGGCTTCCTTAGCCCTTTTGGTCAGAGAATTCCAAAATTTTAACTGTCCTCTGGGCAATGAATTACTTCTTACCCCAGTCCGGAATGGCTAACACCGTATTTTGAAATTATAACCTTTGGCTCTGAACAATTCAACTATGGAAATATTATCTCTGCATTACTTTGTCAAACTCTGTACCAAATTTGTGAGTTATTTTGAAATCACCTCTCTAACTCCTGAACTCAAAACTGCACAGGCTGACTCTGCTTGATGTCTTCTGACACAAAAAACCTGCTGTCTCCAAAATCCATGTCACAAATCTTTGCCTCTATCTCCCTCTCAGTCACTTGTATATCCTTCCTTAAGAATGCAGACCAGAGCTATACAAAATATTCCAGATTCAGTGTCACCAAGTTTCTGTATAATTGGAGTAAGATAATTTTATTTGAAAGATACTGAAGTTCTCTTGCAATCAAGTCCAACTCTGCATGCTAACTTTGGTGATTCTTTTACAAGGAAACACAGGTCCCTCTGAGCACCCACCTTATTCCTAATCCTACTATTTAAAAATAATGTCTTTCCAGTTATACTTTCAAAGGGGAATACCTCACATTTTACACTTATTTTCCATCTGCCGTGTCTTTGCCCATTCTCCTAATTTGTCTATATCTGTCAGGCCCGCACAGGCAGGCACCTCCCAGTCTCTACCCAGCTAACAGGAGTCACTTGCCATTCATTTCCAAATCACTCACAGCCTATTTAAACCCAACTCTCAACCACAGTCCTTGTTTACTCATCGAATCAGCCAATCTCAACCAGTTACTCCTAGCCTTCGGTAACCTTGTTGCCTGTGGTGTTTAGTACTTTTTCTTTCTTGTTTTCTGGTTCCTCGTGGCTTGCTATTTTGCAGTTTATTATTAAAGTTCACCGCTCAATTGTCTCCGCTGCTCTGCATTTCGGTCAGGCCTTTCCTGACAGGATGGGTGAACCAGTGATTAACCCAGTGGAGTTTGCTTGCCTAAAGGGAGTCATCCATTGACATGAGCACATGAGCCAGAAGTAGCAGGAAATCATTGGCCATCTGTTCGCCACTCTCAACCAACTCTCTGTCTCTATATAGCAACCCTGTGTCAGTCAACTTCCTCCCTCGGAGCCCCGGATTCCAGTGCTTGAATGCTTCAACACATCCCCAACCTGATGCCGCAGCTTCCTGTCCCAGCGAGTCTTGCATTTGAGCTGCAGCCATCTCTGTATGTTATGAACTGAGCAAAGAGTGCCTTCATCATCTCCCTCTGAACTGGGAGAGCTCTGACCTGGGCTGCCACTAACTGGAACAATAAAACCACCGTTTGCAATAAATATGAGGAATTCACCGCTGAGATATGCTGCGTTTTCAACCATCTGGGAAATGGAAGGGGGGCAGCAGAGCGAATCCTTCATCTGCATCAAGGCTCACGCTCAGTGTTGGATTATACTGGAATTCAGGACCCTCGTGGCGGAGTGCAGCTGGAATATGGAAGTGTTGCTGGTCCACTTCTATCACGGTCTCTTGGAGCAATTGAAAGACTCATGAGGTACCCAGCAATCTCAAAGCCTCATCACTCTGGCCCTCTGTGTTGACAAGCATCTTATGAAACACCCCTCCAGATCACCAGACAGAACCTCAGTTCTGTTCCCAGAACTATTTCGGGCTGCAGGGTCCACATCAACAATGCCCTCAGGACTGTGCAGTTAGGGAGAGCTCCCTTAACCCCCCAAGAGCATGAGCATCAGTGAAGAATTTACTTGTGCACTTACTATGGAGCAGCTTCTTGGACTGAACTCTGTGTGTGCAGCTTGGACTCCCTGCCGAGCCTATCTCACACCCCATGTACATCACGACCATTGATGGCTAGGATGGTCAGAGCGCACACAAGTCCTGTGTACATGAGCATGGGAGAGCACTGCAAATCCATCCAATTCCTCCTGATTGACTCACACAACACATCTTGGGTTACCCCTGGCTCTCCACTCACGACCCTCACTTTGCCTGGATATCTGGTTCATTGCTGAGTTGGAGACCCATCTGCCTGCATCCTCTGTTGACTTCACCCCTTAAATCCATAGACGTGGAGGAACCCTTAACCTCACCAGATTCCCACTGGAATACCACAACTTCTCCATTGCCTTCAGTAAGAGGGAAGGTGGTTTCTGCCACCTCAGAAACCACCTCCTCCCTTGGCACCACTCCTTCCCAAGGTCGTCTGTTCTCCCTCTCCCCTCCTGAGATCCAAGCCATGAATGACAACATCACTGAAGTGCTACAGCACGGCTTCATTCAACCATCATAGTCCCCAGCTGGTGCAGGATTCTTCTTTGGCAAAAAGAAAGATGGCGTTCTTTGTCCATACATTGACTACCATGGACTCAAAAAAATCTGCATTAAGAATCACTACCCTCTCCCCTTTGATGGATAGCACGTTTGAAACACTCCATGGAGTCCAGATCTTCGCCAAACACATGCAACCCAATCCGCATCCGCCAGGGGGATGAGTGGAAGATGGCGTTCATAACACCCACTGACCACTACAAATATTTGGTGATGCATTTCAGGTTTTACAACAGTCCAGCTGTTTTCCAAGCCTTTATTCATGAGCTCCTCCAAGATATGCTACACAGGTATGTGTTTATCTACCTCATCGACATCCTCATCTTCTCCAAAGACCTCCAAGACCACATCTGAAGTCCGTTCAGTCCTTTAGCATCTCCTCGAAAACCAACTGTAATGTAAGTTAGAAAAATGCCAGTTCCACACCCCAGTTATTCCCTTCCTGGGGTACACATTTTCACCCCAAGGCATAACCATGGACCCAGAGAAAGTGTGCACCATTGTTGAATGGTCCCAACTGCAGTCCCTCAAACACTACAGCACTTCTTGGGTTTCTCCAACTTTTACCACAATTTCATCAAAATTATAGTTTCAAAATCACCAACCTCATGGACAACCTAGTCTGCTGCTGTGTACTACAGCTCAAGAGATGCTTCACCATCACTCACATTCTCTGCCATCTAAACCCTTCCAGACCTTTTGTGGTAGAGGTGGACGTATCTGATGTGGGCACTGGAGGTATCCTTACCCAGCAAGGACTGGAGGGGAAAACACACCCTTGTGCCTTCTTCTTGAGCAAGTTCAACTCCACACAATGTCATTATGGAGAAGGAGACAGAGAGTTACTCATCATCAAATGGACCTTGGAGGAATGGCGACATTGACTGTGAGTGAACGCCAAGCCCTTCCTGATCTGGACTGACCACCAGACCCTTATATCCCTACAACAGACCCATCAACTCAACACACGTCAGGTTCACTCGGCCCTCTTCATTAAACAATTCAACTTCATTATTTCCTTCCGACCCGGCTCCAAGAACACTAAGGCAGACCCCTGTCATGACAGTTTGACCCAATTGAAATGAAGATAAACCCTCAGCCAATCATTTCATCCTCTCAGATCCTCACCCCAATTGTCTGGGACCTTGATAGCCAGATTTGCCAGTGGGTCCACTCCTCACCACTCTTTGGCCATCCAGGCAAATGGCGAACCTTGGATTTTCAGTTCTAATGGCCCATAATGATCGCAGATGTACATCAGTTCTTCACTGCCTGCCCTCAATGTGCCCAGTACAGTTCCACCCAGCTGACAGGAGTCACCTGCCACTCATTTCCAACTCATCCCCTGCAGCCTATTTAAACCCTGCTCTCATCCACAGCCCCTGTTCACCTATTGAATTAGTGAGCCTCAACCAGCTGCTCCTAGCCTTCAGTTACACTGTTGCCTGTTGTGTTTAGTATCTGTTCTCTCTTATTTTGTGGCCTTCATGGCTTGTTATTGTCCTTGCAGCACCCCAAGAACAAAGCCTCCCAACCTGAAATGACTTATTTACCCAGGTCTTTATTTTTGTCTGTTAATCAATTCTCAATCCACACCAGGTTGTTACCTCCAATACTTTGTTTTGTTTTCTGTTTTTTTTATAATATTTTGCATAATATCTTATTGAAGACCTTTTGAAATTCCAAATATACCACATTGTTTGGTTTACCTTGATGTATTCTGCTAGTTAAAATGTCGGTAAACCAACAGATTTGTCAAACTAGTTTCCCATCCATAAATCTGCATTGACTCTCCTATTATTAGTTTCTAATTACATAAAGAAATGGAGGTAAGGGGAAGGGATGAGGTCCAGTGGTGAAATGGTGGGAGGAGGGGAGATGCAGGCTGATAGTTGCTTTCTGGAACAGATGCTGCTTCAAACCCACAAGCATTGAGACTTCCTTGTCTGCTCAGTCACTTAGGTTCTTGCTCAATGCTGATAAATGGATACTAAGTTTTATGAAGTCCTATATTTGTTGACTGGTGGTAAAACTAAAATTCTGTTTTATCATTCAGTACTGTATTGAGAAATAGGTTTTCGGAACCTGGAGAGAGAAAGAGGAAGAGGTAATTAGAAATGCTTTTTAAAAGAGGCAGCATCTGTTACCCAATTCACTGTTGGGAAACAGGTTGAAGATTTTAGAACCTGGGCAATAGTCAATTTTAAACTGCTATTAAATTCTTTGTTAATTATCTTTGCTCCCCTGTAAACAAATCCTTCAACTTTGTTTCATTCAATTATTTTTTGTTGTAGACTTTCCAAGAACTTAATATAATTTCAAAAGTCTGTTACAATGATTAGAATAATATTTGATTAATTTATGGGAAGTGAGTGTCACTAGCAAGACCTATCCCTAATTGCCCTTGAGAAGGAGGTGAACTGCTGTCTTGACAAGGGCTTACAGATGCTGGAAATTTGAACCAACGTACAAAGGCGCTGGAAAAATGTAGTGGGTCAGCAATGGCTATTTCCTCTCTTTTTTTCCAGTCCGGAGGAAAGGTCTCAACCCAACTGGACCATTGACGGTCCAAATCCCTCCATCCCACCTGATCTTCTGAGCTCCTCAAACCCTTTGTGTGTTACTGCCTTGGACGTCCCTAGTCCTTCTCTTGAAGATACTCCCACAGTGCTGCTGGGGAAGGAATTCCAGGATTTAGACCCAGCAATGAAGGAAGAATTGTAATATATTTGTACAGTATGTCTGAATGGAATGTGAATTGGAAGGGAGCTTGCAGGCAATGCCAGTTCAATGCACCTGCAGTTCCTATCCTTCTCTAACACATTGTTTTAGAAGATGCTGTGGAAGAGGTTATAGGTAGTAGACCTTAATTTATTCCCTCCATCACAGATGTACCTTAGTTGCTGCTAAGGTGTATCTGTGATTGAGGGAATAAATTTTTAAGAAGGTAGATGGGATACCAATGGCTGCATTGACTGGATGTTGTTGAATTTCTGGACAGTTGTTAAAGCTGATGGCAATAATTCTCACTTCAACTCTGTAGTGCTAGAAGCATTAGAAATGGAAACTTAAGCAGGAATAGTACATTCAAACACTCCTGATTCCTCCACTACTTAATCAATCAGGATTGGTCTTTTAACTCTGCATTACTTTACAAAACAAACTCCATATCCCTTGATTGTCTTAATATCTAAACATCTATTGACACCTTTGGGATGATTCACTCCCCTACCTCTGACCTGCACTAATTTGGAGTCCAGTTAAGTCATGACTCCAGGATACAAAATGCTGGAGGAACTCAGCAGGTCAGACAGCATTTATGGAAATGAGTAAACAGTTGACGTTTCAGGCTGAGGCCCTTCTTCAGGACTGATTATGATCATCCAATAAAGCTATGCCTCTAAATGTCAAGTGAAGTGGTTAGGCTCTCTGTTGTTGAATACAGGCATTACAGGCATTATTTGCGACGTGAGATGTGAATACTCCTGTTGGCAAGCAAAGCTGGAGTTCCTCCAAGGTTGTAAAATGCTGCTTCATTATTGGAGGAAGTGTGTGTGGAATTTAACACTGAACATTCTCTGTGAACATCACGACTTCTGAGGTGGTAAAGTAAGTCGATCAAAGGAACTGAAGATGCCTAGGCAGGAAGTATGACTCAGGCTGGAGAAGCGTACTCCTTCTGAATCTCATCGGCTTCAATGTTGGTTGGGTTCCTTGATGGTAGACTTAGTCAAGTATTGCTGTCATGTCAAAACCCAGCTATCTCATCTCAAATTTAGCTCTTCTGTCATATTATGACCAAGTTGGCATTGGTTTCTGGAGCCAAGTGACCCTCACAGACAGAAACTAGGCATCAATGAGCATGTTATTGCTAGGTGCCACTGGATGATGCTGTCTTTGATACACTCCATTACATTGTTGTTGAATGAGAGGGGACAGACTGGGGAAGGCTGAGGAACATACCAGGGAAATTTTAGAGTTACAAACAAACTGCTGGAGGAACTCGATGGGTCAAGCAGCATCAGTGGAAGAAAAAGGCTCATCGACATTCAGGCCAAGGCTCTGCATCGGGGCTGAGAATGTAAAAAGGAGACAGACAGTACAAAGATGGGAAGAGATTTTTGCAGTATGTTGGATAGATGCCAGTCTTATATGGAAACTGCTGACTTGAACATAGTTCTCCAAATGATGCCTGCCAGTGGCTTATAACAACTTAATATAACTTTCTAGTTTTTGTACTCCAGGCTCCTGTTAGAAAGCCAAAGATCCATGAGGTGTCTTAACACCCTTCTCAACAAGGACTGAAAATATTTCCCAATAAAATTGTTGCTCATGTGGCATTGAGAAAAGGAGCAGGAAATGCTGCTAAATATTCAGACTGTTTCAATTTCATGCCAATCTGAGCACTTATAAATTAACTACGCTTTCAAATAAATGGGTGCTGGGGTGGAGATACCAAAGAAGGTGTAAGGCACTCCTTCCCTCTGCTAGCTTGCAGGTCACCCTTGGGTAAGGTGTAGTACCTGCTTAGCCTCTGATCAGGGTCAAGTGAAGCCTTGGGAGCAGGTGGTGGATGGTTGTATGAGCAGCTGGTGCAGATCACAAGTCCTGGTTATGCGACTGCTGACACCAGGCAGACAATCTCTGAAGAGTATTGATAATGGCTGCAGTCACCCTACTTGTAAAGACACTGCCCAGAAGAAGGCAATGTAGAAAAAATTGCCAAGAACAATCACGGTCATGGAAAGGCCATGATCACCCACATCATACAAGGTGGCACGTAACAAATGAATGAACACTTTCAAAGCTAACCGTTTGGACAGGGAGACAATAAGAGACAGCACTCTGTAAAATTTGCTGGAATCGTATGAATTGATGCACGCGCAGGGGTGTCATCTCAGGGACAGGAACAGGAACAGGGTCATGACTGGGGTAGGTACAGGTGCAGGGTAGTGACTGGGGGTAGAGCCAGGACCATCCTGAGAGGGAGGCAGTGTTGCAATGAATGGTGATGGCAGCCCTCGATCAGTAGGAAGTGGGCCTAAAAAGAATCGGGGAAACTAAAACAAAAATAAGTAAAAGTGAACATTTCAGGAGAAGGTGTAGGACCTTTCTGATGTATGGGATATGGACAATGTTAAGCATGACACCAGGTTCTAAAAATTAAATTGTATTGCCTGTGTTTGCAAGGTTTTGAATATTGAGGAGTAATTGAATTAAGGTGTTTAGAAAGTTGAAAGGACTGGGTAAGGTTGGTGAGACATGAAGCCAGACTCTCTGTTGAGGGGATTTGACAACAGGGGCAAAGTCTTAAAATTGGACTCAGTTCAGGAGGAACACAGGATGGTAGATATTTGGAACTCCCCCTTCCCAAGAAGCTGTGGATTTGTGGGACAACTGAAATCCTCAAGGCTGAGGCCTTTTTAAAACATTTATTCAGTGGCTGTGGGCTTTGCAAGCTCAGCCAGCACTGCATATCCCCAGTTGTTCTTGAGAAGGCAGTGGTGAGCTGCCTTCTGGAACCACTACAGTCCCTGACCCAAATGATGGTGAAGGAACAGTGAAATATTTCAAATCAAGATGGTGTGTGGCTTGCTCGACAACCTCCACTGATGAGGCTGAGAAGGGTATTAAAGGGTCTTGGTTCAAACGTGGGCAATAAGTGAACCTTGATCTGATAAAATGGTGTAACAGCCTGAGGGAATGAATGGCCTATCTGTTTACACAAGGGAATTGTGAGGTGTGGAAGTAATGGCCACCATGTATGATTCCATAGGGAGACCCATCCTAGTAAATCTTATTTCAACTCAGAATCAGTAATTGAGTTAGATACTCCATTAAAAATACTTCTCAGTAACAAGGGAATTCCAATGTTGACATTCGTTGCATTCCATGCAATGGCAGCAGGCAGAACTCAAGCAGGTAATTTCCAGCTCGACCATGATTGAAAACACTTCTCTGCATCACAGGACAATTAATCTTTTGAGACTTCTTGAGTGGAGCTCCACCTGTAGGTGTAGATAAACATTTTACAAGGTTTGATTCCCTGCTGAATTAATGTGTGTTCTCAGGAGATTGCTAAAATCGAACAAAGCCCATTTGCAGAGTGTGAAAGCCAATATACACAAGACACAAAGAGCTGAAACCAATGTGTCTTTTCTTTGTGGAGACATGAGCGACTGCAGATGCTAGAGCCTGGAGCAACACACAAAGCACTGGAGAAATGCAGTGGGTCAAGCAGCATCTATGGAGGGAAAGGGACAGCTGATGTTTTGAGATGAAAAGTCTTGACCCAAAATGTTAACTATCCATTTCCCTCTATAGATGATATCTGACCCCTTGAGTTCCTCCAGCACTTTGTGTGTTGCCTCCTTTTAATTCCAGGATTTTATCGACTTGCTTGTGGAACTATCTATAAAGATTGTTGTTCATAACAGTGAGTTACAAGTCATAAACTTTAAAGAACTATCAGGCTTAAAGCAACAATTATTGTTCACAGCCAATGTTCCTTATACTGGACTGCTTCCCATTTTAACTGCCAGGACACGCACACTGAGTTTACATCCTCACAAGTTTACTACAACAAGTTTAAATGCTACCATAGCTGAGGAGGTGGAAGAGGAAGCTACATTTATGATATTTACATGTCTTTTGGACAGGTACTTGGATTTGGGAGATGAGGTGGGTTGTGGCTGGATGTGGGCCTAATGCAGACAGATGGGATTGGCGTACATGGACATCACAGTAGGTGGATGAGTTGGGTCAAAGGGTCTGTTTCTGGGCTATACAACTCCATGGCATCGTGTTACAACCTTGGTTAAGTCACGGCTGAAGTACCGTGTGCAGTTCTGTTCTACAACTCTATAGGAAGGATATGACTGCACTGAAGGGGTGCAGGAAGAGATACATCAGAATGTTGCCTGGTCTGAAGCATTTCAATTATAAGGAAATATTAGGTAGCCTGGGTTTATTTTCCCTGCAGCAGATGAGGCTGAGAGAGGTATACAAAACTATGAGAGAGGTAGAAAATAAAAATCTTTTCCCATGGTGTGGGTGTCCTTGACAAGAGGCTGTGGGTTTATGGTGAGAGATAGGAGGCTTAGCAGGGATCTGAGAAGGAGTTTTGTCCATACAGAAGACGCTTTGAGTCTGGAATCTCTGCCTGAAAAGGTGGTGGAGGCAGATACTTCCACAGCATTTAAGAACACCTAGTCAAGTTCTTGAACTTTAAGGCATACTCAAAAAGTTACAGGACTAATGGGATTAGTGTAGATATGTACAATGGTTAGCATGGGCGTGGGGGGTGGGGGTCTGAAGGGCCTGTTTCTGTGTTGTATGACTCAATGACTCCAAACTACTTTGTACCATCAACTGTGACCTCGGCAAAGGTATTGGCGGCACCTGCAATCAATTTGTAGATTCCTAGGTATTGTTGGATGATCCATCCAGTCTGGTCTTACTGATGGTGTCTCCTCAACAAGATCACATGTTGATTCTGCATCACTAGTTCTGGATGCACCGCAGAAACACCCTTCATCTCACAGTCCTCCTTGCTCTGCTCCTGGATATTTTGCACCATAAGCCACCCACAAGGAAATCTATTGCTGATCTTCTCTTGATAAATCCTAGTCTTTTGTATGCCCATAATACTACTTCTTTGCATCTACTGGCCAATCATACCAATCACCTATACCTGTCTGGACCATTGCTTGTAACAACTTCTTTAGATAGACTGCACAGAGCAAAAATTGATCTTAATTTCTCAATTGTATGGTCTGTAGTAGTGGGGAAGCACACATGTTGGACTTTTGGACAGTTTGAATGATTGTCAATTAGTATCTAAAGATGCTCCACTCCTTCTTCCATTTGCTGAATTGGACCCATTGGAATAAGCTTGCAGATCACTTCCATAATTAAAGTAGCGCTTTAGAAGTTTGTCTTAAACAGTCCAGATGCACTGTAAATTCTTTGGCTAGCTCTACATCTTCATTCACCCTGGACCAATATACTGTTTAAGTTCACTTAATTATGTTTGTACCACTGTTTCATTATCACTCCTTGTTTTCTCATTTTACTCTTGTTAATAGATCATTTGTATTATTGCAGTGAAACAGTATAATTTCTTCAGACTGAATCAATCTATTCACGAAGTATACTTCAACATTGAGTCCCTTTGTGCAGCTCCACCATTTCCTCTCCTGTGGAAGTAAAATCTATATAGTACATAAGTAACCTCTTCCTGGATGAAGCCATACGTGTCTTGATTAAACTTGACATTACTCTATTACAATCTTCCAAGCACTTCCCTGAGCATTTGGTTGTTTTTGCCATGGTTTCTGCCTTCCCAGCTCCTTGTCTTTTTATTTGAGTATTGAATCCTGACAGGATTTGTCATGATGCTGGGAGTTCTTGTTCCAAGGAGCCCAGGGATCTCAATCCAAATTGGAACTTTCCTCCAAATGCCCACACAACTTTATGGCCCAATTCTCCTTTACACAACAGCAATTATTGTATGAAAAGCTGCATTTCTTGACACATCAAGTCCAACTTGAATATTTCCTTTAATCTTAACTGGAGGCTATATTGTTTCAATGCCAGATTTTGAACACATAATAAACTCCAACCTCCAAATACTGTATTTTGTGGAGAAATAACTGCTTTAATTGGATAGATTTTGGAAGTGTTTGCCTCATGGCAGATAGAGACTCTGTTTAAGTAAACTGTTGCAAGTCCTGCCCCATTTCCAAACAAATATGGTTGATAAAACAAATTAAAATGAAGTCTTTTGTCTGTTCCTTCAAATGGAGTGGGAGGTTGGGAGCCAAAACAATGAGAGACTGAATCCAATGAGAGAATGATAAGGAGAAACCAGTTTTAAGATGGAGAGAATGATGAGGGAATTACAAAGCTTTGAACTCAGAAAATTAAGTTTATACTGTGGCAACAGATTAATAAAACACAAAGTGCAGATGTCAAAGAAATGAGGCACCATTGACAACTGAGATTCATTTTCTAGTGGGCATACTCAGTATACGTATAGAATCAATTAAAGACTGCAGCAACTTGCACACTTAACCAATGTGCAAAAGACACCAAACTGTGCAAATAAAAACAGAGAAATAATAATAGTAAAAAAGCAAAAAATATCGAGAACATGAAGAGCCCTTGAAAGTGAGCCCATTGGTTGTGGCAACAGTTTAGTGATGGGCAGGTGAAGTGGAGTGAAGTTATTTATCCCCTTTGGTTCAAGAACCTGATGGTTGATGGGGTAATAACCGTTCCTGAACCTGGCGTTGTCACTATGTTTGGATATGGCCCAAGTGCGGAGTGAGAGACACTGAAGTGGGTTGACATTTCACAGACTTTAATACGAACAGTGTTAAAGGGAAAAGAAAACAATAAACACTTAGGCCAAACAGGGCCATTAACTACGCTCTCGAATGGAAAACAAATCTTTCACTGCGGCTGAAAAGAACAACTAAATATTAAACGAATCCCGCTAGTCTTCAGAGTCAGTTGATTCGTCAGTCCAATTTCTTAGGCAAGACCGAATGCAGACAGGCAGTGAAGCATTGCTGTGCTGTGGCCAAGTCTTGACAAATACTACGACAGAATGGAGTTAATTACTGTTACAATGAAATAATTATTAGCTGACACGTGCATATTCACGAGCGCAATTGCCATATTGGCTGCGCTGCCGAATCCGTGGTTGTGACAGGTGATGTGAGTCCTGAGGCTCCTGTACCTTTTTCCTGATGGCAGCAGGGAGAAAAGAGCATGATCAGGTTGGTGGGGGTCCCTGATGATGGATGCTGCTTTCCTGTGACAGCACTCCATGTAGATGTGCTCAGTGGGGGGGGGAGGGCTTTACCTGTGACGGACTGGGCCGTATCCACTACTTTTTGTGGGATTTTCCATTCAAGGGCATTACTGTTTCCATACCAGGCTGTGGTGCAGCCCGTCAATATAATCTCCACCACCCATTTATAGAAGTTTGTCAAAGTTTTAGATGTCATGCTGCAACTTTGTAAACTCCTAAGGAAGTAGAGTTGCTCCCATGCTTTCCTCATAACAGCACTTATGTGCCGTGCCCAGGGCAGGTCCCCCAAGATAATGAAGTTGCTGACCTCTCCACCTCTGATCCCCCGAGGACTGGCTCATGAATTCTGACTTCCTTCTCTTGAAGTCTATAATCAGCTCCTTGGTCTTGCTGATATTGTTATGACACCACTCAGCCAGATTTTCAATCTCCCTCCTATTTGCTGATTTATCACCATCTTTGATTTGTTGCACTGATACTGTGACTCTGCTGCAGCCTCGTTGCCTGCCACATTCCTTGCTCTACCATTACTAAATGCAAAAAAAAGTAACAAAGTTCAAAAGTACAAAGTAAATTTATTATCAAAGTACATTTATGTCACTATATACTATCCTGAGATTCATTTTCTAGTGGGCATACTTAATAAAACTATAGAATAATAACCATAACAGAATCAATGAAAGACCCTCTCCACTTCTGCTCCCCCGATGAGGACTGGCTCATGGACAACCAGATTTATGTAATCTCATAACAAATAAATCTAATTGAGACTTGGCATGGTTACTATAGTGAACCCAGAACTTAGAACATGGAGCATAAAACAGTTCAGTGCAGGAACAGGCCATTCGGCCCACCATGTCTGTGTTGATTGTGATGCCAGTCCAAACTAATCTCATCTGCCTGCATACAGTCCATATCCCTCCATTTCCTACCTGCTTCCTCCCAATGCCTCTTAAACAGCAATACGGTATCTGCTTCCACCATCTTCCAGCAGCATGTTCTCCTTTCTATGCAAAAATAACACTTGTTCGTAAATTTCCTTTAAACTTACCCCTCTCGCCTTAACACTATACAGTCTATTATTTGACATTTCTACAATGGAAAAAAACACTCTATCTACCCAACCTATGTTCCTCAGAACTCTATCAAACTCCAGAGAAAGCAATCCAGACTTGTCCAACCTCTCCTTATAGCTAATATTCTCCAAACCAGGCAACCCGGTAAACCTCTTCTACACCCTTTCAAAGCCTCCTCATGCTTCCTGCAATACAGCAACTGGAATTGCAAGCAGTGCTCCAAATGTGGTTTAACCAAGGTTTTATACAGCTGCAACATGTCTTCCCAACTTTTATATTGAATGCCCCAAACTTGCCTTTCTGTGTTGCCATTTTCAGGAACTATAGACATGCTCCCCAAGATTCTCCTATACATCAATGGGTCCTGCTATTTACTATATACTTTCTCTTACATTTGACTTCCCAAAGTGCAATACCACACACTTGTCTGGATTAAAGTCCACTTACAGTTTCTCTGTCCACATTTCCAACTGAATTATATCCTGACAACCTTCCTCACTATCCACAATTCTGCCAATTTTTGTGTCGTCTGCAATCAACCCACCTATATTTTCATCCAAATCATTTTTATACGGTACATCACAATCAACAGAGTTCTTCCAGCAGATTTTTTTTAAATTGCAGGGATATTTAGAGCACGTTTTGAGAGGCAACTTCCCACAGGCTGGAGGTAGCAGCTGCAGGAGGAGATGATGTTGAAGAACAAGTAATCTCCGGTGGCTCATTTTTCGACGAGAATATTCAAAGTCAGCAAGTTTGCAGACGACAGTAAAGTAGGTGGTATTGTAGTAAGTGAAGAAGGTTATTAGGAACTACAGCAGGATCTTGATTAGCAGGGAAAGAGGGCTGAGGAAAGGAAAAATTGAGTTTAACTTAGATACGTGTGAGGTGTTGCATTTTCAAAATTTAAACGAGGGTATGACTTTCACAGTGAACAGTAGGCCCCTGAGGAATGTTGTTGAGCAGAGAGTCCTAGGAGTAAAAGTACATAGTTCACTGAAAGTCATGTCATAAGTAGACAGGGTGGTGAAAAAGACTTTTGTCACGCTGGCCTTCTTCAGTCAGTGTACTAAGTATAGAGGTTGGGATGTTATGTTGTAATGGTCGCATTAGGCAAATTGTCTTCAGTTTTGGTCATCTTACTATCGAAAAGATATCATTAAGTTAGAAAGAGTGCAGAAGGGATTCACAAGGATGTTGCAATGAGTTGAAGAACTGTATTATATTGAGAGGTTGGGCAGCTTGGATTTTATTCCTTGGAGTGTAGGAGATTGAAGGGTGATCTTATAAAGGTGTATAAAATCATTGGGGGACAAAGATAGGATGAATGCACAAAATCTTTTTCTCTGGGTTGGGGAGTCATGAAGTAGAAGGCATAGATTAAGGTGTCAGGGGAAAATTAGGGACCTGAGGGGCAATTTTTCCATACATTAGGTGGTATACATATGGAACAAACTGTCCGAGGAAGTAGTTGATGCAGGTGCACTAACAACATTTGAAGGGTATATGGACAGGTACATGGATAGGAAAGGTTTAAGGGGATAGAGATAAAACACAGTTAAATGGTACTAGCTTAGTTGGGAATCTTGGTGGGCATTGATGAGTTGAGCTGAAGGGCCTGTCTTTGTGTTGTGTGATTCTAACTCCCTCCATTGCTTGCACTGAATATCTCTCCTGAAGTACAGAAAACAAAACTGTATATAATACTCCAAGTGCAAACTCACCAACAGACATTCTATAATTCTACCAGTTCTTCCCCTGTTTGTACCACTAGCCACCTACAATATTAGTCTGTTAATCAGCACACCTTTGGAGTGTGCAAGGAAACTTTCAGCTGGGGTAAATTTGTATAACATGCAAAGTTCATGCAGACAGTACAGGAGATCAGAATTGAAGACAAGTCATTGGTGCTGAGAGGCACCCTCACTACTTGAGGTGCTATTGTGTCCTGTTCTGTTACTTTTTATGTACTTGTAGAATTCTTCACAGTTCTTGCATGTTTACTCTCATATTTTTCATTTACTCAATGTCAATAATTTAGTTAGCTGCTGGTCTTTGAAATTATCCAAATCTTTAGGCACGCCTCAATTCTTTGTAGAATTAAAGACCTTTGCTTCCAGTCTAACACTATCCCAAAGTGCTTTAAGTAACCATAACTGGAATATTTTTTCCCACAGGGTCTGTAGGCTTGCATGTTTTCTAATAATTATGCTGAGATCTTATCTGCCACGGGCCATCTACTGTCATTCATTTTAATCTCATTTCCAAGTCCAGTTTAGTCAAACTGTCCCTTCATATCTATGTAATTGACCTTCATTAAGTTTAAGACTTTATTTTCTGTTTGTTGTTTGTTATTTTCAAACTAAATGTGAAATTTGCTTGTGTTATGATTAACTTTTCCCTAGAAGACCCTTTACAAGGAATTAAATCCACCTCCTTGTACAGGATGTGATATAATATAGCTCATTCTCTTATTCACTGTAACATATTGTTATAAGAAGTCACCTTGAATGCAATGCGTGATCTCATTATTGAGATTACCTTTGGCATTTTGATTTGCCCCATCTATGAAGATCAGGCAAAGTTCAATGTAAATTTATTACATATATGCTACCATATACAACCCTGAGATTCATTTTCTCAGCATCATTCGGTGACCAGTGGTGTGCCTCAGGGATCTGTTCTGGGACCCTTACTCTTCGTGATTTTTATAGATGACCTGGATGAGGAAGTGGTGGGATGGGTTAGTAAATCTGCTGATGACACAAAGGTTGGAGCTGTTGTGGATAGTGTGGAGGGCTGTCAGAGGTTACAGCGGGACATTGATAGGATGCAAAACTGGGCTGAGAAGTGGCAGACGGAGTTCAACTCAGATAAGTGTAAGGTGGTTCACTTTGGTAGGTCAAATATGATGGCACAATATAGTATTAATAGTAAGACTCTTGGCAATGTGGAAGATCAGAGGGATCTTGGGGTCCGAGTCCATAGGACACTCAAAGCTGCTGAGTAAGTTGACTCTGTGGTTAAGAAGGCATACGATGCATTGGCCTTCATCAATCGTGGGATTGAGTTTAAGAGCCAAGAGGTAATGTTACAGCCATATAGGATCCTGGTCAGACCCCACTTGGAGTACTGTGCTCAATTCTGGTCGCCTCACTACAGGAAGGATTTGGAAACCATAGAAAGGGTGCAGAGGAGATTTACAAGGATGTTGCCTGGATTGGGGAGCATGCCTTATGAGAATAGGTTGAGTGAACTTGGCCTTTACTCCTTGGAGTGATGGGGGATGAGAGGTGACCTGATAGAGGTGTATAAGATGATGAGGGGCATTGATCGTGTGGATAGTCAGAGGCTTTTTCCCAGGGCTGAAATGGCTGTCACAAGAGGGCACAGTTTTAAGGTGCTTGGAGGTAGGTACAGAGGAGATATCAGGGGTAAGTTTTTTATGCAGAGAGTGGTGAGTGCGTGGAATGGACTGCCGGTGACAGTGGTGGAGGCGGATACAGTAGGATCTTTTAAGAGACTCCTGGATAGATACATGGAGCTTAGAAAAATAGAGGGCTATGGGTAACCCTAGGTAATTTCTAAGGTAAGGACTTGTTCAGCACATCATTGTGGGCTGAAGGGCCTGTATTGTGCTGTAGGTTTCTATGTTTCCATGTTTCTATCTATAGAAAGGGAAAGTGAATTTCAAAAAACACTTCAGGAAAATGGGTCATTGTTAAGTTGTAGAGAGGGTGTGATAGCGATGGACAGAAAAAAGGGAAGGCTAGCATTGACATGTTGTGATCTGGTCAATAGGTTAATTATGGCAGTTAGAGACAGAGAGAAACCACAAAGGAATAAAAAAAGCTGGAGATCTTAATTGAAATTTTCTGTGTTTTTTTTCATTGAAATTGATTCTTTTTTTGATTCCCTAAGCCAAGGCAATTTCTTCCTATTGTCCGACTTACCACAGTATTAGATCAGCTCCCCACTTCATCTTCTATTCAGCCTAACTCTCCGAAATGCCAAAAATATTGCTTGCAAGATGTTGGTTTGGGCAAATGAATTGGTGTATTGAAAGTTCAATGTACATTTGTTATCAAAGAATGTATACCATATACAGAATTGAGATTTGTCTACTTGTAGGCAGCCACAAAACAAAGAAAGGATCACAATTGAATCCACGAAACACCTAATATCACAAGGACGGTCACACATCCAATGTGCAAAAACAGAATAAATCGTGCAAGCAATGAAAAATGCAAACAAATAAACAACAGAACACAACCACTGAGTTCCTGAAAGTGAGTCCACAGGCACGGAGCCCGTTCAGCTCTGCATTGCTATCTGTCTATGTAACATCACTAAGCATATTTAAATAACACTTTAGAAAGGCACAGATTAATGAAGGACAGATTCTGTGGATTTGTCACACGTTGGGTCTTACTGAAGATTTTGTTTTTTGATGGAGTAACAAGGAGAGTTATGAGAGCTATCTGTTTGATGTAGTCTATGTGAATTTTTGGATTGCTTTTTATAAGGTTCCACATGGAAAGCTGGTCAAATATTTAAAGTCCACTTAGATGCAAAGTTGGCTCAGTGGCAGGACACAAAGGGTAATGGTGGAAGAATGTTAATGATGGAATTGGTCATGTCTCTTCTCCTTGCTTTTTATAGCAAATATTGATAACTTAGATTCAAATGTAGAAGATATGAAAATGAAGTTTGTAGACAATACATAAAAATAGCCATATGGTTGAAAATGAGGAGAAAAGTTCTCAACTAAAGAATGCTATAGGTGATGGCAGGTTCTGCAAGACATTACTTCCTACAAAGCAAAACCCAATAGCATGAATAGCAGCGATGCTTTGCTACCAGATGATCTTAACACCTTCTATGCCCACTTTGAAAAGGAGAATATGACTACAGCTGTGAAGATCCCTGCTGCACCTGATGACCCTGTGATCTCCGTCTCAGAGGCCGATGTTAGGCTGTCTTTAAAGAGAGTGAACCCTTGCAAGGCAGAAGGTCCCGATGGAGTACCTGGTAAGGCTCTGAAAACCTGTGCCAACCAACTGCTGGGAATATTCAAGGACATTTTCAACCTCTCACTGCTATGGGCAGAAGTTCCCCCTTGCTTCAAAAAGGCAACAATTATACCAGTGCCTAAGAAGAATAATGTGTGCTGCCTTAATGACTATCGCCTGGTAGCACTCACATCTATAGTGATGAAATGCTTTGAGAAGTTGGTCATGACTGGACTGAACTCCTGCCTCAGCAAGGACCAAGACCCATTGCAATTTGCCTATCGCCACAATAGGTCAATGACAGATGCAATCTCAATGGCTCTTCACACGGCTTTAGACCACCTGGACAACACAAACACCTATGTCAGGATGCTGTTCATCGACTATAGCTCAGCATTTAGTACTATCATTCCCACAATCCTGATTGAGAAGTTGTAGAATCTGGGCCTCTGTATCTCCCTCTGCAATTGGATCCTCGACTTCCTAACCGGGAGACCACAATCTGTGCGGATTGGTGATAATATCTCTTCCTTGCTGACGATCTACACTGGTGCACCTCAGGGGTGTGTACTTAGCCCACTGCTCTACTCTCTATATACCCATGACTGTGTAGCTAGGCATAGCTCAAATACCATCTATAAACTTGCTGATGATACAACCATTGTTGGTAGAATCTCAGGTGGTGACGAGAGGGTGTACAGGAGTGAGATATGCCAACTAGTGGAATGGTGCCACAGCAACAACCTTGCACTCAACGTCAGTAAGACGAAAGAGCTGATTGTGGACTTCAGGAAGGGTAAGACGAAGGAACACATACCAATCCTCATAGAGGGATCAGAAGTGGAGAGAGTGAGCAGTTTCAAGTTCCTGGCTGTCAAGATCTCTGAGGACCTAACCTGGTCCCAACATATCGATGCAGTTATAAAGAGGGCAAGACAACGACTATACTTCATTAGGAGTTTGAAGGGATTTGGTATGTCAACAAATACACTCAAAAACTTCTACAGATGTACCGTGGAGAGCATTCTGACAGGCTGCATCACTGTCTGGTATGGGGGGGGGGTGGGGTGGCTGCTGCACAGGACTGAAAGAAGCTGCAGAGGGTTGTAAATCTAGTCAGCTCCATCTTGGGTACTAGCCTACAAAGTACCCAGGACATCTTTAGGGAGCGGTGTCTCAGAAGGGCAGCGTCTGTTATTAAGGACCTCCAGCACCCAGGGCATGCCCTTTTCTCAGGTAGGAGGTACAGAAGCCTGAAGGCACACACTCAGTGATTTCAGGAACAGCTTCTTCCCCTCTGCCATCAGATTCCTAAATGGACATTGAACCCTTGAACACTACCTCGCTTTTTAAATATATATTATTTCTGTTTTTTTGCATGATTTTTAATCTATTCAATATACACATACTGTAATTGATTATTTATTTATTTATTTTCTTCTGCTATATTATGTATTGCATTGAACTGCTGCTGCTAAGTTAACAAATTTCACGTCACATTCCGGTGATAATAAACCTGATTCTGATGTGATCAGTGGGCAGGAGTGTGGCAAAAAGAATTTAACCTGGAGAAGTGTGAGGTAATGCATTTTTGGGAAAGGGTAGGTGCAGCATGGCAAGAGAATGTTAAAAGGGACTTTGGACTGCATGGTCATAGATTTAACCCAGGCTGCCATTGGGAGCAAGGGAAGAGATTACTGGTGTCCTGAGAATTTTTAACTATTGCTGGCTACAAAGTACCAGATGACTGGAGGATGGCATATGTGGTCCTGTTTTAAGAAGGGCAGCAGGAAAAAGCCTGTTTATTAGAGACCTGAGAGCCTAACAATCAATGTTATGAAAATTCATGGGGAAAAATCTGTGGGAAAGGATTAACAATCACTTGGAAAGTTGGGGACTAATCAGTCTCAACCAACATAGCTTAGTCAAAGGCAGATTGTGTGTGATCAATCTGATTTTTTTTTGAAGAGTAACAAGGTATATTGATTAAAGCAGTGCAGCAGATCTGGTTCACATGGATTTCAATAAGGCCTTTGACATGGTCCAACATGGGAGACTGGTCTAAAGTATTAGGTCCCATGGGATTAAAGACAAATTGGTAAACTGAATCCAAAAATAGTCTGGTAATGGGAGACAGAGGATGCTGTTAGAGAGTAATTTCTATGAGTGGATGTCTGAGATTAGCGATATTGATTAACATTGCTGCTGCACCTTTGCTCTTAGTAATATAAGTGAATGATTTGGACGGAGATGTATTCATAGAAACAGAGAAATCCTACAGCACAATACAGCCCCTATGGCCTACAAAGCTGTGCCAAACATGTACTTACTTTAGAAATTACCTAGGGTTACCCATAGCCCTCTGTTTTTCTAAGCTCCATGTACCTATCCAGGAGTCTCTTAAAAGACCCTATTGTATCTGCCTCCACCACCGTCGCCAGCAGCCAATTCCACACACTCACCACTCTCTGCATAAAAAAACTTACACTGACAACCCCTCTGTACCTGCTTCCAAGCACCTTAAAACTGTGCCCTCTCGTGATAGCCATCTCAGCCCTGGGAAAAAATCCTCTGACTATCCCACACGATCAATGCCTCTCATCATCTTATACACCTCTATCAGGTCACCTCTCATCCTCCGCCGCTCCAAGGAGAAAAGGCCGAGTTCGCTCAACCTATTCTCATAAAGCATGCTCCCCAATCCAGGCAACATCCTTGTAAATCTCCTCTGCACCCTTTCTATTGTTTCCGTGTCCTTCCTGTAGTGAGGTGACCAGAAATGAGCACAGTACTCCAAGTGGGGTCTGACCAGGGTCCTATATAGCTGTAACATTACCTCTCGGCTCTTAAACTCGATCCCACGATTGATGAAGGCCATTGCACCGTATGCCTTCTTAACCACAGAGTCAACCTGTGTGGCAGCTTTGTGTGTCCTGTGGACTCAGACCACAAGATCCCTCTGATCCTCCACACTGCCAAGAGTCTTACCATTAATACTATATTCTGCCATCATATTTGACCTACCAAAACGAACCACCTCACACTTATCTGGGTTGAGCTCCATCTGCCACTTCTCAGCCCAGTTTTGCATCCTATCAATGTCCTTGTGGCTAAAGGGATCAGGGGGTATGGAGGGAAGACTGGTACAGGGTTCTGAGTTGGATGATCAGCCATGATCATACTGAATGGTGGTGCAGGCTCGAAGGGCCGAATGGCCTACTCCTGCACCTATTTTCTATGTTTCTCTATGTTTTTAATGTCCCGGTGTAAACTCTGACAGCCCTCCACACTATCCACAACACCCCCAACCTTTGTGTCATCAGCAAATTTACTGACCCATCCCTCCACTTCCTCATCCAGGTCATTTATAAAAATCATGAAGAGAAGGGGTCCCATCGCTTGTAGAAAGTATAATCATAAGTTTGCAATTAACGCTAAGATTGGTGCAGTTGTTAGTTGTGTTTTTTTAAGATGTTAAGCTATTTGTATGTTGTTGAAATGGCAGATGTTGATTGATCCAGATAAATGTGAATATTTTGTGAGTACCAATGAGGCTAGGATATGCACCATAAATGGTAAGATATTAGGGAGTATTGAGGAACAGGACTTTGGTGTTTGTCCAAAGATCCTTGAAAGTGGCAGTGCAGGTTAATGTGGTTAAGAAGGCATATGATAGGGCTTGGCCTTCATTAGTCTGGGCATTAAATATAAAGAGACGGATTCAGAGAGGATCTGAGGGGGAGATTTTAATTTTGAGAGTGGCGAGTGTCTGGAATGCAGTGCTGGAAAGAGTGGTGGAAGTGGAGTTGCAGAAAGCATTTAACTAGGTTTTAGATAAGCACTTGTCTGTTTCCATGGTGTGTGACTCTATGACCCTAACAGTGACAGTATAATAAATAGTTTAAAGTGCATACAAATGCAGAATACTATCTTTTGTCAGCTGGGGCATAGAATGCAAGAGCAAGTAATAGTTTGGTTCTCAGAAAGGTTCTGGTGACCAGATTACAGGAAACAAGTAATTACACCGGAAGGGTGCAGAAATTTATGTGCATTTGTCCAGGACAGAAAACAAAGATAAAGAACGATTGCATAAGTTAGAATAGATTTCTTTGTCACATAGAAGCCTCAGGGTAAACTTAAGGTATATAAAAGTTTGAGAGGCATAAAAAAGCAAATGGGAAAGGCCTACTTCCACTGGCAGAGAGGATTACAGAGGAGATGGAGAAGTATCTCACTGGACAGTGATAGGGCTTTTTAAGTTACTTACTAGAAGGATGGTGGAGGCAGAAACCTACATCACATTTAGGGAGTACTTGGATGTGCATCTGAAGAGCTTTAACCTGCAGGGTTAGTGTCATGTTCTGGAATGTGAGTTTAGCCCAGTGAACACGAGGAATTCTGCAGATGCTGGAGATTCAAGCAACACACATCAAAGTTGCTGGTGAACACAGCAGGCCAGGCAGCATCTGTAGGAAGAGGTACAGTCGACGTTTCGGGCCGAGACCCTTCGTCAGGACTAACTGAAAGAAGAGCTAGTAAGAGATTTGAAAGCGGGAGCGGGAGGGGGGAGATCCAAAATGATAGGAGAAGGCAGGAGGGGGAGGGATGGAGCCAAGAACTGGACAGTTGATTGGCAAAAGGGATACTGTTAATGCCCCACCTCCTCCTCGTACCCCATCCGTTATTTATTTTTATACACACATTCTTTCTCTCTCTCTCCTTTTTCTCCCTCTGTCCCTCTCACTCTACCCCTTGCCCATCCTCTGGGTTTCCCCCCCTCCCCCTTGTCTTTCTCCCTGGGCCTCCTATCCCATGATCCTCTCGTATCCCTTTTGCCAATCACCTGTCCAGCTCTTGGCTCCATCCCTCCCCCTCCTGTCTTCTCCTATCATTTTGGATCTCCCCCTCCCCCTCCAACTTTCAAATCCCTTACTCACTCTTCCTTCAGTTAGTCCTGACGAAGGGTCTCGGCCCGAAACGTCGACTGTACCTCCTCCTAGAGATGCTGCCTGGCCTGCTGCGTTCACCAGCAACTTTGATGTGTGTTGCTTTCTCCAGTCCTTCGGGGTAAGGCAACACTTCACCTGTGAGTCGACTGGGGTGATATACTGCGTCCGGTGCTCCCGATGTGGCCTTTTATATATTGGTGAGACCCGATGCAGACTGGGAGACCGCTTTGCTGAACACCTACCCTCTGTCCGCCAGAGAAAGCAGGATCTCCCAGTGGCCACACATTTTAATTCCACATCCCATTCCCATTCTGATATGTCTATCCACGGCCTCCTCTACTGTAAAGATGAAGCCACACTCAGGTTGGAGGAACAACAGCTTATATTGCGTCTGGGTAGCCTCCAACCTGATGGCATGAACATCGACTTCTCTAACTTCCGCTAGGCCCCACCTCCCCCTCGTACCCCATCTGTTATTTATTTATATACACACATTCTTTCTCTCTCTCTCCTTTCTCTCCCTCTGTCCCTCTCACTATACCCCTTGCCCATCCTCTGGGTTTCCCCCCCTCCCCCTTGTCTTTCTTCCCGGACCTCCTATCCCATGATCCTCTCATATCCCTTTTGCCTATCACCTGTCCAGTTCTTGGCTCCATCCCTCCCCCTCCTGTCTTCTCCTATCATTTTGCATCTCCCCCTCCCCCTCCCACTTTCAAATCCCTTACTAGCTCTTCCTTCAGCCCGGTCCTGACGAAGGGTCTCGGCGTGAAACGTTGACTGTACCTCTTCCTAGAGATGCTGCCTGGCCTGCTGCGTTCACCAGCAACTTTGATGTGCGTTGCTTTAGCCCAGTGAGCTTGTTTTCAACTGGCACTAGGACAAGTGGCCTCTGTGTCATAAATTTTCTATGATTGGCCATGAAGCACTTAGGAAGGTCCCAAGGAAGTGAAAAACACTGACTTCAAGTTCTTTTTCAAACTCATGCTTTTCATTATTGTTTAAAGAAAGTTGTAGGAAATAATGGAATTGTTAGAGCATATTGTGAAAACAATCCAATTGGTCCCATTCCTTGGCTACTTCCCAATAACCTAGCACATTTTTTCCTTCAGTTATCTTTGGTTCTCTGCCAATCCTTCCTCTTTATACACTTTAAACGTTTCATGACTTTTGAACACTTTGTGAAATTCCCATTTAATTTTCACTCCTTTGAGGAGAAAACCTGATTCTTTATTCTTTCCATTTAAAGATACTTTGTACTCAGGGAGAAGAAAATTTTTTGTGTGTTCCTAGACAGTAAATCAGTGTTTACAAAACTCCTTTACTTTTGACACTGTCTGTATTTATAAAACAGTCTTTTTATCCTTTGCAGCTATTTTCAAACATCTGTGCAGACATAGACAGATCATTGTGATCAGTAACTCTTCAGAAATGTACCTTTCAAGTTATTTTCTCTACCATTCTTTTTACCAAATCTTCAGTATGTTATGCATCCTTGCATTATACTGTATTTTATTTGCCTGTATCTGCTGTCTAAATTATTTTACAAACTATCGCAACGATCCTGTCCACTAACTTTGAAATAAACCACCGGACAAAGTTCAAACTGTTAAAACAGTTGTACAAAAGCAGTTGTCCCCAACACCAATCTGAGGCATGCCACTTTTCTACAGAAAAACAATTCACAACCCTGTTTAAACTTTGCATCCATGTTATCACTGCCCCAGTTATTTATTGGACTCCAATTCTGCTGATAGTATCTTATCAAATGTTTCAGCATACTCAGGTCAACCACAATCACTTCATCGATCCTCTCTTAACTCACCAAAAAATTTACTCAAATCCGTTAAATGCCATTTTAAAATAATGCGCTAGCTTTCATTTATTAATCCACAGGATTAATTTTAATACTTGAAGTAGATTCCACACCACCAATATTGTTGATAAGTTTATTCTTATCATCCTTTTCAGAATAAAGTTACAATTTGCTGTTATCTAGTCACATGCCACCATCTCTTCATTGAAAGGCCAGAAATTTATATAGCCCATGGCTCTGCTATTTCCACCCTGACTTTCCTCAGTAACCTAGGATGCATTCTATCCATCCTGACATCTCAGTACTAGCAAATACCACCTCTTGACCAGTGGTTAGCCACCCAAGTATTTCAACTACTTTTACTTTGACCGTGGCTATTGCAGCATCTACTTCTTTTGTAGAGAGAGGGGAAAAGTCCCCAGTTTGTACTTCTATTGCAGTGTATGCATCTTTTTTTGTGATTCCATATCACACCAGACTGTCCTTTTACTCGCACTTACATGTCTGTAAGTGACTTTGGTTTTCCTGTTCTGTCAGCTGCAGGTCTACTTTCATACTCAGAAAGGCAGAGAAAAGTTAACTTTACTATGAAAGCTCTGTTATACATTGCTTAATCGTGATGGCATGATTATTCACACATCTAAAAATCAAATTCTACAGTTTAAGCACTGCTGTTTAATTTACCTCATTCGTTATTCTTTTCATTCTGGGTTTGCACAATCAAAATATATAAACGTGAGATTGAACGTCAGTTAATTTTGTAGAGTGGTTTTAATCAATTGCAGGTTTGTTCTGCACAGGTGTCCAGTTGGTCTCCCTAGTCAGCACTATACTGTTGCCATTTGTGTAAACAATGTATGCTTTCCTCAGAACTTATTGAATTATCAATGTGGGAGAGATGTACAACCATGAGCGAACATCTCAACAAAAATATTTAAAAATTTCAGAAAACACACAAAAAATCATGGCTATTAATTTATTATTTTAACTCACAGATATTATTTCGTCATTTATATTTTTGTCTTTCTGCAAATGTGTTTTCCTTGCAGATTCAATGCTCCAGTAGTTTTGTTTTAAGTCTTTGTGGTTCTGTCTGTGCACTTCACTTGCTTCCTCTCATCTGATTGCTCTGAACCAGGCTTCTGCTTAGTCTCCCTTTGCAAACTTGTTTAATTTCCCTTTGTGGGGCTGCCCTCTTGGTGTAGTGCCCTTTTCCCCACAACCACTGTTTACTCGGGTGATTGCATTCTCCCTGGCTACTGCATCTTTCCTTCTCAAGTCTCTCTCTGCCATGCCACCTGGTCGAAGACTCTCTCTACTGCAATGACCATTTTTCTCTTTTTCACTTTATACTGTGCTATTTGCTTGCTTTCCTTGTGTGCCCAGAAGTCATTTTCTTGCTATTTATCTTTTCTTTGCTATGTTGTCTGCTTGCACTCTTTCTGGACGCTGCTGTGTTTTTTTGATCCCTCAGCTTCTTGTTGTTAGATGGATTGCTTCTATTTCCTTTGTGTGCTGCTGAGCCTCTTCTGCCATGCAACTCTTCTCTGTTATGCTGTCTGCTGATTTTACCTCTCTTAGCTGCCGTATTTTTTCTGACTTTCAGACTCTCTTCGCTGGGCCGTCGACTCGCTCTGTTGTCTTCAGAATATCTTTTGCTCTGAGTGCTCTCTCCGCTGGGTGATTGGTTTCCTTGGCCCCTGCGTTGTGAACTGTTCCCTCTACTATTTACACTCTCCTTGCTGTGCTGTCTGCTTGCAGTGCCCTTTTTAACATTCAGGTTTTCTTTACTGTGCTGTCTGCCTCGGCGTGCTGGAGGCAGCTTTCCTGCTTGGTGTCTTGTGGCCTTCTTAACCTTTGAATTATCTGTTTCTTTTGTCTGCCCTTTCCTTGCTTTCTCTTTTCTCAAGTGCAGATTCTTCCTCTCAAAGGAACTGTTCGTGAAACGGACTTCTTTTTCACTATCATTCCCTCTGTGGTGTAATCTATGATTTGATTGTTGCGTAAGACTATCATCTTCCATGCAATCTTCGCAGCAAAAATTTTGAAAGGCCTTGCATAAATTTGAGAGCATTGTCATATCTTACTGGCTGGAAAGGTATTGGAATATTTACTGATTAAGGATGCAACAGAAAAAAAACACCTGAAAACAAGAATATTATTAAAGTTAATGCTGATTAATATGAAAAGGCATGGTCAACTATACTGTTACCTTAAGTACACAAAGAATACACGGGATACTTCAATGAATGTTGTATTTATATATAGAATAGCAAAAGGCAGGGAATGAAAATGACATCAAAACAGACATCAAACTGCGTGCAAACCAGCTAAAGAGTATAAAGGGGTTAAAAAAGGGTCAGTGCTGAGACTGCATTTGCAAAAATAATACAGATGAACTTCTTGGCGAAAGATTTCAAATTTGTGGTCGTGGTGGTGGTGGTGCTGGCAGTAGTGTAAAGAGGACTTTGACAAAATACAACAAATTAATACAAAAAAGAAAATACTATGAATGCTTATAATCCAAAATGGAAATAGGAGATATTGTAATAAATAAACTTGCAAAATGGGTGCCCAACTAGAAAATCAATTTCAGTTTAGATAAGTGCATGCCATTTTGGCAGGAGGAATAAGAAGGCCAATTACATCTTGGAAATAATTTAAATGGCGTACAAGAACAGAAAACAAAATGTACAGGGTGCATTATATTTCTAGGAACTTGTACAAGTTAACAAAAACTACAGAATGTATAATTAATTATTGTATCTCCAGAAAATTAAAATGCCAAGCCAGAAAATTATACCCAGTTGATCTAGAATTCTTGTTAGACCACACTTATGGATCTGCTCTCCCTTTTATAAATAAACAGACACTCCAGTTTTCATTTTCCCTTGATTAAAATGACAAATACATGTTGGAGGTAGTGAAAAAAAAAATTGCAGAGCCCAAAGCCCGGGAACTATTTACAAAAGCTGAAATAGACGGTAATGCTTTTTATATTAAAACAAACAGATGAGTATTCTGCTTCCATTCTTCACAACAGAGGTTAGATGTTTCCATATGGAATAATTCAAAACTAGTCAGTGGTTAAATGCAAGATTCAATTCAATCCAGTGGGGAATTCAGGAGAGAACTGTCGCACCCGAAGGGGTTAATATGTGGGAGCTAGCACAGAGGCAGGAGGAGGTGTGTTCAGGTGCTTGGGAAGGGGAGGCGGCTATTATATGAGGAGCCACTGTGTGGAAGCAGATACCAGACGGGCTGGATGGGCAGAATGACTTGGTTCCTCGCTATTCATTCCAAGTGGCCGGGCAGCTTCCTGTCCCAGTGGGAGACACGGCCGCGCTAAAGGCTTCGAGCGGCACAGATAAATAGAGGAATGGCTCGGCGGCTCACAGCGTAGAGATGCAGCCTTACTTGCCCTCCACTCCCTGAGTGCCGTCAGCGGCAGCTGTCAACTTCAGTCAACCGCCAAGCCACCTGCAAATGCCTCAGCTTTGGTCCCCCGGTCCGAGCCTAGAGACCTGCCCAATGCAAACCCGCTCCTCTCCGGTAGCCCAGCCTAGCCCGGCACGGCGTGACGGCGGCTACCGGCGCTCCGTCACAAGGCTGCAGGCCCATTGTCAATGTTGCGACAGAGGCGAGTCAGTAAGGGGGCGTGGCCTGGTCCCATGGCAACGGCTGCTACAGTTGGCAGAAAGGAGCGGGACCTAACGAGCTAGCAGGGTGCAACGGTCGGAGCGGGAGCGGGGGTCGGGTTCGGCACACCGGAACCGGGCCGAGTAGGTCAGTACTTGGGGAACGGCTTTGGTTAGGCTCGTACAGCGCAGAAACCAACACTCGGCCCGCCATGTTCATACTGATCCTTTTTGCCTATCTCAGTTAATCCTATGTACCCGCATTAGACACGTGCCTCGTTTATTAAGTGGTGGGTCCTCGAGGCTTCAGGTGGATGAACTCACAAAAGTTCTAGAGAAATCCAGCGGGTTAGGTAGTATCTGTGTAGGGTTCGGACAGTCCATGCTTTGGATCGAGCAAGTCTGGGTGAGCCCATGGTTGAAGAGGAGAGCAGTTGACTACCCAAACGGGGCTTCTTGTGTTGCTTGTGGAGGAACTCAACGCGTCAGGCAGTATCCGGAGGGTTCAAAGTATTTTTTTTTTATCAAAATACCTATGTCACCATATACTACCATATGATTCATTTTCTATGGACGAAGTTGTTGATATTTCAAGTTTTGATGCTGGGTTTTGACCCAAAACCTCGACATTTCCTTTCCTCTGTCAGATACTGCTGGACACACTGAGTTCCTCCAGAAGATTGTTGGTTTATTTGTTGGTCAAAATGCCTCTCAAAAATAGTGAATCTATCTGATTCCTCCTCTGGCAGTGCTTTCCACATTATCAACCACTCCTTGTGTGAGAACACTACCTCAGAACTCTTTCCTCTTGCCATAATCCTATGCTGTCTTGGTTTTGATATTCCTACAATGGGAGAAAAACTTTAACCTTCTACTAGGTCTCTCATATCAGAATCTGGTTTAATGTCACTGGCATATGTCATGATATTTGTTAACTTTGTGGTAGGAGTACAATGAAATACATAATATAGAAACAAAAAAAATGTAAATTCATGTTGTCCAGCATCTGCAGATTTTCTGTTGTTCACGATGTTGAATTTTACTTTGTAGGAAGTAATGGCCTGCATCCAATGTCACCTTGTTCCTTAGCTCTTGAAAATATACCTCTGTAAGGTCACCCCTCAGCTTCAGTTTCTCCTGAGAAAACAAGCCCAACCTATCCAATTTCTCTCCAACCCAGGCAACATTCTGGTGAGTAACTGCTACGTTCTGTCCGTTCTAATACATCCTTTCTATAATGTGATGACTAGAATTGCAGACAATGCAGGCTAATGAATGTAATGTACTGGGCTGGGCTTTGTACCATCATTGTGTAGTGGTGTATATTCCACCTCGGGTCAATGTCAGGCAGGTACTGGAGGAACTGAGTACCATGGTCAGCAGTGATGCAGTGTGGGATTTCAACCAGGCCAGCTTGAAGAAGTCTCTGAACAACTACCACTCGTGGAACCAGAGGAGCCAACACAGTTGACCACTGTTATACCACCATCAAGAACACATTGTGTCATCCCACGCCCACACTTTGGAAAGTCTGATCACTTGGCTGTACCCAGCATACAGGCAGAAACTAAAGACTGTGATTAAGACCAAGGGAGGCAGAGAGCACTTACAGGATTGGTTTGAGTGAGTGGACTGGGCAATATTCAGGGATTCGTTTCAAATCTGAATGAATGACCTGCTGGATGACCTGCGGATCATTCGGGAGAATGAGGAGATTATAGATCGTAGCTACAGGGAGGTAGTTACGCCAAAGGAGCAGAGGACAGGAAATTGGGTCACTGTCAGGTGAGGGAAGGGGAAAGGGCAGGCAGAGCAGGGTTCCCCTGTGGCCATTCCCCTCAACAACAAGTATACTGCATTGGATACTGTTGGGGGGGATGACTTACCTGGGACTAGCTGCAGTAGCCGGATCTCTTCCACTGGGTCTGGCTCTGCAGTGCCGAAGGGAGGGGGGGAAAAACAGGAGAGCGGTAGTGATAGGGTACTTGATAGAGGTGCAGATAGGAGGTTCTGTGGTCGTGACAGAGAATCCAGGATGGTTTGTTGCCTCCCAGGTGCCAGGGTCAAGGATGTCTCTGATCGATTGCATGACATTCTGAAGTGGGAGGGTGACCAGCCAGATGTCATGGTGCACATCGGTACCAATGACATAGCAAGGAAGAGTGAAGAAGTCCTGGACAGTGAGTATAGAGAGCTTGGTAGGAAGTTGAAAAGCAGGACCTCGAGGGTGGTAATCTCAGGATTGCTACCTGTGCTACGTGCCAGTGAGGGTAGGAATAGGATGCTCTGGAGGATGAACAAGTGGCTGAGGAACTGGTGTAGGGGGCAGGGTTTCAGATTTCAGGATCATTGGGACCTCTTCTGGGGCAGGTGGGACCTGTACAAGAGAGACGGGTTACACTTGAACTACAGGGGGACCAGTATCCTTTCAGGGAGGTTTGTTAATGCTATTGGGGGGGCTTTAAACTAGATTTGCAGGGGGATGGGAACCACAGTACCAGAGCTGACAGTGTGGCTGGGGTGGAAATAAATGATGTTAAAAGTTCAAGCAAATCCACTAATAGAAAGGTTGTGAGTGGTGGTAAAAATCTTCTGAGGTGTATATATTTCAATGCTCGGAGTATTGCGGGGAAGGCGGATGAGTTGAGGGCGTGGATTGACACGTGGAATTATGACGTTGTAGCAATTAGTGAAACTTGGCTACAGGAGGGGCAGGACTGGCAGCTTAATATTCCAGGGTTCCGATGTTTCAGATGTGATCGAGGCAGAGGAATGAAAGGTGGGGGAGTGGCATTGCTTGTTAGGGAAAATATTACAGCAGTGCTCAGGCAGGACAGAATAGAGGGTTTGTCTACTGAGTCCTTGTGGGTGGAGCTGAGAAACAGGAAAGGTATGGCCACATTAGTGGGATTGTATTACAGACCACCCAATAGTCAAAGAGAATTGGAAGTGCAAATCTGCAGAGAGATAGCAGGCAACTGCAGGAAACATAAAGTTGTGGTGGTAGGGGATTTTAATTTTCCATATATTGATTGGGTCTCCCATACTGTTAGGGGTCTAGATGGTTTAGAGTTTGTAAAATGTGTTCAGGAAAGTTTTCTAAATCAATATACACAGGGACCAACTAGAGGGGATGCAATATTGGATCTCCTGTTAGGAAACGAGTTAGGACAAGTGACAGAAGTCTGTGTAGGGGAGCACTTTGGTTCCAGTGATCATAACGCCATTAGTTTCAACTTGATCATGGACAAGGATAGATCTGGTCCTAGGGTTGAGGTTCTTAACTAGAAGGCGGCCAAATTTGAAGAAATGAGAAAGGATCTAAAAAGCATGGATTGGGACAGGTTGTTCTCTGGCATGGATGCGATCGGTAGGTGGGAAGCCTTCAAAGGAGAAATTTTGAGAGTGCAGAATTTGTATGTTCCTGTCAGGATTAAAGGCAAGGTGAATAGGAATAAGGAACCTTGGTTCTCAAGGAATATTGCAACTCTGATAAAGAAGAAGAGGGAGTTGTATGACGTGTATAGGAAGCAGGGAGTAAATAAGGTGCTTGAGGAGTATAAGAAGTGCAAGAAAATACTTAAGAAAGAAATCAGGAGGGCTAAAAGAAGACGAGGTTGCCTTGGCAGTCAAAGTGAAGAATAATCCAAAGAGCTTTTACAGGTATATTAAGAGCAAAAGGATTGTAAGGGATAAAATTGGTCCTCTTGAAGATCAGAGTGGTCGGCTATGTGCGGAACCAAAGGAAATGCGGGAGATCTTAAATAGGTTTTTTGCATCTGTATTTACTAAGGAAACTGGCATGAAGTCTATGGAATTAAGGGAAACAAGTAGTGAGATCATGGAAACTGTACAGATCGAAAAGGAGGAGGTCCTTGCTGTCTTGTGGAAAATTAAAGTGGATAAATCCCCAGGACCTGACAGGGTGTTCCCTCGGGCCTTGAAGGAGACTAGTGTTGAAATTGCAGGGGCCCTGGCTGAAATATTTAAAATGTCGCTGTCTACAGGTGAGGTGCCGGAGGATTGGAGAGTGGCTCATGTTGTTCCGTTATTTAAAAAAGGATCGAAAAATAATCCCGGAAATTATAGGCCAGTAAGTTTAACGTCGGTAGTAGGTAAGTTATTGGAGGGAGTACTAAGAGACAGAATCTACAAGCATTTGGATAGACTGGGACTTATTAGGGAGAGTCAACATGGCTTTGTGCGTGGTAGGTCATGTTTGACCAATCTATTGGAGTTTTTCGAGGAGGTTACCAGGAAAGTGGATGAAGGGGAGGCAGTGGATATTGTCTACATGGACTTCAGTAAGGCTTTTGACAAGGTCCCGCATGGGAGGTTAGTTAGGAAAATTCAGTCGCTAGGTATACATGGAGAGGTGGTAAATTGGATTAGACATTGGCTCGATGGAAGAAGCCAGAGAGTGGTGGTAGAGAATTGCTTCTCCGAGTGGAGGCCTGTGACTAGTGGTGTGCCACAGGGATCAATGCTGGGTCCATTGTTATTTGTCATCTATATCAATGATCTGGATGATAATGTGGTAAATTGGATCAGCAAGTTTGCTGATGATACAAAGATTGGAGGTGTAGACAGTGAGGAAGGTTTTCAGAGCCTGCAGAGGGACTTGGACCAGCTGGAAAAATGGGCTAAAAAATGGCAGATGGAGTTTAATACTGACAAGTGTGAGGTATTGCACGTTGGAAGGACAAACCAAGGTAGAACATACAGGGTTAATGGTAAGGCACTGAGGAGTGCAGTGGAACAGAGGGATCTGGGAATACAGATACAAAATTCCCTAAAAGTGGCGTCACAGGCAGATAGGGTCGTAAAGAGAGCTTTTGGTACATTGGCCTTTATTAATCAAAGTATTGAGTATAAGAGCTGGAATGTTATGATGAGGTTGTATAAGACATTGGTGAGGCCGAATCTGGAGTATTGTGTTCAGTTGTGGTCACCAAATTACAGGAAGGATATAAATAAGGTTGAAAGAGTGCAGAGAAGGTTTACAAGGATGTTGCCGGGACTTGAGAAACTCGGTTACAGAGAAAGGTTGAATAGGTTGGGACTTTATTCCCTGGAGCATAGAAGAATGAGGGGAGATTTGATAAGAGGTATATAAAATTATGATGGGTATAGATAGAGTGAATGCAAGCAGGCTTTTTCCACTGAGGCAAGGGGAGGAAAAAAAAAAGAGGACATGGGTTAGGGTGAGGGGGGAAAAGTTTAAAGGGAACATTAGGGGGGGCTTCTTCACACAGAGAGTGGTGGGAGTATGGAATGAGCTGCCAGACGAGCTGGTAAATGCGGGTTCTTTTTTAACATTTAAGAATAAATTGGACAGATACATGGATGGGAGGCATATGGAGGGATATGGTCCGTGTGCAGGTCAGTGGGACTAGGCAGAAAATGGTTCGGCACAGCCAAGGAGGGCCAAAAGGCCTGTTTCTGTGCTATGGTTTCTATGGAATACACCACAGTTGTCACCAACTTCATCAAGATCTGTGTGGATGAGTGTGTACCTTCGAGAACATAGCGGGCATCCCTGAACAAAAAGCGTGGATGAACCAGGAGGTTTGTAGTCTGCTGAGGGATAGATGTGTGGCATTCAAGATCGGTGATCTAGACCTATACAAAGAGTTCAGCTGCAGCCTACAGAAAGCTATTTTAAGAGTAAGAAAACAATCCCAATTGAAGTTAGAGACTGAATCAGATGTATGCCAGCTCTGTCAGGGTTTGCAGGCCATTAGTTCAATAGATTCATTTACTATCAGAGAAATGTATACAAAATACACCCTGAAGTTCCTACAACCATAACCTATAATCAGAATGGCTGTGATGCTTCACTCTCAGATGAGCTCACGTCTTTTATGCACACTTTGAAAGGGAGAATATTACATCTGTGTGAATCCCTGTAGTATCTGGTGACCCTGTGATCTCTGGCTCAGAGGCCAATGTCAGAGTATCTTTCAAAAGGGTAAACTCTCACAAGGCGTCAGGCTCGGATGGTGTGTATACTTGATGGGGCACTAAAAATCTGTGCCAGCCAGTTGGCAGGAGTGTTCCAAGTTGCCTTCAATCTTGCATTGCTGCAGTTGGAGGTTCCCATCTGCTTCATAAGAGTGACAATCATACCAATACCCAAGAAGAGGTAAGCAGAGGTTGATAGATTCTTAATTGGTCAGGGTGTGAAGGGATACAGGGAGAAGCCAGGAAATTGGGGCTGTGAGGAAAATTGGATTGGCCATGATGAAATGGCGGAGCAGGCTCGATGGACCAAATAGCCTATATCTTATGGTCTTGAGGCCTAAGAGCAGGGTGAGCTACCTCAGTGACTCTCGCCCATTTGCACTCACATCGAAAAGAAGGCAGGACACTGCTATATTTCACTAGGGCTTTGAGGAGACTTGGTATGTCACCAAAGGCTTTTGCAAATTTCTACATATGTACTGTGGAGAGCATTCATCACTGTCTGGTATGGTGGGAAAATTTGCATGATTGGAAAAAGCTGCAGAAAATTGTAAACTCATCTGGCTCTGTCATGGGCAGAAGCTGCCCCAGCATTGAGGACACCTTCAAAAGGCGGTGCCTCAAGAAGGTGTCGTCCATCATTAAGTACCCCCATCACCCAGGACATGCCTCTTCTCATTGCTACCATCAAGAAGATACGGGAGTCTGAAGGCACACACTCAACAATTCAGGAGCAGCTTCTTCCCCTCTGCCATCTGATTTCTGAACCCATGACTACTACCTCACTACTTCTCCGTAATTCTCCGTAACTTCCGCCACCTCCAACGGGATCCCACCACTAAGCATATCTTTCCCTCCCCCCCCCTCTGCATTCCGCAGGGATCGCTCCCTACACAACTCCCTTGTCCATTCGTCCCCCCCATCCCTCCCCACTGATCTCCCTCCTGGCACTTATCCGTGTAAACGGAACAAGTGCTACACATGCCCTTACACTTCCTCCCTTACCACCATTCAGGGCCCCAAACAGTCCTTCCAGGTGAGGCGACACTTCACCTGTGAGTCGGCTGGGGTGATATACTGCATCCGGTGCTCCCGATGTGGCCTTTTATATATTGGCGAGACCCGACGCAGACTGGGAGACCGCTTTGCTGAACATCTACGCTCTGTCCGCCAGAGAAAGCAGGATCTCCCAGTGGCCACACATTTTAATTCCACATCCCATTCCCATTCTGACATGTCTATCCACGGCCTCCTCTACTGTAAAGATGAAGCCACACTCAGGTTGGAGGAACAACACCTTATATTCTGTCTGGGTAGCCTCCAACCTGATGGCATGAACATCGACTTCTCTAACTTCCGCTAGGCCCCACCTCCCCCTCGTACCCCATCTGTTACTCATTTTTATGCACACATTCTTTCTCTCACTCTCCTTTTTCTCCCTCTGTCCCTCTGAATATACCTCTTGCCCATCTTCTGGGTCACCCCCCCCCCCCGTCTTTCTTCCCGGACCTCCTGTCCCATGATCCTCTCGTATCCCCTTTTGCCCATCACCTGTCCAGCTCTCGGCTCTATCCCTCCCCCTCCTGTCTTCTCCTATCATTTTGGATTTCCCCCTCCCCCTCCAACTTTCAAATCCCTTACTCACTCTTCCTTCAGTTAGTCCTGACGAAGGGTCTCGGCCTGAAACGTCGACTGCACCTCTTCCTAGAGATGCTGCCTGGCCTGCTGCGTTCACCAGCAACTTTGATGTATGTTGCTTGAATTTCCAGCATCTGCAGAATTCCTGTTGTTTGCGTTTAACCTCACTACTTGTTTGCTCTTTTGCACTAATTTTTTACATATTTCTTATTGCATTTTTATAGTTTTCATTATGTATTGCTGTCGCAAGACAACATAATCCATGACATATGCCAGTGCTATTAAACCTGATCCTGATTCCTTCCTTTGGCTGCAGTTTGGTGCCACAGCACTGGCTGATGACGTAATGATGCCGGTAGGGTATAAATCTAGTACGCTGAAAGCATCTGGTCTTTTACTTCAGGGGCTTGCTAACATTCTGGGTCGCAACTGGTGTTGTGGGAACAGTGAAGGTTTGCTGCGGTGGGAGTGGAGCCTGAATGTGTACTTTAGATAAGTGTTTGTAACTGGCTGTAATTTGAAGGGTTTACTTAATGTTTAGTGTCTGTCTTGTCATGTAAATAAATAGTTAACTTACTTACAGGTAGCGAGTGTCTTCTGTTCCCATTCATCGAACCTGTGAACCTGTTTTCACACAATAGCTTTCTACCAAATGGTGCGGTAGGTCATTCATCCAGCTTGGAATAGTGATGTCCAATGTTGCAGAGGATTGGTTGTCGCCCGAGTTGGAGCCATTACCAGATTTTATGATAGATATTAATTGCAGCACTAGCACAGTTTTCTGCTGTGATCAACAACAGCTTTAATGCTCTAAAGTGATGCACTACCTCTATTTTAACATGTAATTCTCCTCCTGTTTTCCAGTAGGTAGAAATGGAAGAAAGTGAGACCATTGATTTTCAGGCTATGGAACAGGAGTTGCAGATGGCTGTGGCCATTGATGAAAAAAACCAGCGAGAAAATAATGCCAAGCTTAAAGCAGTTCAGCAGAAAGTGGAAACATATGAAGAATTTAGGTAACGATAAAGTTAATGTTGAAAACTATTGTCAAAATCTGCAGTCAGATATTGTGAGTGCTAATACACTGGGAAATGACTACCTTTTGTAAAGGGCATTCAGTGCCCCTCTGATTCCTTGTACAGGTAACATGTCTCCCACAAGTACTGTTCTTCACCAGGCTGTCTGGACCCTGACGGCCCACTCTTCCTCCTGGGAGTAGGCTTCCAGTTATTATTGCACCATCTGTTGATTAAATACTCACACTCCTTTGTCACTGGAAGCCTGCTGATTGTCTTGTGGTGTATACTTTTTTGTACATTGCTGCCCAGGTCACTGCCGCTAGGCTCATGCTCATGCAAGCAGTCATGAGAACTGATGGTATGTCACTGAAAGAATGCATGCTGACATTAACTGAATGAGGTGTTGCATAGGGATACCCATTAAAGCCTTTTTGGGAATCTCACTAGTGAAAATCAGAATTTATGGGATTTTCAATAAGTGGCGTTTGGATACTTCTGATATGAAATTAAGTCCAGTTAAAGTATCTAATCTGAGCACAGCCAATCTAAGGCCAAGGATTATTATATTTTTTAAATATATACCCAACCCACACATCATTTGGGTCCTGTCTGGCTTAGGTTGTGTGAAAGGATGTGAAATTTCCTGTATTTTTACATTCCATTCCAGATCAGATCAGATCAGATCAGATCTTACATTGAACTGATCAGTTTCTTCAGGAAAAAAATAAGACCTGGCTTTTGTTCCCTATTGCTGGCACTTAGCGTAAACAACTAGATTGCAGTTCTTAAATTACTTTGGAAATTATTTGCAGCAGGTGTTCCCAACCTTTTTTTATGCCATCTTTGTGCAAGGGGTCTGTGGGGCCTAGATTGGGAACCCCTGATTTACAGTCATTTCTTAGTCTGCATTAACTTGCCGCATATTTTCATGAAAATTCATTTATTAGAAATCTACCAGACAACAGCTAATTATGCTTAATCATTTCTGATGCTGTCTTTCTTATTTCACAAATTCACTGTCTTATTTTCTGTTCATAGACTCTGTTCTGCTTTGGCTAGTTGATTTGGGACATAACAGTTCTGGCATATTTTGCAGGCAGATCAAGAAATTGAGCTAATTTTTGTGTTGGCTACACTCTGAGGCGATTTGTAGCAGTCAACCTGATCACATCCCAATCTACTTTGTGCGTTATTTAAGAGATGGTCTAACCGAACTTGAGCCCAATGACCAATGATATTTTTCTTGCAGATTTGATGAGATGCAGCCGCAGGTAGTCTGATCATATTGAGGTTGGTTCAGCTAGCTAGGGTTTGATATCAATAAAATGCAGCAAAATAATTTCTGAACTTATTTTTTGGAAGTTATTTGGAACTTCTGTTTAAGTTAGATGATAAATGCAAATTGTTTCTTGGGAAGGGGGTGAAAATTGAACAAATTGAAGCTGCATGGCTGTACTAGGGAATCTGTATTGTTAGTGATGTAATCTTTCAGAAGAGACATTAGCTTTCTCTTTCACTTGGAATTAAAAGATCATATGGCATTGGTTCAAAGAGTAACAAGGTGTATTACTGGTACTCTGCATTACAATTATTTCTACTTAAATGTTTCTGTAGCGGATTATTTGCTCATTGACACACTGCTGTTTTTGTACACAAATTATTTGCTTCCTTCTGCCCTCTCAAATATTCCCTCTCTCTACCTTCCCTGTTTTTCACCCCAGGACTGGAAGGGTTAATGTATGAGGACTGTTTGGCTCTGGGCTTGTACTTGCTGGAATTTAGAAGAATGAATGAGGATGTCATTGAAATCTACTGAATATTGAAAGAGTGGATGTGGAGAGAATGTTTCCAATAGTGGGAGGGTCTAGGACCAGAGGGCACAGCCTCAGAATACAAGGACATACCTTTAAAACAAAGATGAGAAGGGACATCTTTACGCAGAGGATGGTGAATCTGTGGAATTCATTACCACAGACGGCTGTGGAGGCCAAGTCATTGGGTATATTTAAAGTGGAGGTTGGTAGCTTCTTGATGAATAAGGGCATTAAATGTTATGGGGAGAAGGAAAGAGGTTGGGTTAGAGGATAGATAAATCAGCTATGATTGAATGGCAGAGTAGATTCGATGAGCCAAATGACCTAATTCTGCTACTATGTCTTATGGTCTTTTCTACATGCTAAAATTAACTTTTTTGTTTTCTCCATTACAATGGCAGCTGCACTTTTAAAAACACTTATTTGGCTAAAAAGTGCTTCTGGATGTCTTGATAGAGAAGTTAGAGGTACAATTTTCCAAAGGACCCAGTGGACTTAACTCTCAAGTATGTATGGCACCTTTAAGTGGCCAAAAGTACATCACCACAGCTGAAAGAAAGGAAGGAGGGGAGGACTCCAAGCCAGACTGAAATGCCGGGGAATGAAACTTCCTCTACTTGATGTTCCTCTACTCTGGCGATGATGTTGTGGCCATTACAAAGACTTGGATGGCTCAGGGGCGGGAATGGTCACTTTGAGTGCTAGGCTTCAGATGTTTCATAAAGGACAGGGAGGGAGGCAAAAGAGATGGGGGAGTGGCACTGCTGATCGGAGATAGTGTCACGACTGCAGAAAAGGACGAAGTCATGGAGGGATTGTCTACGGAGTCTCTGTGGGTGGAAGTTAGGAACAGGAAGGGGTCAATAACTCTACTGGGTGTTTTTTATAGACCACCCAATAGAAACAAGGACATCAAGGAGCAGATAGGGAGACAGATTCTGGAAAGGTGTAATAATAACAGGGTTGTTGTGGGAGGTTTTAATTTAGAGCAAGAGGTTTAGATGGGGTGGATTTGTTAGGTGTGTTCAGGAAGGCTTCTTGACACAGTATGTAGATAAGCTTACAAGAGGAGAGGCTGTACTTGATCTGGTATTGGTGTCTGGTGTCAGATCTCTCAGTGGGAGAGCATTTTGGAGATGGTGATCACAATTCTATTTGCTTTACCATAGCATTGGAGAGGGATAGGAACAGACAAGTTAGGAAAGCATTTAATTGGAGTAAGGGAAAATATAAAGCCATCAGGCAGGAACTTGGAACCATAAATTGGAAACAGATGTTCTCAGGGAAATGTACGGCTGAAATGTGGCAAATGTTCAGGGGATATTTGCTTGGAGTTCTGCATAGGTATGTTCCAATGAGACAGGGAAAGGATGGTAAGGTACAGGAACCGTGGTGTACAAAAGCTGTTGTAAATCTAGTCAAGAAGAAAAGAAAAGCTTACGAAAGGTTCAACAAACTAGGTAATGATAGAGATCTAGATGATTATAAGGCTCGCAGGAAGGAGCTTAAGAATGAAATTAGGAGAACCAGAAGGGGCCATGAGAAGGCCTTAGCGGACAGGATTAAGGAAAACCCCCAAGGCATTCTACAAGTATGTGAAGAGCAAGAGGATAAGATGTGAAAGAATAGGACCAATCAAGTGTGACAGTGGAAACGTGTGTATGGAACCGGAGGAGATAGCAGAGGTACCTAATGAATACTTTGCTTCATCATTCACTACGGAAATGGATCTTGGTGATTGTTGGGATGACTTACAGCGGACTGAAAAGCTTGAGCATGTAGATATTAAGGAAGAGGATGTGCTGGAGCTTTTGGAAAGCATCAAGTTGGATAAGTTACTGGGACCAGGCTCCTGTGGGAGGCGAGGGAAGAGATTGCTGAGTCTCTGGCGATGATCTTTGCATCATCAATGGGAATAGGAGAGGTTCCGGAGGATTGGAGGGTTGCAGATGTTGTTCCTTATTCAAGAAAGGGAGTAAAGATAGCCCAGGAAATTATAGACCAGTGAGTCTTACTTCAGTGGTTGGTACGTTGATGGAGAAGATCCTGAGAGGCAGAATTTATGAACATCTGGAGAGGCATAATATGATTAGGAATAGACAGCATGGCTTTGTCAAAGGCAGGTAGTGCCTTATGTGCCTGATTGAATTTTTTGAGGATGTGACTTAACACATTGATGAAAGTAGAGCAGTAGATGTAGTGTATATGGATTTCAGCAAGGCATTTGATAAGGTACCCCATGCAAGACTTATTGAGAAAGTAAGGAGGCATGGGATCCAAGGGGACATTGCTTAGTGGATCCAGAACTGGCTTGCCCACAGAAGGCAAAGAGTGGTTGTAGACGAGTCGTATTCTGCTTGGAGGTCGGTGACCAGTGGTGTGCCTCAAGGATCTGTTCTGGGATCCCTACTCTTCGTGATTTTTATAAATGACCTGGATGAGGAAGTGGAGGGATGGGTTACTAAATTTGCTGATGACACAAATGTTGGAAGTGTTGTGGATAGTGTAGAGGGCTGTCAGAGGTTACAGCGGGACATTGATAGGATGCAAAACTGGGCTGAGAAGTGGCAGACGGAGTTCAACCCAGATAAGTGTGAGGTGGTTCATTTTGGTAGGTCAAATATGATGGCAGAATCAATGGTAAGACTCTTGGCAGTGTGGAGGATCAGAGGGATCTTGGGGTCAGAGTCCATAGGACATTCAAGGCTGCTGCGCAGGTTGACTCTGTGGTTAAGAAGGCATATGGTGCATCGGCCTTCTGATTCTGATTGAATCGTGGGATTGAGTTTAAGAGCCGAGAGATAATGTTGCAGCTATATAGGACCCTGGTCAGCCCCACTTGGAGTACTGTGCTCAGTTCTGGTCGCCTTACTACAGGAAGGATGTGGAAAGCATAGAGGGGGTGCAGAGGAGATTTACAAGGATGTTGTCTGGATTGGAGAGCATGCCTTATGAGAATAGGTTGAGTGAACTTGACCTTTTCTCCTTGGACTGGCATTGGATGAGAGGTGATGTGATAGAGGTGTACAAGATGATGAGAGGCATTGAGCGAGTGGATATTCAGAGGCTTTTTCCCCAGGGTTGAAATGGCTAGCACGAGAGGGCACAGTTTGAAGGTGCTTGGAAATAGGTACAGAGGAGATGTCAGGGGTAAGTTTTTTACGCAGAGAGTGGTGAGTGCCTGGAATCGGCTGCCGGTGACGGTGGTGGAGGTGGATCTGATAGGGTCTTTTAAGAGACTCCTGGATAGATACATGGAGCTTAGAAAAATTGAAGGCTATAGGTAACCCTAGGTAATTTCTAAGATAAGGACATGTTCAGCAGAGCATTGTGGGCTGAAGGGCCTGTATTGTGCTGTAGGTTTTCTATGCTTCTATGTTACTTAGTATCTTGTCAGCAAATGTACAGTTGATTGAGGACCCAAGGACAAGATTGCTTTATCGGAGGGAAATGAGGAATTACTGCATTCTGTATTTCATGGAGACATAGCTCAAACTGGACATGCTGTATACATTGTTAATACCTGAGGGCATCTTGACATACAGTTGGATGGATCAGACTGCTAGTTCAGAAGGCAAAAGGTGGGGGTCTGTGTTTCATGATAAACTCTTTCTGGTGCATGGACGTAGCAGTCTTGTATCCCCGACCTGGAACATCTGATGTTTAAGTGTTGACTGTTCTGCTTGTGAAGAAGGTTCTCCTTCGTGATCCTGATCCAAGTTTACATACCGCCAAAGGTTGATGTTAAGCAAGCACATGATGTAGAGTGCTGCGATTTGCAAACAAGAAACAGTCTACCTTAATGCTATTCAAATCATTGCCAGGGACTTCAATCAGGTTTGTTTGAAGAAATATCTGCTTAATTATCTTCAACATATCACCTACAGCATCAACGGTCTCAGCACACTCTGGCTGAGTGGTGCCACAAGACCAACCTTTTACCCAATGTCAGCAAGACCAAGGAGCTGGTTATTGACTACAGGAGGAGGAAACCGGAGGTCCATGAAACAGTCCTCATTAGGGTATCAGAGGTGGAGAGGGTCAGCAACTTTACATTCCTCGGCATCATCACTTCAGAGGATCTGTCCTGGGTCCAGCACGCAAGTGCCTTTATGAAGGAAGCACGGCAGCACCTCTGTTTTCTTAGACACTTGCAAAGATTCGGAATATGAGCTAAAATTTTTGGCAAACCTCTATAGATATGTGGTGGAGAGTATATTGACTGGCTGCTTCATGGCCTGGTATGGAAACACCAATGCCCTTGAATGGAAAATCCTTCAAAAAGTAGAATACAGCCCTGTCCATTACAAGTAAAGCCCTCCCTACTGTTGAGCATATCTATGTTGAGTGCTGTAGCAGGAAAGCAGCATCCATGAGCAATGACCCTCACCATTCAGGCCAAGCTCTCTTCTCACTGCTGCCATCAGGGAGAAGGTACAAAAGCCTCAGGACTTGCACCACCAGGTTCAGGAATCGTTATTACCCCTCAACATTCAGGCTCTTGCGCCAGAGGGGATACTTCACTTGCCCCGTCATTGAGCTGTTCCCACAATCAATAGACTCACTTTCTAGGACTCTTCATCTTGTGTCTCTTATTTATTTATTTCCTCTTTTTGTATTTACAGTGTGGTAATTTTTTTTGCACATTGGTTGTTGGGTGCAGTCTTTCATTGATTCTGTTTTTTGTATTTACTGTGATTGCTCACAAGAAAATTAAATTCAGGGTTGTATATGGTGACATATATGTACTTTGATAATAAATTTACTTTGAATTTTGAACTGTGTTTATTTAAGTCTTTCTAGGAAGCTAGTCTAGTGCAACAATCTCATTGCTTAGGGACTGGTTCATTTCACAACTAGCAGTGACTGGGGTCTGGTTCAGGATAGCACTATTAAAGCATAACTTCAGTAGCAAGACTGTTTCAGAGCAACAGTCGTGGTGATAGGGAACTGGAGAGTGTTATATGTGGAGTTGAAAATGGACAATCCAGCTACTAAATGTGGGCTACGTCTTGCTACACCGAGGCTTCTAATGCCACATCTAGTTAGACCTTTTGATGCAGTTTCAGTTCAAATATACCATACCTGGTAACAGTAAAGCTGTTAACGTAAAGAAGGACAAAAATATGTGCAACTCAAGAACTACAGGACTGAAGAACCAAGACAGGAAACAATACAAGGGAACAGGGTAATCTGGAGTCAGATCAAATACAGAGAAAGAAAACAGAAGGTTGGACTGACGGCAATAAAAATAGAGAAATGTAAAATTTGAAATTTTTCTTAAAGATTTCTGAAATTTTCAGACTTCAGTAATGTGATGCCAGTTTAACTTGTTCACATGGGCAAAGTTATTCACATCACATTATTAAGAGTTCTTGCACCATTATGCATAAGCTCTGCTTTCTGTTATGAGTTTAAATTAATATGCAAATCTAACATGTTTGTAAAACTAACAGTGAGCTAAAGGCACAGTGCTGTTTTTGTGAAATAAATAGCAGATTGGCATAAATCAGCGTGTTCTGGGGATTCACAGCTTGTGGAATAACCCTTCTTTCCTTAGACTTGCTGCCTATTTGCCAATTAATTAATGTGTATCATTAACATGCAATTACTTTTGAAGAAAGTGTTGACCTAGTAATTGGAAAACTCTCATTCTAAGGTTCCTTTGTGCAGCTCTACAGAACAACCTTGATGCAGACGGCGCTGGCATCAGATGGTTGAAGCCTGTCACCCAGTGGTTTTGAGAAGTTGAAGCTTTTGTTTAGTTTTTTTAAAAGCCCATGCAGTACTTAGTTATGTCAGGTATTATACATAACTACACACGTTTTATTCTACCCTCACATTAGAATTCTTTGTGCCTCTCCTGTGCCAGAAAAATCTCTCCATACTAATCTCATTGCTACCAACCTGAAGCTGGTTCTAGTATGTTAATTTGAAATAATTGTTTATTGAATCCCCTTGATTTTTAAAAACTTTATAATCCATTTTAAATATGGTGTTGAATACAGTGCATGGGATACAAAGAGAAAGGTAATACAGGTTGAAACTGTTTTATCTGGTACTCTTGGGACTTGACTGGTGACAGACCTCAAAATCTGGACCACAGAAACGTACTGATGTCATATACTGTAAGGGTTTTGGGAATTGTCAATAATCCATATCTCCTGTGAATCAGAAACGCAGACTGAGTTCCCTAAAGTTGCACTGGTTGGTTAATTAACTACAGATTAGTGCAGATCTCAGTTCTTAGTTTAGATCTTGGTTTGAATTAATTGGTATAGATCTGTCCTACAGATTCAACACATACTGAACCACGGAAATTATTAGAGCACTGAATGCAGTACTAGAGATTTTCTACCTATATTCCTATTTTATTTTGTGACCACCTTTCCTTTTTAAAAACCTATTAACATTGTTTTATTATTGTCATCTGTACTGAAGTATAGCTTTATTTTGCATGTCATCTATGTAAATAATTCCATCACGGTACATTGAGGGAAAACAATAATAGAATGCAGATTAAAGTGTTACAGTTGCAGAGAAAGTGCATTACAGGTAGACAATAAGGTTCAAGGCCATAACGAGATGGACTGTGAGATCAGTAGTTCATCATATCACACTAGAGGACCATTTAATAGCTTTAAAACAGTAGGGTGGTACATGGTTTCAGGCTTTTGTGTCATCTGCATGATGAAAATGGGGAAGAGAGAAAATGTCCTGGGTGGGTGGGGTCTTTAATTATGTTGGTTGCTTTACCAAGGCCGTGAGCAGTGTGGGCAAAGTTCATGGAGGGGAGGCTGGTTTCTGTAATCTGCTGTGTCCACGGTTCTCTGTAGATTCTTGCAGTCTTGGGCAGAGCAGTTGCCATACCAAGCTGAAATGTATCCAGATATGATGCCTTCTATGGCACATCTGTAAAAATATCTTCAATTTTGTTCACAATAGAAAAATTAGAAGTTGGAAGAAATGGAAATGTGAAGAAAGGCAGTGAGTAAATCCTGTCTTACTACTTTGTATTCCACAGGGATATTGTGCAAGCTTCGCATTTGAAGCCTTTGGAATTGCAAGACAAGTTGGGAGCAAGGAATCAACCCTGGAATACGTATGCTACGAAGGAAAAGAGCAGTGTTGAGGTGGAGTTATCCAAGGTCAGTATTCAATACTCAGAGTAAGGAGATTCTCAAGTGTGGGGTCAATGGTATCTTCTGTTCATCCTTAGAAATCTGCAAAGCATGATCATGATAATTATTGAAGGATTTGAAAAGGTAGATAAGAGTAAGCTGTTTTTTCCAGTGGGGAAAGTCCAGTTTAAAACAATCCTCCTTGTAGAGGATACTGGAAGTTTAAAGGACTCTTCCTCATGAAGTGGTTGAGACTGGGGCATCAACTGAAACTTTTTTAAATGAAGGTTAGACAGGGGCATTGAAGGGTATGTGCACAGAGGTTAATCTGTAATTGGTGCTAAATGCAGTATGTAGTAATGTTGGCACACGTGAGAGGAGACTGATATGGAACATTAATAATGGCATGTACCTTTTGGGGCAAAATGACTATTTCTACAAATACTATATAATACTGAATAAAAGCTCTCTGTGAGGAATTTCTTCCTGTTTTCTGTCTTGCCACTTCACATGCAGGGCTTCTTATGCAGCGGTGTTGTAGATGAGTACATTTTAAGGAGTGTTATGCCCTTTCTAAATGTCTTGAACAGTTTTCTTCCCTTTCTCTGTTCAAAGCTGTATCAAGTTTTAGCCATATTTTTTTTTAAATCTCTGACCTGATCATTATGATCTTCTTCACAAGATAGTGCAAGGGAAATTTGAGGTTCAAAATTCCAGAAAATCGTTATCATCTTTTGAAGCTTTTAATTTAAATGCAATTAGACTTTTTTTCTTTACATTGTTAACTTCCACCCAGTTTTACTCTGTTATACTTTAACAAGGTGGAAAAAAAAATCAATTTTTGCCTATGTTGTTACATGTCAATTTCTGCTTTTCTGTGTTTGCATTTAATTCATTTCAGACTAGTTTCTTTCTAATTTCTATTAGTTTTACTTGCATCTTCTGTGCTTGTGATGCTGTTTCAAGCAAGTTATTTAGTGATAAATAAAGTCTTACATTATACCTGTACTTCACTGCCCTTGTGACAATATATTCAAATTGATACTCCTTTCATACCATTTCCCTTTCTCATTTTTCCTTTGTTCATTACTTCATTCTTTCCACCCTTGTGTCAAACCTTTGGGGGCAATTCTTGTATCTACATAGAAACATAGAAAACCTACAGCACAATACAGGCCCTTCACCCCACAAAGTTGTGCCAAACATGTCCCTACCTTAGAAATTACTAAGGTTACCCATAGCCCTCTATTTTTCTGAGCTCCATGTACCTATCCAGGAGTCTCTTAAAAGACCCTATCGTATCCACCTCCACCACCATCGCCGGCAGCCTGTTCCACACACTCAACACTCTTTGCGATTTTTTATTTTTTTATTTAAAAAAAACAACTCTTACCCCTGACATCTCCTCTGTACCTACTCCCAAGCACCTTAAACCTGTGCCCTCTTGTGGCAGCCATTTCAGCCCTGGGGAAAAAGCCTCTGACTATCCACACAATCAATGTCTGCCACCAACCATTCCCAATATCCCTGACGTTCCATCTACAAGCAGTTAAACATTGCTGGACATTGGGCAAAGCCCAAGAAGACACTCAAAGGACACATACTTTCTGAGACTCATGCCTGCTGCCTTCAGCATATTTTCTTGTCTGCAAACAATCTCTTCTCAATCTCCCTTGGAATATCTTTATTAGAAAAAAAAACAAACAAACACAAGCCTAGCTTTTATTTGGATAAATATTGATATTGATGGAAGTATTGAGGAGGAGTGGGCTGGTGTATGACAGTAATGCTGTAAACAGAAATGTAGTGCATTACTAAAGTTACTTGCAATCGAACAGGCCCAATGTAGTCATACTCCTATGGTTACCAATGGGGTGGCTTCCCCATATTCTGCTGTGGGAGGGGTGCTTGAGTCTTCTCCCAGGAAGAAAGTAATTCTCCAATTCATTTCCATAGATGCTGCATGACCTGTTGAGTTCCTCCAGCATTTTGTGTGTGTGTTGTCTTATAACTTGTGTTGCTTTTGAGTGAAGACAATATCATGCTAACTCTTCACAAATTATAGCATGCAGATTCCCAACCTAGGACAGCAGCGGAGTTTAGCCGTGACTGGAGAAGATATTATTGTACTGAACCAGAGAAGTATGCCTTCCTTCTCACCTTAGGTGCCCAGCTCTTGGGAAATGTCTTCCATGCTGAAATAGGATTTGGACTGCTTGGTGAATTCTTGGTCATACTTTGCGATCAGTTCCAACCTGAAGACACAAAAGCGATTTATTGGATCCTGCTGCATCTCTCTCAAACTCGACGGTTTGGCCTGAATGTGGATTTCCTGAACAGCAAAGAGAGGGAGAAGGGCCTAAGGCTGTTTCAACTGCTAGAGCAGAACCTGGGTGAAGTTTTGCAGCAGGGAAGTGAGATAGAGATGAATCCTGAGGAAACTGTAAAAGAGGGGTGTGCTCCTGAGGAGGCAATAAATAGGAGAATGCTCCAACGGTTAATAAAAGCATACAGATTTAACTAGTCCAGTTTTTGTAACTCTGGACTACTCTATTCCCTTTCAAATTTGGGAATTCCCCTGCATTTCTGACAATAGAGCATCTGAATTTTTTTTTCAAAATGGGAGTGCCAGTCTAAAAACCAGTAGTTTATAAAAAAAAAAGCAGCAAATGTAGGCAGTGTGACCCTTTTGGCTTGTTATATGTATCAATAAGATCATAAGCACGTTTAACAGCGGCTCTACTTTCTTGCTGTATCTACATATGCCTTGATTTCTTGAGTGTTTCTAATTTATTGACCTTGATCTTGAATGTAATAGAATGAGCATCCACAGCTCAGAGTAAATTTCATAAATGTATGGTATTTTTGATTTGTTAATTCAAAGCAACTTAGTCCCATCTGGAATGTATACATTTGAAACAGACAAATAGAATAGCCATAATCTGTCTGTGTTAATATTAGTTTCAAAGTTGCCCATTACAGTATCTTGACTGTGCTCTTTATTTCAGTATACTTATAATTTCTTGGGTTGAACTAAATCACTTTTTGAATCATTGGTGTTGGTTAGAAAGTTAGTTGGAAGCAGATGATGAATTGGGGGGAAAAATGAGCTCATCTATTTTTCAGGTACTTCCAGCTCAGTTGTATTTTTGAAGTACTTTTATTTTTAGTGGTACCGTATTATGTTTTATTACTGGTTGCAATGTAAATAGTAGCTGAACTTTCTACGATAGCTATAATTAAACTGTTTTTATTTTTAATACTATCTCTATAAACCAGCCATGGCACATAGGAAAAGTGTGTTTGCTGTAATATTTGCTACATGCTGCAAGGACTGTAACATTAAATGGTTAGCATGTCATGTTTTGGCTGTTACTTGTTTTCTTGGGGTTGGGTTGATTACTTTGCAGAAATACAGTCTGCTTTCTGGCTATTGTATTACTATTCCTAGAATTACTGTCTGCTGGGATTGGGAAAAATAAATTGATTTTAAGGATATTAGTGATTTCCAGAATTCCCACCCATCACTCAAAGGGGGGAAGGGGGATTTTCCAGGGCTCCAGTTCTCTTCAATTTAGTTTCTTAAGCAATTTGTTTATCAGTTGGTCAAAGCTGCTGGTGGAATTCTATACAGAGAACCACTTGTTAAGTACACTTTTTGGGAAATTAAGCTCTAACAAAAGCTCTGAATTCCTGTTCTTGCCCTGGCCCCAATTTCAACATTTGGTATCTACCACTATTTCCTTTCCTGGGCCTAGTTTCTACTCCCCCTGCAAGCCCTGTCACCCACTGTTTCCACATCTGATTTATCCCATGGGTTTCAATGGATCACTTGGTGTCAACATCTACTACTGTTTTTTTGCAGATGTCTGGAACATTTGGCTGTGTTATTAATCTGGAAGTTCTTTACTAGGGCTGCTCAGCTGAGGGTGTAAATAGATAATCCTAGCTCTGAAGGGTCATGTACATCCGCTTTCTGTGAGACAACCTCCTAACGTTAAGGATGCACACAGCTCCTCTCCCCTCCCCCCATTGGGAAGGTCAGATCACAACCTGGTGCATCTAAAACCCTGCTACGTGCCTCTGGTGAAGAGTAAACCTGCAACCTCGAGGACAGTGAGGAAATGGTTGGAGGAGGCTTATGAGGCGCTCCAGGGTTGTTTTGAGGTGACAGACTGGCAGACACTCTGTGAGCCACATGGAGAGGATATCGATGGGCTCACAGAATGCATCACTGATTACATTAACTTCTGTGTGGACTGCAATGTTCCGACAAGAACTGTCCTTTGTTATTCAAATAACAAGCCATGGGTAACAAAGGACATGAAGGACATCCTGAACGCTAAAAAGAGGGTGTTTAGAGATGGAAATAGGGAGGAGCTGAGGGCAATACAGAGGGACCTGAAAGCCAGGATCAGGGAGGCTAAAGACAGGTACAGGAGGAAGCTTGAGTGGAAACTCCAGCAAAACAACACGAGAGGTCTGGAGTGGGATGAGGACCATCACTGGGTTTCGGCAAACTAGCAACAGAGGAGCTGAAGGCAGTGTGGACAGGGCTAACGAACTTAACCTGTTCTTTAACAGATTTGACATTGTGGCCCCTGCCCACCCCAAACATGAGCCATCTGTTGTCGGCCCCCAACCAACACATATTCTGCTCTCCACTCCTACCCCTCCTCACAGTCCCCCACCCTGCTCTCATGACTATACCTCTTCCCCACACGAAACCACCACGGTGGGCTTCACAGCTGAACAGGTGAGAAGACCGCTGAAACGTCTCAACCCGAGCAAGGCTGCAGGACCGGATGGTGTCAGCACCAGGGTGCTCAAAGCCTGTGCCCCTCAGCTATGTGGAGTACTTCTCCATGTTTTCAACCTGAGCCTGAGACTCTGGAGGGTTCCTGTGCTGTGGAAGACGTCCTGCCTCATCCCTGTGCCGAAGATGCCACGCCCCAGCGGCCTCAATGACTACAGATCGGTGGCATTGACCTCCCACATCATGAAGACCCTGGAGCGACTTGTTCTGGAGCTGCTCTGGCCTATAGTCAGGCCACACTTAGATCCCCTCCAGTTCGCTTACCAGCCCCAACTAGGAGTTGAGGATGCCATCGTCTACCTGCTGAACCGTGTCTACGCCCACCTGGACAAGCCAGTGAGCACTGTGAGGGTCATGTTTTTTTTGACTTCTCCAGTGCACTCAAAACCATCCACCCTGCTCTGCTGGGGGAGAAGCTGACAGCGATTCAGGTGGATGCTTTTCTGGTGTCATGGATTCTTGATTACCTGACTGGCAGACCACAGTTTGTGTGCTTGCAACACTGTGTGTCCGACAGAGTGATCAGCAGCACTGGGGCTCCACAGGGGACTGTCTTGTCTCCCTTTCTCTTCACTATTTACACCTCGGACTTCAACTATTGCACAGAGTCTTGTCATCTTCAGAAGTTTTCTGATGACTCTGCCATAGTTGGATGCATCAGCAAGGGAGATGAGGCTGAGTACAGGGCTACAGTAGGAAACTTTACCACATGGTGTGAGCAGAATTATCTGTAGCTTAATGTGAAAAAGACTAAGGAGCTGGTGGTGGACCTGAGGAGAGCTAAGGCACTGGCAACCCCTGTTTCCATCCAGGTGGTCAGTGTGGACATGGTGGAGGATTACAAATACCTGGGGATACGAATTGACAATAAACTGGACTGGTCAAAGAACACTGAGGCTGTCTACAAGAAGGGTCAGAGCCGTCTCTATTTCCTGAGGAGACTGAGGTCCTTTAACATCTGCCGGACGATGCTGAGGATGTTCTACGAGTCTGTGGTGGCCAGTGCTATCATGTTTGCTGTTGTGTGCTGGGGCAGCAGGCTGAGGGTAGCAGACACCAACAGAATCAACAAACTCATTCGTAAGGCCAGTGATGTTGTGGGGATGGAACTGGACTCTCTCACGGTGGTGTCTGAAAAGAGGATGCTGTCCAAGTTGCATGCCATCTTGGACAATGTCTCCCATCCACTACATAATGTACTGGTTGGGCACAGGAGTACATTCAGCCAGAGACTCATTCCACTGAGATGCAACACAGAGCGTTATAGGAAGTCATTCCTGCCTGTGGCCATCAAACTTTACAGCTCCTTCCTTGGAGGGTCAGACACCCTGAGTCAATAGACTGGTCCTGGACTTATTTCCTGGCATAATTTACATATTACTATTTAACTATTTATAGTTTTATTACTATTTAATTATTGTGTAACTGTAACGAAAACCAATTTCCCCCGGGATCAATAAAGTATGACTATGAAATGGAAAATGTATGGATGCTTTTGCCATCTCTGATAAAATGGTCTTCAGGAGGGTTGGGGGGGGGGGGGGTGGCGGACATGGTCTGATATTGAATATTTGTTCTTTATGTCAGAATCAGGGACATGTATTTTGCTAATGTGCTGATATCAACAAACTAAACAGCCTCGTAATGGTTATTGGATCTTCACTTTGAACATCAACAGTTTTAAGTTAGCTATTTATGTAATAAATTTTCTGTTTTGGAATGTACAAAAACAAAAAACTAATTTCTTGACATTCTTTTTGTGTGAATTTCATTAAAATTGTAAATGCTGAAGCTTTAGACATAATCCCTCTAGTAATTCAGTGGGCCACTTTAACTTCAGGAAATGAAAAGAGAACTAACTTACTGTCTTGTCCTGCCGCTGGCGTTTAGGACAGCAATGGAAGTCCTCCACTTTGGTGCTGTTCAGGACTTTCTTCATTGTGCCAGTAGCATCCTCTTAGCTTTCACTACTGTCAGTCATGCAAGTCCTGGGTGGAGACTCAGAAATATTTGCATGTAGATGTAGAAGAATTCTTCATTGCTGTTTCTATAAGTTGGTTTGACTAGTCAGCATTGTTAGTCCTGAGCTGAACTCCCCAAACCTGGAGGACCAGTGGACCACGCTTAGTCTGGCCTGTACTCTGGCCTGTTTGTCATGGGTGACGCAACCAAGAGCCAAAGCATGAGGTCCTGACTCCAGCCAGCATAGTTGTCTGGATCATTAAGGCACACAAGCTTCCAAACCAGAACATGTATATAGTCCTCTTGGAGGAATGAAAAGAGAAAGTGGTTTAAAAAAGTCTTTGATGCTGAAAGTTAGTTGCCCCTCTTTTATCTGATCAATTCCTATATGAAAAGTTAATCCTCCCTCTAAATACTATGATTGCACATTGTACACTTTAGAGATGTTACTTAAAGATTTTTACTCCTCATGTATGTGAAGGATGTAAGAAATAAAGTCAATTGAATTCAAGTGAAGCAGTGGTATTGCAATTTATTTTTCCTGACTGTAGCCATTCTGTGGTTTCTGTCTTGTCAGTGGATGCTGAAATAAGGGATCATTTGGATCTGTGTGTACAGGTAACTAGGGACTTTTTCAAGGCTGGCCTGCTCACTTTGGGATTCTTACCACTGGAGGAGACTTTTAGCACATTATTAGCTGGATTTGAAGGTAATTCCCAGGTATGAAGGGTTGATATTTAACTTCCAGCCATATCTATTGTGCACTGGTGCCACATTCTGCATCCACAAAGAACTAGAAAGTGCCATCATTTTTGCTGCTAGCTTCCACCCTGGTCTCACATTTACATGGTCCATTTTTTTACACTCCCTTTCTGGAGTGCTCTGCCTCCAACTCAGGAGGTAGAGTAGTCACTAACATCTTTTATAGGCTCACAGACACCCACAGCAACCTTGACTATACTCTCATCCTTTCTCTTGTAAGGCTGCCATTCCTTTCTTTCAGTTTCTTTGTTTCAGTTGAATTTGTTCCAATGTTAAGAATCCTGCTCTGGTGGTCCTTTAATGTTCTCCTGCCTGAAACGTGGCTTCCCTTTATGCTATTGTGGATGTATCTCTCCCCTGTCCTTGGGACAGAAGTAAAATAGAGTTCCCCTGATACTTGCCTTTCAATCTACACATGTATTGTATTACCTTTTGCAATTTCTACCAACTTTAACTTGACTCCACTACTAGTTACATCTTTGTCTCTCCTCCCTTCTTTACATTTCACAGGGACAGATTACTCTTAACTCCTTGGTCTGCTCTTCCATCCCTGCTAACCGCTCCACATTCCATTGCACCTTCCCATGCAACTAGAAGAGTTGTCTATTCTCCTCTTCCTTCTCACCATCCAGGGACTCAAAGAACCGTACCAGGTGAAGCAGTGACTCACCTGCACTTCTTCCAATCTAGTCTACAGCTTTCAGGGTTCAGAATGTGGTCTCTACACTGGCGAACCAAATGCAGATTGGGTGGCCACTCTGTGAAGCACCTACATGCAGTCCACAGGCGTGACCATGGGCTTCCCATTACATGCCATTTTAATTTTCAGTCCCATTCTTGCTCTGACCCTCTGTCTGTAGCCTCCTCCACTGAAAAGTGAGGCCCAATGTAATCTTGAAGAATATCTTTACTTGCATATAGGTACTTAGCAACCTGGAATGACCATTGTTTTTTAAAAATTTCATGTAAGCTGTTCTGTCGTATCACACTATACCCTTTTCTTATCTTGATACTTTACAATGGTTTGCATGGTAGTGTAGTGATTAGCACAGCTCTTTACAGTACAGATGACCTGGGTTCAATTCCTGTGGCTGCCTGTAAGGAGTTTGTATGTCCTCCCTACGGCCGTGTGGGTTTCCTCTGGGTGCTCCGGTTTCCTCCCACTGTCCAAAAACGTACCGGTTGGTAGGTTAATTGGTCATTGTAAATTGTCCAGTAATTAGGCTAGGATTGGGCAGTGTGACTCGAAGGGCCGGAAAGGTCTTGTCTCAATAAATAAATAAAAATAAATAGATTCCTGCTGCTACCTGTAAGGAGTTTGTACCTTCTTCCTGTCTTTCCTCTGGGTGTTGCAATTCCCTCCCACAGTCCAAAGATGTAGGATAACTGGTCGTTGTAAATTGTCTTGTGATTAGGCTAGGGTTAAATTGGAGGATTGCTGGGCGGCACAGCTCAAAAAGGGCTAGAAGGGCCTATTCCATGCTGTATCTCAATAAATAAATAAATACCTCACTAATAGTAATCATGTTGCTTACCATCTGATCTGTCTCAGCTTTCTTTTGTCTTATGCCTCTCTTTCTCCCAACTCTGCTTTGAATACTGATACCCTCTGCTCTCCCCATACGGAGGAAAAGTCCCTGAATCAAAACATTGTTTGCTTTCCCTTTCCACAGATGTTGCATAACTGAGTTCTTTCAGCATTATTGTTCTTATTTCCAATTCCAGATCTGTTGTTTATTTGTGTTCCAGTGCATTATTTTTATGCAGTAAGTAATGCCAGTTCAAATTGTTGAATTTCTGAAAACCATGATTATTAGAAGTTCCAGGTAATAGACAACAGGTGCAGGAGTAGGCCATTTGGCCCTTCGAGCCAGCACTGCCATTCACTGTGATCATGACTGATCATCCACAATCAGTATCCAGTTCCTGCCTTATCCCCATAAACCTTTGATTCCGCTATCTTTAAGAGCTCTATCCATCTCTTTTTTGAAAGCATCCAGAGACTTGGCCTCCACAGCCTTCTGGGGCAGAGCATTCCATACATCCACCACTCTCTGGGTGAACTCAACTCTGTTCTAACTGACCTACCCCTAATTCTTAAACTGTAGCCTCTGGTTCTGGACTCACCCATCAGCGGGAACATGCTTCCTGCCTCCAGCGTGTCCAATCCCTTAATAATCTTATATGTTTCAATAAGATCCCCTCTCAGCCTTCTAAATTCCAGAGTATACAAGCCCATTCGCTCCAGTCTTTCGACATATGACAGTCCCGCCATCCCGGGAATTAACCTTGTGAACCTACGCTGCACTCCCTCAATAGCAAGAATGTCCTTCCTCAAATTTGGAGACCAAAACTGCACACAGTACTCCAGGTGTGGTCTCACCAGGGCCCTGTACAGCTGCAGAAGGACCTCTTTGCTCTTATACTCAATTCCCCTTGTTATGAAGGCCAGCATGCCATTAGCTTTCTTCACTGCCTGCTGTACTTGCATGCTTGCTTTCAGTGACTGATGTACAAGAACACCTAGATCTCGTTGTACTTCCCCTTTTCCTAACTTGACTCCATTTAGATAATAGTCTGCCTTCCTGTTCTTACCACCAAAGTGGATAACCTCACATTTATCCACATTAAACTGCATCTGCCATGCATCTGCCCACTCACCCAGCCTGTCCAAGTCACCCTGCATTCTCATAACATCCTCCTCACATTTCACACTGCCACCCAGCTTTGTGTCATCAGCAAATTTGCTAATGTTACTTTTAATTCCCTCATCTAAATCATTAATATATATTGTAAACAGCTGCGGTCCCAGCACTGAACCCTGCGGTACCCCACTGGTCACCACCTGCCATTCTGAAAGGGACCCATTAATCGCTACTCTTTGTTTTCTGTCAGCCAGCCAATCTTCAATCCATGTCAGTACTCTGCCCCCAATACCACGTGCCCTAATTTTGCGCAGCAATCTCCTATGTGGGACTTTATCAAAGGCTTTCTGAAAGTCCAGGTACACTACATCCTCTGGCTCTCCCTTGTCCATTTTCATAGTTACATCCTCAAAACATTCCAGAAGTTTAGTCAAGCACGATTTCCCCTTCGTAAATCCATGCTGACTCAGACCGATCCTGTTACTACTATCCAGATGTGTCGTAATTTCATCTTTTATAATTGACTCCAGCATCTTTCCCACCACCGACATCAGGCTAACCGGTCTATAATTCCCTGTTTTCTCTCTTCCTCCCTTTTTGAAGAGAGGGACAACATTAGCCACCCTCCAATCCACAGGAACTGATCCTGAATCTATAGAACATTGGAGAATGATTACCAATGCGTCCACGATTTCTAAAGCCACCTTCTTAAGTACCCTGGGATGCAGACCATCAGGTCCCTGGGACTTATCAGCCTTCACACCCAACAGTGTATCCAACACCATTTCCTGCCTAATATAAATTTCCTTCAGTTCATCCATTACCCTAGGTCCTTTGGCCACTATTATATCTGGGAGATTGTTTGTGTCTTCCCTAGTGAAAACAGATCCAAAGTACCTGTACAACTCGTCTGCCATTTCCTTGTTCCCCATAATAAATACACCCGTTTCTGTCTTCAAGGGCCCAATTTTGGTCTTAACTATTTTTTTCCTTTTCACATACCTAAAGAAGCTTTTACTATCCTCCTTTATATTCTTGGCTAGTTTACCTTCGTATCTCATTTTTTCTCTGCGTATTGCCTTTTTAGTTACCTTCTGTTGCTCTTTAAAAGTTTCCCAATCCTCCGGCTTCCCACTCGTCTTTGCTATGTTATACTTCTTCTCTGTTACTCTTATACAGTCCATTACTTCCCTTGTCAGCCACGGCCTCCCCTTACTCCCCTTAGGATCTTTCTTCCTCTTTGGAATGAACTGATCCTGCACCTTCCGTATTATTCCCAGAAACACTTGCCATTGCTGTTCCACTGTCATCCCTGCTAGGGTATTGTTCCATTGAACTTTGGCCAGCTCCTCCCTCATAGCACCATAGTTCCCTTTGTTCAACTGTAATACTGACACTTCCGAGTTTCCCTTCTCCCTCTCAAATTGTAGATAAAAACTTATCATATTATGGTCACTACCTCCTAATGGATCCTTTACCTTGAGGTCCCTGATCAAATCTGGTGCATTGCACAACACTAAATCTAGAATTGCGTTCTCTCTGGTAGGCTCCAGTACAAGCTGTTCTAAGAATCCATCTCGGAGGGACTCCACAAACTCCCTTTCTTGGGGTCCAGTACCAACCTGATTCCTCCAGTCTATCTGCATGTTGAAGTCCCCCATAACAACTGTAGCATTACCTTTGCTACATGCCAATTTTAACTCTTGATTCAACTTACACCCTACATCCAGACTACTGCTTGGGGGCCTGTAGATAACTCCCATTAGGGTCTTTCTACCCTTAGAATTTCTCAGTTCTATCCATACTGACTCTACATCTCCTGATTCTATGTCCCCCCTCGCAAGGGACTGAATATCATTCCTCACCAACAGAGCCACCCCACCCCCTCTGCCCATCAGTCTGTCCTTTCGATAGGACGTATATCCTTGAATATTCATTTCCTAGGCCCTGTCCACTTGAAGCCATGTCTCTGTGATTCCCACAACATCATACTGACCAATTTCCAACTGAGCCTCAAGCTCTTCCACTTTATTTCTTATGCTCCGTGCATTCATATATAATACTTTTAATTCATTACTCCCTCACCTCCCATATCAATTCCTATTTCACTTGGCCATACTGTACGATCCCGTCTTGAGCTTTCTGCTCTGTTGATTCTGCTGTCATTCTTAACTTTTCTTATTCTCACTTTCCCTTTATCTCCATCCTTATGTTTCCAGTTCGTCCCCTCCCCCCCACAACTTAGTTTAAACACACCCGTGTTGCAGTGGCAAACCTACCTGCCAGAATGCTGGTGCCCCGCTTATTAAGGTGCAACCCGTCCCTTTTGTACAATTCATCCTTACCCCGAAACATACCCCAATGGTCCAAGAAAGTAAATCCTTGCTTCCTGCACCAGTTCCTCAGCCACACATTCAGATCCATTATCTCCCTGTTCTTGACCACTCCAGCACGGGGAACTGGAAGCAAACCGGAGATAACCACCCTGGAAGTCCTGCTTTTCAGCCTTCTTCAGAGTTCTCTGAAGTCACGCTGTAGAATGTCTTTCCTCTTCTTCCCCAGGTCATTTGTGCTGACATGCACCACCACTTCCGGATGTTCACCTTCACTCTTGAGGATTCCCTGCAATCGGTCCATGACATCCTGGATCCCGGCATAATATTCATGTGTGACTGATTACTGGAGACTAATCATCCTTTTAATCATATGACCATAAGGTGTAGGAGCAGAATTAGGATATTCGGCCCATTAAGACTGCTCTGCTATTCCATCATGGTTGATTTGTTATCTCTCTCAACCCCATTCTTTTCTTAACATTTGATCCTTTGACTAATCAAGAACCAATCAACCTCCACTTTAAATGTACTCAATGTCTCGGTTTCCACAACTGTCTGTGGCAATGAATTCCACAGATTCACCACCCTCTGGCTGAAGAAATTGCTTCTCACTCTGTTCTAAATGAATATCTCTCTATGCTGAGGTTGTGCCCTCTGGTCCTAGACTCCCTCACTATAGGAAACATCCTCTCCACATTCGCTCCATATCGGCCTTTCAATATTCGGTAGGTTTCAATGAGATCCACATTATTTTTCTAAATTCTAGCAGGTGCAGGCCCAGAGCCATCAAACTCTCCTCATACATTAACACTTTAAATCCTGGAATAATTCTTGTGAACCACCTCTGGACCCTCTCCAATGCCAGCACATCTTTTCTTAAATAAGGGGCCCATAACTGCTCACAATACTCCAAGTGCAGTCTGACCAGTGCCTTATAAGGCCTCAGCATTATATCCTTGCTTTTATATTCTAGTCCTCTCAAAATTAACACAAACATTGCATTTGCCTTCCTTAGCACCAACTCAACCTGCAAGTTGACCTTTAGTGATTACTGCACAAGGCATCATCGCGATACACTTTATAGCCAACAATGCACTTTGAAGTAAAACTATTGCTGTGCAAAGTTCATCAATTAGTTTACACAAAGCAATGAAATAAATTATCCAATCACATTTTTTGTATTGGCTTGGATAAATATTTGGTACAGTCTTGGGGAAAACAACATTGTTCTTCATCAAATAACATCATGGGATGTTTTCACTAGCCGAAGAAGATGGATCTCTGTATAGCATCAATACTGGGGGTGCTCACTTTATAGTAGTTTAGGGAATGGAAATTCACCTTTGCAGAACTCACGAAGTGCTTCCAAAACATAGAACATAGAAAACCTATAGCACAATACAGGCCCTTCAGCCCACAATGCTGTGCCAAACATGTACTTACTTTAGAAATTACCCAGGGTTACGCATAGCCCTCTATTTTCTAAGCTCCAGGAATCTCTTAAAAGTCTCTATCATATCCGCTCCACCACTGTCGCCGGCGGCCCATTCCACATACTCACCACTCTCTGCATAAAAAACCTACCCCTGACATCTCTGTACCTACTTCCAAGCACCTTAAAACTGTGCCCTCTCATGTTAGCCATTTCAGCCCCGGGAAAAAGCCTCCGATTACCCACACGATCAATGCCTCTCATCATCTTATACACCTCTATCAGGTATAAGATGATCAGGTATAGAACTTGCATTTTTTTTCAGAGGCACAGGGAGCATGTCTGTAGGGTTGGTACTTTGCTCTGGGTGTCAGATGTGGGAATCCTGGGATTCTTCCAGCCTCCCAGATGGCCTCATCTGTGCCAGGTGCACCGAGATGCAGCTCCTGAGAGACAGTGTTAGGGATCTGGAGCTGTGACTTGATGACCTACAGCTTATTAGGGAAAGTGAGCAGGAGATAGATAGGAGCTACAGGAAGTTTGTCACCCCAAGGCTGCAGGAGTTAGGCAAGTGGGTGACTGTCAGGGAAGGGATGGGAAGAGCTCAGACAGAAGAGAGCACCCCGATGGCCATCCCCCTCAGTAATCGTTATCTCATTTTGGATGCGGTTGAGGGAGATGATCTGATAGAGGATGACCATGGTGATCGGGTCTCTGGCACTGAGCCTGGTTCCGTGTGCAGACGGAGAGAAGAAGATGAGGAATGTGGTAGTCATAGGGGATTCCATGGTGAGGGGAACAGACAGGTTCTGTCAGCCTGATAGAGATGCCCGCATGGTGTGTTGCCTCCCAGGTGCAAGGGTACGGGATGTCTCGAATCGGGTGCAGAGTATTCTGAAGGGAGAGCCAGAAGTCTTGGTACACAATGACATAAGTAGAAAAAGGGAGGAGGTCCTGAAGAGAGAATTCAGGGAGTTGGGTAAAAAGCTGAAAAGCAGGACCTCCAGGGTAGTAATCTCAGGATTGCTGCCTGTGCCACGTGCTAACAAGCTCAAGAATAGCATGATCAGGCATATTAATGCGTGGCTGAGAGACTAGTGGAGGAGGCAGGGCTTCAGGTTCATGGATCATTGGGGCCTCTTCTGGGGGAGGTATGACCTGTACAAAAAGGACAGGTTGCACCTGAACCCAAACGGGTCCAATATCCTAGCAGGCAGATATAATAGAGCTGTTAGGGAGGGTTTAAGCTAATTTGGCAGGGGGATGGGAACTGGAGCAATAGGGCTGAGGAAGGGGAAAACAGAAATACATCAAAGATAGCGTGCAACAGAGATGATAAAAGGACAGGCAGGAGATCAGGTATAATCACAGCCAGTGGGATGAGTTACAGGGCAATAGAGGTGTGGTGCAGTTAAAACAGAAAGCAACCAATACTGGACTGAAAGTGTTGAATTTGAATGCACGCAGCATAAGAAGTAAAATGGACGATCTTGAAATTCAGCTACAGATTGGCAAGTATATCATCGTGGCCAACTCTGAAACTTGGCTAAAGGATGGCTGCCATTGGGAGCTGATTGTCCTAGGATATACGGTGTGTCAGAAAGATAGGTTAGTAGGCAGCGGGGGGTGGTGTGGTCCTGTGTATAAGAAATAATATTAAATCATTAGAAAGGGATGACATATGATTCGAAGGTATAAAGTCTCTATGTGTTGAGTTAAGAAATGGCAAGGGTAAAAGGACCCTAATGGCAGTTGTATACAGGCCTACAAACAGCAGCCGAGATGTGAATTATAAATTACAGCAGGAGATAGAAAAGGCATTTCAGAAGGGCAATGTCATGGTAATCATTGGGGATTTTAACATGAAAGTGGATTGGGACCTCGAGAGAGAATTTGTAGAATGTCTACGGGAAGGGTGGCCAACCTTTTATGTTCCATGCGTCAATTTTTTCACACACGAGTTCTATACTAACATATTTTTACAAGAATTGAATGGGGATACAAGAGTTGTATGGAGCATCTGAACTCGTGAGTGAAAATATTGACGCATGGAATGTAAAAGGTTGGCCACCCCTGGTCTGAGGGATAGCTTTTTAGCTTGTTGTTTAGCCCACGGGATCGGCTGTGCTGGATTGGATGTTGTGCAATGATCGAGAGCTTTGGGTTAAGGAACCTTGAGGGAATAGTGATCACAATATGATCGAGTTCACTTTGAAATTTGAGAAGGAGAAACTAAATTCCAGTGGAATAGAGGACACCAACCTACTGCCCTCTGCTGTGCCTATTGTCTTGTTTATTATTTATTGTAATGCCTGCAACTGTTTTGTGCACTTTATGCAGTCCTGGGTAGGACTGTAGTCTAGTGTAGTTTTGTGTTGTTTTATGTAGTTCAGTGTAGTTTTTGTATTGTTTCATGTAGCACCATGGTCCTGAAAAATGTCTTGTTTTTACTGTGTACTGTACCAGCAGTTATGGTCAAAATGACAATAAAAAGTGACTTGACTTGAAATTACAATGGCATGAGAGGAGAACTGGCGAAGGTGGACTGGAAAGAGACACTAACAGGAAGGACAGCAGAGCAGCAATGGCTGGAGTTTCTGCGAAAAATGACAAAGTGCAAGACAGATATATTCCAAATAAGAAGAAATTTTCAAATGGAAGGACACTACCATGGCTGACAAGTGAAGTCAGAGCCAAAGTAAAAGACAAGGAAGCCAAAGCCAGTGAGAAGATAGAGGATTAGGAAGCTTATAAAAACTTGCAGAAGGAAACTAAGAAGGTTATTAGGAAGGAAAAGATGAATTATGAAAGGAAGCTGGCAATTAATATCAAAAATGATACTAAAAGCTGTTTTAAGTATATAAAGAGTAAAAGAGAGTTGAGGGTAGATATAGGACCAATGGAAAATGACACTGGAGATATTGTAATGAGAGACGCAGAGATGGCAGAGGAACTGAATGCATATTTTGCATCAGTCTTCACAGTGGAAGACATCTGCAGTACACCGGACATTCAGGAGTGTCAGGGAAGTGAAGTATGTGCAGTGAAAATTATGACTGAGAAGGTGCTCAGGAAGCTTAATGGTCTGAGGGTGGATAAATCTCCTGGCCTGATGCAATGCACCCTCGGGTTTTGAAGGAAGTAGCTGGAGAGATTGCGGCATTAACAATGATCTTTCAAGAATCGATAGATTCTGGCATTGTACTGGATGACTGGAAAATTGCAAATGTTACTCCGCTATCTAAGAAGGGTGGGAGGCAGCAGAAAGGAAACTATAGACCTGTTAGCCTGACATCAGTGGTTGGGATGTTGTTGAAATTGATTGTTAAGGATGAGATTACGGAGTACCTGGAGGCACATGACAAGATAGGCCAAAGCCAACATGGTTTCCTGAAAGGAAAATCCTGCCTGATTAACCTACTGCAATTTTTTGTGGAAATTACAAGCAGGGTAGACAAAGGAGATGTAGTAGATGTGGTGTACTTGGATTTTCAGAAGGCCTTTGACAAGGTGCCAAACATGAGGCTGCTTAGCAAGATAAGAGCCCATGGAATTACAGGGGAGTTACTAGCATAGGTGGAGCATTGGCTGATCGGCAGAAAACAGAGAGTGGGAATAAAGGGATCCTATTCTGGCTGGCTGCCAGTTACCAGTGGTGTTCCACAGGGGTCGGTGTTGGGACCGCTGCTTTTTACGATGTATGTCAATGATTTGGACTTTGGGATTAATGGATTTGTGGTTAAATTTGCTGATGATGCAAATATAGGTGAAGGAGTGGGTAGTGTTGAGGAAACAGGGAGCTTGCAGAGAGATTTAGATAGTTTAGGGGAATGGGCAAAGAAGTGGCAAATGAAATCCAATGTTGGAAAGTGTATGGTCATGCATTTTGTTGGAAGAAATAAATGGGCAGACTATTGTTTAGATGGGGAGAGAATTCAAAATGCAGAGATGCAAAGGGATTTTGGAGTCCTTGTGCAGGATACCCTGAAGGTTAACCTCCAGATTGAGTCGGTGGTAAAGCAGGCGAATACAATATTGGCATTCATTTCTAGAGGTATAGAATATAAGAGCAGGGATGTGATGTTGAGGCTCTGTAAGGCATTCGTGAGCCCACACTTGGAGTATTATGTGCAGCTTTGGACTCCTTAGAAAGGATATACTGACATTGGAGAGGGTTCAGAGAAGATTCACAAGAATGATTCCAGGAATGAAAGGGTTACCATATAAGGAACATCTAGCAGCTCTTGGACTGTATTCCCTGGAGTTCAGGAGAATGAAGGGGATTCTCATAGAAACATTCTGAATATTAAAAGGCCTAAATAGATTAGATGTAGCAAAGTTATTTCCCATGGTAGGGGAGTCCAGGACAAGAGGGCACTATTGTATCCGCCTCTACCACCTTCGCTGGCAATGCATTCCATGCTCCCACCACTTTCTGTGTGAAAAACTTACCCCTGATATCCCCCGTGTACCTACTTCCAAGCACCTTGAAACTATGCCCCCTCATGTTAGCCATTTCAGCCCTGGGGAAAAAGTCTCTGGCTATTCTGAGATACAGAATAAAAATTCACTCACATAATTTGTGTCAATATTTTGTTATATTCAGTTTGTATTTCTTGCTGCATGTGCAGATGATGAGACATTGCATTGAATTAAATGCATTAAGGGTGGGTTTCTGGGAATGCATGCTCCCCCCCACCCCTCGTAATGATGGGTTGCATGTAATCCTTCGTTCTGGAGTTTGAACTTTTGGGCTCAAGTTTCTGGCAGAGGACTTGAATCACAGCTTTCTGCTGCCACCTACGGACCTGACCCATTTTTTGAGGAAGATTGAAGATTGTGCCTGTTAACACAGTATCTTCATTTAAGAAAATCATGTTCAATGCCACTGAGTAAATGCTGAATCAGTTTTTTCGTCATTATTCAGTTTGGAATGAATGACTTTAATTTTGTGAGTATTGAGATGTGTTGCCTCTAGCATTTTCTCTTCCTCAAGTGTTTGCTATTTATTGAAAATTATTTTCTTTATTACACTATTAAGTATGACACCAAACTTTAGATATTTGCTCACCCATAATGTGCATACAAAATCTTTTTGGAATGTAAATTAGTATCTCTTTCAGAAATGAATGCTCCTTTTATTTGAATGAGAGGGTGGAGGTAGTATTGGGGTTTCATAGAGGATGCAAGCAGTGAAATTGGTTGCAGCTAAAATGGAATTATAGAATTAATATAAGTGATGAATTGGAGCATTGTGGTCCACAATGTTAGGTGATCAATCCTTTCCCTAGTTTCCCCTAACTGATCTTCCAGATTAATGAATATAGACCAAAGCCAGGATAACAGAAGAGAAGCACCAAAATTATAGTGCAGGTGTCCAAATGAATGATGCCCAGGTATTAATAATATTTATTATAGCAAAACTATATTCTATTAATAGGATTTGAGCATTTTAGTTTTTAACAGATTAACAACTGGAGAAAGGATCCTGAAGGCTTAGCTTGAAAATCTTTTAATTCACCAATCCATCTCGGTGAGAAATGTCAACCATGTAAAACCATCTAAAGCATCCATTTTCTCTACTACTAACACAGGTTGGTTGTACTGTGTGGTTCCTACAAAATACAACACTGTTACTTTTTTCAGACTACTCCAGCAGCAGGTATTGTGACCTCACCCCAAGATGGACCCGGGGAGCAGGTGAATGGATGCAGATTCTCCCAAAATTGTAAATCATCTTGACTTTGAAATATATCACAGGTCCTTCCTCATCACTGTGTGTAAATCCTTCAACTCCCTCCCTGACGGCACTTTGGCTTAAAAAGGTAACCCAAAACCATCTTCTCAGGGGCAATTAGGAATGGGTGATAAACATTGACATTGCTAGCAACGGTGTTCCACAAGGCTGCGTCCTCAGTCCCAACTCCCTATTCATTTATGATTGTGCGGACAGGTTTCGCTGTAGCTCCATCTACAAGTCTGCAGTTGATATCACCCTAGTGGCCTTAAATATAAATCATCTGAGCCTGGTGATTTATCCATTTGAAAAGATGCTAAATCTTCTAACTTATTCATATTTTACCATGTTTATCTGATTCAACACCTACTTCCTTGACTTGTGCATGTTTCGTTGTTGACTTCAACATCAGTATCTTTCTTTTCCTTTGTAAAGACATCTATTTAACACTCTGCCCATGTAATCTTTTTCCACGCATAGATTACGTTTTTCTCCAAGTCCTAAATCAGCCCTACTCTCCCTGCTCTTATACCTTTTGTGTTTATAAGACATCATAAAACATAAAACATAGAACAGGACCTTCATCCTACAATGTTGTGCTGAACCAGATAAATTAATAATCAAATGGCCAGCTAAACTCATCCCTTCTGCCTACACAATGTCCATATCCCTCCATTTTCCTCACGTTCATGTGCCTATCCAAACATCTCTTACAAGTCCCTAATGTATCTGCCTTTACCACCACCCCAGTCAATGCATTCCAGGTACCCACTACTTTCTGTGTAAAAACTTGCCATTAACATATCCTTGAATCTTCTTTAATTTTACCTGCCTCCATTTTCTCCTGCTTTCTAATTGTTTTCCTAATTTCCCTTTTACTTGCAGCCCAATACTTTCTGTATTCTTCCAGGCATTCTGCAACATTAAATTGCCCACATTTGTCACAAATCCCTCTTTATTTGCTTTATTTTTCTTCTTATGAACTTTGTAATCAAGGATCTCTAGTTTCATCAGTCAAAGTCCATTTTCATGCAAGGATTGTTTGGGCTCATGGATGAAGGGAAGGGCAGAGGACAGTTTGAATTTTCTGCAGTTGCATGGAAAAATCTTGTGAGCCTGTGGACATGGAAGAGAAAATCAGGTATTTGTGAAGGAAATAGTCTATTCATTTGGGCCGCAGAAAGGGGAAAGGAAGGGACGAAGCCTTTGGTAGTGGCATATCATTGAATGTGACAGAAATCGTGGAACATCACCAGTTGAATATGGAGTAGAAGGTCAGGATAATGAGAAAGCTATCCAAGCTCTGAATGGGAGATGAGAATATGGGTGAGGAAAATAGGCAGGAAATATAAAAAAAATTAATAAAGTTCATGGCTAATTTCCCTTGAAGCTTTTATTATCCAGAAATTGTCACGTACCAAAACACAGTGAAACATTTGTCTTGCATACTGATTATACGGATCAATACATTGAGGTAGAGCCAGCTGAAGTAATAACAATGCAGAATCAAGTGTAATAACTCAGAGAAAGTGCAGTGCATGTAAACAATAAGGTGCAAGATCATAATGAGGTAGATTGTAAGGTCAAGAGTCCATCTTATTGTACTAGGGAACAATTTAATAATCTTATGACAGTGGGATAGAAGCTGTCCTTGAGCCTGTTGGTATGACCTTTCAAGCTTTTGTATCTTCTGCCAATGGAAGAGTGGAGAGAAAGAATGTTCAAGGACTGGAGTCTGCAGTCTCTTGTTTGGCCAATAAAGAGCAGTATGTTTCTCTGAAAGAAATGGCTCACATTGATGAGTTATTGGAAGGAAGCTGAATTAAACTGGCATATTGAGCAGGTTTACACACCTGTCCAATTCACCTCTGTGGTTCACAATTCTTGTGTCAATAAGCACTTGCATCTGACTACCAAGCTAGCTCTGGAATTCCTAATGGCAAAGCATATTCTTTAAGTCATAATGGTGGTGTTCTGGAACTTTAAGGTATTCCTTCTAGAACTTAACAGTTTTATGTTGGTCGTCACCTGCTTCCCTTTGAGACCGTAGAAAGATTTGGCCAGTCTCTCACAAAATGTTGCTCCCACATACTATTTTTTCATTTATTCCCGTTCTGTGGGCACTGTCTGCTTATGCTAGTGAGTTTGTAATAGAAGAGGAAGAAGATATATTCAAGATCCAGTCCTGCCCTGCCTTCTTAATGTTCCAGAACGCTGCTTATCTGGCTGATATGACCTTTGAACTGCCATGCCTCTGTAAGCCTAAGGAGGTGACCTCAGTTGTCTGGTACTATCAGAAAAAACTGGGCAAGGGACACACAAAGGTTCTGAGTGACTTCAATGGAATGAAGATTTTAGATACTTCACAGTTACGTTTTGGATCACCAATAAGTTCACGGTTCAGTATCTTAATGTTTAGCCTGGTAGTTTTCAATGCCCAGCCTGAAGATTCTGGGCATTATATGTGTGGTTCTGTGAAGGGCGATTACTTCTACGGTTATGATGTTGATGTGCAAAGTTACAGCAATGCGCAGATAACCTTCCAGGAGCAGAATAAGAAGCCTCAGATGGATGTGGAGACTAAGACCTACAAGATTTTTACGTTGTATTGGGACTGGACCGTGTGTGATCGGTGTGGGGTGAGAGGAGAACAACGGCGCATTGGCTTGTGTTACTTCCATAGCCATTACCTCTATTTCAGGTACAAGAAGACCATACCTGACGTGGTCTCCTGTGGCTCTGCTGCTGTTCCCCCTAGGTACCACCACATCCTGAAGAAGAGAAAAGCTGAGATTATGGTGCGGAGCTGCTTCACGCAGTGTCCAAAACCTCCCAACTTCGTTGAAGGACAGACGTTCATCTTTGACCTGTTCGGTTACACCAATGACAAGAATAAGAAAGTTCCTAAAGTCCCAGTGCAGGTGCACATGCATTTCATAGCTCAACCCTTGATTCTTGCCTGTCCAGGAGCCAGAGCAGAACAAGCAGTGGCCTGGGACAAGGGACAACGACAGCTCTACAGGCAGGAGTACATGATGGGTGTAAACAATAGCATGAGGTTGTACATTGACCATGGCAATCACCTGGTTTTCCGTGACTTTCAGTTGAGTGATACTGGGACCTATTTCTGTTGGAAGCAAGGCCAGATGGTGGCTGGGATTAAGCTGAAGATTGGCCTCCCACCGAGGATCCATCGAAGTTTCACTGATCCTGAGTCCATCTTTGCAATGCAAACAATCCTGAGCTCTTACTTCATTTTGATGATAATATTTATTTTCATCAAATGTATGAAATGTTGCAATTATTATTTTGTTTGCTTTTAAAACAGGAATATGAAGCAAATATTTATCCCTTCACCTGTTCAAACAAATTGGTCAGTGTCAATATCTGTGTGGAATTATATTTATACATATACACTGATTAGTCTAGGTATACAACTGGAGCCCTAACTTTCATTTCAATTGGACTCTGGTTTCAGTTATTAAATAGGAAGGGTTAGGTCAGATGCCTGTGTTGTCTTTGCATTTTGCACGATGAGCACAAGCACATGGGAATTTGTTATATTAATCTTTTATTAATATAAATATATAACTCCATGTTAAAGAATGGTTTCACAGTAGATATGACTATATGAAATTTAGGGCTATTATGTAGAAGACTTTACCTTATTACCAAAATATCATAGGAATGGAGTGCACAGCCATGTGAATTGATTTGTGTTACAGACATTCTGGGATGAGTTAGGGTTCCAATACTTAGGAAACTAATAAAGTTTCGTATTTGGAAAGTCCACAGTGGAATAAGCAACAAAATGGATAACAAATGGTTGTAACTAAACTCATCATAACATGAGTGTACAGCCTAACAGCGTTTTACAGAATATAGTTGTATGTGAGATTCACTTCTGTCTATTCTAATTAAGCATGTCTATGAAGCAACGTACTAGAGTTCTTGGGGTATTGCACCTGAAGGAGTCCCTGGTATGTGAGTAAGTTTGATATATGTAGGTCATTTACAGTGCATGAAGATTTTGTGTTTTGATTTCTCATTTGCTTGATTAAATAAAGAATATTAACCAGATGCTTTGAATGATTCATGGTTCTCAAGCTTGTATTAAGATTCAAGATTGTTTAATGTCATGTCCAAAACACAAGTGTAAGGAAGAACAAAATAATTGTTACCCTGTATCTGATGCAATACAAAGAAAAACATAAGAAGATAAAGAACACAATAAATATAAATACATAAGATAGCTTATATACCTAAATTGATTGTATGTCCATAAAGTGACAGTGGGCACAGGAGTGTCTGTACATAAGGTGACCCTGACAGGAAATGATAAAGTAGTGGTGGCGGGGAGCATGGTGGGGTGGGGGGGGGGTGGGTTGAGCAGCCTTACTGCTTGGGGATAGTAACAGTTTCTGAGTCTGGTGGTCGTGGTGTGGATGCTATGTAGCCTCCTGTCTGATAGGAGTGGGACAAACAGTCCATGACCAGGGTGGGTGGGTGGGATCCTTCATGATGTTATTGGCCTTTTCCCGACACCTTTCCGTATATGTATCCTTGATGGTGGGTAGGCTGCTGCCAATGTTGGGAAGTTTCGACTACCCATTGCAGAGCCTTCCTGTCCATCGTAGTGCAGTTTCTGTACCGCGGTGTAATGCAGCTTGTTAGGATGCTCTCTACTGGGCACCTTGAGTTGCTCACCTCTGCTTGGTCAGGATTAGTCAGAAGTCAAGGGACATAAGTATAGATGTGCATGTCTAGCTCTCTTCAGCCTCCTCAGAAGGTAGAGGCATTGGTGAGCTTCCCTGACTGTGTAGGATGAGAGATTGTGCGAGATGTACATTCCTAGGATTAGAGTTGGATGGATATCCATACCCATAGAAGGACTATATGAATATCTGGTAACACCTTCAAAGCAAAATGCTGCAGATGCTTGAAACCTGACACAAAACCAACATGGTAGGTAACAGTTGTGGAGAGAGAATTTATTTATTTATTGAGATACGCGCAGAATAGGCCCTCTTGGGCATTCAAGCCAGGCTATCCAGCAATTCCCCAATTTAATCCTAGCCTAGTCATGGGACAATTTACAATGACCAATTAACCTACCAACCGGTATGTCTTTGGACTGTGGGAGAAAACTGGAGCACCTGGAGGAAACCCACATGGTCACGGGGAGAATGGACAAACTCCTTATAGACAATGGCGGTAATCAGAGTTAATAATTTAGCATTAATTTAGCAATCTTCAACAGCAAGGTTCACACAATGTTATTGAGTTTCCCTGTTTTAATGCTGCCTTGTATCTGTTCCAAGTCTCCTTGCTGCCAGTGTGTAGCTAAGTAACTGAGACTTGATAGCCAAATTGGTCAGAGATGTACAAGATGTACTCTTCGGGCTACTGGGGAGGATTACTACTTAATGAATGGTTGCTTGAATAATTGGTGTGGTGCGTGGGTGGGGGATAGAGGTGACTGATGTGCTATACAGGAGTAAGAGGGACTTTGGAAGACTGGTGAAGAACAATACCCACAAGGGTGTGTCAGGGAAGTCTCTTCAAGAAGTAATACTACATGATTGCAGTTTGTGAGCACCAGCGCTTTGGGGAAGCCTGCAATACTGGCACATTTATGTGCCCAGTCTGCACTGAAGAGGAGTTTCTCAGATTTATTCACCCTGAGTTTCTCACCTCTCCTGGGAAGCTACTGTGTTGGTCAGGAGTCGAGGGAAAACAATGACCTTCTCTTATTGACCTTGGTGACCTCCCTAATGCATCAGTGAAGCAGTGAAGTGAGGTGTGATGAAGATCATACCAAACTAAGAAGCAAACAGTGACCCTAAACTTGACTTCTATGGGAAAAGCAATCCAGTCACATGAGAGGGTGGCAGAGTGGTGACTTACTTTGTGTTACTCTCTTATGCTTCTTTATGTGACCTTGGGCACACTCTACATGGAGTTTGCACCTTTTTTCTATGACCACATGGATTTGGTTTACTTCCAAACACTATATGCTGGTGAATTAGCTGGCTACTGTATTATTTTATTAACTTTAATAAAAAAGTTGAAAGGGCTGTTGTTGGGCATGTGAGAGAGAATAACTGCAGGGGTACAGGGAGATGGGGGGTGGTGTGTGGTGAGACTAATGATACTGCCTCTCCTGAGATTCCTTCTGGGTCATTGTAAGTAGAAGTAGATGCTGTACTTGAGGTCAGGGTAGTCCACATCTTATTAAAGATAAAAAAAATAGGTGGCCCATTATTTCAGGACAATGCCAATTTTTAAAAGCTGGCAATTTCGAGAGCCAATAAAAACTGCCATTTTTCAGACCTCTGGGCTTGAAAAATATACTGGAGGTGAATTTGGAGCATTAGGCAATTGTTGACATCATTTCTGGGAGTTTTTCAGCAGGGAAAAAGAGTCCCAGTGCAAATTTGGATGTTAAATTTCCCAATGGATGCTCGGAATCTCAGAAAGGGGTGCAACATTGCACCTTGTTTGGGAGCTGCATGACAGAATTTCTAGTTCCCTCTGTTCCATCCAGCCTATTCCTGCGACTGGGAAATCTCCTATATCACTGTGTTTTCTCTTGACAACTGACTAGTGAGTGCTGGCCTCTCCAACTATGCCTAGATTTGGAAAGTGAATAAAAATAAATTTGCTTTTGATAAATTTATAACACCATATCCTTCCCTATTCAAATAATTACTCCTACTAATTTCCCAAGTATCCTTTCTCTACTGATGTGAAATTAGTGAGACTATGACATTCCAACTGTGCTTCTTCATCTTCATCTAGCTTTTTTTTTAGCTGGAAACAACATATAACTTACATCCACTTTCCTGATGTGTGACATTTATTCCTGTGCATTTACTCATGTAGTCCTCTAGAGGGCAGGCATGTACTGCTTCCCTAATCCAAGGTGCACAAGTAACAAATAACCTGGTGTCTGAACGCTAATCATTAAATCACAAAATACATAGAAACAGAAGGCCCATCTCAGATAACTATCGCTATCTGACCACAGATCTATATTGCTTTTACCAATATTTTTGACCCGTTTTTGCTAAAGTGGAGCAGATCAGAACACTTTATGACTGAGTGATCCAACAATAGTTGGGAGGTATTTATCAGAACATGAATGAGAAATTAAAGGCTGAGAATTTGTTACATTTGTGTGTCAGCTGCTGTCCACTATTTTAGTATTTGAGAGCTGGCACAAAGCTCATGGTCTGCTGGGACCTGGACTACCAATAGTAGACACCTAATATTGTGGAATCATATCTCTAATGCTGCCTCTGCAAAATTCTCAAAGCTTACAGGAGGGACATCCAAACCAATATCAGTGTCTTCTGCCAGGCCAACGTTCCAGCATTGTGGCCCTAATTACACTCAGACTGCTGCATTCAGATGCCTGATATCAGACTCCTGAAATAGATGCTATTCTGAGATCTGTCATGAGAAGGGATTATCGGGGTGCAGCTGGAGGAAATGGTTCAAGGATGTGCTTAAAGCCTCCTTAAGAAAGTTGCAGCTTCTCCAATAACTGGTGGGAGTCTCTGGCCCATGAATGTAGAAGAGCATTTGGGAAAAGATTGAGAACCTGGAGTCCATGCATTGGAAGCATGCAGAAAACTGATGTAAGGAGCAGAAGGAATACACAACACCAGTAACTACCAAGCGGCCTCCCTTCAGCGTCCTGTAAAAGAGTATGCAGATCCTTTACCGGATTCATTAGCCAGTCAGAACCCACAAAGGCATGGTGAAAACAAATAAGCCATCTTCAGTTCTGAGTGAATGCTGAAGAAGAGCAAGATTATTTCACTTGTAGGGTTGCCAACTCCCCAAGGTTATCCTTGTCTCCAGAAGTTACTGATCAATCTCTAGGTCATTGTTGTGAGCAATGTAGGAAAAGAATTGTAGGCTTGCTATAAAAGAGGTGTATATCTATATACTATACATGTGCACATTGGGAAACCAATTGTTACAGAAATATAGGGTCAAATGGCTGTCTATTATGTAACAGTACTGCTGCTCTTCCACATACAGAGTGGTCTTTGCTGTACTTTATGATTTCAGACTGCATGTAGGTATAAATCTATTCAATAGAAGTAGTTGAAGACTGGCCCTTGATTATAGCAATGATTCCCATCTTTATATCTTCTAGTTATAGATCTCTCTACTGGCTAACAGTATAATATACTCAAGACTTCCCAAGAGAATTAAAAGTTCTTGAAGTTTAGTCATCAGCATCATCTCCACATGGATACATACCAGCATGAAGTAATCATCAAATTACTGATGGTTGGCGTATGAGCATTAAGTAACAGCCAGGATGCAGAGATTGTTTTCATCCTATGGGATTGCATAGGATCAGATGGATTCATTAAATCTATTTGAGAAGGCAGATCAAACCTTCTGTTACCACATCATCCGCATGGCAACACTGCCAGTTGGTGCCAAAGTTATGTGCTTGTTACTGTGGTGAAATTCCATGGCCTGACTCAGAGACAAGAATGTTATGTTACTACTGAACCATAGAAAGCATTCCGTCTGGATGCATAACAGTTTGGTATAGCAACTGTTGTGCATGTGCTCACAAGAAACTGCAGAGTTGTGGATACAGCTCAGCACATCACAGGAACTGGCCTTCCCTCTATTGACTCTGTCTACACTTCTTGCTGCCTCAGTAAAGCAGCCACCATAATCAAAGACCTCACCCACTCCAAACACTCTCTCTTCTCCCCTCTCTCACTGGACAGAAAATACAAAGGACTGAAAGCATACATAGTGGATTCTGGTTAATTGGAACACATTGGGACGAGTACATTTTGGCCCAATTAAGTGGCTGCCCCAATTAACCAAAGTTTCATGAAAATAGTAAAAGTTATAAAAAAGGCAAACTACCATTTAACTGAGTAAGAAATTATATATTTAAATGAAATACAGAACAAATTAGAACAGTATCAATACTAATACAGTATTATAATACCGTGTATTTGTTCCTAATAGTTATTGACGGAGGAATTAATCCAGTGTATGCAGCTTTGTTCTTTTGGTTGACTGTAAATGAATAAAATCAGTGTAGATACCTAGTGGAGATAATGGCTGCTTTCATACAATGCTTTCGATTATTGCATCCTCCAAATCTTCAGTTTCATTGTAACTTTCAAGTTGATTGTCAATACCTTCAAGTTCTTCATAGGTCCGAACTTGTTGAAGTAATGAAATTGTTTCATTTTCACTTCCAGCCATTTCTGGCGTCTCCAAGTCCGGAAGCTTGAAACCGTAGTGAGCAAAACAGATTTGAATTGTCTTACTGTTTATTTCTTGCCAACTATCGGTGACAAAATTCACTACTTCTTGAACACAAACACATGCAACTGATGCTATTTAAAAACTGTTCACTTGAAGCACGGTGTAGTGTCTAACGGCCACACAGGTGCACATGACTGACGCTAATTAGAAACTGTTCGGCAACAGTCTCCTGTCTCAAATAAGTAGCATTGTGTTCCAAATAAACAAATGGAATCTCGGCTATTTTCTCGATTAGTTCTTTAAGAGCTGTCCCAAATAAGTGGCTGCTCTGATTAACCGATGGTGCAATTAAATGGAATCCACCGTACCACCAAGCTCAAGGACAGCTTCAGACTGTCGGACGGACCTCTTGTACAATAAATGGACTCTTATCCTCATAATCTACCTTGTTATGATCTTGCAGTTTATCATTTACCTGCACTGCACTTGTTCTGTAGCTTTTACACTTTATTCTGCGTTGTTATTGTTTTACCGTATTCCAGCTCAATTCACTGTGTAATGATCTGATCTGTATGAACAGTATGCAAGACAAGCTTTTCACTGTATCTTGGCGCATGTGACAATAATATACTAATACCAATACCAATACGATGGCTGATGTGTGACTGAGTGGAGTTGTGGTGTTACATGCCTCTGCCACGTTTTCTGGAGTTTCATAGTCCAGGGACTGGATTGTTACAAGAGCAAAATTGGCCCCTTATTCTCAGTCCTTATCATTGTGCTGATGAGGGAAAAGACACTGATAGTAAATCACCTCAAGTAGAAGTGTTAATCAAAAGTTGGCTTCACACATGAGGAGTTCAGTGTTGTGGCTGAGATCTGAATGCCAAGGAAAGTCAATAATCCCACAGGTTTGTTCACCAAGATATAGAAGGCTATGGATCAAGTGCTGGTATGAGGGATTCGTGTGGTTGGGTAATAAAAGGTTGACATGGATATGGAAGATGGAAGGGCCTTTTTGTGTGCTGTAAAACTATGACTGCAATGAGTGACTGCTGGTGGTTTAGGGGTTAACTAGGGCAAGCCAGTGATGGCTGCTGTGTGTGAGGTGAGCTGCAATAGTCCAGGACAAGTTGAGAATTAGAATCAGAATCAGATTTATTATCATTGGCATGTGTTGTGAAATGTGTTAACTTAGCAGCAGCAGTACAATGTGATATATGATCATATAGAAAGTAAAAAATAAATAAGTAAATCAATTACAGTAAATATATATGTGTATATTAAATAGATTAAGATAGTGCAAAACAGAAGTAGTATACTGTATATTAAGAAAAGTACTGAGATAGTGTTCATGGGTTCAATGTCCATTTAGGAATCATATGGCAGAGGGAAAAAGCTTTCCTGAATCATTGAGTGTGTGTCTTCAGGTTTCTTACCTCCTTTCCAATGAGAACAAGGCATGTCTGGGTGGTGGGGGTACTTAGTGATGGACGTTGCCTTTCACCGCTCCTTGAAGATGTCTTGGACCCTACAGGTTGGTGTCTGTAGGGTGAGTTAAGATGCACAGGGACTTGGTGTGGCTGTGCATTTGGTGAGCTGGGACCTTGAGGGACAGATGGCTGGTGGGTGTGTGGAGTGAAGTGGGGCATGTCAGGGTGGGGAACATAAAAACATAAAAATAATAGAAGTGGCATTAGGTCAATTGGCCTCACAAACCTCCCCTACCATTCAATATCATCATGGTTGATCTTTCTCAACTCTCAACTCCTCTAATATGCTAGTTCCACAGATCCTTGAATTCCTCACTTTTTTACAAAAATATTTGTCTCCTCTTTAAATCTGCTGAATAATCTTTGAGGTATTTAAAAAAGAAGTTCCTACATGCCTCAGTTTGAAATGAAAACCCCCAATCTTTTGACTATGTCTACTTATGTCAGATATTGGTGTTTCCACTCTTTGACAGATTATGTTATGTGGGCGGGTTGTCTTCCGTATATGATTACTGATTACTGACTACTGAGATTTATGTAGAGTGGGACGGTGCAGCTACCTGTATGTGCAGCTGTTCCCTGCCCAGTTTTATTTCTAAACCTGATTGGATGTAGAAAGTATGACCTGCCTGTGCTGTGAAACTGGAAGAAGAATCAAAACTGGTTTAGAGCAAATAGTGAAGGAACACGGACGGATCAGTATTTCTAGATTTCTAAGTTTGAAGTCAATGTAAGTAATTAAGTATATTTATCAAAGTTAAATTTCTGAGCTGCCAGATTCTGTCTGCTTGCTGCTGGTCCGTTGGTGTATATATGAGGAGGCAGTAGGCACCATCCAAGTTGCTGCTTCTTGCCTCAGAGATTGAATGTCTTTGACAAAATAATAGGATTTGAATTCATAATAGAATACTACAAAATAGCAGGAGCCTTTCAGCTCACAATTGTACCACCTCTTAGATAGAAATCCCCAGTTAGTCTTTCTTCATTGCAATTTACCCATCTTCACCAGGAAAAAAAATTTCAAGGATATAATTAATTGGGAAATACTAATCAATCTTCTTCCACCATTGCTATGGGTAGTATATTTACTTTAACTTTTAACTTTTTAAAAGCTCTCTTCCTGGGTTCAGGATTAACCCTTCTTGGGGATCAGGTTCTGCATTCAATACCTTTCACTGAGGTCAGTTGGATGAACACCATGGCTCACTGGGGTTCATATTCCATGGTACTGTCTCATGTCGATGTCTATGTTCTGGTTGTTAGCTCTCAACTAGTTCTATGTTTGCTGTTAGACATTGGGGTCTGGTTTTGTGGGCATTGCTCCTTTTTGTAGTTTGGGTCTCTAAGGCAATGTATTTCACTGGAGGCCAATTTTACAGGTACCACCCCTCAAAAAGGGTTTGGGTTCCCTGCATTCTGCTTCTCACTGGTACACTGTTCCATGGATATTGTCTATCATTGGAACCAAGGATATGAGGGGGTTATCTGATGCTGATGGATTTGGACTTATTTTCACTTGAGTTTAGAAAAAGGAGAGCCAGTCTTGAAATAAATAAAATCCCAATAGGCAGATGCTAAGAGGCTTTTTCCACTTGTTGGAGAGCCAAGAAACAGGGAATAAACTGAGGATAAGGGGTTGACCAACTCGAAATGAGTTGAGGAGACATTTCTGTAATTAGGTGGTTACGAATCTTTGGAATTCCTTATTAGAGGGTCATGGATGCTTATTTATTGATAATATTTATATCTGCGGTTGGTAGGTTTATGACATTGGATTGCAGATGCTATTGAATGGAGGAGAACCTGGTCAGTCAGAGAGCCTGCTCCTACTTCCATCTCGCATATTCCCATGGTGATCTGGTGGACCACCTTCCAGATTATTGCTGTTCTTTTTGTGGAAAATGCTTCCTGATTACAGTCCTGAATGATCAACTCTAATTTTAAGTTTATGTCTCCTTGTGAAATACCGCTGCAGTGGATTCACGTCACAGATTACATAAATCTGGCTTGTATTTTCATGAGGCTAGAAGATGGAAGGAGGATATGACTGAAGGTTTTAAGATAGTAGCAATTTAATATGCCAATCACACATAGACACTCTTTAAAGAGGAATGGGGGGGGGGTACTTATTCTTTGATCACACCTAAAAATTGGTGACCATTTATGCGATTGCTGACTGAGGGATCTTGTGAGGGCAGACTTGTATCTATTTGCCTAAATTACAACTGTGATTACACTTCTGAAGGTACTTACTTAGCTAGGAAGTGTTTTTTATGTCTGAAGATCATGGAAGGGACTGTATGAGTACAGGTTATAGCAAAAACTTAATCATGGATTTCCATGTAGTCTGAGAGTGTGTTATAATTGCATTGGTGGATCAGTGTAAACCGCGGCTCTCGATCACTAAGTACCTGATACTATGTCACTTTTTATTAAATTGTTCTCCTAATGGTGCTTGGCTACTCCTGGAAAAACTGCTAGATGAATACCTTCAATATATGTCATTGAAATCCTTAATTGTAGGATTGAAAAAAAATAGGTGTGGTAAATTGGTGTATCCTTTCATGTTTCTAATCAAGAGGTGTGTTTACATCTGAACCGTAAATTAGATTAAATGAAGTCGAACCAGTTTGCTATAAACAGCTTTGATCAGAAATCTAGACCATACAGTTCAATTCTGCAATTTAACACTTTTACACATACTGTGACCAAATAAACTTATATTTTGCTGTCACTGTTCTTTGCATTCAATTGATTTTTTATACATATGACCATTCTTCATATGTCAGTTATATCAGAGCATTCATGAACTACAGTATGTAATGCCTGAAGATCATTTTGGGGGGGCGGCATGGTAGCATAGTGGTTAGTGGTTAGCGCAATGCTTTACAGTACCAGAAGCTGTAAGGAGTTTGTACATTCTGTCCATGACCGCATGGGTTTCCTCAAGGTGCTATCGGTTATTCTGGACAGAGATGGGAAGAAACATCTTCACCCAGTGGTAAATCTTTGGAGTTCTCTATCCAGGAGAGCAATAAGGTTCAGTTTGTGAGTGCATTCAAAACAGTGAGCTATAGATTTGGGGATGTTGTGGGATCTAGGGTTAGTGCAGGAAAATGACACTGAGGTCAAGGACCAGTCACAATGAACCAAGGACAAGCAAAAATCTGCAGATGCTGGAAGTCCAAGCAGCACACTCAAAATGCTGGAGGAATTCAGCATCTATGGAAAAGTGTACAGTCGACTTTTCGGGCTGAAACCCTTCGGCAGGACTGATTTTCACTCAACTTCACTTGCCCATCATTGAAATGATCCCACAACCAATACAAACAACAGGAATTCTGCAGATGCTGGAAATTCAAGCAACACACATCGAAGTTGCTGGTGAAGGCAGCAGGCCAGGCAGCATCTCTAGGAAGAGGTACAGTCGACATTTCAGGCCGAGACCCTTCGTCAGGACTAACTGAAGGAAGAGTTAGTAAGGGATTTGAAAGTGGGAGGGGGAGGGGGAGATCCAAAATGATAGGAGAAGACAGGAGGGAGAGGGATGGAGCCAAGAGCTGGACAGATGATTGGCAAAAGGGATACGAGAGGATCATGGGACAGGAGGCCCAGGGAGAAAGACAAGTGGGAAGGGGAGAAAACCCAGAGGATGGGCAAGGGGTATAGTCAGAGGGACAGAGAGAGAAAAAGGAGAGTGAGAGAAAGAATGTGTGTATAAAAATAAATAACGGATGGGGTACGAGGGGGAGGTGGCATGAACATTGACTTCTCTAACTTCTGCTAATGCCCCACCTCCCCCTCGTACCCCATCCATTATTTATTTTTATACACACATTCTTCCTCTCACTCTCCTTTTTCTCCCTCTGTCCCTCTGACTATACCCCTTGCCCATCCTCTGGGTTTCCCCCCCCCCCTTGTCTTTCTCCCCAGGCCTCCTGTCCCATGATCCTCTCATATCCCCTTTGCCAATCACTTGTCCAGCTCTTAGCTCCATCCCTCCCCCTCCTGTCTTCTCCTATCATTTTGGATCTCCCCCTCCCCCTCCCACTTTCAAATCTCTTACTAGCTCTTCCTTCAGTTAGTCCTGACGAAGGGTCTCGGCCTGAAACGTCGACTGTACCTCTTCCTAGAGATGTTGCCTGGCCTGCTGCGTTCACCAGCAACTTTGATGTGTGTTCCACAACCAATGGATTCACTTTCAAGGATTCTTCATCTCATGTTCTCAATATTTATTGCTTATTTATTTATTATTATTATTTCTTCTTTTGTATTTGTACAGTTTGTTGTCTTCTGCACTCTGGTTGAAAACCCGAGTTGGGTGGTTTATCAATGATTCTGTTATGGTTATTATTCTGTAGATTTGTTAAGTATGCCCACAAGAAAATGAATCTCAGTGTTGTACATGGTTACATGTGTGTACTCTGATGATAAATTTACTGTGAACTTTGAACTTTTACCAGGTGGTGGTGATCCTTGCTCACCTGCATTTCCAGGGCATGGACTACCATTATAGGCACCTTAAAACACTAGAGGGATATCATCCTCATGGTTCACTTAAACCAAATCTCAGTGCAGTCTAGGTTCAAGAAAGAATGTACCATAGCACCAAAACTCTTCTTGAAATTCCATGGTGCAAACTTCACACAGGAAGTGATCACAATTCTATCTCCTTTACCATAGCATTGGAGAAGGATAGGAACAGACAAGTTAGGAAAGCGTTTAATTGGAGTAAGTGGAAATATGAAGCTATCAGGCAGGAACTTGGAAGCATAAATTGGGAACAGATGTTCTCAGGGAAATGTACAGCAGAAATGTGGCAAATGTTCAGGGGATATTTGCGTGGCGTTCTGCATTGGTACGTTCCAATGAGACAGGGAAAGGATGATAGGGTACAGGAACCATGGTGTACAAAGGCTATTGAAAATCTAGTCAAGAAGAAAAGAAAAGCTTACGAAAGGTTCAAAAAACTAGGTAATGATAGAGATCTAGCAGATTATAAGGCAAGCTGGAAGGAGTTTAAGAAAGAAAATTAGGAGAGCCAGAAAGGGCCATGAGAAGGCCTTGGCAGACAGGATTAAGGAAAACAGCAAGACATTCTACAAGTATGTGAAGAGCAAGAGGATAAGACATGAGAGAATAGGACCAATCAAGTGTGACAGTGGAAAAGTGTGTATGGAACTGGAGGAGATAGCAGAGGTACTTAATGAATACTTTGCTTCAGTATTCACTATGGAAAAGGATCTTGGTAATTGTAGGGATGACTTACAGTGGATTGAAAAGCTTGAGCATATGGACATTAAGAAAGAGGATGTGCTGGAGCTTTTGGAAAGCAGCAAGTTGGGTAAGTCTCCAGGACTGGACGAGATGTACCCCAGGCTACTGTGGGAGGTGAGGGAGGAGATTACTGAGCCTCTGACAATGATCTTTGCATCATCAATGGGGATGGGGGAGGTTCTGAAGGATTGGAGGGTTGTAGATGTTGTTCCCTTATTAAAGAAAGGGAGTAGAGATAGCCCAGGAAATTATAGACCAGTGAGTCTTACTTCAGTGGTTGGTAAGTTGATGGAAAAGATCCTGAGAGGCAAGATTTATGAACATTTGGAGAGGCAATGATATGATTAGGAATAGTCAGCATGGCTTTGTTAAAGGCAGGTCGAGCCTTACGAGCCTGATTGAATTTTTTGAGGATCTGACTAAACACGTTGATGAAGGTAGAGCAGTAGATGTAGTGTACATGGATTTCAGCAAGTCATTTGATAAGGTACCCCATGCAAGACTTATTGAGAAAGTAAGGAGGTATGGGATCCAAGGGGACCCTGCTTTGTTGATCTAGAATTGGCTTGCCCACAGAAGGCAAATAGTGGTTGTAGATGGGTCATATTCTGCGTGGAGGTCGGTCACCAGTGGAGTGCCTCACGGATCTGTTCTGGGACCTTTACTCTTCGTGATTTTTATGAATGACCTGGATGAGGAAGTGGAGGGATGGGTTAGTAAACTTGCTGATGACACAAAGGTTGTGGGTGTTGTGGATAGTGTGGAGGGCTGTCAGAGGTTACAACGGGACATTGATAGGATGTAAAACTGGGCTGAGAAGTGGCAGATGGAGTTCAACCCAGGTAAGGGTGCAGAGGAGATTTATAAGGATGTTAACAACAGGAATTCTGCAGATGCTGGAAATTCAAGCAACACACATCAAAGTTGCTGGTGAACGCAGCAGGCCAAGCAGCATCTATAGGAAGAGGCGCAGTCGACGTTTCAGGCCGAGACCCTTATAAGGATGTTGCCTGGATTGGGGAGCATGCCTTATGAGAATAGGTTGAATGAACTTGGCTTTTTCTCCTTGGAGCGACGGAGGATAAGAGGTGACCTGATAGAGGTGTATAAGATGATGAGAGGCATTGATCGTGTGGACAGTCAGAGGCTTTTTCCCAGGGCTGAAATGGCTATCACAAGAGGGCACAGGTTTAAGGTGCTTGGAAGTAGGTACAGAGGAGATGTCAGGGGTAGGTTTTTTACGCAGATGGTGGTAAGTGTGTGGAATGGGCTGCCAGCAATGGTGGTGGAGGCAGATACGATAGGGTCTTTTTAGAGACTCCTGGATAGGTAGATGGAGCTTAGAAAAATAGAGGGCTATGGGTAACCCTAGGTAATTTCTAAAGTAAGGAAATGTTTGGCACAGCATTGTGGGCCGAAGGGCCTGTATTGTGCTGTAGGTTTTCTGTGTTTCTATGTTTCTATGAATACAATTAATCCATAGAAAGAACATGAATTTGCTCACTCTTTCTCACATCGGCTTCAGAATCAAGGTATCCCAAACCCTGCATACTTCAGTTCAATGAGCAAGATAAGCAAGCCATCATAATCCTTTCTCTGCCAACATCATGAATCTCTCTGTCTCAATCTACTGCCTTCCTGTTGCAAAATCTGTTGTTTCTGAATTGCCTGTTTTTACTGCACCCATCCCTTTTCCTCTTAATTCATTGTATGCGGGCCGGTGGCATTAAAACTGAAGCCACCTGAAGCACAGCTGCAGCATCTGACAATAGTAATAGACATTCAACAAGCCCTTGATCCAGTAGAAAGCCTGTAGGTGTGGGTGTGAATGTGAGCTAAGACTAGTTCCTTTCTGGAATTAAGTGCAGACTAATGCTTCCGGAGTTTTGCCTTTCTTTGATGTTCCTTGTACATCACCATAGCAGCCATCATAATATTACTACTGAATGGTTTATACCTTCTGGAGGATGTTGATTTTGACCACGGTGTCTTGATGTTCTGATACTAACCTTTCCTCCAAGATGCTGGGTTGCTCACACCCCAGGAAAGAAGCAACAATGAGGAAAATCAGAGGGCAATAAAGTAAGAACAGATTCAACTGTTGTGTATGTTAGTTGCAAAAATAATGGTGAATAAAAAGTGAAGCCAGTTTGACTGAGAGTCAGGGACCAACCAGGTTGTTAACAATGAATCTGTCTGCTTTCCAACTGACACAGAAAGACAGGGCCCCCTGAAGATTGACATGGTTGACCATTAGGCTGGTGGTTGTGCATGGGTTGAACAGTGTCTGAATGACACGCATACACAAGATGTTGGAGGAACTCACCAGGTCAGGTACCATCTACGGTCTTGACCCAAAACATCAATGGTCCACTTCCCACCATAGATAATGCCTGACCCATTGAGTTCCTCAGCATCTTATATGTTGCTCCAGATTCCAGCCTCCTCAGTCTCTGGTGTCTCCAGGACTCTGATCAATCTTGATACACAGATGCATCTAGATCCATGGGACTGGAGCAGTTGGAAGAAGATACTCAAGGTTTCCAAGTTTATCCAGATACCATATGGGACTGGTGTCTAAACTCCATACTAACACCCAGTTTCTGTTTCAGTGTTAGACTCCACTGTATGAAGTGGAGAATGGTTTTTCACTGAAGGACATGCTCCATGATCTACACAGTCTTGTGTCTTCAGCCTGAAACATTAACTCTGTTTCTTTTACCACAGATGCCGCCTGACCAGCTGAGTGTTCCCAAATCTTCTGTTTATATGTCAATATGTAAGGACACAGGGATTGATACACAGGCCAAGAGATCATGAATGATGCATTTTGATACAAACATTAAAATTGTATTATAATGTGCTTTTTTATTAAGGCAAAATCCAAAGGATATTTTTCCATACTATTAACTGTGTGTACTTTGATAATTGTTTAATGGTGGTTTGTGCTGTGCTAGTGATTGTATAGGAATGAACATTTTGTTAATCTGAGCCAACCCGAGCATTCACAGGACAAAGAGCAAGGGGTAAAGTAGTTGTTATGTCACAATAGAGGAGATGCGCAAAAGATTCTACACATCATCCAATAGATCCTTGCATTACTGACTTGAGTACAGAATACAGCAAATGGTCCACTAAGGGTAGTTGTTCTCCCTTGAAAGAATAAAATCGATCGATGATCTTGAGGTCCTGGTGCCATGCACGGGAGTGTTCGACTGAATTTTCAGCAGCTGTTTCAGTTGTGGGTCCCTCTGTTCAAGAATGGAGTGAGGAGAGCCAGGAGAGGCCGTGAAACATCCTTCACAAGTAGGATGAAAGAGAATCCTAAGACAGTCGACATATACATCAAGAGAAACGGAATAACTAGGGAAAGAAGGTGATGAAGATAATTGATGAAGGTTGATAGAACATAGAACATAGAAAACCTACAGAACAATACAGGCCCTTTGGCCCACAATGCTGTGCTGAACATGTACTTACTTTAGAAATTACCTCGGGTTACCCATAGCCCTCTATTTTTCTGAGCTCCATGTACCTATCCAGGAGTTCCTCTTAAAAGACCCTATCATATCTGCCTCCACCACCGTCACTGGCAGCCTATTCCACGTACTCACCACTCTCTGCGTAAAAGACTTACCCCTGACATCTCCTCTGTACCCACTTCCAAGCACCTTAAAACTGTGACTTCTCGTGTTAGCCATTTCAGCCCTGGGAAAAAGCCTCTGACTATCCACATGATCAATGCCTCTCATCATCTTATACACCTCTATCAGGTCACCTCTCATCCTCCGCCGCTCCAAGGAGAAAAGGTCAAGTTCATTCAACCTATTCTCGTAAGGCATGCTCCCCAATGCAGGCAACCTCCTTGTAAATCTCCTCTGCACCCTTTCTCTAGCTTCCACATCCTTCCTGTAGTGAGGTTACCAGAACTGAGCACAGTACTCTAAGTGGTGTCAGACCAGGGTCCTATATAGCTGCAACATTACCTCTCGGCTCTTAAACTCAATCCCACAGTTGATGAAGGCCAATACACCGTATGCCTTCTCAACCATAGAGTCAACCTGTACAGCAGCTTTGAGTGTCCTATGGACTCGGACCCCAAGGTCCCTCTGATCCTCCACACTGCCAAGAGTCTTACCATTAATACTATATTCTGTCATCATAGTTGACCCACCAAAATGAACCACCTCACACTTATCTGGGTTGAACTCCATCTGCCACTTCTCAGCCCAGTTTTGCATCCTATCGATGTCCCATTGTAACCTCTGACAGTCCTTCACACGATCCACAACACCTACAACACTTGTGTCATCAGCAAACTTACTAACTCATTCCTCCACTTTCCTCATTCAGGTCATTTATAAAAATCACAAAGAATAGGGGTCCCAGAACAGATCCCTGAGGCACATCACTGGTCACCGACCTCCACGCAGAATATGACCCATCCACAACCACTCTTTGCCTCCTGTGGGCAAGCCAATTCTGGATAAACAAAGCAAGGTCCCCTTGGATCCCATGCCTCCTTACTTTCTCAATAAGTCTTGCATGGGGTACCTCATCAAATGCCTTGCTGAAATCCATATACACTACATCTACTGCTCTACCTTCATCAATGTGTTTAGTCACATCCTCAAAAAATTCAATCAGGCTCGTTAGGCACGACGTGCCTTTAACAAAGCCATTTTAACTATTCCTAATCATATCATTGCCTCTCCAAATGTTCATAAATCCTGCCTCTCAGGATCTTTTTCATCAACTTACTAACCACTGAAGAAGACTCACTGGTCTATAATTTCCTGGGCTATCTCTACTCCCTTTCTTGAATAAGGGAACAACATCCACAACCCTCCAATCCTCCTGAACCTCTCCCGTCTCCATTGATGATGCAAAGATCATCGTCAGAGGCTCAGTAATCTCCTCCCTCGCCTCCCACAGTAGCCTGGGGTACATCTCGTCTGGTCCCATTGACTTATCCAATTTGACGCTCTCCAAAAGCTCCAGCACATCCTCTTTCTTAATATATACATGATCAAGCTTTTCACTCCATTGTAAGTCATCCCTACTGTCGCCACGATCCTTTTCCATAGTGAATACTGAAGCAAAGTATTCATTAAATACCTCTGCTATCTTCTCCGGTTCCATACACACTTTTCCACTGTCACACTTGATTGATCCTATTCTCTCATGTCTTATCTTCTTGCTCTTCACATACTTGTTGAATGCCTTGGGAGTTTCTTTAATCCTGTCTGCCAAGGCTCTCTCATGGCCCCTTCTGGCTCTCCTAATTTCATTCTTAAGCTCCTTCATGCTAGTCTTATAATTTTCTAGATCTCTATCATCACATAGTTTTTTAAACCTTTTGTAAGCTTTTCTTTTCTTCTTGACTAGATTTTCAACAGCCTTTGTGCACCACGTTTCCTGTACCCTACCATCCTTTCCCTGTCTCATTGGAAAGTGCCTATGCAGAACGCCACTCAAATATCCCCTGAACATTTGCCATATTTCTGCTGTACATTTCCATAAGAACATCTTCTCCCAATTTATGCTTCCAAGTTCCCGCCTGATATCTTCATATTTCCCCTTACTCCAATTAAACGCTTTCCTAACTTGTCTGTTCCTATCCTTCTCCAATGCTATGGTAGAGGAGATAGAATTGTGATCACTATCTCCAAAATGCTCTCCCACTGAGAGAACTGACATCTGACCAGGTTCATTTCCCAATACCCTTCTCTATCACCTGCCTGTCCTCCCTCTCGCACAGTCTCCAAGCTTTCTCTATTTGTGAGTTAACAACCCTTTCCTCCATCTCTTCAGTTCAGTTCTAGTTTAAACTCTCCCCAAAAGCTTTAGCAAACCTTCCTGCCAGGATATTGGTCCCCCTCAGATTCAAGTGCAACCCATCTTTTTTGTACAGGTCACACCTGCCCCAAAAGAGATCCCAGTGATCCAGAAATCTGAATCCCTGCCCCCTGCTCGAATCCCTCAGCCAGGCCTTTATCCTCTACCTCACTCTATTCCTATACTCACTGTTGCGTGGCACAGTTGAGTTGTGGATGTTGTCTATGCAGATTTTGGTAAGATCTTTGACAAAGTTCCTCATAGAGGGCTCATTCAGAAGACAAAGATGCATGAGACCCTTGGTGACATGAGTTTTTGGATTCAGAATTGACGTGCCCATAGAAGACAAAGTGTAATGGTCAATAGGACTTGCCCTGGTTGGAGGTTTGTGACTAGTGGTGTTCCACAGTGATCTGTACTGTTTGCAATATATATAAGTGATCAAGATGAAAATATAGCCAGCTGTGTTAGTAACTTTGCAGATGATGCAGAGATAGGTGGTGTTGTGAACAGTGTATAAGACTATAAACGTGCAGTCCAAATATAGCTGGGCTATATTTGTGCGTGTGTGAGAGTATTTGTAATGAAACAAAAACAGAAAACATTAGGAATACTCAGTAGGTCAGGCAGCATCTGTTGGACGTGCCACTGTTAATGTTTCAAGACTACACACACTGTACATTCATCATAGATCAGTTAGCATGGAAACAGGCTCTTTGGGCCCCATTACCCATACTGATCCTTTTGCCCATCCACACTGGCCCCATTTGCCTGAAAGGGAGATGAGATTGGAAGAAGTGCAAGGGACAAGGTATAAGGACAGGTGCTACACGCTCCAGTTGCATGGGAAAGTGCAGTAAGAAGGGGAGTCACTGGTTCCCTTTCCTATTATCTACTTCACTTTTCCATCGACATCCTTCTTACAGTTATCTCCCATTTCATATTTTGAGCATCTGTATTTTTTTTAATTTTCATTTTGTGAAAGTCTACATGTACTTATATGTTTGTATATTCAACTGTACATTTTAATGGAACCTGTAACCATTTTCCTTCTCATTCAGGTCCTGCTACAGCCTGCTGATACATCCATGACTGAGTACGAGAACTTGGATGATCACCATTCAGAAGGAACTGACAACGTGGAGCCAGGTAGAATTTCAATTGATTCCGACCTGTCGCATGTTAAACGTGGAGCCAGGTAGAATTTCAATTGATTCCGACCTGTCGCATGTTACAGACTGCAGAGTCAGACTTCTCCTTATACCCTGAAGCCTGCAGCCACCTCAGCCAACAGTTTCAAAATACTAATGCCTAGAAATTGGACCTGGTGTATCTGTATTCCAAGATGTTTCCGCTCCTCTAACTCACCTAGACATGCCTTTCAAGTAATATATGACCACTCTGTTTTTCCTACCAAAATGTACTGCCTCTAACCATCTGTCTTGAAGTTCAATAGCCAATTATTTCCCTATTTGTTGTGTTTATTGATGTATTTCTCAATCTTGGCTCTCTGGGTATCGTGGGAAAATTTAGAAATTATGTTTTGATTCCACACTCCAAAGAATGAACAAAGGAAGTCCCAGCACCAATTCTTGTGCAACACCATTTCCCATCCTTGTGCACTGCCAGACTTTGCTCCCAACTTGGCTTCCTGTCCTGAATCCAGCTAGCAATTCACTCTGCTCGTTGATCTGTGACTCCAGACTGAACCTACTCTGTATCTATTACAGGTTGTGCCGGATTTTTTGTGGGATACACGGAACAATCTTTTTTTCAGCCCTACTCTGGCCCACCCCCACAATGCTTTTTCCTGTAGATTGGTGACTGCATTGGTGCTGCTCCCCTACAGAACTCGAAAATGCCGTCACTTTCTTGCTGCCATTTTACACACTGCTCTTGTCCTCATGTGGGCCATCTCTCACCCTTCCCTTTCTGGGTGTTCCTGGCTAGTTTGGCTGTGCATCATCCATCTTTCTCTCTCTCGGTTAGTGTGGCTTGACCTGCTCAGCATGTCTGACAGCTCTGCACTTTATCTCATTCACATTCCTTTTGTTGTGGTTCCTCCATTAATCCGTCATCAAGAGCTTCTCACCATGGCAACCCTGGCCGCACCTTATCAAAATTATACCCTGTATCCTAACTATTCTCTACAAATGAAAACTGATTTATGTTCTCTCTCTATCCTGAATATTAACTCTTTTCACAGACAGCACACGCAGATGATGCAGAGATAGGTGGTGTTGTGAACAGCGTATAAGACTATTAACGTGCAGTCCAATTATAGCTGGGCTATATTTGTGTGTGTGTGAATAAAACAACTTTTTTTCTCAAGTTGTTGCCAGGATTCTCATTCTGTTGGGATTTTAAAAATTTATGTTGGTTGGCCTGCATTCAAGAATTGTGAATTAGACTTTATTGAGGTGATGTACAGGTATGTGGCCTGGAACAGACTCATTCAAAGGATGTTTTCAGAAGCACAATTAATTCACTGAGGTATACACTTTGTATCATGTTGGAATATGAGTACTATATATGAATATTAGAGGGTTTGGCAAACACTGCAGGAAAATACTTCCTGCCTTATCGTGGATCCCAAGATTTTATCAGCCCAAAGGATGGTTGAGCACTTGATAAATGTGTCTATGCAGTCTATATTCTCAGTGCTGGTATTATATACAGTGTGTGTGTGTGTGTGTGTGTGTGTGTGTGTGTTTCTGTACGTGTGGTTTGTGTAGCTTGCGTATGGCTCTGTGTGAGTATGTGGGTGTGTCTGTACACAGGAAAATATTTAATATTCACCTTTCTTTAAAGGAGACATTAAAAATCTAATTAGCTAGTTGCTTATATTCATAATTCCAACATGTGGCTCTAATATGTTAAAAGTTATTTAGTTGTTTCACTGCTAACAAACAAACCTTGTTAAAAACGCAAAGGAGATATTTGGGCTTGTTAAAGAGTAAGCTTTAAGGTGTGTTTTATGAGAAGAAGAGTGAGGCTGTGAGCTGTGGATGGATCCCAGAGTTTACAATGCTTTTAATTACAATCTGCAATGCACACAAGGAGAGAGGTGGAGGAATAGATGGCAGAATCAGAGGGTTATGGGGCTGGAAGAGATTGCAGAAGAAAGGGAGGGGTATGGTAAGACAGATGTTTTCATAAGTAATGTTGAGAGTTTAAAATTAGATGTATTGGTGTTGGAGGAGAAGTCTGGAAGCCATGAACTTAAGCAGCCAATTTTTGGAAGCTAATGGTGGAGTCAACATACCATTAGTGAAAAATAATATATGCTTATGTTTGAATTTTTATTTTCTCTGTTTCCTTGAACAAATTTATTTTGTTTAACTTAGATACTTGTCTGTGAGTGTAAGTGAAATTTTACCTCTGTGGATTGTAACTCATGTAAGAGGAAGTTGCTTGATTCTAAATATTACCATGGTGGTTGTCCATCATGTCCGACGAAGAGAGGAAACTGTGCTGGAGATTTTTTAAAGTGGAAAAGCTATTGTACTGGGGCAGTTCCACCCTTTGGTCCAGTGGTACAAACAAGTGTCGTAAACTAGGGTGTTCCTTGGTTGCAGTGGATGACCATGAAGCCTCTGTGCCTTGTCATGCCCTTTGCTCTCCATGGAGCATTGCACTACCACCTTCCTGGTTGTTTGATCTCACTGTAGATCTCATTCACCCAGTCTGCCAGAGATAACTTTCTATGCTAGGAAAGGCATGTCCCTATCTCACCTACATGAGGCCACCACTACCCTCACCTGGTTTAGCCCGCCTGGCGAATCGGCGTACCAGCATGTGGCTGCTGTCACATGCAAACAGCTACTTGGAGCCACAGGTGAGAGCTGAGTGTCCGGTGGGGACCAAAGCTGAGTGAGCAGATAACCAAAAGCATGGTCAAAGAGGGGGAATTTAAGGAACAGTTAGTGCAGCTGCTTTCAGCATCAGGGACCAGGTCTACTTCCTATCCTCTGGAGCTGATTGTGCATCTTCTTCTGCTAGTGTTCACCTTGGGTGTTCCAGTTTGTTCCTACATCTCAAAGATGTGCTGGTAAATTAATTTGTGAGTGTTAACATCCCCTAGTGTAGATTATTTGGAAAACAGTCAAATGATTGATGGGCATGTGTAAGAAAGAATAAGTTTCTGGGATACATCATAGAATGCATCACAGCTTGGTAAGCTGTTGAACAGTTGGCAACTGCTCTGCCTGAGACTGCAAGAAACTGCAGAGATATTTGGATGTAGCTCAGTACATCATGGTGGTGTTCCTTAAGTTTTTCTTCAATGACAAAATAACTGTGCGGAAGGGCATCGACTGATAGACCAGAATGAGCGAGAGGAGAAATCCTAGGCATCCCCCTCTGAACTGAACGTAGGTATGCTGCAAAGCAGTTCACCCGATTTACATTTGGTTTCTCCAATGTAGAGACCATCATGGACATCCAATAAATTTAAAACATGGAATCAGGAGGGCCAAAAGGGACCATGGAAAGTTTTTGATGAGAAGGATTAAGGAAAACCTCAATTCATTTTATATATACATTAAAAATGAGGGTAGAACCACTCAAAGGTAAAGGAGTGAATTTATATCTAGAAGTAGAGGAAGCTGGGGTGATACTATATGAGTACTTTGTATCAGTATTCACCAAGGAAAAAGATATGGAGAATAATGAGATTGGGAGAGGAATTTCGATATTCTGGGAAAGAGGTTTGAGTCTCTTGAAGAAAATTTTTTTTTTAAATTTTATTTTTATTTGGATAAGGAATTCACAAGTATCATGTACTTTTTTCACATATATCTTTTCCATTTTTTTATATGTATAAAACTATAATTATTTATACATTCTTAAGTACACATTGAGATGATATAAAAAGAAATTAGACACTTAAATAGATAATTATGTACAGTAGAAATTCTAATCTATTAGGCTAAGTTATGGTATTAATTGTTAAGAAAAGTAGTAATAATAGTGGATTAGTAATAGTTTCCATACATCTCTTCTGGTCCAAAATGTATCTCAGCCTATGTAACAACCATTGTAGGTGTTTATATCCTAACTTGTTCATGCTTGCTCCTGCCCCCAAACATAATTATCCAATCCCTATGTACTTATTTACTTAATTTTATCATTTTTTATCCCTTACTCAAATCTTTTCCTTTACTTGTATTAATTCTCTATTTTCCAAACAAAAAAAAGACAAAAACAGTAAACATTTAGACTAGGGGTGCTTACTTTAGCAATATTACTGTGTTGATGAGAAGAGCAGTATAAATCATTAGGAGATTCATCTAAAGTCTGCTCGCATTGGGGTTATATATTCAATCCATTTATTCCAGATTTGATAAAATTTTTCTTTTTGAATTCTCAGGGAGTAAGTCAACTTTTCCATTTTAAATATTTCCAAGATAATTTCGTGCCAATCTTCTAATGTAGGTGGTATTGGATTTAGCCACTTTCTAGTGATTGATTTCTTACTTGCCACTAAAAGGGCCTGCAGCAACTTTATATCTTCCTTCTGTTCAAGAAACAATACATGCCCCAAATAGAGCATCTCAAAGTCCTAAGTACCTTAACTAATGTTCTATGAATACCTTCCCAATATAGACTTAATTTAGGACAATCCCAGAAAATATGGAAATGATTTGCCTCCTTGGAGCCACACCTTCTCCAACACGTCACGTTTGTATCTTTATATTTTTCCTGATATGGGGTCTTAAAGTATCTTATAATATTTTTCCAACGATGTTCTCTCCAAGTCAAAGAATTAGTCGAAGACCACTGAAAGCTGCATATTTTCCCCCAAGCCTCCTCTGAAAGTACCAACCCCGCTTCTTTCTCCCACTTCTCTTTAATATACAATGTGTTTACATTTTTAGCATGGGAGAGTGCATTATATAATCGAGAAACTAATTTACTAGGTATTGAACCGCAAGCCGAATTAAGAATCTTGAAAAATTCTAATTCTATTGTTGATAGGTCTGTATATCTACAACTCTGGTTAACATAATTTCGTACTTGAAGGTACCTAAAAAAGTCATTGTGTTCTAGACCATGTTTGTCCTGCAGGATTTGGAAACTTTGTAATACTCTTTTATGTATAAATGAGAGGTAGGTTGTAAGACCTTTCTTTATCCATAATTCGAATCTTTTATCTCCTCCGTTGGGAAGGAATTCGGTATCATATGCACACCATCTGAAGAGTTTTAGCATGTTATTAATTCCACATGAATTAACTACCTTCTGCCATATTTTTAATGTAAGATTTATCCAACCGTTTTTAAATTTTTCCAATTGAGCCATCAATCCTTTGTCAGCTTATTGAGGCCTGTAGAGGAAAACTGTCAACCAATCCAAATTCTATTTCCTTCCATCTAGCCTTATATTCCCTATTACACCAATATAACAGAGGGGTTATCTGTGAGGCATAAAAATAATTTCTCAGGCAAGGAAGAACCATACCTCCTCCTTCCTTCCCTAACTGTAAGGTGTTATATCGAATTCTAGGTTTCTTTCCTTGCCAAATGAAGCGGGAAATCCATTTGTCCCATTCCCTGATTTGATTATCATCCACCTCCACAGGTAAAGTATGGAAAAGATACAGTAACCGAGGAAGAATATTCATTTTTATAGTATTTATCCTTGAATTTAAACTTAAAAAGGGGATAAGATTCCATCTATGCATATCTACTTTTATCTCTGAGATTAATGGCCCATAATTTACCTGTGACAGCATTGAAAGATCCTTCGGCAGGGTTATTCCTAAATATTTTAATGATTTAGCTTCCCACTTAAGATCATATGTATCCTGCAATTTTTTGGATGGTGTATAATTTAGGGACATAACCTGCGTTTTCTTTATATTTATTTTATAACCTGATATTTTCCCAAAGTCATCCAACAATGTAAACAATCCTATAAATGATTTTTCTGGTTTACTCAGATAGACTAAAACGTCATCTGCGAATAACGCCACTTTCTGTTCAATCCCTGCCACCTTGATACCTCTTACGATTTCGCTCTGTCTTATTAGTTGGGCAAGTGGTTCAATATATAGCGCAAAAAGGAGAGGAGAAATTGGGCATCCCTGTCTAGTGCCTCTCTCTAAAATAAAGGAGTCAGAAAGGTCCCCATTTATCTTTATTCGAGCTGTAGGGCTGTCATATAGAGTCTGGATTACTTTAATAAACTTTTCTTGAAAGCCGAATCTTCCTAACACTCTGTATAGGAATGCCCAACTAACCGAATCAAAAGCTTTCTCAGCGTCTAATCCTACTACCATTGTCTCTGTCTCATTCTTATTAACCTGTTCTAATATGTGTAGAGTTCTCCTTATGTTGTCCTGTGTTTGTCTTTGTTGAATAAATCCAGTCTGGTCTAAATGGATTAGGCCAGGTAAGAGCTTTTCCAATCTGCGCGCTAATATAGATGTAAATAGTTTGTAATCTAAATTAAGAACACTAATTGGCTGATAATTGCCACATTCTAGTTTATCTTTACCCTCTTTAGGAATAACTGAAATAATCGCTTCTCTCCAGGAAGGTGGAGTTTCTCTTCTCTGCAAGATCCAATTAAAGGTGTTAAGTAGTAATGGGGCTAACTGTGACTCCAGGGATTTGTACCACTCTGAGGTAAACCCATTTGAACCGGGGACTTTCCAGCCTTTAACCTAGAGATGGCCACATTCAGTTCTTTGGCAGTTACTGGTTCTAATAGACTTTCATTTTGTAAATCTGTAAGTTTAGGTAGATCTAAAGAATTCAATAAACTGTCTATATAGGGCTCATTGGGGGCCCGGGGTTGGGAGTACAGTTCTCGATAATATGTTTCAAAACTCTCTTGAATTTTCCCTATTGTACTCTCCACAAGCTTTGTCTTTGGATTCTTTATTTTATGAATTGTATTGTCTGCTTGTTGTTTTCGTAATTTATATGCTAGTAATCTAGCTGATTTACCTCTTACTTCATAATTCTTTTGTCTCAGGTAAAGAAAATTTCTTTGAGTTTCCAACGTATAAATATCGTCAATTTCACTTTGCAATTTCCTAATTTCCTGTTTTAAATTTGAATTACTTTTGTTGCTATCTACAACTTGAAGTTGTTTTAATTTTCCTTGAAGGTCTGCTAATTTTTGTGCATTGATTTTTTTCATGTGAGTGGTAATGGAAATAATTTTCCCTCTCAGTACAGCTTTCAATGTATCCCATAAGATCACTGGTGATGTTTCTCCCGTATCACTAAGGTCTAGATATTCTTTGATTTCTCCGCTTAATCTCTCCATTACTTTTGGGTTATTGAGTATATGTGAGTTTAGCCGCCATAGTGTTTTCCTCATTTTCCTTTCCAGTATTAGAGACATAGAGACTGGGCTATGATCTGACAGATCAATTGTTGCAATATTACAGTTTTTTATCCTGAGTCTATCTGTGTTAAAGATAAAGAAATAGTCTATCCTTGAATAGGCTGAATGAGGGAAAGAGTAATGTGTATAATCTTTACTAGTGGGGTGTAATTCTCTCCACACATCTATAATTCCCAACTCCTCCATCAATAAATTCATTTTCCGAGTCAGAGGTTTATTCTGAGTAACTATTCTTGAAGAATCTAATATAGGATTTAATCTAATACTAAAATCCCCTCCACAAATTACTACCCCTTGAGAACTGACCATTAGGTCAAAAATGTGTCTATAAAATGACCATTCACTACCTGGAGGAGCATAAACATTCCGCAGTGTTATTTCTGTACCTTCTGGTAAAGACTGGTAAAGACAAATGTAGGTCCCCTGCAGACAGAAACAGGTGAATTGATTATGGGAGCAAGGACATGGCAGACCAATTGAATAATTACTTTGGTTCTGTCTTCACTAAGGAGGACATAAATAATCTTCCTGAAATAGTAAGGGACAGAGGGTCCAGTGAGATGGAGGAACTGAGTGAAATACATGTTAGTAGGGAAGTGGTGTTAGGTAAATTGAAGGGATTGAAGGCAGATAAATCCCCAGGGCCAGATGATCTGCATCCTAGAGTGCTTAAGGAAGTAGCCCAAGAAATAGTGGATGGATTAGTGATAATTTTTCAAAACTCGTTAGATTCTGGACTAGTTCCTGAGGATTGGAGGGTGGCTAATGTAACCCCACTTTTTAAAAAAGGAGGGAGAGAGAAACCGGGGAATTATAGACCGGTTAGCCTAACGTCGGTGGTGGGGAAACTGCTGGAGTCAGTTATCAAGGATGTGATAACAGCACATTTGGAAAGCGGTGAAATGATCAGACAAAGTCAGCATGGATTTGTGAAAGGAAAATCATGTCTGACGAATCTCATAGAATTTTTTGAGGATGTAACTAGTAGAGTGGATAGGGGAGAACCAGTGGATGTGGTATATTTGGATTTTCAAAAGGCTTTTGACAAGGTCCCACACAGGAGATTAGTGTGCAAACTTAAAGCACACGGTATCGGGGGTAAGGTATTGGTGTGGGTGGAGAATTGGTTAGCAGACAGGAAGCAAAGAGTGGGAATAAACGGGACCTTTTCAGAATGGCAGGCGGTGACTAGTGGGGTACCGCAAGGCTCAGTGCTGGGACCCCAGTTGTTTACAATATATATTAATGACTTGGATGAGGTAATTAAATGCAGCATCTCCAAGTTTGCGGATGACACGAAGCTGGGTGGCAGTGTTAGCAATGAGGAGGATGCTAAGAGGATGCAGGGTGACTTGGATAGGTTGGGTGAGTGGGCAAATTCATGGCAGATGCAATTTAATGTGGATAAATGTGAAGTTATCCACTTTGGTGGCAAAAATAGGAAAACAGATTATTATCTGAATGGTGGCCGATTAGGAAAAGGGGAGGTGCAACAAGACCTGGGTGTCATTATACACCAGTCATTGAAAGTGGGCATGCAGGTACAGCAGGCGGTGAAAAAGGCGAATGGTATGCTGGCATTTATAGCGAAAGGATTCGAGTACAGGAGCAGGGAGGTACTACTGCAGTTGTACAAGGCCTTGGTGAGACCACACCTGGAGTATTGTGTGCAGTTTTGGTCCCCTAATCTGAGGAAAGACATCTTTGCCATAGAGGGAGTACAAAGAAGGTTCACCAGATTGATTCCTGGGATGGCAGGACTTTCATATGAAGAAAGACTGGATGAATTGGGCTTGTACTCGTTGGAATTTAGAAGATTGAGGGGGGATCTGATTGAAACGTATAAGATCCTAAAGGGATTGGACAGGCTGGATGCAGGAAGATTGTTCCCGATGTTGGGGAAGTCCAGAACGAGGGGTCATAGTTTGAGGATAGAGGGGAAGCCTTTTAGGACTGAGATTAGGAAAAACTTCTTCACACAGAGAGTGGTGAATCTGTGGAATTCTCTGCCACAGCAAACTGTTGAGGCTAGTTCATTGGCTATGTTTAAGAGGGAGTTAGATATGGCCCTTGTGGCTACAGGGGTCAGGGGGTATAGAGGGAAGGCTGGGGCGGGGTTCTGAGTTGGATGATCAGCCATGATCATAATAAATGGCGGTGCAGGCTCGAAGGGCCGAATGGCCTATTCCTGCACCTATTTTCTATGTTCTATGTTTCCATGTTTCTATTCTTCCTGTAATTTTTACAAATCTTCCATCTTTGTCTTTAGTCTCTGAAATATGTTCATAATTAAGAGTACTTGATATTAAAGTAGCTACCCCTCTTTTGTGGCTCAATTTATATGATGAATAAAATACATGCTTAAAGCCCAGTCTTTTTAATTTTCCATGTTCAGATTGGCTCATATGTGTTTCCTGGAGGAAAGCTATCTGTGCCCTCTCTTTTTTCAATTTAGACATAATCTTATTTCTTTTAATTGGATTCAAAACCCCATTAACATTATAGGAAATTATTTTTACCAATTCAATTTGCATTTTTCTCTAGTAGAAAAAAGCACTCTCCTTTTCTAACCAAACAGTAAGCAATCCCTTCTCAACAGTAAACCAAGACATATAACCACACCCCAGACATTTTTGAACGTGTAACATTTGAAAATTTTTCCCGACTTCCCACAGTGAGGCCTGAGCACCGACCTACCTCAGCTCAGAGGGATAACCTTTATCTTCACCCTGTGTTAGGGGGCCCTCCGCAGTGTGAATAATCATAGAGAATTCTCTCCTATTTGTGTCTCGACCATATTGCTGTCATTCAAGTTATTCCGTCTAGTTTATTTTCAGTTACCAGCTTTCATTTTACCTTTAAGTCCGATTTACTCTCTTCAGTCATTTCTCTTAATTAATCTGTACTCTCTGTACATTCGCATCTGAATATTTGCAGCTTTTCCTTGTAGTTTGACACTCTGGTTCGTGTGGAGCGTCCTTGCCCCACTGACTGCCACGACTTCTGCCGAATCCTCTCCAGTAGCAACTCTGGTTGGGTGATAACTTTAATAGGTAGTCTCCAGTCCGCCAGATCCAACGTTGCCTCCTCCACCGTAGCGTAAGTTTTTGTCCCTTCGTCGTAAAAGACTTTCAGCTGAGCTGGATACAGGGTCTGAAATCTGATGTTGTTTTCCTTCAGGACCCTCTGTGTTTCCACATATTCCTTCCATCTGGCAAGGATCTCCGGTGCGTAATCGTGGTCTAAACTGATTTTACAGTTGCTCCACATGAAACCTTTCTTTTGCCATGCCCGTTTAAGCACCTCTTCCTTCGTTCTGTAACTGAGAAATCTGACCAGAATCGATCTGGGCTGGGCGCCTGCCGGAGGCTGTGGTGCCAACGCGCGGTGAGCCCTTTCTACCTGTAGATCTTTTGCGGCCGGTATATCAAGGTTCTCTCTAAGCAGCTTCTCCACGAAGGGAATCATCAACCCAGGTTTACCTTCAGTTCCTTCAGGAACTCCGTAAATCCTCACATTTCCCTTCTTGAGCGGCCTTCTTGATCTATTAGTTTCCACTGGAGCTGCTCTTGCAGCTCTAGCATTTCTGCTATCACTTCCTCTGCGTTTTGTAGCTTCTCTTCAATTCCAACAATCCTCGCTTCGGCTTCATCTATCCTCCAGTTAGTTTTTACTATTTCTCCTTTAATATTCTCCAGCTGTTTGCTGTTATCTTGTCGGAACTCGCGAATCTCTTCGAGAATCAAAGACAGAGTCACCAATTCCCTCTCATTCTCTCCGTCCTGGCTTGCCGTGGGGGAGCTAGGCCCCTTGCCTTGCTGCGTCTCTTTATGTTTATCAGCCTTCGGAGCGGACTTTTTAATCTTGTTCTTAGACATCATCCTTGCCCCTTTTATTAATATAGTTATACAATATTAAGTATTTGTCTAAATTCGATTTTGGGGCAGTTTACCTTCTTTTTGGTCGAGAGACCTTTTCCTTACGCCGCCATTCCCTTGATGACCCGGAAGTCCTCCCCCTCTTGAAGAAAATTAAAGTGAGTAGGTCTCCAGGGCTTGATGTGATCTATCCCAGGTAATTGAGTGAGGCAAGAGAGGAATTGCTGGGACCTCGATAGTGAATTTTGTATTTGTTTAGCTATGAACAAGGTCATCATTATCATCATCATTAAGTGCCTTGTTGTATCACATGGGCAATCATGGTCTTCCATCTGTCTCTAATCTGTGTAGCTCTAATAAGCTCTTCAAAACTTTTGCTTATCCATCTCTTGATGTAACTCATGAATGTCATACGCTGTTAAACGTAACTTTTCCTTCCATCAGTTTTTCCCGTCCACTGAACAAGGTGCTTTCTTTCAAAAGGGCAATAGGGACGGTGATCCCTGCATCATCGGCGGGGAAACTATTGGGCGCCACGGTAGCGTAGTGGTTAGCGCAATGCTATTACAACTCATGGCGTCAGACTGCAGAATTCAATTCCACTATCATCCAATATCTGTAAGGAGTCTGTACATCCTCCCTATGGAATGCATGGGTTTCCTCCGGGTGTTCTGGTTTCCTCACACAGTCTGAACATGTACCAGTTGGTAGGTTAGTCGGTCATTGTAAATTATCTTGGGATTTGGCTACAGTTAAATTGGTGGTTGCTGGGCGATGAGGCTCTAAATCAACGAAGTTGGAGAAGTATCTTGAAGGTAGGATTACTCAGATTTGAGAATGAATAGACATATAAGGAATGGTCAGTGTGGTTTTGTGCAGACCTGGTGATATCTTTTTTGAGAAAGTGGTGAAGATGATTGAGAGTATTGTAGTAGGAAGTAGACTTCATGGTCATTAGTGTAGCACAAAACAGGGTTCCTTATAGTACACACAGAAAGTGCTGTGGGAACTCAACAGATCAGGCAGTATTTATGGAAAAGAGTAATCAGTCGATGCTTTGGGCCAAGATCCTTCTCAGGACCTACCACACATAGTTAGGTGAAGAAGAGTCTTGGCCCGAAACATTGACTGTTTACTTCATAGATGCTGCCTGGCTTGCTGAGTTCCTCCAGCATATTGTGTGTGTTGCTCTGGATTTCCAGCATCTGCAGATTTTCTCTTGTTTATTCCTTATAGTAGACTGATCCAGAAGATTGAGGCACATGGAGTCCATGGTGACTTGGTAGAATATTGAGACACATGGGGTCCTTGGAAACTTGGTAAAAAATTGAGGCACATGGGTCCATGGTGACTTGGTAGAAGACTGAGGCACATGGAGTCCTTGGTGGCTTGGTAGATTAGATTCAAACTTGGCTTGACCATTGGGGATGGAGGGAAGCGATGGAACGGTGTTATTCTAACTGGAGGACTGTGACGAGTGGTGCTCCATGGGGTCAGTGCTGGGACCTTTGTTTGATATATACAATATATATAAATTATTTAAAGGAAAATATAGGTTGCCTGATTAATGAGTTTGCAGAGAATACAGCAGGACTTGGATCAGTTGGAAATATGGGCAGAGAAATGGCAGATGGACTTTAATCCAGACAAGTGTGAAGTGTTGCATTTTGAGAGACCAAAAGGTAAAGGAATGTGCACAGTAAACAGCAGGAGCCTTTGGAGCATTAATGTACTGTAGAGGGATTTTGGGATGCAAGCTCTCTGAAAGTGGTAACACGAGTGGATAGGGTGGTAAAGAAAGAAGATTTTGCCTTTGTCAGTTGGGGCATTGACTTTAAAAGTCAAAGTCATGTTGCAGCTGTATAAAAATTTGGTGAGGATGTATTAGGAGTATTGTTTGGTTGTTCTGGTCACTGGAGGGATGTGGAAACTTTGGAGAAGGTGCAAAAGAGGTTCAACAATATATTATCTGGTTTGGAGTACATTAGCTTTAAGGAGAGGTTTGACAAACTTGTATTGTTTTCGCTGGAGTGTCAGAGTTGAAGGGTAACTCAAGAGTATGTGAAATTTATGCAAGGCATAGATAGAGTAGATAGAGTATTTTCCCAGGGTGGACATCAAAGTTCAAAGTAAATTTATTATCAAAGTATGTAATATCACCATATACTACCCTGAGATTCAATTTCGTAGTATTTGATATGTCAAATACTAGAAAGCTTCACTTTTAAGGTGAGTGGAAGAAGTTTAAAGGAGGCTGACAAGATTTTTTTAGATAGCGTGTGGTAGGTGACTGGAGCACATGACTCGTGAGGTGGTGGAAGCAGATAGGATAGCAACGTTAAAGAGGGATTTAGACCGGCATGTGAACAGGCAGGGGTGGAGGAATATAGATTACTTTCAAGTCGATGGGATCCGTTTGGCAATGTGGCCGGCATAGACATTATGGGCTGAATTGTACTGTTCTATGTTCTGTGATTTAAGTACATTAGATTAGAAGAAGTGCAAGTGAATCACTGCTTAGCCCGAAAAGACTGGTTCCCTGGCTAATGGGAAGGAAGAGATGAAAGGACAAATCAGAATCAGGATCAGAATCAGAATCAGGTTTATTATCACTGGCGCATGATGTGAAATTTGTTAACTGAGCAGCAGCAGTTCAATGCAATACATAATATAGCAGAGAAAGAGAGAAAAAAAAATAATAAATAAAATAAAACATAAGAATAAATAAACAAGTCAATTACTTATATTGAATAGATTTTTAAAAATGTGCAAAAACAGAAATACTGTATATTAAAACAAATGGGGTAGTGTCCAAAGCTTCAAAGGCCATTTAGGAATTGGATGGTGGAGGGGAAGAAGCTGTTCCTGAATCGCTGAGTGTGTGTCTTCAGGCTTCTGTACCTCCTACCTGATGGTAACAGTGAGAAAAGGGCATGTCCTGGGTGCTGGAGGTCCTTAATAATGGACGCTGCCTTTCTGAGACATCGCTCCCTGAAGATGTCCTGGGTACTTTGTAGGCTAGTACCCAAGATGGAGCTGACTAGATTTACAACCTTCTGCAGCTTCTTTCAGTCCTGTGCAGTAGCACCCTGCCGTACCAGACAGTGATGTAGTCTGTCAGAATGCTCTCCACGGTACAACTATAGAAGTTTCTGAGTGTATTGATTGCTCACAGTTGTAATAAAGGGAGTTGTTGGAGGGATTGGAGAAAACTGGACCAGGGAGTTTTCAAAGGGAATGGTCCTTGCAAAATGTTGAAGGCGGAGGAGAGAAGAAGATATGTCTGATGGTGGAATCTCTTTGAAGGAGGTGGAAAATGTGGAGAATGATCTGTTGAATTCAGAGACCAGTGGGATGGCATGTGAGGACCAGGGGAGCTCCATTCATGTTCTGTCCTGAAGAGGAGAGCAGAGCCATGGGAAGTAGATGAGATGAAGCCAAGGGCTTTGTAAACAATAGTAGAGTGGAAGCTATGGTTTAGGAAGGAAGAGGGCAGTTCAGTGTCCACTGTATGGAGTATCTCCTCTCTGGAGCAAATACGACAGCATATTGGGACTGGGAGAATGGAATAGAAAAGAGGTAGGATGAGTTGAAGGAAAGTGGAAATAGTTGTTAGTCAGTAAGTTTGTAATTAATGTTAGTTGCTGGCCTATCTCCTAAGATGGAGAGGGAAAGATTCAGCAAAGGAAGAAAGAGTAAGAGATTGACCATAGGAAGGTGAGAGCAAGGTGGAAATTGGCAACAAAGTAATGAATGTCTTTCTTCTGAAACAGTAATCCATTGTATCTGTGTTCTCTACTTACAAGAAAATGGGAACAGGAGTAGGCCACTTGGCCCATCAAACTTGCCAAAGTTCAAAGTAACATTTATGATCAGAGTAACGACATGTTATCACATGCAACCATTCAATATGATATTTACAGATCTGCCCCAAAGCCTCAACTGATCTGCTGTGCCAGTTCCCCATAGCCTTTAATTCCCTGATTTTTCAAGAATTTGTCTCCTTTCTTCTTAAGCATCTCCAGTGATCCAACCTCTGGGGAACTCCAGAGATTCGCCATCCTTTGTGCCGAGAATGGAAAGATCAACTTCAGGCTGGAGAGAAGGATGGGCTTTGCACCAACTATTCACACTGTGCTTTAATGTCACAATCTCTATTAGCTTTGGAAAGAACACTAAAACATTTATCTTGTTACTGAGGAATACTGTAGAAAGGTACATCATTGCAAATCTAATCCCTGAGGTAAGAATCAAATGTTTTCTGAGGATGCCATAAAGAGGCACAGGAGAATTAATGGTGTGCTGATCTTGTGTGTTTAACTGCACGGTTTTTCTTATTGAATTGGCCACCATCAGAATTAGAGCCAGATCTATTGTCACAGACTTATATCATGTTTGTATCTATGATGTGAAACATGCTGTTTCATGGCAGCAGTATAGTGCAAATACATAAAATCACTATTATGTATAAAATAAACAAGGAGTGTAAAAAAGGAATACTGCAGTAGTGTTCACGGATTCATGAACCATTCAGAAATCTGATGCCGGAGAGGAAAAAGCTGTTTCTCAGTCTTTGAGTGTGAGTCTTCAGGCTCCTGTACCTCTTCCCTGATTGTAGTACTGAGAAGAAGGCATGTCCCTGGATGGTGAGGCTCCTTAGTGATGCATGCCACCTTTGAGGCACCACCTCAGTTACATTCATTTTATTGGAACAGTCAGTACTTGGAGACAGCAGTGATCGGTAACTGGATTAACCCTAATGGAAGAGGGTTTTGTACCTGAGGCCAAATGCTGAGATCAGTAGATTAATGCACCGCTGCACACGTGTAATGGCTAACTGTAATTGAGATGAACTATCAGAGTCTGGAAAACTAAAGTGAGGGAGAAACAGAGGTCAGAGACGGTGGATAGATTCTGTGGCATTGAAATATTAGCATCCAAAACAAGGGTTACCTGCATTTGTAAAGAGAAAGCAAGCCCTGCTGGATATCTGAAATAAGAGCAGAGCCATTTGGAACAGCAGGTCAGGTAGGGCATGTGGAGACAGAAATGTTCAAGTTGAATGATCTTTCCACTGGAGAACTTAGTGTTGTAAAATATAGGCAACAGACAAAATGCTGGAGGAACTCAGCAGGCCAGACAGCATCTATGGAAAAGAGTAAACAGTCCTGAAGAAGGGTCTTGGCCCAGAACATCAACTGTTTACTCTTTTCCGTAGATGCTGCCTGACCAGCTGAGTTCCTCCAGCATTTTGGGTTTGCTGCTTGGATTTCCAGCATCTGCAGATTTTCTCTTGTTTGATCTTGAGATACAGACACAGTTTGGTATTGAGTCACTCACAGATATGTACCTGCAGATAGTCAAAAGGTGAAAGTACATTTTTTATCAATGTATGTATACTACATACAACCTTGAGATTCGTCTCTTTACAGGCATCCAAAAAACAAAGAAACCCAATAGAACCCAGTAAAAAAAAACATCAAACACTGAATGTGCAAAAAAAACAAGAAGTTGTGCAAACAATAAAAGTAAGCAAATAACATTCAGAACTTTAGTTCACAAAATGAGTCCACAGCCCGGAAGCCAGTCACCACTGCAAGCCGGTCCAGGAGCCTATTAGTTGCAGGCCACAGCCTCAGTTCAGTGCAGAGATGAGTAAACCTCCTCAAGCAGCAAACTGAACACTGGCCCATCCCTTGCCTCTGGCTTCAACACCCTGACCTTTTCAATCTGGCCTGGGACTTAAATCGGCCAAACATTCACTCATTCCTCACTCCTGGGCATGGGCTCTACTGCCTTGATTCAGCCTGTACCCAACTTCTCTGATCCGGCCTATTGCTTAAATCGGTCAAACATTGGCTTGTTCCTCTCTCAGGCCTGGGCCTTGCCACCTTGGCTTGGCTTGCCTTGAATCTGCCGCTCCAAATCAGCTCCAAGCCTGCTCCAGCGATGGCCAAAGATTAACCAAAGAGGGTTTACAGATTGCTTTAAGAGATGACAGATGGAGAGAGAGAGAAATGAGATTAGAAGGGGAATTCTACAGTTTGGGGGTTTGGCAGTCATACCTACAGATGTAAATGATGGAGCAATTAAAAATCAGATGGAAGGCTGCAATTGATGGAGCTCTGAGCTCAATACACCATGGGGATGGTTCAACCCCTTGGTGGGGAAAGGCTATGTCGGGATTTTAAATTAAGGATGACTATTTTAAAATATATGTTAGCACGAATAGGAGTGATTTGGTGAATCTTACCTAACCAAACACTTCTGAAACATGGTTCTTTACATAATGTCATGAAAGGCACTGCTTCCCATATAACATACTACAGCAGCAACTCAACGAATTAACCAAGTAATTTGTTTTGCTGGCGTGAGTGACTGAGGGGTTAATGCTGACTGGTAGACCTTCCTTGCCTTACGTTGCTGTGTGATATTTGAAGGGCACAGGGAGAACAAAGGCACAGATGAACGTATTGCCTGTAACGTGGCACACCTGACAATGCTGCTGCATTCCTGCAGTACTGCATGGGTGTGTCAGCCTAGATTCTGTGGCCCGCCTCTGGAGTGTGAACTTTAACTTTCATCTGGTGCAAGCAAAACAACACCACCACCGTTGAGCCAAAGCTGACCCTAATATGGAAGCTGAGGCAGGGACTTCTCGTATCAAACCCCCACAGTCAATGAATACATCAGATAATCATCCTAGCATGATGAATGACAGCATCTAGTTAAGTACTGGATTGAAGGCCAAAGGGAAAAAAATAAAACTATTAGTTTTGTGGTGATGAATAGAGGTAGAATATAGCCGATAAAGACTAAATATATACATTGGCATATTTAACTTGATCTTTCTTAAACTCCCCTTCTGAGTCATTTCTAAATACTAAAGAAGGTTATTTATTGGTGCTGATTCATGTGTTGTGTTTAGTTGGGTGGGAAACCTTGACAATATAAGTTCAGGTATGCCTGGTGCAGAGAATACGTCAGCAGCTCTCATTGGTATTCACAAAGCTGCAGAAGGAAACCTTAGTTGCTCAGGATGAGCAATGATGTTACTCTGGCATGTTATTCAAGGCACTGACCTGACTTTGTCCTCATAGACCACACATGCTCTCAAGGAGGGTGAATTCTGGGGAGAATCCAAGCAGTTTCTAAGATCATCTTCACTCCTTATCTGGCCCCTATCTCGCCACCCCATCACCTCCCTAAATACATACCACGGGTTGTCAGAGATTCAAGAGATTCTGCAAATGGTAGAAATCCTGAGCAACACACACTAAGTGCTGGCGGAACTCATCCGGTTAGGCAGTATCTATTGATGGAAAAGATAATGTCCTGATGAAGAGTCGTCTTGAAATGTCAACTGTTCATTTCCCTCCATGTATACTTCCTGACCTGTTGAGTTCCCCTAGCATTTTGTGTTGGCTCCATTGGTTGTCAGTTATCCTATAAGAGAGAGTAGAACTTCTGCTCCTTTCCAGGTACCAAAGAAAATAGCTCTGTCATTGTAAAAAAATTTCCCGAGGTTTTGTTTCAGTTAAGGCAACACTTAACTCTCAGACTCTGAAAGAAATGAATATTCAAGGTATACGTCCTATCGAAAGGACAGATTGATGGGCAGAGGGGGTGGGGTGGCTCTGTTGGTGAGGATTGATATTCAGTCCCTTGCGAGGGGGGACATAGAATCAGGAGACGTAATCAGTATGGATAGAACTGAAAAATTCTAAGGGTAGAAAGACCCTAATGGGAGTTATCTACAGGCCCCCAAACAGTAGTCTGGATGTGGGGTGTAAGTTGAATCAAGAGTTAAAATTGGCATGTCGCAAAGGTAATGCTACAGTTGTTATGGGGGATTTCAACATGCAGGTAGACTGGAGGAATCAGGTTGGTACTGGACCCCAAGAAAGGGAGTTTGTGGAGTCCCTCCGAGATGGATTCTTAGAACAGCTTGTACTGGAGCCTACCAGAGAGAAGGCAATTCTAGATTTAGTGTAGTGCAATGAACCGGATTTGATCAGGGACCTCGAGGGAAAGGAGCCATTAAGAGGTCGTGACCATAATATGATGTTTTAATCTACAATTTGAGAGGAAGAAAGGAAACTTGGAAGTGTCAGTATTACAGTTGAACCAAGGGAACTATGGTGCTATGCGGGAGGAGCTGGCCAAAGTTCAATGGAACAATACCCTAGCAGGGATGACAGTGGAACAACAATAGCAAGTGTTTCTGGTGTTACGAGAATACACATAAAATTAAGATGTTTGCTGGCCTGGGCTAGCATCAGTGGCATCAGCAGTTGGTCTGCCACCTGCCCTCAGGGGAAGGAGAGATAAGGAACAATGGAGCAGCGTCTGGAGATGTGTAATGAAGGGATGTGGGAGAGAGAGCTGTCTGGAGCGGCTCCCCCCTTTGAACCCTGAACTGTTTGAAGTGATGGACAGGCGATACCCCAGCAGGGGGATAAAAAGGGACAGGTTCGCTAAGACAGGACACACGCCACCCGAGGTAACAAGACCCTGGAAGCGGTGCGCCTCTCACGAGTGGGTGAGAAGTGTCAGACAACGACAAGGGTGGAAAGGTACGATCAGCGGGAACCCGGTGTGTGTCCGCCCTTGCCTGGGTGCCGGGTTCACTGCAGAGGATCGACCGCATCTGGAGGAGGGGTCACAGTCGGTGACCTCAGGTGACATCACCAAGGACCCGCCCAAAAGCTGTTTGTGAGCCATCTCGCTGGTCTGTGAGCCATCTTGCTGGTCTGTGAGTGAAGCAGTGTTCTGAATGATCAGTTGTTCCTATTCTATCTCTCTCTTCCCCCACGTTGTCCACCGCCATGGCAACGATTACTGCGAACTGAACTACTAACTGGACTGAACTTTGAGTCACTTTGAAATTGGTCATTTACCCCTAGACAACGATAGAGCTTGATTGATGCTGTTATCTTAATTCTGTGCACATGTGTGGTTATCATTGTTGAATTGTTGCATTTATTATCCTTTCGATTACTGTGTTGCTTGTTTCTTTAATAAAACTTTCTTAGTTCTAGTACTCCAGACTCCAACTGAGTGATCCATTTCTGCTGGTTTGGCAACCCAGTTACGGGGTACGTAACACTGGGAATAATGCGGAAGGTGTAGGATCAGTTCATTCCAAAGAGGAAGAAAGATCCGAAGGGGAGTAAGGGGAGGCCGTGACTGACAAGGGAAGTAATGGACAGTATAAAAATAAAAGAGAAGTATAACATAGCAAAGACGAGTGGGAAGCCGGAGGATTGGGAAACTTTTAAAGAGCAACAGAAGGTAACTAAAAAGGCAATATGCAGAGAAAAAATGAGGTACGAAGGTAAACTAGCCAAGAATATAAAGGAGGATAGTAAAAGCTTCTTTAGGTATGTGAAAAGGAAAGAAATAGTTAAGACCAAAATTGGGCCCTTGAAGACAGAAATGGGTGTATTTATTATGGGGAAGAAGGAAATGGCAGATGAGTTGAACAGGTACTTTGGATCTGTCTTCACTAGGGAAGACACAAACAATCTCCCAGATATAATAGTGGCCAAAGGACCTAGGGTAATGGATGAACTGAAGGAAATTTATATTAGGCAGGAAATGGTGTTGGATAGACTGTTGGGTCTGAAGGCTGATAAGTCCCCGGGACCTGATGGTCTGCATCCCAGGGTGCTTAAAGAGGTGGCTTTAGAAATCGTGGACGCATTGGTAATAATTTTCCAATGTTCTATAGATTCAGGATCAGTTCCTGAGGATTGGAGGGTGGCTAATGTTGTCCCTCTCTTCAAGAAGGGAAGAAGAGAGAAAATAGGGAATTATAGACCGGTTAGCCTGACGTCGGTGGTGGGAAAGATGCTGGAGTCAATTATAAAAGATGAAATTACGACACATCTGGATAGCAGTAACAGGATCGGTCCGAGTCAGCATGAATTTACAAAGGGGAAATCGTGCTTGACTAATCTTCTGGAATTTTTTGAGGATGTAACTATAAAAATGGACAAGGGAGAGCCAGTGGATGTAGTGTACCTGGACTTTCAGAAAGCCTTTGATTAAGTCCCACATAGGAGATTAGTGGGCAAAGTTAGGGCACATGGTATTGGGGGCAGAGTACCGACATGGATTGAAAATTGGCTGGCTGACAGAAAACAAAGAGTAGCGATTAACGGGTCCCTTTCAGAATGGCAGGCGGTGACCAGTTGGGTACCGCAGGGTTCAGTGCTGGGACCGCAGCTGTTTACAATATATATTAATGATTTAGATGAGGGAATTAAAAGTAACATTAGCAAATTTGTCGATGACACAAAGCTGGGTGGCAGTGTGAAATGTGAGGAGGATGTTATGAGAATGCAGGGTGACTTGGACAGGCTGGGTGAGTGGGCAGATGCATGGCGGATGCAGTTTAATGTGGATATATGTGAGGTTATCCACTTTGGTGGTAAGAACAGGAAGGCAGATTATTATCTAAATGGAGTCAAGTTAGGAAAAGGGAAAGTACAACGAGATCTAGGTGTTCTTGTACATCAGTCACTGAAAGCAAGCATGCAAGTACAGCAGGCAGTGAAGAAAGCTAATGGCATGCTGGCCTTCATAACAAGGGGAACTGAGTATAAGAGCAAAGAGGTCCTTCTGCAGCTGTACAGGGCCCTGGTGAGACCACACCTGGAGTACTGTGTGCAGTTTTGGTCTCCAAATTTGAGGAAGGACATTCTTGCTATTGAGGGAGTGCAGCGTAGGTTCACAAGGTTAATTCCCGGGATGGCGGGACTGTCATATGTCGAAAGACTGGAGCGAATGGGCTTGTATACTCTGGAATTTAGAAGGCTGAGAGGGGATCTTATTGAAACATATAAGATTATTAAGGGATTGGACACGCTGGAGGCAGGAAGCATGTTCCCGCTGATGGGTGAGTCCAGAACCAGAGGCTACAGTTTAAGAATTAGGGGTAGGTCAGTTAGAACAGAGTTGAGTTCACCCAGAGAGTGGTGGATGTATGGAATGCTCTGCCCCAGAAGGCTGTGGAGGCCAAGTCTCTGGATGCTTTCAAAAAAGAGATGGATAGAGCTCTTAAAGATAGCGGAATCAAAGGTTATGGGGATAAGGCAGGAACTGGATACTGATTGTGGATGATCAGCCATGATCACAGTAAATGGCGGTGCTGGCTCGAAGGGCCAAATGGCCTACTCCTGCACCTATTGTCTATTGTCTATAAATGGAACTGGTGATCATTGTTGCCAATTGGTTGAATGGCCTTTTTCAGTCCAAGCGTTCTTATGTCTCTTCTGGTCTACAAATCAGGCTGAGAGTACCCCAAACTCCTGGGTTTACGGTGTGATGGATACAGCTCAAATACTGGTACTAGATCAGTGTGGAGATCCAGAAGTCATGTCTGTGACCACACTGTACCCTCTGTTCACTTGTCACTGAAGTGATCCTAATCTTTGAAACAGAACCTAATCCTAGCAAAGAGAATTAAGCGGTGAGCAGGAACAGAAAATTGAACCAACTTCACTCTCTTCTCACTCAGGAGCACTGTGATTGATCATGTCTGTTATCTAACATTTAATTCAGCACAGGCTAGATAATGACCCAGTATCTTTCCTGTCTATGAGGTTATCACTCATTTTAAATTGAATTTCAGTCTCTTTTAGTTGAAAACATATCTCTGCTGAGTGTTAAAATAGGTTGTTGAGGTATCTTATTAATAGACTAACTACTAAGAATTTTCCACAGTTGTTTCATGATTATTGCTAGGTGAGGGAAATGCAGATTATAATTTCCATAAATTTGATTTCTGAATGCCTGCATGAAATGCCCTGCAACCTAGTTGTACCAGTGGGGGGAGAAAAAGAGTTGTGTTTTGGATCTATAACCTCCCATTAGAGCTAGAAAAAGCAAACAGAAAAGCATTTTTAAGATGCAGAGAAATAGGCAAGGGGAGAAGGGCAGAGAAGAAAAGAGAGGTCTATGATCAAATAGAGAGAAGGAATTATTAAATGACTGAAGAGACAACGGAGAAAGGAAATGATAATATAAAAAATGGGTCAAGAAGTGGTGTAAATGTGAATATTGCTGAGTCTAGAAAGCTGTAGTATGCATAGTCAGATGCAGAGGTGCTATCATTTAAATTTATATTAAGTTTAATTGGAAAAGCAGTGGTAATGAAATATAGAATGAAAATGGCGAGTTACGGAAAACTGGGCTGAAGGGGGTGTTTTGAGAATTAATCATCCAATCTTCATTTGGTCTGCTCATTTTAGGGGAAATCACATTGTGAATGCAGAAACATAGAAAGATGGAAAATAGTAGGAATATACCAATCTGCTCTTCGGTCATTCTCTACCAGTCAGCATGATTCTGAGTGGTCATTTATTTCAGTAGATTGTACCCATCTGTTCCCCATATTTCTTGATTGTTTTAGTATTAAGAAATGTAGCCACTTCTGGAATATAATTCCTGATGGCCTCCACTGCTCTCTATAGTAGAGAACTCCAGTAGTCCACCAACCTCTGGGTCTTGGTTCTAAATATTTGTCTAGTATCTCAGTCCTATACTCTCCGGCCACTAGGAACAAACTCCCTGTATCCATTCCATCCAGACTTGTTAGAATTTTTCAGGTTTCCATGGGATTGTAAATCTCTAAGCTCCTGTGAATATAGTCATAATTGACCTAATCTTCCCTTGTGCTTCAATCTTGCCACCCCACGATCCAGTGTAGTAACCTCTGTTGTACTCTCTTCATGGTGAATACATCCTTCCTCATAAAAGGAGACCACAACAGCAAACAAGGGTTCTAATTTGTGTCTCACTAATGTCTTGTATGTCACTGCAATAAATTCCCGTTTTTGTTCTCAAATCCTCTTGCAATGAAGGCCAACATACCATTTACCTTCTTAGTTCGCTGAACCTGAACAATTGCTCTCAGTAACTGGTGTACATAGACACCCTTGTCTTGTTGCCCTTTTCCTTTACTCAATTTATCAACAATCGGATTATCTGTTTTTTAACCTCACAGTTATCCACATTAAACTGCATCTGCCATACGTTTGCCCACTCACCCAACTTGTCCAAATTACATACATTGGACTCTCTTTGCATCATCCTGAAAGCTCACCCAACTCTCATCTCCAGCTCTTTGCAAATATGCAAATGCTACATTTTGTCCCTTCATCCATATCTTGAGTGTATTTTGTGAATAGAGAAGACTAAATTAAAGAAGCCCTAGTAAATCAGCTTAGTGTTCCTGGGAAGGATGGAGATACAAGGACTGGTATTGCTGCTCTTGCAATTGCATTGGTCCACCAGCACACTTACTTCCTGAGAAAGCTAAAGAAATTTGGCCTGTCCCCTAAAATCCTCACTAATTTTTATAGATGCACCGTAGAAAGCATTCTTCTAGGGTGCATCACAACCTGGTATGGAAGTTGCCCTGTCCAAGACCAGAAGAAGCTGCAGAAGATCGTGAACACAGCAAAGCACATCACACAAACCAATCTTCCGTCCTTGGACTCACTTTACACTGCATGCTGTCGGGGCAGTGCTGCTGGGATAATAAAGGACACGACCCACCCAGCCAACACACTTTTCATCCCTCTTCCCTCCGGGAGAAGGCTCAGGAGCTTGAAGACTCATACGGCCAGATTTGGGAACAGCTTCTTTCCAACTGTGATAAGACTGCTGAACGGATCCTGACCCGGATCTGGGCCGTACCCTCCAAATATCCAGACCTGCATCTCGTTTTTTATTTTGCAGTACTTTACTTTCCCTTTTCTATTTTCTATTTATGAATTATAATTTAAATTTTTAATATTTACTATCGATTTGTAATCCAGGGAGTGCGAAGCGCAGAATCAAATATTGCTGTGATGATTGTACGCTCTAGTATCAATTTGTTTGGCGACAAAGTAAAGTAAAGTAAAGAGCTATTATAGGTAGGGAGGAGGTGTTGAAGGTGACCAAAGAATGGACCAGCACAGAAGAGAAAAATGATGAGTGCGGAAGATGCTTCTGAACTGCCACAATTGTGGAGATTGACCCATTGTTCATTGAAGCTGGTCAGACAGAATCTGATGTCAGGATTCCTATCTTAGTTCTGGAGGTGAAGAGAAATGAAGGAAAGACATCGAAGGTTGAGAGGTGGATCACATGATGGTGAAGGGAGGGTGGGAATTGGCAGCAAAATCAACATTTTCCATTTTAGGGTAAAATAAGAACACAGCCACATTATAGTCATCAAGGTACCAAAACAAGAGTTAAGGGAGCTGATCTAAGTAGTGTTAGGTCAAGTAATTTTCTTCATAACGTATGAACCAACAGGGGCTTTCAGTCACAACTTTTATAGGGAGTAATGAGTGGACTCAAAAGAAAATGTTTAATGTGATAACAGGTGGAGTTGGCTGGTGGTGGAGTGGAACGGGTCAGGGAAATGGAAATTGTTAATGTTGGTGAAGGAAAGAGAGTCACAAATGGAGTAACAGGCTTAGCAAGAGCTGGAGGAGTCATTACCCTGCCCTGTCTGGTGCAAGGCTTTAAGGTGGCAACTGAATCATTAGCGAGCATGTACTAAGGACCCATGCCCAAAGATTGTGGACTCCTTCCTTACGTCATTCTGTCCGCCCGTGTATCTTATTATTCCAGGCCTGAATCAGAGAATCATGGGGAGTTCACTGCCAGAGTAACTCTGCCAGGAATAGGATCAAGCCTTGGAAATTCACAGCTTTTGTTTCCTTGTGGGTCCCCCTTTGGGCCCCACAAGGAGGCCATTGACTCCCCTATTCTGGTCTTGTCCCCTGTTGCCCTGCTACCTGCCTACAGTCTACTGCTGTTCAGTTCTTCTCATCATGAGCTGACAACATTAGATAGAGCTACTACTGGACCAGCAGGATACCAAGGCCAGCCCAGAACAGATTAAAGGTTCTCTGGAATGTGGGAGGGGTGTCGGATTCTGACTGTCTATGCTAGTTTTAGTGTCACTGAGTAATAAGAATGGCACTTGTTTCCCCACAGGAAGTTAACCGAGAACAATTAGAACATGTGGATCCAATCTATTGCTACCTTGTGAGGTAGAATTAGTTCCACAGCTCCAGCAACTGAGGCAGTAGATGGCACTGACCCCCTCCATACAGTTACAGTGCACCTTTATAAACAGGTGTTCAAAACACCACAGAGATCAGGGATATTCCTCTCTGAGGATGTTGACAAGAAAGTTCACCAATGCATCTATTTCTTCAGGAAGCTAAATAAATTTGGCATGTCCCCTTCGACTCTTACCAATTTTTATTGATGCACCATGGAAAGCATTCTGTCTGGATGTATAACAGCTTGGTTTGGTAACTGCTCTGCGCATGACCACAAGAAGCTGCAGAGAGTTGTGGACACAGCTCAGCGCATCACAGGGACCAGTTTCACCTCTATGGGCTCTGGCTATCCTTCTTGCTACCTCAGCAAAGCAGCCGGCATAATCAAAGACCTCACTCACTCCAAACAGTCCCTCTTCTCCCTTCTCCCATTGGACAGAAGATACAATACCCTGTAAGCACACACTGCCAGGTTCCAGGATAGCTTCTTCCCACTGTTATCAGACTCTTGGATGGACCTCTTGTATGATAAGATAGATGCTTGGCTCCATAATCTACTCTGTTAAGATCTTGCACTTCATTGATTTCTTGCACTGCACTTTTTCAGTAGCATTTTATTCTGCATTTTTATAGTTTTACCTTATTTTAACTCAATGCACTGTGTATTGATTTGATCAGTATGAATAGTATGCAAGACAAAACTTTTCACATGTGATAAGTACATGTGATAATAATAAACCAATTCCAGTACCTGCTGAGTATTTTCAGTATTGCCAACAAATTTTCTTTTGATAGGAGTTGATTTATTTCAAGGCCATTTGGAATCTTTTTGGACACGCCTTCTTTATTAACCCTGCCCCTCTTGATCACAGATATCCCAAGTGCCCAGTGTTGTGAGGAGTGTGCAGTTAATTACCCTTCTGCACCTTGGAATTGGAACTGGTTTATTATTACCCCATGTACTGAGGTGAAAAACTTGTCTTGCATTCTGTTCATACAGATCCAATGATTACACAGTGCATGAAGGTAGTGACAAGGCAAAACAACAACAAAACAGAATAAAGTGTAACAGCTACAGAGAAAGTACAGGGCAGGTAAACAATAAGGTGCAAGATCATAATGAGATTGATTGTGAGGCCAAGCAGCCATCTTATCGTATTATCTTATTTCTTTTTCCACCTGGATCCAGCGGTGACTATAATTTCAGTAAAGAATCCCTTGACACCATTTTGGAGGAACCCAGGAGAGCTCTCTCCAGTGCATTATCAGTAAAACGGATCACCTTGGTTGCTCCCTGTCAGAGACAACCCCTCCCCTATCCTCCCTGTAGCTTAATAATCTTCTATTGTCCCATTCCTGAAATGTTGACTCTGTTTTTCTCGTCCTACAGTTACTGCCTGACCTGCTGAGCAGTTCCAACATTTTCTGGTGTTAGATTTCCAGCATCCATGTTTTTTTTAAATTTTCCCCAAACCTGATTACTTGGCTGTGATCATATTCCTGTTAGTGGGAGCCTGCTGGGTCCAAATGGCTGTTCTGTTTCCTAATTTCATTCAGCATTTAACTTGAGTTTGATACCAGGTGGAGTCATGTTCCAGAGGCAAAGGGTGGTTGGGGAAAGTGGTAGGTTACAAGGAGGATCGCAGGTGTGGCAGTAAAGTTAGTGTATTATAAATGGATTACCTTGCTTGTACTGTCCTCTGCTGAACAGCAGCTTTATTTCTAGACTGACACAGCTCACCCATCACACCCTGACATGTAGACAGGATATTTCATTATCACCTGTGATATATGGCAGCAGATTTTATAGATTGTCATCCTGTATGCAGCATCACTCACTCATTTAACACCCACTCCCACTCCATCTAAGGGTGGAAAGATTAGTGGACGTGAGGATCATTGTACCTGATTCTCTATCTTCCTGCAATATTACTGGTATTGGTATTAGTTTATTAATATCATATGTACCATGCATAGAATCATAGAACACTATTGCACAGAAACAGGCCCTTCAGCCCATCTAGTCTGTGCTGAATCATTAATCTGCCTAGTCCCATCGACCTGCACCTAGACCATAGCTTTCCATACACCTCTTATTCATGTACCTATCAAATTTCTCTTAAATGTTGAAATCGAAGTTACATTCACCATTTGCACTGGCAGTTCGTTCCACGCTCTCATCAGCCTCTGAGAGAAGATGTTTCTCCTCGTGTTCCCTTAATCGATGGCCTCTAGTCGTAGTCTGTGCCAGCATGGCTTTCTGCCTAGTGCCATCTTCCTGCACCTGGACCATAACCCTCCAAGCCCCTCCCATACAGGTACCTATCCAAACTTCCCTTAAATATTGCGGTTGAAACTGCTTCTACCACTTCCACTGGCAGCTCGTTCCACACTTGCACCACCCTCTGAGTGAAGAAATTCCCCCTCAGATTCTCCGGCAACATCCTTGTGAATTTTCTCTGCACTCTTTCAATTTTATTTGCATCTTTCCTGACCAAAATTGCACACGATACTCCAAATTAGGCCTCACCAGCGTCTTGTACAATTTCAACATAACATTCCAACAGTGAAAAGCTTGTCTTGCATACTGTTTATACACGTCATATCATTACACTTTGCATTGAGGTAGAACAATATCAATGCAGAATAAAGTGTAAAAGCCACAGATATGATGCAGTGCAGGTAAATGATAAAGTGAAAGATCATAACGAGGTAGATTGTGAGGTCAAGAGTCCATCTTAGTGTACCACAGGTTCCTTCAAGAGTCTGATAACAGAGGGATAGAAGCTGTCCTTGTGCTTCCAGGTTTTTGTATCCTTGGTGTGATGGGAGAGGGGAGAAGAGAGAATGTCTGGAGTTGGTAGGTCCTTGATTATTGGCTGCTTTACTGAGGCTGCAAGAAGTGTAGATAGAGTCCACAGAGAGAAGACTGGTCCCTATGATGTGCTAAGCTGTGTCCACAAACCTCTGCAGTTTCTTACCGTCATGTGCAGAGCAGTTGCCGTACTGAGCTGTTATGCATCCAGATAGAATGCTTTCTGTGGTGCTTTGATAAAAATTGGCAAGGGGCATGCCAAATGTCTTTAGCCTGTTGGTGAACTTTCTTAGAGGCGACATCAACATGGTTGGAGCAGGACAGGCTTTTGGAGATGTTCATTCCTAGGAACTTGAAGCTCTCAATCCTCTCAACCTCAACACTTTTATGTAAACAGGAGCATGCGCACTGCCCCCCCTTCCTGAAATCAATAACCAGATCTTTTGTTTTGTTGTCATGACACCATGTCGCTAAGCACTCTATATTATAGATTTAAGGTCAGAGGGGAGAGATTTAAAGGGGACCCAATGGACAACTTTTTTCATGCAGAGGTCAGTGGGTGTGTGGAATGAGCTGCTAGAGGAAGTGATGAAGCTGGGTATGTTAATAGCATTTAAAAGACATTTGGAAAGGTTCATGGGTGGAAAATGTTAGAGGTGTATGTGCTAAATGCAGGCAAATGGGGCTAGCTCTCGAAGGGACCTTGGTTGGTATGGATGAGATGTGCCAAACGGTCTGATTCTGTGCTGCATAACTAGGAAATTGAGGAAATAAGCATTTGGAAGTTCAAAGTAAATATTATTATCAAAGTGCATATACATCGCCATACACAACCCTGATATTCAGTTTCTCGTGGGCATACTCAATAAATCTATAGAATAATAACCACAACAGAATCAATGAAAGACCGCACCAACTCGGGTGTTGAACCAGAATGCAGAAGATAACAAACTGTGCAAATATCAAAAGAGGAAATAATAATAATAATAATAATAATAATAATAATAAATAAGCAATAAATATTGAGAACATGAGATGAAGAGTCCTTGAAAGTGAGTCCATTGGTTCTGGGAACATTTCAATGATGGGGAAAGTGAAGATGAGTGAAGTTATCCCATTTGGTTTAAGAGCCTCATGATCGAGGGGTAGTAAGAAATTTGCCCCACATTTCTAATCCATGATGTTTTCTGTTCCTTTCCATATTGCTTTGTTAAATGAAGACATATTTCAGATGTCCCAGATAAGTTTAGTGCAACTTGTGGGATCATGCTGTGCATTAACAGGAAACCATGTTTCCTACAACAGTGTGTTGAAAAGTATTTCACTGGTTGTAGATTATTTTTGGATCAGATCATCTCCTGAGATTGTGAAGGTGCTGTTGCAATGCTCACTATCCTTTCCATCTCCTGGCTTACTCTTGTAATTTATTCCGGTGTTGGATGAAAGGCTGCCTCCTTTTTCATCCGCTATCCCACTGGATGATTGCCAAGATCAATCGATCAAATCTCTTCACATCTGAGTTAATTCTTGCACAGAAACAATCTGGATATTCCCAAAGAAGTATTTGGTGATTTAAAACAACTCGCAACTTGCCTTTGGTTTCCCGCGTTTCCACTGATTCAGTGAAGACAGTGCTCCCTCACCCATCAAATGCACTATTGTCTTTCTGTTTCTTTTTTTTCTTTTTCAATCTTTTTATTAGCTTCATAAAAATATAAACATAACATGGTAGTAGTACAAAGTTATTGGGAATACATTGTTATAATTAACATGAGTGATCACAAAGCCAGATAATACTTAAATGATAAAACTCCCAATCATATAGGATACAAGTGAATATATAAAACAAAGAAAAATGTCTAAAAACATGAAAAAAGAAAAAAAAATAATAACCCCCGCCAAATATATTAATCTAAACAGAATTAATCAACTAAACTAAAAAAAAAAAGACCTGGGCTGTTTTAACATTGTAAAAAATGGGAGAAAAGAAAACCTTAGTGTTGACGACTCCGTTCCTCTCATCCAACACTACCGAGAAATAAATTAAGTTTGGAAATGGTCAAATTACATCATATGAAAATGCTGAATGAATGGCCTCCAAGTCTTTTCGAATTTAATGGAAGGGTCATAAACAACATTTCTAATTTTTTTCAAATTTAAACACAACATAGTTTGTGAAAACCAATGAAATATGGTAGGAGGATTAATCTCTTTCCAATTCAGCAAATTGGATCTTCTAGCTATTAAAGTAAGAAATTCAATCATCCAATGAGCTGAAGAGGTTAAATGATTTGATTCTATCATTGGTAACCCAAAAATAGCAGTAATTGGGTGAGGTTGTAAGTCTATATTCAAAACCATTGAAATAATATCAAAAATATCTTTCCAATATTTTTCCAACAAAGGACATGACCAAAACATGTGAGTTAAAGAAGCTATCTCGGAGTGACATCTATCACATATTGGATTAATATAAGAGTAATAACGAGATAGTTTATCTTTGGACATGTGAGCCCTGTGCACTACTTTAAACTGTATCAACACATGTTTAGCACATATAGAAGATGAATTAACTACTGAAGAATTTTTTCCCATTTTTCAATCGGTACAGTAATCTTAAGTTCTCTTTCCCAATCAGTTTTAATTTTATTAGATACATCAGGACATAAATTCATAATTGTATTATAAATAATTGCTACAACACCTTTCTGAGAAAGATTTAAATCTAAATGTTTTTCCAAGATATCCATTGGATATAAGTGTGGAAAATTAGGAGAAACAGTAATTAAAAAGTTTCTAACCTGTAGATATCTAAAAAAGTGAGATCTAGGTAAATTATATTTATTAGGTAGTTGATCAAAGGACATAAAACAATTATCCAAAAATAAATCACGAAGTCGTACTATACCTTTGATTCTCCAATCTAAATAAGCTTGATCCATAGTGGAAGGTTGAAAAAAGAAATTAGATATAATAGGACTTGCTCAAGTAAATTGGTTTTACCCAAAAAATTTTCAAAATTGAAACCATATACATAAAGTATGCTTAACTATTGGGTTATTCATTTGTTTATACAATTTAGAAAGAGCGAGAGGAAGCGAAGTCCCTAAAACAGAATGCAATGAAAACCCTTGTAATGAATTACATTCAAGATTTACCCAATGTGGACTTGAAATTGCATCCAAGTCTCGTAACCAAAATTTTAAGTATCGAATATTAATTGCCCAATAATAAAATCTAAAATTTGGGAGCGCTAACCCCCCCTCTTTTTTAGATTTCTGTAAGTGCCTTTTACCTAGCCTAGGGTCTTTGTTTTGCCATATATATGAAGAAATTTTGGAATCAACATTATCAAAAAAAGATTTTGGAATAAAAATTGGAACCAATTGAAATATATATAAAAATTTAGGCAAAATAATCATCTTGATAGCATTGATCCGACCGATCAGTAACAAAGACATTGGTGACCATTTAGTAAACAAAAGTTTAATCTGATCAATTAAAGGTACAAAAATTAGCTTTAAATAAATCTTTATGCTTTTTCGTGATTATAATCCCTAAATATATAAAAGAGTCAGTAACCAATTTAAATGGTAAATATCCATAATTAGGAACCTGCTTATTTAGGGGAAATAATTCACTCTTATTAAGGTTTAATTTATAACCAGAAAAATTGCTAAATTGAGCCAACAAAGACAAAATAACAGGAGTTGATTTCTCCGGATTAGAGATATAATAACAAGTCATCTGCATATAGTGATAATTTATGTATTTCATTTCTGCGGGTAATACCAAAAATGTTGGGCGAGTCACGGATAGCAATTGCTAAAGGTTCAAGGGAAAAGTTAAATAATAAAGGACTAAGAGGGCATCCTTGCCTAGTACCGCGAGATAGACGAAAAAAGGGAGATCTTTGATTATTAGTACAAACCGAAGCTACAGGGTTATGATATACTGCATCAATTTAATCCAGGATATAAATATTGGACTAAAATTAAATTTCTCGAACACACTAAATAAATAAGGCCATTCAACTCTATCAAAGGCTTTCTCAGCATCTAATGAAATAATACATTCCGGAGTGTTAAATGAGGGGGTATAAACAATATTCATTAACCTCCTAATATTAAAAGATGAATAACAGTTTTTAATAAATCCTGTTTGGTCCACAGATATAATTCGAGGTAATACCTTATCTAACCTAGTTGCTAAAATTTATGAAAACATTTTTGAATCTACATTCAAAAGAGATATCGGTCTATATGATGCACAATCAGTAGGATCTTTATTCTTTTTAAGAATTAAAGAAATAGAAGCTTCATAAAACAATTGTGGTAATTTACCTAAACTGATTGCTTCTTTGAATATTCTAGACAGCCAAGGAGAGAGAACAGAGGATAAAGGCTTAAAGGATTCTACTGTTAAAACACCCAGACCAGGTGCTTTACCAGAATTCATTGATGAGATTACAGCCGTTATTCCTTCCTCTGTAATAGGAGTTTCTAATGATAAGCAGTCCTCGGGTGATAATTTCAGAAAATTCAATTTACTTAAAAAATCATGCATGATGTTAAAATCATGAGGAAAATCAGAATGGTATAAAGAGGTATAAAATTCTTGAAAGGTTTTGTTTATCTCGTCATGTTCAACTGTCAAAGTATCATCGTATTTACGAATCTTAGTAATTTGACGTTTAACCGAAGTAGATTTCAATTGATTAGCTAATAATTTACCCGATTTATCACTATGAATATAAAACTCACTTCTAGTTTTCATTAATTGATTTTTGATCGAGGATGTTAATAGTAAAGTTCAACTCTCTGTTTATAAAGCTCCTTGCTAGGAGCAATAGCATATTTTTTTAATCAATTTCTTTAATTTTATCAACCATCAAGAGTAGTTCATTCTTAGTACATTTTTTCAAACCAACCGAATAGGAAATAATCTGTCCGTGGATATAAACTTTAAAAGCATCCCATACTGTTCCGTTGGAAGTTTCTTCCGTAATATTAGTTAAAAAGAGGAAATCAGTCTGTTCCTTCATAAACTTAACAAAGTCCAAGTCTTGAAGCAAATTAGAATTAAATCGCTATTGTCTATTAGTAGAAGAAGTATCCATTAACTTAATAGAAAGTTTCATTGGAGCATGATCCGAAATGGCGGTTACAATCAATTACAGATGGGATTAATTGAGAGTCAATAAAAAAATAGTCAATTCGAGAATAAGAATGATAAACATGTGAAAAGAATGAGAATTCTTTGTCCTTTAGGTGTAGAAATCTCCAAATTTCTGAAATCCCAGAATCAGTCATAAAAGAGTTGATAAGAGTAGCTGACTTATTCGGTAGAGCCAGACTACCTATGGATCTATCCAACATGGGATTTAAACATAAATTAAAATCACCGCCCATTATCAACATATACTCGTTTAAGTTAGGAAAGGAAATGAATAGGTGCTTAAAAAATTCAGGATAATCCACACTTGGAGCATAAACATTAACCATAGCAACCTTTTTATTAAAAAGTAACCCAGTAATTAACAAGAATCTACCACTAGGATCTGAGATAATGTCATGATAAATAAATGTAATTGAAGGATCTATAAAAATTGAAACGCCTTTGACTTTGGCTTGGAAGTTCAAGTGGTATTGTTATTTTTTCCAAAACTTAAAGAAGTGTTGGTTGTCCTCTTTCCTTACATGAGTTTCTTGTGCAAAGATAATGTGAGCATTCAGTCTTTGGAATACTTTGAAAATCTTTTTCCATTTTATTGGATGGTTTAGACCATTTGTATTCCAAGAGACAAAATTAATAATGTGAGCCATAATTTAATGTTAACCCTTTGGTGTGTAAGGGGTTAACTATAACGTAAACTCATGAGATCGGAAGAGGGATAAATGGTCAGAGAGGAATCGGAAATCTCGACACTACAGACATCTTTGTAGTACTAAATCAGCCCAATAGAAAAAATTAGTAAAAAAGAAAAAAGAAACTCCCCCTGAGAACCCCGAACTAAGCCAGAGGAGGCTGAAGAAAGAACTAACTAACACTAAGTCTAACCCCATTTCTGCAGGAGGCAACTCCAAAAATATATGTTATAAGAAGACCCCCCGAAATCTGATATAAAAAAAATTAAACACTGTACTATAATAATCTACATATTGTGATTTCTAAAATACATGAGAAAAAAAAAGTTAATACCAGTACATATGATTAGTCAATTACAATTAAAAGTAATTAAAAATATTGCTTCCAAAAAAAAGAGGGATTATGGGAAGAAGAAACCTAAGAACATGGCGTACACAAAAAGAATAAAGGAAATTATGCAAAAAGGAAAACAAACCGCCATTTTAATTATACAAAAGCAAAGATAAAGAAAGTGTTCCTCCATATAGTTAAACATGATCATCAAATCAAATCGTTGATGACAATGTTGGAAATCAAATAGTTAAAAAAAATAACTAGTTAAAGAAAAGTAAGGTTACTCGTGAAAAAAAAACTTTTTAGATAAGTTGTGAAACAACACCTACACCACTAACCACAAACAAGAATTTTGAACTTGTAAAAAACTTCCTTCATACAGTAATTCAAGGTTTATTATTGAAAGGCTGCCTCCTTTTTCATCCGCTATCCCACTGGATGATTGCCTAGATCAGTCGATCAAATCTCACATCTGAGTTAATTCTTGCACAGAAGCAATCTGGAAATTCCCAAAGAAATATTTGGTGGTGAAGGACCACCCCCGTCTGCCAATGGAGCAGCAGTATTTTTCTGCTGCTCTTAGTTTTCTTTCTTTCCCCCTAGTTTAAGCTTTGAGTTTAAAATTTTTACTTGTTGATTCTTGAGGGGGATCAATATGTCTATGTCTACAAGAAGTGGGAAGAATTTACCTGAACCTAGTGATAAAGGTAATGGGAAAGGAAAGGTGCAAAAGGAAAGATCTGATGAAATGCCATCGTGGGCTGAAGATATCGTTCGGACACTGAATTCAATTAAGGATCAGAATGGATCAATTAAAGACCAACTGGAAAAGAATAGAAATGAAATGAAGTCATTTCTGGGAAAACTTAAAGACCTGGAAACTCAAGTTATTTCACATGAAGAGGAATTGAAGATAACTAAGCAAAAGCTGTCTGAAGCTACAACTCGTTTGGAAAGATATCAAAATAAGATTATAGACCTGGAAACTAGGTCTCGACAAAGGAATATAAGAATTGTTGGGCTGTAGGAAGGAGCTGAAGATGGTGATCTAAAGGCTTACTTTGGTAAGCTTTTCCACACTTTATTTCCTACCATTCTATCAAAGCCACCTGCTATAGAAAGGGCACACAGGGCATTTATCTCGAAATCGAAGGACTCTAGTAAACCAAGATCTGTTCTGGTTTGCTTTCATCACTTTAAAATTAAAGATCAAATAATATGACAAGCAAAAAAACAGAGACTTTTTAGATTTATGGAATCTGAGCTCCGCTTCTACGAATATTATCCAAGAGAGATAATGGAAAAAAGATCAAAATTTGCCCTGGTAATGAAACAAGCATATGATAAGAATCTTTTCCTGAAGTATTGGTTGCGTTCTTCTTCCCGGTATCTCTTGTATGTTCTGTTCCCTTTCCGGGTTCGTGGGTCGAGCCTATCGTCAATCCTCCTTGTTGCGGGTTGACTTTAGGGTTTATGGAGTCTATTATTAATTTTGTCTCCTGGAATACTAATGGTCTTAATCATCCTATTAAAAGGAAAAAAGTTTTTAAAGTGTTCCGGAGACTTAAAGCACAAATTTTATTTTTACAAGAGACCCATGTGCGGAGGGGGAACAGACTACGTTTTTTTAAATTCTGGAAGGAACAACAGTTTCATTCGAACTCCAATGCTAAGATTCGAGGCGTCTCTATTTTTATAGACTCCTCAGTTACTTTTATACAACATGATATTATTTCTGATCCGAATGGTAGATTTCTATTGGTTAGTGGTTTACTATTTAATAAAAAAGTAGTTTTGGTTAACGTTTATGCTCCTAATATGGACTGTCCGGAATTTTATAAATCATTATTTAATCAGTTTCCAAATTTGAATGAGTTTTCATTGATCTGGGGCGGAGATCTTAATACCTGTTTGTCTCCAGCTTTGGACCGTTCGGCTCCTTTACGGACCTTACCTAATAAATCTGCAACTTTGATTAATTCATTCCTTTCTGATTCTGGGTCGACGGACATTTGGCGTTTTTTGCATCCTCAGGAAAAAGATTTTTTTTCTTTTTTTTCACATGTTCATCATTCCTATTCAAGAATTGATTATTTCTTTATTGACTCTCGTCTTATTTCTTCAGTGATTAAATGTGATTATGACTCTATAACCATTTCGGATCATGCTCCACTTAAGCTTTCTATTAAAATTCTGGCCAATATACAAAATAATAGACAATGGCGTTTTAATTCGCTGTTGCTTCAGGACTCGGACTTTGTTAACTTTATGAATGAACAGATTGATCTTTTTTTTACAATTAACTATACAGAGGATATTTCTGTCAACATTCTTTGGGACACTTTTAAAGCTTATATTCGTGGTCAGATTATCTCGTATTCTGCTGCTTTGAGGAAGAAGCTGAAGCAGGAGGAGTTGGTAATTGTGGACAAGATTAAGGAAATTGATAAGAAATATGTTATAGCTCCTTCTGAGGAGTTATATAAACAAAGAACTGAACTTCAAATGGAACACAGTTTATTACTCTCGTCCTCGATTGTAAACCAATTAAAGAAAACAAGAAGTGAATTTTATGTACACAGTGACAAAATTGGCAAACTGTTGGCTAATCAATTGAAGTCTAATTATGCTAAATCTCAAATTAATCAGATTTATAACCAAAATGATCGACTGATACTTGATCATGTGGGGATTAATCAAACCTTCTGTGATTTTTACTCTTCCTTATATCAATCAGAGTCTCCTCGAGATTCTAAATATATGAATGATTTTTTAGATAATTTAGACTTCCCTGAGATTTCACAGGATATGTCTTCTATGTTAGATACTCCCATTACCATGGATGAGATTAAGAATGTTATTTTCTCTATGAATTTGGGGAAAGCTCCTGGCCCTGATGGGTTTACCGTAGAATTTTATAAATGTTTTGCTCCTTCGTTAATCCCTTGGCTCTGTAGGGTTTTTGAGGCTTCATTGAAACTTGGTAAACTTCCTGAATCTTCCAATAGAGCATCAATTTCTCTAATATTAAAGAAGGATAAAGATCCTGCTCAATGTGCATCTTATAGACCAATATCTTTATTAAATGTTGATTCTAAAGTTTTTTCTAAGTTATTAGCAAATAGATTAGAAAAAGTACTTCCTTCTATTATTTCGGAAGACCAAACGGGTTTTATTAAAGGTCGTTACTCTTTTTATAATATTCGCACACTGTTAAATATCGTTTATACTCCATCACAAAATGTTCCTGAGTGTGTTATCTCTTTAGATGCTGAGAAAGCTTTTGATAGAGTAGAATGGCCTTATTTATTTAAGGTGCTTGAAATATTTAATTTTAGCTCGAAATTTATATTCTGGATTAAACTGTTATATCATTCTACTGTGGCCTCGGTCCGTACTAACTCTTTAAGTTCACTTTTTTTCCCTCTTTTTCGAGGTACTCGATAAGGTTGTCCTCTTAGTCCCTTATTATTTGATATTTCATTAGAACCTCTTGCAATTGCCATTCGAGAATCTCCAAATATTACTGGGATAACTCGGGGCTTAAAGTCCCATAAATTATCACTCTGTGCTGATGATTTACTTTTATATATTTCCAATCCTCAGAAATCCATCCCGGCTGTTTTAGAGCTATTAGCACAATTTGGTCTTTTTTCAGGTTATAAGTTAAACCTTAGTAAGAGTGAACTCTTTCCGCTTAATAAACAACTTCCCTTATATTATAAATTTCCATTTAAATTGATTAATAATTATTTTTCATATCTTGGGATTAAAATTACTTGTAAATACAAAGATTTATTTAAGACTAACTTTTTACCATTAATAGACTATATTATTCAACTTTCATCTAAATGGTTTCCTTTATATTTAACTTTGATTGGTCGTATTAATGCAGTTAAGATGTTTTTTTTGCCAAAATTTATATATATATTTCAGGCATTACCAATCTTTGTTCCAAAATCTTTTTTTGACAAAGTTGACTCTAAAATTTCTTCATTTATTTGGCAGAATAAAAACCCGAGACTGGGTAAGATACATTTACAGAAAGCTAAGAGAGATGGAGGCTTAGCATTACCTAACTTTAGATTTTATTATTGGGCAATTAATATTCGACATATGAAATTCTGGTTACTTGACCAGGATATACTATCCATTCCTAAATGGGTAGCATTGGAATTACAATCTGTTCAGGGTTTTACACTTGGTTCTATTTTAGGTTCCTCTCTTCCTTTTGATTTGAAACGCCTTAAACAGGTGTCTAACCCGATAGTTAAATATACCTTACGTATTTGGTTTCAATTCAGAAAATTTTTTGATCTTAATCAATTTGGGTTAGCGATTCCTATTTTAGGTAACATATTTTTTTCTCCCTCTTTTACGGATCGTGCTTTTCAAATTTGGAAGAATAAGGGTATTTCACGGTTTTTGGATTTATTTTTAGATGGTTCCCTTATGTCTTTTGAACAATTATCTAATAAATATAACTTATCAAGAATACATTTTTTTAGATATCTACAAGTTAGAAATTTCCTAAGTACTATACTTTCTTCCTTTCCAATGCTTCCTCCTACATACATTTTAGATACTATAATCAACCTTAATCCATGTCAGAAAGGTGCATCGGCTATGATTTATAATATTATTATGAAACTTAGGAAAGCTCCATTTGATAAGATTAGGGTAGATTGGGAACAGGCATTAGGGTTTACCATTTCCGTGGATGACTGGGGGCAGATTTTACAATTAGTCAATACTTCCTCTATCTGTGCTAAACATTCCCTAATTCAATTTAAAGTTGTTCATAGAGCTCATATGTCCAAAGATAAGTTAGCACGCTTTTATTCTCATATTAATCCTTTTTGTGATAGATGTCCGGGGCAGATAGCCTCTTTAACTCATATGTTTTGGTCTTGCCCTACTTTGGAAACTTTTTGGAGAGACATTTTTAATATTATCTCCAAGGTATTGAATATAGATATCTCTCCTCACCCTATTACTGCTATCTTTGGACTACCTAAAATTTCCAGTAATCTTTCCCCTTCAGCCCATAGAATGATTGCATTTCTTACTTTAATGGCGAAAAGATGTATCTTACAACATTGGAAAGAGCTTAACGCTCCAACTACCTTTTTTTGGTTTTCTCAGACGATATTATGCTTGAATCTGGAGAAAATTAGAAGCAATCTTTATGACTCCTCATTTAAATTTGAACAGACTTGGAGATCTTTTATTCAATATTTTCATTTAATGTAATATATACCCTTCTTGTTTTTTTTTACTGTTTTTAATGGAGGTCGGGATTGAGGACGTGATTTTAAGTTTAACTCTGTTTGGTTTCAAGTTAGCCCATTGCTTTGCTTTGCTTTTAGTTAGTTGCACGGTGGGTTTTTTTTGGGGGGGGGGGGTTTCCTTTTCTCTATTGATATATATATAAAATTAGTATACTATTATGTTACCTTGGTATGTTATGTTTAAATTACATTGTTTGTAGTATTTTTTTTTGCATTAATATCTTCTGTAATTTTATTATATTCTAACAGTGTATTAGTGTCTATATGGCTTACCTTTTTGTATACTTATTGAATAAAAAGATTTAAAAAGAAAGAAAGAAGCATCTTTTCCCATCTTTGAGGTATCCAACAAGAGTTAAAATTTTCCCTCCTAATTCTCCTCCTCGTACCTTTTTTGATCCAAAAGCTGCACTGGATTTTGTTCAGGCTTTGCCTGCCGCTGTCACCAACATTGCTGTTGAATGATCCATCTGAAAGGCTGTTTGGCTACTTGTATATTATTCGCATTTTGGGAAGAAGATTTATGAAGGTCACTTGTATATTTCATCGAGAGACTAATTAAAGAACACGGGGAGTTGTTCTTTATTGCATATTATTGGTTTTCCTTTGGAAAGATTTATGGTTTAAGTATCTCTGCTCAAATGATCTCTGGACATTTTATGACTGAGGGAAGAAGATAAGGCGATTTGTTCCTTTAATTTAATACTTCGTAGCTAATTGGTAGTTTTTCCTACTAATAGGGCTTTTTATACATTTTTCTGTTTTATTATAACATTTTATAATTGAATTTAAAGCTTTTTTAGGGAATTAATATTAAACTTAAACATGGCGCTGGTTTTTCTCTCTGAGAGATAACATTATTTTGGTTCTTTCTTGTTTATCAGTCGATTGAATGTAAGTACTTTTTTTGCTGAGCCTTTATTGTCTTTTTCACAAGGTCACTCTACTTTTTTACTAACTGGGGGGAGGGAAAGAAAACACAGACAGAGCAGTCAGCAGCTTTGAATTCTATCGTAGATCGCCTGCCTTTTTCAGGTTTCTGGGTGTGGGTGGGTGGGTTTAGAGATAGTTTTTTCGCATTGGGTGGTTCCGGAGCATGCGTGTTTTTTATTTGGTTGTATTCTTCATCGCCGCCATCTTTGATCATCCTGCATTGGTATGTGCTTTGTGCATGTATAAAGTAGAATGAAATTATAGTGTGCTATTCAAACGGATTAATATAATAAGTTGGAATGTACGTGGTTGGAATCTTCCTATTAAACGAAAGAAGACTTTTAAAATTATTAACCGATTCCAACCTCGTATAATTTTTGCTCAAGAGACACATATCAGGGCAGGAGATCAAAATAGATTTTTTAGTTGGTGGAATAGTTTGCAATTCCACTCTACTTCTCAGAGTAAAACAAAAGGTGTGTCTATTTTCATTAAACCTAATATATTTATTCAAGAGGATATTGAATCAGATTCTAATGGTAGATTTTTAATTGTTAAAGGAACAATCTGTAACAGAAAAGTTGTTTTGGTTAATTTGTATGGTCCTAACTTAGATGATCCTTTTTTAAAAAGGTATTTGCTTTACTGCCTGACTTAAATGAATATATGCTCATAATGGGTAGGGATTTTAATTGTTGTTTAAATCCTATGATTGATAAGAGCTCAACCAATCAGTGACTTCCAAATCGATCCGCGTCATTTATTAATTCCTTTTTGATTGATTTTGGTTTGATTGATTTTGGTTTGATTGATTTGTGGAGGTATCTTCATCCCAACAATAGAGAATATTCTTTCTTCTCACATGTTCATAAAAAATATTCGAGGATCGATTATATTATAATCGATCCTTGCTTCTTGCCTAGTGTTAAAACTTGCGAATATGACACTATTGCTATATCTGATCATGCGCCTCTGAGTTTGTCTTTTGAATTTGATGATGTCACTCTTGCCTGCCCACCTTGGCGCATGTCTCAGGCATTATTGCAAAACTCGTGACTTTGTCACTTTTATTGAAACCCAGATAAAAGAATTTTTTCTTTTTAATGATATAGGGTGTATGTCTAAATTAGTTATATGGGATACATTTAAAGCATTTTTACGTGGTCAGATTATTTCTTATTCAGCTAAACTTAAAAAACAAACTAAAGCAGAATTAGATAGAATTTCAAAACAAATTAAAGATTGAGATAATATTTATGCAATTTCCCCCAATACTGATTTATTTAAACAAAGGGTGGAACTTCAATCACAATATAACCTGTTATTAACTCATCCCATTGAAGGTTATTTGCTTAAGTTAAAGAGCCAATTTTATATGTCTGGAGATAAAAATAATAAACTGCTTGCATCTCAATTAAAAATGGCTGCAGCCAAAAGGCAAATCATGAAAATTCATAGGAAAGATGGTACCTTAGCTCAGGAATATGAGGAAATTAATAAGATCTTTCAAGACTTTTATGCTGAGCTATATAAATCTCAATGTCCGTTAGATTCCTCTAAAATGAATGCTTTTTTACGAAAGATTGTTTTTCCTAAAATCTCGGCTGAGGATCAAAAGATTCTCGATGCTCAAATGACTGAAGCCGAAATTCATAAAGCTATTTTTTCAATGCAATCTGGTAAGTCCCCAGGACTTGATGGCTATCCCGTAGAATTTTATAAAAAATTTGGAAAGTTGCTCTCTCCGTATATGTTGGAAATGTTTAAGGATTCTTTTGTGAAAGGTGACTTACCCTCTACTTTTTATGAGGCCTCTATTTCTTTAATTCTTAAAAAAGATAAAGATCCTACTGACTGTGCTTCATATAGACCTATTTCATTACTGAATGTTGACGCTAAGATTTTGTCAAAGATAATGGCCAATCGGTTGGAGAATATTTTGGGTAAAATTATTTGTAAAGATCAAACAGGCTTTATAAAGGGTCGCTATTCCTTTTCAAATGTTCGGAGACTACTTAACATTATATATTCATCCTCTTCTAAAATTCCACAATGTGTTGTATCTTTGGATGCTGAAAAAGCGTTCGACCGAGTCGAATGGAAATATTTATTCAATGTTTTAGAGAAATTTGGCTTTGGTGTTAATTTTAATAATTGGATTAAAATGATATATAAAGCCTCTATTGCTACTGTTGTTACTAACAATTGTAGGTCTCCTTTTTTTCAGCTTTCACGGGGGACAAGGCAAGGCTGTCCATTAAGTCCTTTGTTGTTTAATTTAATATTAGAACCCCTTGCTATTGCTGTTCGTGAGGCTAAAAATATCCATGGGATCTTTGTGAATGAGACCATGCATAAGGTCTCTCTTTATGCTGATGATTTATTGGTTTATATATCTAACCCTGACGAATCCATTCCTGCCTTGCTAAAATTATTTAATGAATTTGGAGGTTTTTCAGGATATAAAATTAATTTTAGTAAAAGTGAATTGTTTCCTTTAAATGATTCTGTTTCTATATATGATAATACTCCTTTTAAAGTTTCAGACTCTTTTAGATATTTAGGTATTATAATTACTAAAAAATATAAGGATCTTTATAAAGCTAATTTTGTTCCCTTAGTAGACTCTGTGAAGTATTTATTTAGTAGATGGAGTCCGCTTACATTTTCACTTGTTGGTCGTATTCATATAGTTAAAATGAAATTTTAATATTTATTTCAGAACATTCCTGTTTTTTTGACTAGGAAGATTTTTGATCGGATTGATTCTATTATTTTGTCTTTTATTTGGAATAATAAAAGACCAAGAATTAGTAAATGTCATTTACAGAAATTGAAAAAGGATGGAGGTCTTGCTTTGCCTAATTTTAGAATGTATTATTGGGCTGTTAATCTGCGATATATGTCTTTTTGGTTATACTGGGTTGATAAGAGTGATCGGCCAATTTGGGAAGACTTGGAACTAAAAGTTGTAAAACAGTTTTATTTAACCTCGTTATTGGGGGCTCCTTTACCTATGCAATTAGGTAAAGTTGTTAATTTAAATCTATATCCTGTGATTAAGTATTCTTTACAAATTTGGCTCCAGTTCCGCGATTTTTTTAATCTTAAAAAAATTTAAACTTTGTAGTTTAATTTACCGAAATTACTTTTTTAAGCCTTCTTTGAGTGATCCAATTTTTTTACTTTGGAAAAATAAAGGTATTAATTCTTTTTTGGATTTATTTAAAGAAGATAGATTGATGTCCTTTGAACAATTAATCGATAAATATTCTCTTTCACACTCACACTTTCTGCAATACCTTCAAGTTAGATATTTTTTACAAAAATATTTAAGTAATTTCCCTTACATATTGGAGGCTGACCTGTTAGATACTATTATGAGTATGAATCCTTTGATTAAGGGTTCTATTGGAAGAATTTATAATTTACTATTACAATGGGATAAGCGTCCTTTGTCTAAGATCAAACAGGATTGGGAAAAGGAACTTAATTTGACTTTTATGACAGAGGATTGGATGTGAATATTGAAGTTGGTTAACTCTTCAATTTGTGCTAGCCATTCGTTGATTCAATTTAAAATTATACATCGTTATCATTTGACAAAGGAGAGACTTTCTAAAATCTTTCCTAATGTTGATAGTCATTGTGATAGATGTAAAACTAAGATAGCTACGCTGACACATATGTTTTGGTCTTGTTCTATATTGGAACAGTTCTGGAAGTCGGTTTTTCCAACAATTTCTAAAGCACTTAAAATTAATTTGCAACCTAATAAATTAACTGTGCTTTTTGGAATAGTTCCTCAAAATATTCATGGTATTTCTGTGTTTGACCAACATGTTATTGCATTTGTTACATTGATAGCTAGGAGGGCCATTTTGTTGAAGTGGAAGGATACATCAGCTCCCACTTTGTCACAATGGTTCTCTCAAGTGATGCTATGTCTTAGTTTGGAGAAAATTAGAAGTCGAACCTTTGAACCTTTATTTGATTTTGAGAAAAGATGGGGCTCATTTGCTCATTATTATCATTTGAGTTAACCAATATAATTTTTCCATGATCTAATTGTAAATTTTTTTAGTATATTTTCTTTTCTTGCTGACGGTTTGATGTTTATTTTTAGAAGCTTTTTGTAAGAAGCATGGCTCCGGGGTTGTACACCTAATGGGTTCTTTGTTTTCTCACTTTTCTGCTCAGTAGGTTTTTTTTTGTTATCACAAAATTTTGTTTTCAATCTTTAAGATGATGTTTTTTTTTTGAGGCATTGTAAGTGTTGTTACTTCGATGTACTCATGTTATTTTTCCTATATATACAATAAAAAGATTTGGAAAAAAAAAGAAAAAAAAATTTGGTGATTTAGAACAACTCACAACTTGCCTTTGGTTTCCTGCGCTTCCATTGATTCAGTGAAGACAGTGCTCCCTCACTCATCAAATGCACTATTGTCTTTCTGTTCCTTGTTCCAGCTTCAAAACCACAGCTTCCTCAAGTGAATGGACAAGCCTGGGGGAGACTGCTGGTGAGTGTGTTCGTGCCAAGCTAGGGGGCAGGTGTGGGGCAGACTGCTCAATCATTGTGGAATATACATTTTGTAATCTTGTGAGGAACATGAGCGATGAGTGGGAGTTGTGGTGTATGGGGAATGTTTTCTGTGACTGGGTGTGGGTTGCTGCTGGGCTTGCAGGTACGGATGCCTGCTGGGAGGATGGCTTTTGTACTCTGGGTGGGATTAGTTGTTGGTGAGCTGGAGCTGGCTGTAGTGTGGACCATGATGCATTGTTAGTGAGCTAGATTACTCATTTGTCTTGTGTAACACTTCTCCACAGAAGAAGTTAATAGGCATTTACTGTACCATGAACTTGTTTGTGAATTTTCACTGCAAAAAGCTGGAATCAGTAATTGCAGCTGCAAAACTCCCAGATAGAAACCATAGAAACCATAGAAAAACTACAGCACAGAAACAGCTTTTTTGGCCCTTCTTGGCTGTGCCGAACCATTTTCTGCCTAGTCCCACTGACCTGCACACGGACCATATCCCTCCATACACCTCCCATCCATGTATCTGTCCAATAAGAACCCGCATTTACCACCTCGTCTGGCAGCTCATTCCATACTCCCACCACTTTGTGTGTGAAGAAGCCCCCCCTAATGTTCCCTTTAAACTTTTCCCCCCTCACCCTTAACCCATGTCCTCCGGTTTTTTTCTCCCCTTGCCTCAGTGGAAAAAGCCTGCTTGCATTCACTCTATCTATACCCATCATAATTTTATATACCTCTATCAAATCTCCCTCATTCTTCTACGCTCCAGGGAATAAAGTCCTAACCTATTCAACCTTTCTCTGTAACTGAGTTTCTCAAGTCCCGGCAACATCCTTGTAAACCTTCTCTGTACTCTTTCAACCTTATTTATATCCTTCCTGTAATTTGGTGACCAAAACTGAACACAATACTCCAGATTCGGCCTCACCAATGCCTTATACAACCTCATCATAACATTCCAGCTCTTATACTCAATACTTTGATTAATAAAGGCCAATGTACCAAAAGCTCTCTTTACGACCCTATCTACCTGTGACGCCACTTTTAGGGAATTTTGTATCTGTATTCCCAGATCCCTCTGTTCCACTGCACTCCTCAGTGCCTTACCATTAACCCTGTATGTTCTACCTTGGTTTGTCCTTCCAACGTGCAATACCTCGCACTTGTCAGTATTAAACTCCATCTGCCATTTTTCAGCCCATTTTTCCAGCTGGTCTAAGTCCCTCTGCAGGCTCTGAAAACCCTCCTCACTGTCTATTACACCTCCAATCTTTGTATCATCAGCAAATTTGCTGATCCAATTTACCACATTATCATCCAGATCATTGATATAGATGACAAATAACAATGGACCCAGCACTGATCCCTGTGGCACACCACTAGTCACAGGCCTCCACTCGGAGAAGCAATTCTCTACTACCACTCTTTGGCTTCTTCCATTGAGCCAATGTCTAATCCAATTTACCACCTCTCCATGTATACCTAGCGACTGAATTTTCCTAACTAACCTCCCATGCGGGACCTTGTCAAAGGCCTTACTGAAGTCCATGTAGACAATATCCACTGCCTTCCCTTCATCCACTTTCCTGGTAACCTCCTCGAAAAACTTCAGTAAATTGTTGGTGGTTTCCACCTGCTTCTCCAGTGCAAGAAATTAACCTCCTTCAGACAATTACAAAAGGTGATTCCAAACTCAAACCATTCTCTGAACTGTGAGCTAAATGGAATTATGATCTTACACACTTGATAATGCTGTTTGCCGAGGCTGATTCCCGTGGGTTGGCAGGGAGCACTTGATAATAATCTGCACCATTCAGCAACTATGGGAGGGAAAAGGTTGACAGGTGACATTTGGTGCCACAAACTTTGCTGATTGCTGAAATGTACTGATGGGTTCTTCATTTTCCAGAAAGTCTTTGACTTGTCCTTGGCTGCAATCTTCATTTTGGTCACCGAATTCTTTGAAAAGCTTGCTTACTTTGGTCTGAGAGGTAAGGGCAAATGTCTATAAATGTCCTGTAGTCAAGAGCCCTTCCTAATAGATGCAGGGATCAAAGGTTGCCCCTCAAGACCTGGCAAACTATTCTGGAGATGGATGGCTCTTGCAGCTTAAGAAGTTGGTTGTTGTTCCTTTTCTGTACCTTGTGGCGCATCGGGTGGCATTTTTTTTTTGCCATTTCCTTAGCTTTTGCCTATTTTTAAGAGGCCAAGTTGCTAGCTCGATGCTCAACCCTGCACGGATGGATAACGTGCAAGGAGCTGGCCAAATCCAAACTTGGGGGCATTCACCTCTCAGTGCAGTGCTGATGCCACTACACCACCAGCCAGCAAAGAAATTGGTTACTATTGGTTTATTATTGTCACCTGTACTTAGATAGAGTGAAAAGTGTTTGTTTTGCATGCCATCCAGGCAGATCATGCCATACATAAATGCATCAAAGCAGTAAAAGAAAACAGAATGCAGAGTATAGTGCAGCAGCTACAGACAAAGTTCAGTGCAGGTAGACAAATAAATTTCAAGGGCCATGCCGAGGTGGACTGGAAGATCACAATTTCATCTTTTCATGTCTGAGAGGTCTATTCAGGAGCCCGATAACAGTGGGGTAGAAGCTGTCCTTACATTTGGTGGCATTGCTCTACAGCTTTGTATCTTCTGCCTGACAGGAGAGGGGAGAAGAACGAATGACTGGGATAGGAGAAATTATTAATTATGAGGGGCCCCTGAACACTCTGTAGTGGTAAAGTGCTTTACTAATTGTCTTGGTCTGAGAAGTTCTTTCACTGAAAAAGCTTTCCCTAAACATCATGGGTCATTGGTTCACTCACTGAACACTTTGGGTCAGAATATTAGTCACTGAAGATCTTGAGGTACAATTAATTATCCTGAGTGCCACGGTAGAGTAGTGGTCAGTGCGACGTTATTACAGTTCGGGGCATTGGAGTTCACAGTTCAATCCCAGTGTGCTCTGTAAGGAGTCTCTGTACGTCCTCCTCATGGAGTGTAGGGGTTTTCTCTGGGCCCTTTGCTTTCCTCCCACAGTCCAAAGAAGTATGGGGTAGGTAATTTGGTCATTGTAAATTGTCCCGTGATTAATTTAGGGCTAAATCAGGTTTGTTGGCAGTTGTTGGGCAGTGCAGCAAGAAGGGCCTAATCTGTGCTGTATCTCTAAATAAATAAATATCAAGTTAATCATTAAATATCCCAGGATCAGAAAGATTAGGCACATGACTTTCATCCATTGAATTCCCAGGTCCTGGGACTGGGAATTGAACTCACATCCTTCTGACTCGGTGGTGGTGGTGCGGCGGGGGGGGGGGGGTGTGCGTAATTTTCCTACCATTGAATTACAGTGGAAGGGAAATAGTTAATCAATATAAACCACTCAGTTAATTTGGTCAAGACAGCTTTGTAATGAGTCTCTGTGAATGTATCGATGTATCTCAATAGGTAGATTTTCACAATAACACTTTTGTATCTTGTTTGAGCTATCCTGGTGCTGTACTTCACTGATGCGCTGCTGTTGACCGACAGTAAAGCCACATCTTTCTACCATGTTTTCATCTTCTTCTCCGTATCCTTCACCATCTTGGGAGCATTCCTTTCGGACTTCTGCTTTGGTCGATACAGGTATGAGACAATCCAGCTTTAGAAGCTCAAGAGGTAATTTATGATTATGATAATGATTATGAGGACACGCAGTCCCCTTTTATTATCATTTAGTAATGCATGCATTAAGAAATGATAAAAATGTTTTTCCAGAATGATATCACGAAAACACATGATAAACCGACTGAAAAACTGACAAAAACCACATAATTATAACATATAGTTACAACAGTGCAAAGCAATACCGTAATTTGATAAGAACAGACCATGGCACAGTAAAAGTTTCAGAATCTCTCGAAAGTACCATCATCTCACGCAGACGGTAAATCCCCAGCGCCGCCAACTTGCCGATGCAGCATCCCGGAAGCATCCGACCACAGTCCGACCCGAATCCGTCCGAAAAACTCCGAGCCTCCGACCACCTTCTGACACTGATGCACCGAGCACCATCTCTGCCGAGCGTTTCAATCCCGGTCCCAGCAACAAGCAATACACAAAGCTGAGGATTTGGGGCCTATGTCTCTCGGAGATTTACCAGAGATGCAAGAGTTTAAATGACTGAGTGGTATAGATTTCAATTATGAGGAGATAAAAAAAAAGTTGAGTCTGTTCTTCTTAGAACAGAGGAGGTAGGGAGAGAACATCATTGAGCTACATAAAATTATGAACGCTATAGAAAGGGTAGACAGCATGAAACGTTTCTCCATATCAGAGGTGGATAAGATTAGAAGATATTAGAACATGGACAGCATGGTAGCATAGTGGTTAGCACAACACTTTACAGTACCAGTCATCCGGGTTCAACTCCCGCCACTGCCTGCAAGGAGTTTGTATGTTCTCCTGCGTGGGTTTCCTCCAGGTGCTCCGGTGTCCTCCCACAGTTCAAAGACGTACCGGTAGGAGATTAATTGGTCATTGTAAATCATCCGTGGTTAGGCTAGGGTTAAATTGGTGAGTTGATGGGTGGTGACTGTAGAGTGGTGTATCTCAATAAATAAATTTTAAAAAATAGATTTAGGGTAAGGGATCAGGCTTAGTGGGACTTAACACACTACCAGAGAAGATGGTGACAGCATTTAAGAGGTGTCTAGATGAATACTTGAATCACGAAGGGATGGATGATAGATTAAACTGATGAGCATCCATTGATCAGTATGGGTGTGATGGGCTGAATGGCATATTCCTGTGCTGTAGGACTCTACCGCCCTTAAAGTTGTGGGTCAACTGAAAGTTGATGTGCTGTTCTTGATCCAACAACCCAGCTGAATGGGGACTAGGCTTAGGCAAAAGGACAACAGCCTTTGGAGCAGATTTAACCTTCACAACTCTGCTGCATGGTCACCATTAGCATAATCTCCAGCTCACTAGAGCCAAATGTAGCTCTTTGAACTCGTGCCTTCAACGTGGTTCATTGGAGAGACTGAGCCCAGGGCCACTCGTGAGGCACTCTGTCAGGTGTTAATAGGTTTCTGAAAAAGGATAAATTGGATGTTTAAGTTGCTTTCCAACATGTTATCTGGTTGCTGTTTCTCTTGTCCGAGGATTAAATAACATTCCTGAGAGAGGAGCAGCTCATTAGTTAATGCTCCTGTTACACACCAGGTATGCTGGGACACCTGAGAAGTATTGGATCCAGTAATCCAGCCTCTACTTCCTGCTCCACTTACTGACGAGCTATTACTGCTGCTTCTGTAGATACGTACTTGGGTCAAATTCCTGCAAGTATCAGACAGATGGGTAGCAGCTTTGAAACAAATTTAACTTTCACAACCCTGCTGATTGGCCATTGTTGGAATAATATCAAATTGTCATTGGAACCAGATTTATCTCTTGGAAACTGATCCTACTGTTGAATCTCTTAATAGAAAGCACATACAGTCCAGTGGAATTGTGGAGGATTGATTCACCAGGATGATAATGGGGGATATAAACATAGCAACATTGGTAGAAAGACAGAGACATTTGGACCCACAAACTTGTCCAAAGGCATTGTAGTACATTGCACATCGGTAAGTGTGCTGTCCAGTCACCCACTCAAAATGATGTCATCTCCTGGATAAAAGAACTACAAAATTCCCCTACAGTCCCTTGGAGATAATAGAAAGGAGGGAATTACTCTGGCCCTGAGCCCTTGCAATCTAATCTTTTGCAGAAGCTGTTGAACCCAGTCAGAAACAGGTGCTGACTATTCTTGAAAGGAATCAGTACTCTACTGCACAGATCAGCAACTTGCGGCATTGATCTGTGGGAAAAGCTGGAATTGGACATTGAACTTTGTTTGGGTCTTTACAGCATATAGATAGGACCATAAGACATACAATAGGAGCAGAATTAGGCTATTCGGCCTATCGAGTCTGCTCCGCCATTTCATCATGTTGATCCATTATCTCTCTCAACCCCATTCTCCAGCCTCCTCTCTGTAACCTTTCACGCCCTGACTAATCAAGAACCTATCAACCTCTGCCTTAAGTACATCAAATGACCTGGCCTCCACAGCCGCCTGTGGCATCAAATTCCACAGATTCACTACCGTCTGGCTAAGGAAATTCTCCTCATCTCCATTTTAAACGCCCCTTTATTCTGAGGCTGTGCCCTCTGTTCCTAGATTCCCCCACGATAGGAGACTTCCTCTCCACATCCACTCTCTATAGGCCCTTCAATATTCGATATATTCTAATGGGAATCCCTCCCTCCCTTATTCCTTGTTCTTCTATACTCTAGCGAGTAGAGACCCAGAGTCATGAAATGCTCCTCATATGATAACCCTTTCATTCCCGGAATCATACTCATGAACCTCCTCTGTACTCTCTCCAATGTCAGGGTATCCTTTCTTAGATAAGGGGCCCAAAACTGCTCACTGTGCAGTCTGACCAATGCCATATAAAGACCCAGCATCCTTTCTTTTATGTTCTAGTCCTCTTGAAATGAATGCTAATGTTGCATGAAATACAACACAATTCCCCATCCTCTGTTACCCATTTAACTAGAACAAGCTGACAACTAGGATGATATATTTCTGTCAGACTTCAAAATCCTCAGCCAGTTCACACTTAAACTCACATCTCCCTAAGGAGCAGTGTCCCTTCTCCCTTAGCCTTCTCTAATAAATCACTGTCATTTTGTGGAGTACCTGACCTTGTTTCACCCCTGCACTCTTTCCAAAACTTCAGTCTCACCCATGGGCAACTGTGGTTATCAACAGCAACGTGTCATACCAGGAAGGAGGACCTAAGAGAAGTTGCAATTGTTCTGATTACAGGGCAGAGAAGGTTAAAGAGAGATTGCAATTGAACTGTTCAAAGTTATTATGGGTTTTGAGAAGAAAAACGATTTCCACTGACAGGAGGTGAACAGTGGATATGCATTTTAATTAATTAGATAAATTTAATGAGATGTAAGAAAGGGAGAGACATTTCATACAGCTAATTTTATAGACAAAGGGAATAGATTCTAAAATAAATTTCACAAAGCAATTAGACATACGGGTCGACCTTCACTAATCCGACTACCTGTAATCTGGTTCCTTCGATAATCTGGCACTGATTATGCTTAATGTGATCCTTCTGTAATTCGGCATTTTCACTAATCCGGCACTCCTCAGGTCCCAATGGTGCCGGATTAGTGAAGGTCGACCTGTACTATATCAACATGAAAAGTGTTATGGGTGCAGAGCTGGGGATTAATTAAACAGCTATATCAAGGAACTGATGCACTTACAATGTATGAAATGGTCTCCTCCTGTGCCAATAGATGATTCTATTTAAATTCCAGTGCCTGTGCATTGGATAAGTGGGGCTTTGGCCATTTAGGTAATGGTGGGTAAAGGTAGGAGACCAACAAGAAGTTGATTGTGTGACATTGTCCCTAACCCTTGTCTTCTCCAACTTGAATTCCAGGTGTATTCTGATCGCCACCATATTGTTCCTGTTTGGTAGCATTATTTTGTCAACTACTGCCATTTCAGTACTAAATGGAAAGTCAGGGTGAGTCATGAACCTGTCCTGGATGACTGTGGGTGTGGCTGGTGGGGTCCATCTGTAATGTGTCTGGGACCTTTCAAAATGATCAGTAGCATTATTTCACTGATTTCTTTAATCCCCACTCAGCTTTATTCTTACCCTGTTCACCTTGTTACCCCTGATTAACTGGACCTTGACAACTTGCACTTGTTTCTCAATCATACTTTTATTTACTTGAGTACAATGTGGACAACCCAATAGAATTCTGTTGGGCTGCTCTGTTGCAGCTTAGAAAACAAGACACTTTATAGTTATATTTAACCAATTTCCACAGCACATGATAGCTTACACAATGCTTTTAAGTCTATAATTGTTCATTGCAGATCCAGGCTGCCTAGAGCACAGCACTCCTCTAGTCACGTAGCTGTGGCTATGGCTCTAGGCTTCCAATGAGAGGAGGATACCCAATTTCTCTTATTCACTTCTGTCTTGCCAGCAACTGGTGGGGTCATACGACAGTGGTTGCTGAAACCTCGACAGGACCGCTCAGGGTGCAGTTTTTTACTTACGTGTCCTGCCATGAATACCCATTTACAGACACCCTAACACCAATGCAGAGAGAAAGCACCAATTTTTCTACAACTTGGACATGCCACCTCCGGTTCCTGTACAATTTGGTTTGGGCCCTGGATGTACAAAGTGAATCTCCAGGATTCACAAAAATAGCCTGGCTTACTTCCTCCAGGGTGATAGTGATCACACCCCCCGCCCCACATAAATCAAGCCCCCGCACCTAACTCTCCCACCTAGTCTGTTGGTCTGGCCTTATCTCCTGTGTCAAATGAGGGAACTTATCCATTTGGTGCCCTATAGCTCAGATTGTAAATGAGACCAGAGTCTCAAAATAGCTGCAGAATCTTCACCATGGAAATGGGTAACTAACTGAGGTTAAGACTGTCCACAAAATTCTCTTCTGGACCTTGAAAGTAATAATGGGCCTATGAAACTCCATGGACTTGAGTGACCATCCTTTGCATTAGGTCACGTAGCCAAGAATCAATTCTTCATACATTAGCTCCTGCCCATTGTTTTTGTCTCAGTGGGGCAGTTGCCCAGGTAGCTGACTGGATGTGGCAGGAAGGAATGCGCTGCTCAAGTGTTTTGTGGAGCTACTTACAGTATATCCCATTTAAACATGGCCCATGGTACATACAACCAAGCGATGGACCAAAGCTGTGATACCTGGACTGGGGTGAACCTATTGTGTGTTTGGCCAGGATCCTTCATTCACAAAACCCTTGAAAACAGTCTTCCTTCTCCCTTCGTAATGAAGTCCAGTCGTGACTGGCAATCATCTTGTTCGTATTGGGAGCCAGGAGATCAGCTGATGGCAGTCACTAGGCTCACCAACCTTGCCCTTCTCAATCATGGTATTATTATCTGCAGACCTCAGACTCCTGTCCCCTTCCTGCTCCTGCCATCTAATGGGGAAAGATGCTTCTGTTTCGAAGTTCTGTCTGGGTAAGAATGGCCAGAGCCTGGGTCTGCCCTCTCCACTGGGGTGATTGATTGGAGAGGATTTTCCTTTTACCTTATTCTGTCCACGTTAAGCCGAGCCCTGCCCTTGTTTCTTCCATCCACCCCAGCATCTTAAACTACTTGCATTGACTGGACTCTCTCTCTGTTTGCAGTGTGGGTTCCTATATTGGATTCTTCCTCATCACCTTGGGATCTGGCTGCAACCGATCCAACATGTCACCTTTTGGTGCTGATCAGATTGGTGCAAAAGAGGTGAGGACAGACTGACTGCGTGGTTATTGAAGTTAGTAAATTGTAGCTAATTCATAGAATAATGACCTAGAGTTTGGGATGGCCTGCCGCCACGTGAAGGGAACCTAAGGAGACTTGAAGAAAGGCTGACCTGAGGAACGATGGAAGAGGCTTTGAGTGGGGTATAGTGACAGCAGAGCCTCCACCCTTGTACTATCTATTTCAAAGTCATTATTCTGTGAATTAGCTACAATTTACTAACCTCAATAATGTGAGAAAATTCAGTGGAATATTACAAATACACTATTTTTCCAAATCTCTCAGGAGCTGCGCAGTGCGTTTTGAAGGACAGATGGTTCTGCTATAACATGATAGCTACGTTCCTGAAAAATCTCATGTTATAAAATGTCATGTTGTAACAGAACAGTCTGCAGTTATCTTCAAAACACAGATTTAAACAGGCTTTCCCATTTGTTTCCAATGTGACCCACGTAATGACAATTATGTTCCATAATCTGTAATCACTGTAGATAGGTGCAGCAGCTTGTTAGTTCAGTGACATAGGCACATTAATACCTTCAGGGCCAGTTGGACCTGTTTTTGGTTGAGGTGGACATCACCTCAAGAAATTCTGGACGAGAGTAATCTCATAGAGAGGGTATGTCTAAATAATTCCTCAGTGGCCCATTTCCATAGCTGGCCACTTGCTTCTCTCCCCTTTGCCTTTTGGATGGATCGGGAGGAAGTGTGTATTGATATGTACAAGGCATTTCAGTACATGAGATGGGCAAGAGGGACAGAAATTTGTAACATCCTACAAGCATGAACCAAATCTTTGACTGAGGGAGAAATATTGGTTGTGGAACTGGGAGAATGGTCAACTCTTTAAATAGAATTGTGGTAGACTTAACAGACAATGAATGTGAGAAGTCTTATGGGGCATCCCAAGGACTTGAGTAGAAGTTCAAAGGCACACGTTTGCACAGTTGTACACATCGGACCCTAGCTCAGCATCACTCAGCCTGGAGTCCCAGACACTGGTGAATAGGCTACATCCAGGAATAGCTTTTCCTTGCAGGGTACATAATGCATGTCAGTTGTCTGAGGTTCTGCCTCCCAGGCTGTGATTGATGCAAGAAGGTTGTGGGGGAGATCAGAGAATTGGAAGAAATTTGTTAGGGCAGGAGGAATTTGCAGAGGCTATGGCTCCACAGTTCAGGGGGGATACCTGAGGAGCAGAAAACACTATTATTCATAATAAAGATAAATGTATGAACACAAAGATGCAGTTTAACAATGATAGTGGATATTTCTAGGAATGATAAGGGGCAGGATCTTGAGAAGTATTGATTAGAGAAAGGCAGCATGGACAGGTTAAAAGCAATGTTTCAGAAACCAACATGATAGAGGTTTTCAAAGAACTGAAGAAGAGGGCTGATCAGGGAAATGTGGTAGATGTAGTGTATATGGATTTCCAAAAGCATTTGATAAGCACGCTTCCACCTGCTGGAGAGTCTTGCATCTTGATAACATCAGTGACTGCTGAAGACCATAAGACCATCAGGCATAGGAACACTGGACAATCAGCAATTCTGGAATGGGTGTTGTGCAATGAACCAGAATTGATTAGAGAGCTTAAGGTAAAAGAACCCTTAGGGGAAAGTGAGCCTAAAATGATCGAATTCACCCTGAAATTTAAGGAGAAGCTAAAGGAGAAGCTATGTGTATTACGGTGGAGTAAAGGGAATTACAGAGCCATGAGAGAGGAGCTGGCCAGAATTGATTGGACAAGAATACTGGCAGGGATGATGGCAGAGCAGCAATGGTTGGAATTTCTGGAAGGAATTCGGAAGGCACAGGATATATACATCCCAAAGAGGAAGAAGCATACTCAAGGAAAGATGACACAACCGTGGCTAACAAGAGAAGTCAATGCCAACATAAAAGCCAAAGAGAGGGCATATAATAGAGCAAAAATTAGTTGGAAGTTAGAGGATTGGGAAGCTTTTAAAAAGCAACAGAAGGTAACTAAAAAAGTCATTAAGAAGGTAAAGATGGAATACGAAAGTAAGCTAGCCAACAGTATGAAAGAGTGGTGAGTTTCTTCAGATACATAAAGTGTAAAAGGGAGGCGATAGTAGATATTGGACCCCTGGAAAACGATGCTGGAGAGGTAGTAATGGGGGACAACGAAATGGCGAACAAACTGAATAAGTATTTTGCATTATTCTTCACTGTGGAAGACTTTAGAAGTACGTGGAAGTTCCAGGTGTCAGGGGTCATGACTGGGCAAAGAAAAGGCAGATGGAATACAGAGTGGGGAAGTGTATGGCCATGCACTTTGGTAGAAGAAATGAAAGGGTTGACTATTTTCTAAATGGTGAGAAAATACAAAAAACTGAGGTGCAAAGGGACTTGGGAGTCCTTGTGCAGGATTCACTAAAGGTTAATTTGCAGGTTGAGTCCGTGGTGAGGAAGGCAAATGTGATGTTAGCATTCATTTCAAGAGGACTGGAATATAAAAGCAAGGATGTAAAGTTGATACTTTATAAAGCACTGGTGAGACCTCATTTGGAATATTGTTAGCCAATTTGAGCCTCTTATCTTAGAAAGGAAGTGCTGAAACAGGAGAGGGTTCAAAGGAGGTTCACAAAAATAATTCCAGGATTGAATGGCTTGTCATATGAAGGGCACACGATGATTCTGGGTCTGTATTCACTAGATTTCAGAAGAAAGAGGGGTGACCTATTGAATAGTGAAAAGCCTCAATAGAGTGGAAGTGGAGAGGATGTTTCCTGTGGTGGGCGAGTCTAAGACCAGATGACACAGCCTCAGGATGGAGGAGCGTCCTTTTAGAAAGGAGATGAGGATGAATTTCTTTAGCCAGAGAGTGGTGAATCTGTGGAATCTTTTGCCACGGGCAGCTGTGGAGGCCAGGTCTTTATGTATATTTAAGGAAGAGGTTGATAGATTTTGATTGATCAGGGCATGAAGGGATACGGGGGAAGGCAGGAGATTGGGGCTGAGAGGAAAATTGGATCAGCCATGTTGAAATGGCGGAGCAGACTTGATGGGTCAAATGGCCTAATTCTGCTCCTATATATTATGATCTTATGGTCTAATTAGGCCATTTGGCCCAAGAAATTTGCTCTGCCATTCCATCATTGCTAATTTATTATCCCTGTCAATCCCATTCTCCTGCCTTCTCCCCATAACCTTTGACATCATTACCAATCAAAAAACCTATCAAACTCCATTTTAAATATACCCAATAACTTGGCCTCCGCATCTATATGTGGCAATGAATTCCACAGATTCCACCACCCTCTGGCTAAAGAAATTCCTCCTCATCTTTGTTCTAAAGGGACGTCCTTCTCTTCTGAGTCTGTGCCCTCTTGACCTAGACTCACCCACTGTAGGAAACATCCTCCCTATGTCCACTCTATCTAGGCCTTTCAAAATTTGATAGGTTTCAATCAGATTTCACACCACCCCCCCCCCCGACCCTGACTTCAAACCTCAGCAATTACAGGCCTAGAGCCAAATGTCCCTCATATGTTAACCCTTTCATTGCTGGGATTATTCTCGTGAGCCTCCTCTGGAGTAAAACAGTAAGCAATCTCTCATAAGAACCTGACGTGCAGAAGCAGGCTATTTTGGCCCTCAAATCTGCTCCAAAGTCAAAGTTATGTTTACTGTCAAATACACAAGTATATGTTGCAAAAGTGTAATGCAAAACCTACTTGCTCAGTATAACAGGCACATGCTGTCAGATACACAGCATATACAAAAACATAAATTAAACATAAATCATATACAGATTTTACAAGAAGATGTTATAACACAACATTTTATACCATGAGATTTTTCAGGAATGTAATTATATTGTTATCGCAGAACTATCTGTCCTTCACAATGCATAATGCAGTTCCTGAGAAATTTGAGAAAATGGTATTTGTAATATCCCCTGAACTTTCCATTCACATTATTGAGGTTAGTAAATTGTAGCTAATTAACAGAATAATGACCTTGAAATAGATAAAATTTACAGCAGTGAAACAAGGGTGGAGGCTCTGCTGTTGCTACACCCTACTCAAAGCCTCTTCCATCCTTCCTCAGGTCAGACTTTCATCACAGAAGGGAAAACATTTTAGAAGCAATCTCATTAGCAATATTGTAGCAAGATATTTCTGCCACTCAAATCTTCTTGTGCTAAATCTCTGTATTCCATTGTTCTCTGAGTTCTTGCTGTAACCAGTACATAACTCCCTACAATTCTTGTGCAAGGATACCCAGATTGCTCTGAATATCAACACTTTTTGTACTTCTAACATTTAAAAAGTCTCCATTTGTTTTTTTTTCCCTAGCTAAGTGGGTGACTGCTTATTTTTCCATATTATATTCCATTTGCCACGTCCTTGTCTATTCACCCAATTTCTCTGCACCTTCTCAAAGTGCCATAGCACTGATCTCCACAGTGCTTCACTTTATGCTCCCCCTCTCTGTTCTCTGCTTTTTTACACATCCTCATTTCAGAGCAGCACATAACCCTCAATATCATGTGCACCAATTTTATTGAATAGGTGTGGCACCTATTTGAAATGTTTTCTAAAAGTCAAGTACACCACTTCTTTTACGAGTTAACACCTCAACAAAAGCATCCAACATGTTTGTCAACCATGAAATCCATTTCTGTATTGATTCTGCCCAGTCCCATGATTACTTTTGAAATTGCTGTTCTCCACACAAATAAATTCTATTATTCTTACAAGTCTGTTTTTCCTCATTCACCCTCTCCCCACCTTTGTTAGATAATGGATTTGCTACCTTCTATTTTATCTAGAATCTATGGATCTTTGGAATCTGGCATTCAGTGTGTTCACTATCTCTATAGCCACCTCTTCAAAACCTTGGGATGCAGGTCATCAGTTTTTAGGAATTATTGGCTTTCAGTCCCATTACTTTCTCAGAAACCTTTTCTTCCATGATGCTAATTTCTTGCAGCACCCCATGCACTCTGGACTCATTGCTTTCTATTTCTTTTCCGTGTCTTCAGCATAGACTGAAGCAGAGTATTGCTGTAATTTCTACCACTGGTCCTCATTCTCTAATATAATTCCGCCCATTTCAGTCTGTCAACAAACAGATTAACTACTGCCAATCTTTCCCATTTTGCATCCCCCATAGAGACTTTTGCAGAACAGTTTTTATGTTTCTCATTCAGTTACTCCTGTTTTCTGCTTTTCCTTTCCTTGTCAATTTGTTTGGTGCTCTACAAAGTTCTGAGTCTTTTTTAATCCATAGTTTATGGCTCTCTTTGTTGCCTTTTACTTCTTTTGTTAAATGGCCAGACAATCTTTCCTGTTGTTTTTGTTTGTGCCTTGAAGGTTTTAATATTTAGTATAAACTGTGCATTGGCTGTTTCAGTGTTATCCATTGCTTACTTGCTGCCGTACTTTTTAATGTCTTTTTCTAATTCACTGTGGGACAAAGCAGACACAGCGGGCAGTTTTGGGTAAGAGATGTTTCAGGGTGCAGAGAAGGGTGAGTCATATGCAGAGTGGGCTGAGAACAGTCTGGCTTCAATGGAGTTTATTGCAACGGGGTTGCAGTATTCTTGAGCCTTCAGTGTTAGTGGAGAGTGTCCATGGTTTTATGCATCAGTGTGGCTAAGGATCTTGGTTATGACAAAGTTTGCCCATTGGTCTACTGTGATGCCATTTCCATGAAATGGAACATCACAGCTGTCAAGCACAAGTACTTTGCTTAAAATACATCCGATAGTAGCAACTGGCAGTAAGGTATGCAGCGTGTGAGTTGCCCCTGGTGTGCAGGTGAGTGGTAACATCTGGGGTGGGGGGAGGGAGGAGGTGATAGGAATGTAGGAAAATAGGTTTTGTGGAAAATAAGTAGGGAATAGGATTGTCTTTTTGAACCAGCATCGAACCCAGTGGCTGAAATGGCCTCCTTTATGTTATAAGGAAACAGGGACATAGAAGTGGTTTAATTCAGATCTCAAATTTGCAGCAGTTATTTTCAAAATTTCAAAGTAAGTTTATTATCAAAGCACATATATGACACCATATACAACCCTGAGATTCATTTTCTTGCAGGCAATCATTGTAAATACGAGTAACACAATAGAATCAATGAAAGACTGCATGCTGCCGTGCTTTCTTCCTAATGGCACTTTTGACCTTGCGCAAACATATTTATAGGCTCTTGTGAATATTTACTGCCACTCCTGACCTCAGGATGTCTCAAGCCAGTGAACTATTTCCATTTAGCTGGTTGCTTCGTGTAAATTCATCGTAGACTCTAAAAAGAAGAAATGTACAAGTGAATGTGTGAAGGCTTGCATGAGAGAGTGTGTGAGGGAGTGCATAAGGGAGTGTGGAAAGGAGTGTGTGTTGTTAATAACTGGCTTTGTTTTTTCTTTGTAGGAGAAACGATACCGGATGTACTTCTCATTTTATTACTTTTCGATGAATTTGGCATCTTTAATCTCTGGTATTGCCATACCGATTCTGAGAGGTAAGGAAGCGTGAATTATAGTATAATGTTGGGTGTATGTTAATAGCGACCTGAGAAGAGGACAGTTACAGAAGCACAACATAATTTTTGCTGCCACAATATGGATTTATGTCGAGGAAATTGTATTTAGGTTATATCTATTAAATTTTTGAGCTAGTATCTACTAGGATATATAAAGGGGTAAAATAGAAGGATGGCAGAAGGCCTTGTTGGCAATTTTGTGTTGGTCAGGCATCCAGAAATTGGTTTATCTGGCTCTATTCTCTCTGAAGTTTAAGTTCAAGCTCAAGTTTAATTGTCATTCAACCATGCACGAATACCCATGAATACAGGCAAACAAAGCAGCGTTGCTCTGGGGCCAAGGTGCAAAATACAGTACCAACAGTCATACACTGCACACGACACATAGCAGATATAACCATGATAGCAGAAAATCATACAAAATTAATGTAGCCCCTGAGTGTCATGGCTTGTAGATTGATGCTGTATGGGATATTATCCTGGAGCCATGTTCCGCAAGAAAAAGCACACAGCAGTTCCTCATCACTCGCTAGTGTAGCCGCAGACGAACGCAAACCAGCTTGTCATCCACCGAGTGAACATGAGAGGGCAGCACCAATGGGAGCCTGAGTTCCAGTGCACCCACAGAGGCCTCTCCTCTCTCCCATACTGCCTCTGGCATCTCCTCTCTTGGGCTGCTGCAACAGGTGAGACCACGGCATGAGGGCCAGTCCTACATCAACTGCATGGTCCATTCTGTCCTCCCTCTGTATCACCTCACCAGTGCCCGATCATCCAAAAGCACCACCTCATCTACCCTCCTGACCATCTGTTTATTTCTATCATGTCTGCCAATCATCCTTTTGCTTTCTCCTGGCCTCTGAGTCTGAGGTGCCTGGTGCTCCTATGTTTTTTGCACCCAATATCTGCAGCATAGCTAACTGCGAGTGAAGGAGTCTGCAGAAAATACACTATCAGTTAACTTTTTACTCCAGGCAAACCAGGTAGCTACAGTTTGGTGAGCCTGACTTTGTATGTGGGAAATTATGTCTGACAAATCTGCAAGAGATTTTTGAGAGGTAACCAAGAGGATAGATGAAGGCAGGGTGGCGGTGTTGTCTATATGGACAAGTCCTCCCATGCAGGACAGTGTCCATGCATACAAGGTCTTGCATCGTAGGCTAGAATGGAACACACACAAAATGCTGGAGGAACTCAGTAGGCTAGGCAGCATCTAATGAAAAAAGTAAACAGTCAACGTTTCGGGCCATGACCCTTCATCAGGACTCACAAAGGGTCTTGGCCCGAAACGTCGACTATTTATTCTTTTTCATAAATGCTGTCTGACCTGCTGAGTTCTTCCAGCATTTTGTTTGTGTTGCTCTGGATTTCCAGCATCTGCAGATTTTCTCAGGCAAGAATGGAAGGTTAGATCACAATGATCCTGGGAGAACTAGCTAACTGTACTCATAATTGGCTTGATGGTAAGAAGAGAGAGTGATGGTGGAAGGTTGTTTCTTGAACAAGAGACCTATGTCTCTGTTCTTGTTTTGTTCTTTATAGCTAGGAAAACAAATATAAGTAGTCCACTTCTTATCCATACATGTTTCTTTAACCCCTTCAAATTCTTGTTGACGCTGTTCCACAATGACCTCAATCATCAGTTCTTTAGTAATTAAGGGTGTTGATTGGTGATTTTGTAATTCTTCAGACTGTCACTTTCAGAGGATGTCTGTTCCAGAGCATCCTTATCTGTTTGTTCTGTGCTCAAGGCCAGCTCACAGAGCTGTGTTGGTATCATTTTACTTAGTCACATTCATGCTTACCAAGTGTCAATTATGTGACCTCCCTCCAGTGTGCATATTTTACTGTGTCATTCCCAGCATCTCTCTCTTATATCTCTCTCTCTTCCCCCTCTCTCTCCTCTCCTTAGGTAGCAGAGTGTCTTTCAAGAGCTAGTTGATATACTTGACATCTCTCTGGCTGCTACTCTATTGACTCATTTCCTATAACTACCTCATTGGAGCTTTAGCCTGTAGCCCTTGGTTGCCAGTAACTGCTTGATGGGGATAGGTTGTTCCCTTCCAAGTACTCTGCACAATGTGAATTTCATTTGGAGTCTTTATTACCCAACACAATTAGGCTTTTCAAAGCACAGTGCTGCAATTCCAGTGACAATTCTCATGCTCGTATCCATATCCAACCATCTTTGATAGATATCCAGCAGCTCATCGCTTCTGCAGTGCCCAGTGTATCTCCCGAACATATGCATAACAATTGCACTTCCTGAGAGGGAGATAATGCAAATGTTAGTTTTATCCTATCGCCCACAACAGGGCCTCCTGCCACAGAATTTTGTCTTTAGCACTCACCTGACCTGTCAGTTCTGTCTGTCTATGTCTTGCTTTACAGCGGTTGGCACCCAGCTTAATGGTGCATTACCGCCACCTTCTGCTCCGGAGTGTGCAATAGACGTACATTCTAAATCCCTTCACCCAATCACACACGCACACACACACACATACCCTAACTATACTTTATCCTCCCATCTTTGGCCATCCTAGTACCCTATTCCTGTTTATCCGTCATATCCTATATACCTGTTGGTTTCCCTTTGAATACAAACAGTGTAAATGTTGCTTAGCCTTTAAAAAGACCACATCACCATTGCACACAGAGTATGCTTGTTCCTTGCCTGCATCTTGATTCATCCCCCAAGATATTCCTAGGCTCCAACTTCCTGCTGGTGGCTTTCTTGCTTTTCCCTCAAGTTTTGGGCCCTTTATGTTCACTCATTTCACTTGAATTCTCCTGACAATTTTGGATTGAATGTGAAACAATCTCTCTGGGTCTGCATCTATCATCAAAGATCCTCACCACCTGGACCATCTTCTTGCAGCTACCATTGGGCAGGAGGTACAGAAGCCCCACACCATCAACTTCAAGAACAATTGCTTCCCTTCAACCATTCGTTCTTGAACCAACCTGCAAAACCCTAGTCACTCCGTCAGCACAGCAACACTATGGCCACTTTGTGCTACAATGGACCTTGATTGTTCTTGTTCTAATTATGTTCTTTCCTCCATAATTTTGCATAACTTATGATAAATTTATGTTTTTCTTGTGAACGTTATCTGATACACTGTACCTGTGATGCTGCTGTAAGTAAGTTTTTCATTGCACCTGTGCATATACATACTTGTGCAGATGACAGTAAACTCAACTTGACTTTGGCAGTACGTCCTAACCTAATACCTGAGTAATAGTTTGTGGACTTTACAATGTTTAATTTGTTCCCAACCCTATCACAGGCAGCTACATTACTTCTTCTCATAGGCCATTATTTTACTTTGTTCTCAGCTCTTCTCGGTGACATCAATTTTGCAATTCATTTTAAAGGACAACCTTACATGGTCCATGCGCTGGGCGCAAGGCTGAAGCTGTTTTCTTTGCTCAAGCTTCCGGAGGTTTCGCACACACCCATTTCTTACCATTTTTGGCATCCCATTCAGTGACGTTAGATCTCTGGTTCCTGTCACTCACACAGCAGAAGCGTCTCATCCTGATTTATACTTGTGTATACTAGCTTGTGTCATAGCCTACGCAAGCAGGCTACGCTGTTGTGAGCATTTATACTTGTGCATTGGTGTGTCTGCGTTGTGCTGCAATTCACCGCCAAAACGCTAGTTGGTGGGGTTTCTATGCCACTGTGTTGAGTTTCTTCGTGTTGAAACTCAACACGAAGAAACTCAAACTTCAAGCAATGGCGACTGAAACTGAAGGAGGTTGAATTTTCTGTGCTTGTCCGGCCACTGAGAGACATGGACGAGGAAGTGCATTTCAAATATTTTGGGATGTCGGCAGGTAGATTTGACAATTTGGTTCATCGTCTTCAACCATTAATATCGCATCAGTGTATGCACAGTATACTCAGAGACTGGCAATCATCATTAGAATTTTAGCTTCAGGTGGAAGTCAACAGGCTGTAGCAGCTAGCTACAAACTGGCGTCAAACACAGGGTCCTCCATAATTTCGGAGGTCTGTAAAGCTTTATGGAAAGCATTGCAGCCAGAGTTCCTTCCCTGCCCTTCAGTCGCCCAATGGCAAGCTATTGCAGCGTTGGAAGAAATGCGATCTACCAAGCGGACCAATCACAGTTGTTGCGGTCTGCATCACCACGACGCGTAGTTACATTCTGGGAGAGCTGAGTGTTAGACTACGGCGTAGGGTTCGCGGCTACGCCATACCTCTGGCGTACATTTAACGCACAAGTATAAATTAGCCTTTAGCCATGTGTTTTCCGTGGGTTTCTTTGCAAGTTCCACCACTCAGACTAAAGTGGAGTGAACAAGATATTCTTTACCGAAAACACTCATTCTCAAACTACAGTAAACAGCTCTGCCTGGTAGATGCTGATGCCACCTTATACACTCAGTTCTTCAATATACACTCACACTTACAGGGATATGGTCTCAGAAAAGGAACCAATCAGTGATGACTAGGATGAGGACATATTTCTTTGCTCTAAAGGCCATAAATCTTTGGAATTTTTTATTACAGATAACTGTATGCCTATTATTTTAGTGTATTCAAGATAGAGATCCTCAGGTTTCTAGGAATAAAAGGAATGAAGGGATATGGGGATCAAGACAGGAAGTATCAAGATCAATTCAGAATAAAATCAGCCATGAATCATGGAGCAAGCTCAAAGCTACAAATGGTCCATTTTTGCTCCTGTTAGTCTGGTTATCTGGTGCTAGTTCTCCACTATTTAACCTATATGTGACCTTGTCTAACCACTGGGTATTGGTATTTGTGTGCATTAATATCTTATGTCAGTTTGCCAAATCCACAGCAATGTCTTATCTCAGTCTGTACTCCACATTCATCTATTACTGCCTGCTCTGTGGTCTCTTTGTCTAACTACAGTTCATTGATGACTGAGAGATGGATATTTTGGTTTACATGTACTCTGGACTGTGGTGGAAGTGATAATAGTTACTGTCCTAATGAATTATTCTTTCTCTCCACTTACAGAGGATGTCCATTGTTTCAATGCAGACTGCTACCCCCTTGCATTTGGAGTTTCTGCGATAGCTCTATTAGTGGCTTTAGGTAAGCTGGATCTATTTTCAGTGGGCACAGTGTAGAGCAGGTGAGGCAGGTCTGTCAATGCTTCCATATTTTCTTGCAACACAAAAGACAGCCAATCAGCCCATTGAGGCTACACTAGTCCACAGGCCAATCCATCCCCACACAAATTCTCCCTGTAATCTGCTCACCGCACACTCACAACAAACACACTACCCACCTCCCCTAGGAGTAACATACCCTGGCCAATTAACCTGCTAACTTGTAACATCTTTACGATGTTGGGGGTGTGTGTGGGGGGGAGATCTGGCACACTGAATTACAGAGTAACATGCAAACCCCACACAGACAGCACCAGAAGTCAGGATTAAACCCAGGTCACTGGAGTTCTGGAGTAGCAGCTCTACAATTGTGCCACCTTTGTTAGAACAAAATACTAAAAGAAGAACTGATTGTTTAGATTTATTTCCTGATTCTTGGCAAAGCATCAAGTAAACTGTTCAGCTGTCTGACTCTCCCTCAATATTGAATCTGGCTCCTCAACTCTTCCTCTTCAGCTTTCTTGATTGAAATGAAGGATTAACAAGCTGCTGATTGGCCTCTTGGTTCTCTCAAGCTTTCTTATTCTATTTGTAAATTCCCATCACTTGCAGCTGTTAATTCTTATAATCCCAATCTTGTGTTATGGGCCAAGACTCAAGACTCAAAGAGGAAGAGCACCTCTGTTGCATTCTGCTTTTTATTTGCCTTTCACATTAAGAGTGTCTGCTCCAAGTGAGCTGCACGCAGGTTGGAGAGTCCACACTCTGCAATATGGGGAGTGGTGTGGAGTGAAGGTGAGGGCAGAGGTGCTCCGGTTTCCAGCAGGTGAAAATGTCTCAGCTGGCAGCAATGCAGTACTTGGACCTGCCCTCATGACACAGAGTCATAGTACTACAGCATAGAAACAGACCCTTCAGCCCAACATATCCATGCTAACCAACTGTCAAAACATTCAGATATGGTCCAAGTGTGAAGAGAGAGAAACTGAAGCGGGTTAACAGTTCACTGACTTTAATGAGAACTGTTGCAGAGTTTAAAGAAAAAGAAAAACAATAACTGCTAGTCCAACAGGGCCGTTAACTAAAACTCTCAAACTGAAAGTTAAATGCCAGCACTGTGGCTGGAAGTAATAACTAAGTACTAAATACTGCCTCTTTACAGTTTCAATCTATACAGCGTAAATGTTGCTGTGTTTTTGGTCAAGTCTTGACAAGACTAGAATGAAAAGAAGGGAGTTAAATATCACCATAATGAAACACTAATTAGCTGGAATCTGCATACTCTCGAGCTCAATTGCCGAATCTGTTCTGCAGCCTGCCTGCGCGGATGCAGAGACATCACAACAGAGTCCTTGGTTGTGACACCAATGTCTTTGCTGTAGCTAGTCCTATTTGCCTGTGTTTGTCCCATATCTCTCTAAACTTTTTCTATTCATTTCAACTTGCCAAATGTCTTTTAGATACAGTAATTGTACCTGTCACCACCTCTTTCTCTAGCAGTTTTATACTGTATACCCATTACCCTCTGTGTGGAAAAGTTGCCCCTCAGGTCCCCTTTAAATATTTCTCCTCAAAAACAGTTTTAGACTCCCACTACCCCAGGGATTGACTGTGACCATCCACCTCATCTACACTATGACTTATAAACCTCTATAAGGTCACCTCTCAGCCTCTTTCACTCCAGGAAAAACAATCCAGGCTATTCAATCTCTCCTTATAACTCAAGTCCTACAGTCCTGGTAGCATCAGTGTGAATCCTTACAGTGCCCCCTCCAGCTTAGTCATAACAGTTCCATTGTATGATGACCAGAACTGCACACAAAACTCCAATGTCATGTACAGCTGTATCTGTTGTATTCTTGCATTTATTTCCCTGACCAATGAAGGCTAGAGTGTCATACACCTTCTTCACCACCCTGTCTACATGTGTCATCACTTTTAGGGAACCGTGTACCTGTATCTTTTGGTCCCTCTGTACATCAACACTCTCTAGGGCCCTGCTATGCACTGTGTCTGTCCTGGCTTGGTTTAACTTCCCAAAATACACCACTTTGCACTTAACTGAGTCAAATACCACCTGCCATTTCATAGTCCATTTTCCCAGTTTATCTAGATCCTGTTGTAATGTTAGACAACTTCTGTTACTGTCGACTATATTGTTGTCTTTCGCAAGCAGTGCTGATCACGTCACCTACGTTGTCATCCAAATGACAAATAACGGTGGATCCAGCACTAGCACTATTGGTTACAGGCCTTCAATCTCAAAAACAACTCCCCACTGGTGAACACAGCAGGCCAGGCAGCATCTATAGGAAGAGGTACAGTCGACGTTTCAGCCGAGACCCTTCGTCAGGACTAACTGAAATAAGAGCTAGTAAGAGATTTGAAAGTGGGAGGGGAGGGGGAATAGACTCAGAGGCAAGAAGGAAAGTTGGAAAGCATAATGAAAATCTTACTGTCAGATGAAGTTCAAGAGCAATTTTGAATAAAGATGAAAAGTGATGAAAGTAAGTGAGAGGAAGCTGTTACAGAGGAGGAGATGAATCACCTAGACATAGAGTAATAGAACTATACACCATGGAAACAGGCCCTTCAGCCCAACTGGCCCATGCCATCCACGCTCCCATTTTCTGGCAATTGGCCCATAACCTTTGAAGCCTTTCCTATTTATATACATACCTGTCTAATTGTATTTTAAAAGTTGTTAATGTACGTGCCTCAACCACTCTTTCGGGTGGCTTGATCCATATCTGACCACCATTTGTCTGGAAAAAATTGCCCTTCAGCTTCCTGTTAAATCTATATGGAAATAAGAGGGCCATGTAGTGGTGTGAGGTTTCACATCTAATCCAGGGCTGAATTGGGCCTCAGTGGTCAAGTTCCATTCAGTGTGAAGCTACCATTATATAATGATGTTATTAAGTAACGACTGTCAGGAAACAGGACCAACGTTAGCATGGGACAAGGTACTGTGGCTTCTTGGGAGATGTAAGCAGCAGCATTGACTACTGTGTCAGTGGGAAGTGGAGAGGGAGAAATAAAGTGTTCTGTAATCATACTAAGTAACAGAGAATGAATCCTCTTTGATGCAAACTGTCCTGTTTTCCAGTGGTTTTTGGACTGGGCACTTTCAGTTACAAGATCTACCCACCAACTGGAAACATGTTCTGTAAAGTGGCCTCTGCCTCAAGAGTAAGTGATACACTGTGCACCTACACACAGCTTCCTGACCAGTGGAACAGGGAGCGAATTCAACACGTTTCAAAACAGTCCATTCATTGTTAGTAAATTTCTGAAATGCTTTGGTAATGTAAATGTGCGGTGTGTTTCATATCGATGTTCTATTTTAGGAACCTTAGATCAGTCCTGGCCTAGATTCGTAGGGTTAAAATTTTCTTCAACTCTCTGTGTACCTGAGTCCTAAATAAAGAGAGAACAAGTTCTGTCATTGGGCACCAGCTTGCTGATCTGGTCCTATATCGGCAACCTAAACGATCAGCACCTCTAACGAAGGCACATGACAAGCCAGTGTATATTACAATCAGAATCAAAATCAGAATCAGAATCAGGTTTCTCATCACTGGCATGTGTCGTGAAATTTGTTCAACATATTATTCTCCGTGACTTCCGCCACCTCCAAAGGGATCCCACCACTAAGCACATCTTTCCCTCCCCCCCCTCTGCATTCTGCAGGGATTGCTCCCTACGCGACTCCCTTGTCCATTCGTCCCCCCCATCCCTCCCCACTGATCTCCCTCCTGGCACTTATCCGTGTAAGCGGAACAAGTGCTACACATTCCCTTACACTTTCTCCCTTACCACCATTCAGGGCCCCAGACAGTCCTTCCAGGTGAGGCGACACTTCACCTGTGAGTCGGCTGGGGTGATATACTGCGTCCGGTGCTCCCAATGTGGCCTTCTATATATTGGCGAGACCCGACGCAGACTGGGAGACCACTTTACTGAACACCTACGCTCTGTCCGCCAGAGAAAGCAGGATCTCCCAGTGGCCACACATTTTAATTCCACATCCCATTCCCATTCTGACATGTCTATCCACGGCCTCCTCTACTGTAAAGATGAAGCCACACTCAGGTTGGAGGAACAACACCTTGTATTCTGTCTGGGTAGCCTCCAACCTGATGGCATGAACATTGACTTCTCTAACTTCCTCTAAGGCCCCACCTCCCCCTCGTACCCCATCCGTTATTGATTTATTTATATACACACATTCTTTCTCTCTCTCTCCTTTTTCTCCCTCTGTCCCTCTCACTATATCCCTTGCCCATCCTCTGGGCTTCCCCCCTTCCCCTTTTCTTTCTCCCTGGGCCTCCTCTCCCATAATCCTCTCATATCCCTTTTGCCAATCAACTGTCCAGCTCTTGGCTCCATCCCTCCCCCTCCTGTCTTCTCCTATCATTTTGGATCTCCCCCTCCCCCTCCTACTTTCAAATCTCTTACTAGCTCTTCTTTCAGTTAGTCCTGACGAAGGGTCTTGGCCTGAAACGTCGACTGTACCTCTTCCTAGAGATGCTGCCTGGCCTGCTGTGTTCACCAGCAACTTTTATGTGTGTTGCTTGTTATGCATTCAGACAGGATGCTTTCTATGGTTCATTGAAAAAAATTGATAAGTATTGGCACGGACATGCCAAATTTCTTGAGATTCCTGAGGAAGTAGAGTCGTTGGTGAAATTTCTTGGCTGTGTTATCAATGTGGTTGTACTATTAGTATGTCCACATCTTGGAACTTGAAGCTTTCAACCGTCTCAACCTCAGTATTGTTGATGTAGAAATGAGCTTATACACCACTCTCTTTCTGAAGTCAATGACCTGCTTATTTGTTTTGCTGACTTGATGGTTGTCATCATGACCCCATGTTACCAAACTCTCTTTCTCCTTCCTGTGCTCTGACTCGTGTGTCATGAGTGTACAGGGAACAGGGTAGGCTGTTATGGACACAACCTTGTGAAGCACCAGTGTTTAGAATTATTGTGGCGGAGGTGTTGCTGCCTCTCCTTATTGATTGTGATCTGTTGGTCAGGAAGTTAAGGATCCAGTTGCAGTGGGAGGCATTAACTCCCAGTCTCAGGGTCTGGAGTTTGGTGATGAATTTGCCTGGAACTATAGTATTGAAAGTAGAACTGTAATCAATAAACAATAGTAAAACATGCATGACTTTGCTGTCCAGATACTCCAGAGATGAGTGTAGGGACAGGCAGCTAGTGTCTGCCATAGTCCTATTTCAGCAGTAGGTGAATTGCAGTGATTTGAGGTTGTCTGGAAAGTTGAAGTTGATGCGTGCCATGTCCAGCCTCTCTAAGCACTTCACGGTGGTTTATGTCAGATCCTCTGGACCGTAGTCAGAGCCTCTGGGTGGTAGTCATTGATGAATTTCTACTGGGAATGATTGATGGACACTTTCAATGGAACTTTATTCTCTTTTTAACCGGTAATGACCTTTCATTGTCAGTAACTGAATGAAAAGTGTACTTTAAAGAATAGTTTTGAAGGTGTGTTACTTGGTATCTGACTAATGATGATCTCTTACTAGTCATATTTATATAATATTTATAAGAACCATATAGAAGCAGTGCTACTCTCTATCTAATCTGTCCTGAGCTTGCGCTGGGAGTGATTGAGTAGTCAGCATACAAGGAGCTTTACTCTGTATCTAACTGGATTTCTCAGTGTACAGTATATGGGAAGCCTTATGCTCTATCATTTGTAGCTGAGTGATTGTTTGGGCAGCATTGAAGGAGCTTTCCTCTGTACTAAGCCCTTGAAGAATTTGCTCCAATGGTGTTTTAATCATATGGTATCATAAACATATAGTCAACGTTAGAGCTTCACTTTGTCTTTGCTGTGCTGAAGTTGTGCATGGTGTGTGTTTGAATGGGTAGTGTGGAAATAGCTCTATATAGCTTGTGAAGCAGGATTATTCAAATAATGATAAAAACATGAGAAACAGAAGCAGGAGTAGGCCATTCAGCCCCTCTTTTGCCTGATCAGCATGAAATGACATCATGACTGATCATTGACCTCAGTGCCATTTTTCAGTGTCAACTCCACATCCTTGATTTCAAAAATTGTCTGAAAGGAAGTTTGTGTAAGTGAAACGTGTTTACCTTGTACTCAGAATGTAAGAATGGGCAATACTGTTCCATATTTAAACAGATTTAAACTAACACTGTGAGTGTTTGAAAGGGAAATGTCAAAGAAACTTTACTCTGTCTGGGACCTCTGGTGAACTGGCACAAGGGGAGTGTAAGATAAGCTTGTCTAACCCATAATGCATGCACTAATAGTGACAGAAGACGGAGTTATACTGTGTAACTAACCCTCTCCGACTGTGAATTTTAAGGTCTTATGTAGGTGATGTGGAGTGAGCTCTAATCTATATTTTACACACATTGTTGATCCAGTTGCACCCCCAATGTCCTTGATGAGCTCAAGACCACCTTCAATAAGCATGCTGTGAATCACATGCTGTACAATGGGTGTACAGTGGGATGAGCACCTATCTATTAGCTGTCTTTAGATTGGACGAATTATACCTGACTACTCAATGGACTAACCATGTGCTGTTTGGGTTATACAGAGTGCTCTCAAAAACAAGATCAAATGGTTGATGAATAAGAGGAAGGAGAAAGCTAAAGACCATTGGTTGGACTGGGCTGACCCAAGCTATGAGGTAGGTAACTTTGTGTACAGTAATGCCCTCTAGAATACCAGCAATATATATTGTGAAGGCAGCAGTGGGAGGTACTTACACTGTTGCCATGAATGGTACTGTACGGAACATGGTGTAAAGTCAGTGTGTGTCACCAGCTGCATTGAATGATCGTTCTTTACACTCCTGGCTCAGATAAGCATTGGTAGAGCTATTTGGGAAAGGTTCCTGCTCTCCTGGGGATCTCTATCTCTTGCAAACATCTTTTAAATTCTGCTGGGGGTGAGAGGCTGGTGGGAGAGACTGAAGGGGCAGAGGGGTGCAGGTCTGATGCAGTATCACCCAGTGAACACCTTGCTATTAATTGTCTGTTACTTCTATTTGTATTAACTTTCTGTCCTGAATGTTCCCTTTGTGCTGAAGAGTTGGGCTCCTTGTGTTGCTGAATGCCTCACACCCTGCCTGAAAATGGGTACTGAGTGAAAGTCAATCCCAGTCAATCTTGCAGATGTATTTGGTGATAACACTTCTCAACTTTTCAGTTTCCCAAAGGGATTGATGGAGGATAGGTGCCACAAAGTATTGCTCATAAACTCTGAATTTCATAGGCTCCAGGACCCAGACGACAATTCAGTATGTCCATCAGGGACCATTTGTGGCTTAAGACATTAAACCAAAATCCTGCCTGTCCTCTTGCCAAGGATCCCAGGGCAGATGGGCTGAATGGACATCAGGGTGAATCTCCTGGAGTCACAGCCTATGTTTAACCTGCAAATAACAGTACTACCGAAGGTCTAGACATTACCACATGGCTGTTAAAGGGAACTTACTGAATTGGCTCCTGAGTTTCTGTGGATTTAGGACATGCTGAGACAACAAAGGGCACAATCTAAATGCACAATCTGGTTGAAGGAAGTAAACATGTTGGTGCAGCGGGCCATTGGCTTTCATAATGAAAGGATTTGAGGACAGGAGTAGCAATGACTTACTGAAGGCAGGAGAATGGGGTTGAGAGGCATAATAAACCAGCCATGATAGAATGGCGAAGCAGACTCAGTGGGCCATACGGCTCAGTTCTTAGGAAAAGGGGAGAAAGTAGGTTCAGGGTCCTGAATTTGGATTGTCAGTATTGTTGGTGTCAAAGGGCTGAAACACATAATCAAAATCAGAATCATAATCACATTTAATATCACTGACATATGTTGTGAAATCTGTTTTGCGGCAGCAGTACAGAGCAATATATTAAAAATTATATATACGAATACATACAAAGTAAATAAATCGAACAAAACAGTGAGGGGGTGTTGATAGGTTCATAGACTGTTCAGAAATCTGATGTTGTTCTCCAAATGCTGAGTGTGGTTCTTCAGGCTCTGTACCTTCTTCCTGATGGCAATAATAAGAAGAGGGCATACCTGTACCCACTTCCATTTTCAGCATTTCTGTTTCTCCTGGATTGAACTGATTTGTAATACCCCATGGAAATAAATTACATCTTGTTCTAATTGCATTTCCTCATAAAAATATGGTATAATTTATGTTTTTCTTATGCATGCTATTTATATGATACTATGCACCTGTGATGCTGTTGTAGCTAAATCTTTCATTACACCTGTGCATATATGTACTTGTGCACATAACGATAAACCCGATTTTGACTTTGTATCAGTTGAAGCAATTATTTTTAACATTTTCTAATGGGCAGGTGGTAGTCAGGTTTTGAGAGAGAAGGGGAGGCAATGCCCCAATTCCAAAACATGGTAATTTGGTTGAAATGAGATACTGATATTACTTTTGTTGCTCAAATTTATTGTGTTTCAGAAAAAGATAATCAGCGATGCAAAGCGCCTGTACAACTTGTTGGCGTTATTCCTCTTGCTGCCAATGTACTGGGCCCTCTATGAGCAGCAGGGCTCACGGTGGACCCTTCAGGCCCAGGAGATGAATCGCAATGTGGGTTCGCTTGAACTGAAACCTGACCAATTACAGGTATGGCTACCTTAGGTCTCTCAGTGGTGACAGGGCCAAGGGTGTAAGTTGATTGAAAGTACGGGGACAATGCTTTAAATGCTCTGACAGAGTGCTGAGCTAATGCATCCCAGGACATTGCCTGGATGCTGTTGGGGGGGGGGTGCAGTTTAGTGGGCTGTATGCATCAGATTTAGATTGCGTTATCAAAGGTCTAACACACAAATAGCGTGAGGGCATGAATCCGAGAGGTAAAGGAAGAGGACAAGAGACGCAGAGCCTCACATTAGCAGGCAATGGGCATGAGCTCTGGAGCTTGAGAGAGAGCGACATGAACTCTTGAGTCAGAGGTTGAGTGTCATTCACCCCTGGAGGGTCAGAGTGAAACATGAACTCCAGGGATGTTGAGGAGTTTATTAGGGACCTGAAGAAAGCTTCGGAAAAGTGCAGGCAGAGCTGAAAGGGTGGGGGCTCTTAGAAGAATTTTGTAGGTGGACAACAGACAAAAGGGGAAAAAGTACATAAGGCAGATGATGTGAAGCAGAGTCAGACTTCCTTCTTGTGACTCTGAGTTTCCTGATTCACATCTATTAATCTGGACATCATGCCATTTGCCCTCTGACTATGGTTTAGTCAGACCATGATTTTGGGGTCCATGCCCCACTCTGTGGCTCTAGAGTTCACTTACTTCTTTGGGATTTTATCCCTCTTCCCACGTCTCTGGGTCTTATACCCTCTCCTTCTTACAACTGATTCACGCCTCTCCATCTTGATTTATATTTCTCTTTTATTTTCAGTGTATTTAGCTCATTCACTAACTATATCTATAGCTTTCACTAAAGTATGATTTAAAAAGGGGACGGGCTGGCTGTTTAACATTCAGGCTGAAGAGTTTTTCAGATGAAATGGTGGGGTACTAGATAATACAGGGAGGAGTGTTCTCAATGTTAGTTCGATAAATGACAGCTTTTTGATAGGTTAGAAGGAAATACCACAGGAGGTTTTATGAGTTGAAAAGAGAATGGCATTTCTGAAGTACATTGGAGACTTCCAGAGAGTTGAGAGAAGTCGCAGAGAGAGGAGGGAAATTTGTGATATATGGGAAGTGACCAGTGTAGTGAAAGTGGGATATTTAATTACCCAAATCTAACTGGGATGTACTCAGTGGTATAAAAGGTATAGATGACATAGAATTCTTAAACTGCAGTGAAGTTTATATGCCAGTTTAGAGCAAGGTTGACAAGAGGAAGGTGGGTTTGGGGATTCAGTTTTCGAGAATGAAGTTGGGCAGCTGAGATGATGTTCATAAATCAGTTTAATTTAATATAGTTCGGGAAAGTGGCAGAGGATGAAGTAGGGTTAAGCAGGGATAGGGCAAGCATTTAAGAAAGCATTTAAAAATGAACTGAAGTAGCTCAGTGGCAGGCATATGAGGAGATTCGAGGAGCACAAGCTGAGTATTTCCACAAAGATACAGGGAGGGACAGCCAAATCTGGAGCCCCTGATCCATAAGGCCAAAAGGGGGTATGATAAGGTAGGAAAAGGAAGACAATAAGAACTTAGGACTACAAAAAGCCCCTGAAGCATCAGAATAAGACCATAAGATCATAAAATATAGAAGCAGATTTAGGCCATCGAGTCTGCTCTGCAATTTCATCATGGCTGATCCAGTTTTCCTCTCAGACCCAGTCTCCTGCCTCCCCGCCCCCCATATCCCTTCATGCCCTGACCAGTCAAGAATCTATCAAGCTCTGCCTTAAGTATACATAAAGATTTGGCCTCCAAGCTGCCTGTGGCAAAGAATTCCATAGATTCACTGATCTCTGGCTAAAGAAATTCATCCTCATCTCAGTTCTAAAAGGGCACCCTTCTATTCTGAGGCTGCATCATCTGGTCTTAGACTCTCTCAGCATAGGAAACATCCTCTTCACATCCACTCTGTCAAGGCCTTCCACCATTCAGGAAGTTTCAATGAGGTCACCCTCATTCTTCTGAATTGTAGTGAATACAGGCCCAGAGCTATCAAACACTCTTCATCTGACAAGTCATTCAATACTGGAATCATTTTCGTGAACTTCCTTTGAACACTCTGCAGTTTCAGCACATCCTTTCTAAGATAAACAGCCCAAACCTGCTCACAATACTCCAAGTGAGGCCTCACCAATGCTTTATAAAGTCTCAACATTACATCCTTGCTTTTATGTTCTAGTGCATTTGTCTTTTTCACCACAGACTCAACCTACAAATTAGCCTTTAGAGAAACCTGCACAAGGACTCCCAAGTCCTTTTGTACCTCAGATTTTTGAATTTTCTCTCCATATAGAAAATAGTTAACCCTTTCATTTCTTCTACCAAAGTGGATGACCATACACATCTCAACATTGTATTCTATCTGCCACTTCTTTGCCCACTCTCCTAATCTGTCCAAGTCCTTCTGTAGACTCTCTTCTTCCTCAAAACTACCTTCCCCTCCACCTATCTTTGTATTGTCTGAAAACTTTGCAATAAAGCCATCAATTCTGTCATCCAAATCATTGACATATAACGTAGAAAGAATCGGTCCCAACACAGACCCCGGGGAACACCACTAGTTACCGGCAGCCAACCAGAAAAGGCTCCTTTCATTCCCACTCTTTACCTCCTGCCAATCAGCCACTGCTTTATCCATACTAGAATCTTTCCTTTAATACCATGGGCTCGTAGCTCGTGAAGAAGTCTCACGTGGCACTTTGCCTACATGGACTTCAGAAAGTTTTTTGACAACGTCCCCTGTGGCTGGCTAATCAAAAAAAATTCATGGGATTCAAGGGAGATTGGAAAATTGGATCCAAAGTTAGTTCAGCAGCTTGAAGTAAAGGACCATTCTTGGTGGGAACTTTTGTAACTGGAAGGTTTCTACCAGTGGGAAGTCACAGGGCTCAATGCTTAATCTCTTGCTACTAGTTGTAGATATTATTGATTCAGACTTAAACATTTCATCAAGGAATTGGTGTAGGAGGGAGGACATTGGATTTTTGGATCATTGGGCTCTCTTCCAGGGAGGGTGGGACCTATACAGGAGGGATGGTTTGCACCTGAACTGGAGGGGGAAACTAATATCCTAGCAGAAAGGTTTGTTAACGCTGCACGGTGGGGTTTAAACTAGGGTTGCAGGGAGATGGGAACCAGAGTGTCAGAACAGTTAGAGGAGAGGTTGTGGAGACAGATGTTGGCAAGACATCAGACAAAGTCAGGAATCAAAAGGTTAAGCATGCTGCAACTAGTGTCCTGAGCTGCATATGTTTCAATGCAAGAAATATTGTAGGAAAAGCAGATGAGCTTGGGGCACGGATCAACATCTGGGATTATGGCATTGTAGCCATCAGTGAAGCTTGCTTGCAGGAGAGGCAGGACTGGCAACTCGATATTCCGGGGTTCTTTTGCTTTAGACATGACAGTGGGAGGGATTAAAGGAGGAAGGGTGGCTTTACTAGTCAGGGAAAATGTCACAGCAGTGCTCAGTCAGGACAGATCGGAGAACTTGTTTAGTGAGGCATTATGGGTGAAACTGAGAAATAGGAAAGGTATGACCACGTTAATGGGACTATATTACAGACCACGCAACAGTCCGAGGGATTTAGAGGAACAAATTTGTAGTGAGCTTGCAGAATTCTGCAAGAAATATAAAATTGTTATAGCAGGTGATTTTAACTTTCCCCATAGTGACTGGGAATCCCATACTGAAAAAGGGCTAGATGGGATAGAGCTTTTCAAATGTTTTCAGGAAAGTTTCCTTCATCAGTACATAGAAGTCCTAATGAGGGAGTGTGTGATACTGGATCTGCTATTAAGGAATGAGACAGGGCAAGTGACAGAAGGGCTGGAGAAAGCAACACACATCAAAGTTGCTGGTGAACGCAGCAGGCCAGGCAGCATCTCTAGGAAGAGGTACAGTCGATGTTTTGGGCCGAGACCTTTCGTCAGGACTAACTGAAGGAAGAGTGAGTAAGGGATTTGAAAGTTGGAGGGGGAGGGGGAGATCCAAAATGATAGGAGAAGACAGGAGGGGGAGGGATAGAGCCAAGAGCTGGACAGGTGATAGGCAAAAGGGGATACGAGAGGATCATGGGACAGGAGCTCCGGGAAGAAAGACAAGGCGGGGGGGGGGGGACCCAGAGGATGGGCAAGAGGTATATTCAGAGGGACAGAGGGAGAAAAAGGAGAGTGAGAGAAAGAATGTGTGCATAAAAATAAGTAACAGATGGGGTACGAGGGGGAGGTGGGGCCTTAGCGGAAGTTAGAGAAGTCGATGTTCATGCCATCAGGTTGGAGGCTACCCAGACGGAATATAAGGTGTTGTTCCTCCAACCTGAGTGTGGCTTCATCTTTACAGTAGAGGAGGCCGTGGATAAACATGTCAGAATGGGAATGGGATGTGGAATTAAAATTTGTGGCCACTGGGAGATCCTGCTTTCTCTGGCGGACAGAGCGTAGGTGTTCAGCAAAGCGGTCTCCCAGTCTGCGTCGGGTCTCGCCAATATATAGAAGGCCACATTGGGAGCACCGGACGCAGTATATCACCCCAGCCGACTCACAGGTGAAGTGAAGTGAAGGGCTGGAGAAAGGCCAATTTTGGTGGGATCAGAGAGGATCTGGCTAATGTAGATTGGGACAGGTTATTTTCTGGTAAAGGTGTACTTGGCAAGTGGGATGCCGCCAAAAGTGAAATTTTGAGAGTATAAAGCTTGTATGTGCCATTCAGGATAACAGGTAAAGACAACAGGTTTAGGGAACCTTGGTTTTCAAGAGATATTGAGACCCTGATTAAGAAAAAAAGGAGGTGCATAGCAGGTATAGGCAGGTAGGAACAAATGAGGTGCTTATGGAGTATAAGAAATGCAAATGAACACTTAAGGAAGAAATCAGGAGGGCTAAAAGAAAGCATGAGGTTGCCCTAGCAGACAAGATGAAGGAGAATCCTAAAGGATCCTACAGATGAGAGCAAAAGGATTGCAAGGGTCAAAATTGGTCCTCTGGAAGATCAGAATGATAATCTATGTGTGGAGCCCAAAGAGATGGGGGAGATCTTAAATGAATTTTTAGCATCTGTATTTACTCAGGAGATGGACACAGAGTCTACAGAAATGAGCCAAAGCAGCATCAACTTCCTGGTTTGCTGTCTTGAGACAAATCAGGGTGGATAAATCCCCAGGGCCTGACAAGGTGTTCTCTTGGACCTTGTGGGTGGCAAGTGCAGAAATTGCAGGGGCCCTAGCAGAGATATTTAAATCTCCTTAGTGACAGGTGAGCTATCAGAAGACTAGGGGATAGCTAATGTTGTTCTGCTGTTTAAGAAAGGCTCTAAACATAAACCAGGAAATTGTAGGCCAGTGAGTCTGACATCAGTTGTGGGAAACTTGTTGGAAGGTATTTGGATAGACAGGGATTGATTAGGGACAGTCAACATGGCTTTGTTTGTGGTAGGTCGTGTCTTACTAATCTCAGAGTTTTTTGAGGATGTTACCAGGAAGGTGGATGAAAGCAAGGCAGTGGAAGTCATCGACATGGACTTTAGCAAGGCACTTGATAAGGTCATGCATGGGAAGTTAGTCAATAAGGTTCAGTTGCTTGGCATTCAAGATGACGTAGTAAACTGGATTAGACACTTGCTTTGTGGGAGAAGCCAGAGAGTGGTAGTAGATAGTTGCCACTCTGACTGAAGGTCTGTGACTAGTGGAGTGCCACAGGGATCGGTGCTGGGTCCTTTGTTGTTTGTCATCTATATCAACAATCTGAATGATAACGTGGTTAACTAGATCAGCAAATTTGCAGATGATACCAAGACTGGGAATGTAGTGGACAGTGAGGAAGACTATCAGTGGGATCTAGAGAAGTTGGAAAAATGGGCTGAAAAGTGGCAGATGGAATTTAATGCAGAAAGTGCGAGGTTTTGCACTTAGATAGGACCAACCAGGGTAGGCCTTACACAGAGAACGATGGGGTGCTGAGGAGTGCAGTAGAACAAAGGGATCAACTTCATAAATCAAAGTTTTAAGTACAGAAGAAGGAATGCTATGTTGAAGTTGTATAGGACATTGGTAAGGTCTAATTTTAGAGTATAGTGTCCAGTTTTGGTTAACCACCCCCAGGAAAGATGTAAATAAGGTTGAATGAATACAGAGAAAATTTATAAGGATGTTGCCAAGACTGGAGAAACTGAGTTATAAGGAAAGTTTGAATAGGTTAGGACTTTATTTCTTGGAATGTAGAAGATTGAGAGGAGATTTGATAGAGATATACAAAATTATGAGGGGTATAGATAGGGTAAATGCAAGCAGGCTTTCTCCTTTGAGGTTGGGTGGGACTACCACTACAGGCCATGGGTTAAGGGTGAAAGGTGAAAAGTTTAAGGGGAACATGAGGGGAAACTTCTTCACTCAGAGGGTGGTGAGAGTGTGGAATGAGCTGTCAGCGCAAGTGGTGCATGCAAGCTTGATTTCAACATTTAAGAAAAGTTTGAATAGATACAAGGATGTTAGGGTTATAGAGGGCTATGGTCCATAGGGACATGCAAGTCGATGGGAGTAGGCAGTTTAAATGGTTCAGCATGGACTGGATGGGCTGAAGGGCCTGTTTCTGAGCTGTACTTCTCTATGTCTCCATGTAATACAAATACTGGCAGTGTGGTTGACATAGAGAAGGTGAGCTCTCATCTGCAGGAAGATTTGCAATTGGAATTGAAAATGATTGGCTATAATAATGATAATTATAATAATAAACCTCTTCCGATTCCAGTTCTGAAGACTTAGATAGTCTGGTTGGTTGGGCAGAGAAGTGGAAAATGGAACTTAATGCAGAGGTAGATGAAGTAATGCATTTGGTAAGGTAGGGATTGTACAATAAGTGAATGATGTCGAGGAAGAGAGAGACCTTTGAAAGTACATTCATGGATACTTAGAAGTAGCAGAACAGATAATTACATGGTTTAAAAAGCATATAGGATCCTTTCTTTTATTAACCAGAGCATAAGAACTGTGAGGTTTTGCTGAGACAGTGTACAATGCTTCTAAGGCCAGAGCTCATTTATTGTAGACAGTTTTATTCACATCATGGGAAAGATGAAACTGCAATTCAGAGAGCATAAGGGAGATAAAGTCGTACCGCACAGAAACAGGCTCTTCAGTGCAACTAATCAATGATTCCTATCCAAGCTTGGCTGATTTACCTGTTTGGCCCATATCTAAGGCAGATATGAGCTAACTGAAGACATACATTGTTGGAAGCACTCAGTAGCTCAGGTAGCATCTGTGCAGAGAAAACCAGGTAATTATTTCAGGCCAATAACTTCTCTTCAGATTTCCAACATCTATAGCTTTTTCCTCCAGGTTAATGAGAACATTGCCCATTCTATAAAATGTTCGCTTCATGGAAAAATTGAATACGCTGGAGCTGTTTTCTCAGGAATAGAGGAGGCTTTGGCAAACAAATTGAATTGAGATGTATAAAGTTGTGAAGAGCCTAAACAGGGCTGTCCCATTTACTGTTTTCTTAGCACGAAGCAAAAAAAAAGGGGGCAGAGATTTAAAGTAATTAGTAGATGTATCAGTGGGAGGAGGGGAAATTTTGCTTAAACGAAGTGTGGTGGGAATCTGAAACTCACAGCCTGAAAGGGTGAACAGCAGACTCAAAGGGAGGGGATGTCAACCAATCAAAGGGGGGAGGGAGAGGTGTGAACCTCTCATTGGGGGAGGGATGTGAACCCAGAAGTGAGTGGGAAAGTGACCCGATCCCCAGAGTCACAGTGAGCTGAGGTAAAGGCTTGGTTGGCAAGAGAAGAACATGGGCTTCATCACCCAGCCCTGGAGCTTCAGCGTTCCCACAGTCTGCAGAGGTTATTCTGATTTACTTTGCACCCTTTACCTCCATGTTTCTACTCTGTTCTAGACCCTGAACGTATTCTTTGTGCTGTTGCTGTTGCCATTGTTTGAAGGAGTCATCTATCCTCTGTTTGAGAAGATAAACTTACAATTTCAGTAAGAACCATTGGTCTATACTTCACCCTTCTTGTTACATATGCGCGGTGCAAGAATGACAATGGAGTAGTATTGTTTAACGTTTTTACTTGTAATGTTAGTAACAGTACACGCCGGACAGCTTACAGTGTGGAACTGACGAACTGGGCCTACTGAGACAAAAAACGTGCACGCTAGAAAGCCTGCGCCAAAAAGAGAAAGCCCTCCTTGCATAGGAGGCCCAATCGATTCATTGTGCTATCAAATGGCCGCATCCACACTCACCACATTCTCACAATCAGTATGATTTGACACATCCCTGCCCCCTGTCGATGAGAACCGCAGAGGAAGGAGTAAGTGAGTAAACGGTGAAAAATGGTGAAATGTATATCCCTGCTTGGTACCATCAGCTGACCGGCATACCTTTGTAGAACGCTGCGGGGGTAGTGTGGTAGCTTCCCTCTGTGCTTTCCTGGTTAGCTAATGTTGAGGGCACTGGGCTGTAAATTTCCTCTTCTCTTGATGTAGAGTCCATTGGTTCATCTGCTGGCACGCTGGCTTCATCAGCAGAGGGAACTGCTGTAGCTTCCCAGTGTCTCCCGCCAATTCGCTAGCAATATAACCCAAATGTCACATCGCAATTCGTCAGTCTGTCAGCTCAAGCTCACCTACTTGACCGTGACAAGCCGGACACAGCCAGTAGCCAGTTTTCTTCCTGTGAGATTCACATGTAGACTTTATCTCTGGTACCAAACATTCATGGCCTGACACTACTTGCCACAAATCTGCCAACTGAGGAGATCTGCTCTCTGCAGTTGATCAGGTTCTTCTACCTCTGAGCCCACCGCATATGGCACTGGATGGGCCTTGTAAAACATAGGCTGGCAGTTCTCCTTAAACTGGAACTTAGCTGCCAGACCATGCTGGTGCTCTTGTACAAGAGAATTCAATGCTGCTTCCCCCAACATGGTTGATGCAGGACAGCGCTTTCTAAACCTATTTCTGTTCAATGAAGGGCAAAAATAGAATGATGGTACAGACAAATGAGTGAGGAGCTGGTGCAGGGGGCAGGGGTTCAGATTTCTCGATCATTGGGACCTCTTATGGGGAAGGTGTGACCTGTACAAAAGGGATAGGCTACACCTGAACCTGAAGGAACCAAAATCCTTGTGGGCAGGTTTGCTGGAGGTGTTGGGGAGGGTTTGAACTAATTTGGCAAGTTGATGGGAACTGCAGTGATAGGGCTGAGGAGAGGGATGTTGGTTTACAAGCAGAGGTAGTGTATAGTAGTAGACCAAAAAGTGGGAAGTTAGGGGATTTGGAATTTTTTAAACACCAACAGAAGGAAACTAAAAATAAACCATAGGGGATGGAAGATGAAATATAAAGGTAAGTTAGCCAAAAAGGTAAAAAAAATACCAAAAGTTTTTTTCAGATATATAAATAGTAAAAGAGAGGTGAGAGTAGATATTGGACCACTGGAAAATGACACTGGCGAGATAGTAATGGAGACAAGCAAATGAGAGATGAACTGAATAACTATTTTGCATCAGTCTTTACTGTGGAAGACACTAGTAGTATGCCGGAAGTTTGAGAGTGTCAAGGGACAGAAATGAGTGTCATTGCACTTACTAAGGAGAAGGTGCTTGGGAAATTGAAAGGTCTAAAGGTAGATAAGCCACCTGGACCTGATAGACTACATCCCAGAGTTTGGAAAGAGGTAACTGAAGAGATTGTGGAGGCATTAGTAATGATCTTTCAAGAACCAACAGATTCTGGCATTGTTCTGGAGGACTGGGAAATGGCAACTGTCACTCCACTCTTCAAGAAGGGAGGAAAACAGAAAAAAAGTAATTATAGGCCAGTTGGCCTGACTTCAGTGGTTGGGAAAGTGTTGGAATCCTTTATTAAGGATGAGGTTTCAGGGTACTTGGAGGCACATGAAAAAATAGACCAAAGTCAGCATCATTTTCTAAGTGAAAATCTTGCCTGACGAATCTGTTAGAATTCCTTGAGGAAGTAATAAGCAGGATAGACAAAGGAGAATTAATGGATGTTGTGTACTTGGATTTTCAGAAGGCCTCTGACAAGGTGCCACACATGAGGCTGCGAAACAAGAGAAGAACCCAGGGTACTACAGGAAAGCTACTGGCATGGATAGGGTACTGGCTGATTGGGTGGAGGCAAAGGTGGAATTAAAGGGAACTTCTTGTGTTGCCTGCCGGTGACTAGTGGTGTTCCACAGGGGCCTGTGTTGGGACTGCTTCTTTTTATGTTCTATGTCAGTGACTTAGATAATGGAATTGATGGCTTTGTGGCCAAGTTTGCAGCGATATGAAGGTAGGTGGAGGGACAGGTAATGTTCAGGAAGCAGAGAGGCTGCAGAAGGACTTGAACAAATTCAGAGAACGGGTAAAGAAGTGGCAGATGGAATACAGTGTCAGGAAGTGTATGATCATGCACTTTGGTAGAAGGAAAAAAAGCATAGACTAGTTTCTAAACAGGGAGAAAATTCCAAAGTCTGAGGTGCAAAGGGACTTAGGAGTCCTTGTGCAGGATTCCCTAAAGGTTAATTTACAGATTGAGTCTGTGGTGAGGAAGGCAAATGCAATGTTAGTGTTCATTTCGAGAGGACTAGAATATAAAAGCAAGGATGTAATGTTGAGATTTTATAAAGCGCTGGCGAGGCCTTACTTGGAGTATTGTAAGCGGTTTTGGGCTCCTTATTAAAGAAAGGATGTGCTGACATTGGAGAGGTTTGAGAGGAGGTTCACAAGAATGATTCTGGGATTCAAATGCTTATCATATGAGCAGCAATTGAAGACTCTGGGCCTGTACTCACTGGAATTTAGAAGAATGGGGGGAGGGATCTCATTGAAATCTATGGAATGTTGAAAAGCCCAGATAGAGTGGATGTGAAGAAGATGTTTCCTTTGGTGGTGAATCTAGGACCAGAGGGCACAGCCTCAAAATAAAGGGACGTCCACTCAGAACACAGATGAGGAGAAATTTCTTTAACCAGAGGGGGTGAATCTGTGGAATTTGATGCACAGGCGGCTGTGGAGTCCAGGTCATTGGATGTATTTAAGGCGGAGGTTGATAGGCTCTTGATTAGTCAAGGCATGAAAGGTTATGTGGAGCAGGGAGGAGAATGGTTGAGAGGGAAATGGATCAGCCATGATGAAATAGAGGAGTATCTGGAGGAACCAAATGGCTTAATTTTGCTCCTACGACTTGTAGTCTTAAATTTGGCTCTTTACCTCCCCTGATCACATTCAAGGATAAGTGAAACAAGTTCCCTTGGTGAACCACTTCTGGCATAAAGACACCATGCACATCCACACTTTCTCCAGTGTAGCTACAGAACACAGAGTTTGGCCATCATAATTTTGGAATCTGGTGTAAGGATAATTCGCTTAGCAAGATGCGGTTGATCCCCATGTCAAGCTCAGATTTCATGGGCTGGTGGTCCACTGTGAGTGTAACCAAGTAAGAGACTGGTTTTGGTGGGCCATGTCATGGGTTTGGAAACTCTTCACTCTGGCCACCCCCTTGTTCAGAGTTGATTGAATTCTGCCGGTTTCTCATGGTGCATTGCTCAGTGAAGGACGCCTTCTCGAGGTGCCTGACCTGACTGAACTTGCAGACTGTCTTTTGATGTTTGCAATCAGACCATTGGGCATGACTTTCTCCACAGTGATGGCATCTCTGTGGAGACTTGCATGACCTCTGTGCAGACTGTAGGCTGCGGGTCGGTATCCGCTGACAAGCACTGATGCTTTCGGAAGGGCGCTGAATCTGTGTAAGACCTCTCTTGACTGCCTCCCAGTGGCAGGCTGTGGAGCACGCCTTGTCGCAGGACAAATCATGATTTTCAGACAGGAAGCTCTACTGTGTCCTCGCATCATGGACTCCAACTATTAGCGCTTGGATAAGCATCACATCTTTGAATATACTCAGTGGATATCTTTGTACTTGCATTCCTGCGCCACTAGGGCCAGTCTTGTGATGAAATTATCTACGTTCTTATCAGGGGTCTGTCGCAGCTGTGACAACCTGAAGCATGCTGTAAAAATATTGTCCTGCATCCCCAGACGTTGCCCAAGGCCTCAAATGCATCTGTCAGTTCAGATTCATTCTGTAGGTGGAGAGCATTAAAATATTTCTGCCCGAGTTCTCCCAAGTGCATGCAGTGCAGCTTGAGTTTCATTGTCTCCTCCAGCTTTGCTGCTGGTGTTAAAAAATGGTTGGAGCTCAAAGTAGTCCAGGAAGGTCATCTTCCATTGCAGTCAGGTTCCAGGGGTGCAGCCCAAAATGGATTGGGCGTTTGAAGTAGAGGGTCCAGTCTTGTTTTGATCCTCCTTGCCCAATGTTATGTCTGTACGTCGCAAGAATAACAATGGAGTTGTATAATTAAATGTTTTTACTGTTAGTAACAGTACACACTGGGCAACTTACAGTGTGGGAATGCTGAACCAAGTCCGCCAAGATGAAATGCATGCGCACTTGAAAGCTTGCGCCCAAAATAGATCACCATCTGACATGTAGGAGACCCATTCAATTCACCGTGCGATCAATCAATCGGCCGCATGCGCACTCGTCACATTCTCGCAATTGATCTGATGCAGTACTGTTCTCACAGCCGAAGGGACTCTCTCAAGGAATGACCATCCCTTCTGAATGTGTAGCTTCCGTCTCTCCTGATTCTTAGGCTCCTTTTGGAAACTCAGTTAGATGAGGCACACACTCTTCCTGTAATCCCTCTTCACTGGTTTCACGGTTCCTATAATGTGTTCTAAGGATGAATCTCTCCATCATTGGGGTTTTGTTTGTAAGGTTTTGTCTGTAAATGAGATATTGAGGGAGCAACTCATTCTAACTGGTGACAATGTTAATGAATTGCGTTCAAAACAGTTTCCTAGAACAATAGAATGTGGATTACTGGTTCCACCCTCTCCAGCCATCTCACCCCGCCACTCTCTCCCCACTTTCTCCCATGCCTCAATCCATGGATTATTCCTCCTGAGTTACCAGACCCCTACCCCCAGGTGATAGGCCATTCTTTTTCAGCCACTATCACGAATCCGATGCCCAGCTCTGAATGGGCAGCTGATTCTCCAACACCATGTTCCTCTCAACCTGTGAATGTTAGGACCACCTCCTCTCGCCACTTTGTCCTCCGAACAATTTCAGATGAATGAACACTTTTCACCTTCTGAGGGACAATTAGGAATTGACAATAAATGCTCAGATTGCTGAAAATGGGTATAAACCATCCAAACAATGCTGGAGACATCACTGACTGTCAGTGATGAGCTGAGCTGAGAAGCGGAGTACAACCTGGAAAAGTGTGGAGTGATTCACTTTGGAAGGCCGAATGTGAAAGCAGAATGCAGGATTACCGGCAGGATTCTTAGCCGTGTGGAGGAACTGAGGGGTTATGGGATCACACCCATAGATCCCTCAAACTTGTCGCACTTTTGGTGTGTTGTTCTTCATTAGTCAGGGGATAGAGTTCAAGAACTGCAGGGTAATGTTGCAGCCCTATAAAACCCTGGTTAGACCACACTTGGAGTCTTGTGTTCAGTTCTGGCTAGTCATAGAGTCATAGGAAAATGCAGCACAGAAACAGGCCCTTGGCCCATCTAGTCCATGCCAAACTAGTTAAACTACCTACTCCCATCAAACAGCACTGGGTCCATAGCCCTTCATACCCCTACCATCCATGTACCCATCCCAACTTTACTTAAATGTTGAAATGGAGCTCACATGCACCACTTACACTGGCAGCTTGTCCCACGCTCTCATGACCCTCTGAGTGAAGAAGTTTCCCCTCATGTTCCCCTTTCACCCTTAACCCATGACCTCTGGTTGTAGTCCCACCCAACCTCAGTGGAAAAAGCCTGCTTGTATTTACCCATCTATATCCCTCATAATTTTGTATACCTCTATCAATTATCCTCTCAGTCTTCTGTGTTCCAAGGAATACAGTCCTAACCTATTCAATCTTTCCTGGTAACTTAAGTCCTCTAGACCCAGCAACGTCCTTGTAAATTTTCTCTATACTCTTAAACATTATTTACATTTTTCCTGTAGGTAGGTGACCAGAACTGCAGACAATACTCTAAATTAGGCCTCACCAGTGTCTCATTGAAGGAAGGATGTGGAAGCTTTAGAGAGGGTGCAGAGGAGATTCACCAGGATGCTGTCTGGATTAGAGAGCGTGTCTTATGAGGATTGATTGAGCAAGCTAGGGATTTCCTCTTTGGAGCAAAGGGTGGTGTGAGGTAACTTGATAGAGGTATATAAGACAGAGGCATAGATCAAGTGGAGAGCCAGCACTTTTTTTTTCCCTGAGTGAAAATGCCTAATATGAGAGGGAATAATTTTAAGGTGATTGGAGGAAAATATAGGTGGGATATCAGGGATACATTTTTTACACAGAGATGTGAGTATTTGAACATGTTGTTAGAGGTGGTGAAGGCAAATACATTAGAAACATTTAAGAGACTCTTAATAGGCACATAGATGAAAGAAAATGGAGGGCTATGTGGGAGGGAAGGGTTAGTATTATATTGGAGTACGTTAAAAGGGTTGTTACAATCTTGTGGGCTGAAGGGCCTGTACTGTGGTTTATTGTTCTATGTTGTAAAACATTAGTGCCTTTGGCTGTTTTCCTTCAGCACCATGTTCCCCAGCAACTGTGGTGTTGTAATATGAAGGATCACCCCTAGATATTCTGGGCAATATAATTGGCTTTAGATGGCATTATCTTGCTGCGAGTGAGAGAAGTTGGTTAACAGACTGACGGCTGTAAGGGTATCATTGACTGCCAATGCAGGGAGGGCAGGAGATTCATCCTTCTCTATGGTGCCTTGCTGCTGCTCCAAGGGGAGGCATAAAGTGACCTAGCAATCTTCCACAGAGCAACTTGGAAGGGTGCGTGGTGCTCAGCTCCTTCCAGAACTGGAGTCCTGGACAATGATGGCAGTGATCTGGAGTATGATGGCAGAAACCAGGGCCTTCTTTGTACCTCACTTGCATTGTCATGAACTTCCAGCCAGTTGAGCTAAATGATGGTTGGGTCCATGAATGTGGAGACTGACTGACTACCATCTCCACCTTGGAAAATGGGAGCTTCTGATTCTGCGCAAATGCATGACATTTGGAACTTGGCTTTCTTATGCCGGTAGACACCACGTTCAGGCTTTCTGATCTTGACGTGCATGTTCATCAGCTTGGAAGGGTGTGTGGTACTCAGCTCTTTCCAGTACTGGAGTCCTGGACAATGATGGCAGTGATCTGGAGTATGATGGCAGAAACCAGGGCCTTCTTTGTACCTGACTTGCATTGTCTGGTACAAATATCTGGCCCATCTGGGTATTCAAGAATGGAACTGGTGCCGTGCCTACTGGGTTTCCTGTTGTTTGGATGAGAATGTTCGAGGTATGATCACTAAGTTCTCAGATGACACCAAAATTGGTGGTGTAATGGAAAGTGAAAGATGTTTCCTATGGTTACAACAGAATCAGGATCAACTGGAAAAGTGGGCCAAGAAACAGATTATGGAATCTAAGCCAGACAAGTGTGAAGTATTAGATTTTGGGAAGTTGAAGCAGGGCAAGATACAGTGAGTGCTCGGGCCCCGAGGAGTGTTGCTGATCGGAGAATCTTGGGGGTACAAGCACATACTCCCTTGAAAGTAGCAACACAGGTAGACAGGGTGGTGACAAGCTTGCCTTCATTGATTAGCAGCATCATGTTAAAGCTGTTAGATCTCACTTGGAGTATTGCATTCAATTCTGACTGCATGACCACAAGAAAGATGTGATTAAACTAGAGAGGGTACAGGAAAGGTTTGCATGGATGTTGCCAGGACTGGAGCCTTTGAGTCATAAGGAGAGATTGGACAGGTTGGGGACTGTTTTCTCTCGAGCAAAGGAGTCTGAGGGGTGAACTGATAGAGGTTAAAAAAATTATGAAGGGCGTGGATAAGGTGAATGGTCACAATCTTTGTCCCACGGTAAGGAAGTCTAAAATTAGAGGGATCAGATTTAAGGCGAGAGGGGAAAGGTTTAAAAGGTGTCTGAGGAGCAAGTTTCTCCACATAGAAGATGGTGGGTACATGGAACAAGCTGTCAGGGGAAATGATTAAGGCAGGTACGATAATAATATTTGAAAGATATTTGGACAGGTTCATGAATAGGAAAGGCTTAGAGGGATATGGATCAAACACATCTTTGATAGGATGATAGGCACCTTGGTCAGCATGGCTAGATTGGGTCAAACGGCTTGTTTCTGTGTTGTATAATTCTATGAATTTGTGAATCTAACAGGGTGTTGGTCCTTCCCCTCTGGAGAACTGGTCACACTGCATCCTTTCTCCACCTCTCCACTCCCCCTCCCTCCACCCACCTCCCATAGTCTACTTATGACTCATCACATCTAGACTATCCCTCATGTTGATGAAAGGCTAATAGCTATGAATTCCTTCCTCATTTTCATGTCCTTTGGCTAGGATGGGATTTCAACAATATACAGAAAATTCTATGGTGTGGCCATCATGGGGGAAGGCACATTGAATCTATTTGAAATTGACATTAATATTTGAATGTATAAGATATGGGATGTGCAAAAACCACTCCCACCATTCACTAAGTTAACAGTCCTGCTGAAACATTCTCTCTACCCTTCCTAAGACCTTGATGTTCTATCTTCCCACTATCTCTTACTCTACTTCTGAACTTTCTCTCTCTCCCTCTTTCTCTCACTTTTCTTTTCTACCTGGTTCTAATACTTATTTTCTCTCTTCCTGTCTTTCTTTCTTTGATTCAGATATTTACTTCTCTCTCTCTCTCTCTCTCTCTCTCTCTCTCTCTCTCTCTCTCCCCCCCCCCCCCCCTTCGTTCCCTCTGGTTCTGATACTTATTTTTCTCCTTCACTCCTCTCTCCGATTTTTTGCTTCTTTCTTCCACTCTTCTAAAAATTCCCTATTTCTCTTGCTTCTAGTATTTCAGTCTTTTGCTTTCTTTCTCTGAAGTTCCATCATTTATTTCTCTTTCTCTCTCTATTTCGCTGTTCAGCTATGTCTCTCTCTTTCTCACTGGGACTAATAATCACCTCTTTATTTCTGCTGCCCAGTTCTCTCCCTCTCTCTCTCTCTCTCTCTTTCTCTCTCTCTCTCTGTCTTTCCCTTTCTCTTTTCTCTGTCTCTCTCTTTCTCCTTCTCTCTCATTCACTCTGTTTCCTTTGTTTATCCTGTTTACCCCGCTCTGCTTCTGGTTTTTAACCCTCTCTGGTTTGCTGTCATTTTACAGCCCAGTTGCAAGGATGTCCATTGGTCTGTTTGGAGCTGTTGTTGCATTCTTGATCGCTGGGATTGTCCAGTTGCAAATTCAGGTGAGGCAAGGAAGCAGGAAGCTACTGCTCAGCTTCTAACTTTCACTTCTGAATTTTTTGGTTTGGATGGGAAAGATGGGGATGGGGATGGGAAAGATGGGGATGGGGTTGGGAAGGACGGCGGTGAGCTGCAGAGGCATCTCTCAGCAGAGAGGAGAGACTTTAACCTTTTTGAGAAATTCTGATCTTTGGATTTCTTTCACAGAAGTGGCAGGTTCTACCTCAGCCAGACGGTGTGACAAATCTGAAAATTTATAATGGAGCGTTTTGTAAACTTAACATTGATTTTTTGGAAAATCATTTTGTGATGGATCAACACATGGTAAGAATGATTTACATTGTAGCTTCCTGTACAATCACTTGAGATAATTTACAAGGAACCATATGTACTGACTGTGATTTGGAAAGGACGGCCTGATAGGATGTTGGGAATGGAGTTGATGGGAATCATGCTATGCTCTATACAACCTAATTCCTCTCACCCAACCATCATATTCCACTCCTTCCTCACCTTGTCTTTGTGCAGCTTCTCTAAAATCCATCTCCACTGATCATCTCATCTATTGGCAAATGTATCACTCTGTGTGAGACAAGTTTCTCCAAGTAAAATTGTTGGTAGCTATTTTATGTTTATACCGCTGATTTTTGGATGTTCCTATATCAAAACTTCTCACAGTTTTAAGAATTGCTATTCAATCACCCCATAATCTCTTTATAAAATGACTCACCTTGCTCAGTCTGAAAGTGATTGCATGAATCATTGTAGACAAGAAATGATGCAGATGAAATGTAAAGGAGGAACGCACTGTGGTTTTGGGCAGATTTGAAAACACACAGAAATAGAAATCCATTTTTTGTTGTGTGCACAATGTGCAAACATGCACGTTGAATTTGTCTCTGAAATTAATTTCCATTGAACTTAATTTCTGAAGAGCTCATAGAGAACTACATTGTGCATTTGGGACAGAGTGCAGAGGACAATTTTCTACACGCATTGTATTTACTCAAAATTATGGTTACATTCCCTGGATCAGGCTCAGAATGACATGGAGTGGGTTGGGGATGGTGAGGGGGTGTGTGTTGGGGGACTGAAGTTCCTTTCTTTGGCCCCAACACTGATCTGCTGAAGGTCAGCTCTTGGATATGGGTTAGAAAAACTAATTTATTGTATGAAGTTAGTATTTAGCTGGATTTTGGAATGTTTTGGCAGCTGGATCCAAAGCCATGAAGAGTTGGGCTCTATGTTGAACTCTGATCCATTGTTTTGAGCTTCCTGTCATCTTTGTTTCATAATCCATACAGATGTGTCTCCAGTGGCTGTTCTACAATGTTGATCTGCAGAGTGAGTGTCGGGGTGGGGGGGGGGGGCGTGTGGAAACAGTCACCGTCAAAGCAAAGCCCTTTGGAAAGCCACCGGTCTCAACACCTGGATTTCCAATAGGCGTCCCTGGGTAGTCATTGAGGCAGAATAGAAGGTTGATGTTCCTCTGGAGAGTTGAGCTTAGCTGCCTCACTGAGATGCAATAACTCTTTCCTGATGGCATGTTTAGTAAAGTTCAAAGTAAATTTATTATCAACATGCGTATATATCACCATATACAACTGTGAGATTCATCTTTTGTGGGCATACTCAATAAATCCAATTGCCATAATAGAATCAGTGGAAGACCTCACCAACAGGGTGGACAATCTGTGCAAAAGGCAACAAACTGTGCAAATACAAAATAAATAAATAAATAAACAAATAAGCAATCAATATCGAGAACATGAGATGAAGAGTCCTTGAACGTGAGTCCATAGGTTGTGGGAACAGTTCAGTGATGGGGCAAGTGAGGTTATCCTCTCTGGTTCAAGAGCCAGATGCTTATCCGATTTCCATCAGGGTGGATAACCTGCCCCACCTGGACAACTTCTGGAGAGAATCACATGTACTTCCAATATTCTGATCTCTGATGCTTCCTCAACACAAGGGTGTGCTGATCATGGACTTTGAGAAGAGCAGAGATATATCAACTTCACCCTTGGATATGCGTCTGAGGGCTGAGCAGTACGTTCCTCAGAGTGTTGTGGAATTCCTAGGCAACTCTGCTTGTCTCTGAAATGTCCTCAGGTGTCCTATTCTCAAGACATTCAGAGACAGAGAAGTATGACCACCTCAGAATAACCCTCATTGTGAGGAGAACACTCAGCGTTCTTCTCTGTAAAGTTCTGCCACATTTTCTGTGGTCCTTCACCTTAATATGTACCAACACTGTATGGGCCAGGCTACGATAAACACAAAAAGCAAACTGCAAATAACTGATTTAAATAATTGTTTGTTCCAGCTATCTGCCCACTATCCTGTGCCCATCGATCCTTACCCACTGCACATCGCTCCTATGCACTGCTTAGTGCCTCCGTTGTCAGAAAGCATCAACTTCACAATGGGCCTAGGGGCCAGAAGTACCCTCTTCATCATGCAAGATCTCAAAACTAGGGAATTAACTGTTGAACAGGTGAGCAGGATGAATGGGCAAAGATAGAATGACAGAAAAAAAGGATTTGTACAAATGATAGATTAGGTATTGGTTTCTAGCTTGGTCATTCTATACACTGCATAAGCTTAAAGACTAATCCCAAAAGGGAACTCAGTTTTCTTATTATGCAAGGCTCCAGTGGTATAAATGTGGGCTGAGGCTTTATAAGGCATTGATCAGACCACACTTGGAGTATTGTGAGCAGAATTGAGCCCCTTGTCTAAGAAAAGATGTACTGGCATAGGAGAGGGTCCAGAGGAGGTTCATGAAAATCATTCTGGGAATGAAAGGGTTAAAGTATAAATTGATTGCTCTGGCCCTGTACTTGCTGGAGTTCAGAAGAATGGTGGGGGGGGGTGCGATCTCTTTCAAACCTCAAAAAGAGGCCACAGTCTTAGAATTAGAGGGTACCCATTTAAAATAGAGATGAGGAGAAATTTTTTTAGCCAGAGGGTTGTGGATTTATGGAATTCGTTGCCACATACAGCTATGGAGGCCCGATCATTGAGGGTGTTTAAGGAGAAGATTGATAGGTATCTAATTAGTCAGGGTATCAAGGGATATGGGGAAAAAGCTGGAAATTGGAACTAGATGGGAGAATAGTTTAGCTCATGGTGGAGTGGCGGAGCAGACTTGATGGGCTGAATGGCCTACTTCTGCTCCTTTGTCTTGTGTGATCTTGTGTGTGAAACCTATTGAATATGAAAGACCTAGATAGAGTGGATGTGGAGAGGATGTTTCCTACAGTGGGAGGAGTCAAGGGCCAGAAGGAACAGCCTCAGAATAGAGGGACATTCAATTGGAATGGACATGAGGAGGAATTTCTTTAGCCAGATGGGAGTGAATCAGTGCAATTCATTGCCATGAATGGCTGTGCAGGCCAAGTCATTGAGTATATTTAAAGCAGTGGTTCTTGATTGGTCAGGGCATCAGAGGTTACGGCAAGAAGGCCGGAGAATGGGGTTGAGAGGGATAATAAATCGGCCATGATGGAATGACAGAGCAGACTTGATGGTCTGAATTAAGAATTGGTTTAATTCTGCTTCTATGTCATATGGACTTGTGGGACTGGTGAGGCTTTGAGGACAGGCCATTCAATTCAACCACACATGGGCATTACTTGTACCTCTGACTGGCAACTTGTTTTATCCAAAAAAGATACTGGCACAGACTTGGGAGACATGATGTAGAGGGAGCTTTAAAATGTATTTCATCCTATGCAAGACCCTATTAAGGTATATTTGATGGGACTATGTTGACTGACTGTTACTCAGTATCTGACCATAGCTCAGCTCCTCCTTTGGGAGTGTATCATGGTCCAGTGTCAACAGAGATTCTTTTTGCATCTAAATTATGTTGCACCCAATTGTGAGATATTTAAAGGTGCCTCTGTAATTGAACTGGACAGTATCCCATTTCCATTACTAACAATCTTTGAGTATAATGGGCAAAGATGTACCAGGATGCTGTCTGGATTAGAGAGCATATTTCATGAGGATAAGTTGAATAAGCTAGGGCTTTTCTCTCTGGAGTGAAGATGGATGGGAGGTGATAAGGGGAATAGTTCGAGTGGATAGCCAGAGACTTATTCCCAGGGTGGAAATGGCTAATATGAGGGGACATGGTAATTTTAAGATGTCTGGAGGAAAGTATAGGGATGTGCCAAAGATAAATTTTTTTACAGAGAGAGTAGTGATTGCATGGAATGCCCTGCCAGAAGTGGTGGTAAAGGAAGATACATTAGGGGCATTTAAGAAACTCTTAGATGGGCATATAGATGATAGAAAAAATGGAGGGCAATGGAGGGGGGGTATTAGATTGATCTTAGTGCAGGTTAAAAGGTTAGCATAATATTGTGGGCCAAAGGGCGGTACTGTTCTATGTTACAAAATTACACAGGTGTAGATGATTAATTGTAGAATTTTGGCTTCAGTATTGCAGAAATGTTTGTGATTATTTATATCCCTACAGATTCCTGACAACAATATGAAGATTTTGGATAACTTAGCACTTGTTCGGTATGTTTGCTGCACCTGGAGGTGTTAACATCCAGCCAGTCACATAGCAAAAGACCCCTGCATACACTGGTGTGTTACATGGTATCCATTTCTGACTTTGAAAACTGCTTGGAATTGTGAAGCCTGGAAAAAAATGCGAAGCTTCAATTCGCATATCAGGATCTTGAGCTGTACACCCAGTCATGGCCCGTTAGAAGGCCTTTCGAAATTTGTTAAACTCAAGCTACATTTTAAGACCATAAGACCATAAGATACAGAAGCAGAAGTAGGCCATTCGGCCCTTCGAGTCTGCTCTGCCATTCGATCGTGGCTGATCCAATTATTCCAGTCATCCCAACTGCCTGGAGGTCTCCTGGTTCCACAGAATATTTGCTGGGTCCTTACTCACCAAATACCCACTTCCATCATTGCTATTCATGGGACTTTTGGGCTTTGATGTAGCTTAAAATTGTTATACCCTGACAGACAGATAATTTCTCGGGACTTGATTGGCACCAGTTGTTCACTGGAATTGTATGGTAAGGATCCAAGATGGTTGTCTGCTGGAGTTAGGCCCATTAGGCCATGCAGCTCATTAGCCAACCACTGGTTAGATCTGCAGGACTGACCTATTTTATGAGGCGCTGCTGTAATTACAATCCATCTTCTATAGGATCTTGCTCCTGCTGGGAACAGCATCAATGAGCCACAACAGAACTGTGAGATTGATGTGCAAACCAGATACTGTTGAAGATTTAGCTGTAATGCCATCTGTCGTATCAAACTACACATTTGTGCAACTAGGCAGGTGAGATTGATGGCATGAATTTTCATTCTTATTTTCTATTCTGATTGAACTGTGAATGTCTTCTGCTTCACAAGAATGTCCTCTTGTGAAGGCGCTTTTCCCACCACTGGTGGCTCCAGCTTTCATATCCTACAATGCTCCCATAGTTCTCCATTCTTTATATTTGGAGATTTCTTTGTTCATTTTCCTATGCCTTTTGTAATTGTGTTTGATCATATGTTTTTGGGAATGTTGGGATAATCTTTGCTTCCCTTCTTGCCATATAGTTTGAGCATTGAACCGGGTTTATCTCCTATGCCCTCACCCAGTTATGGTTCATTTAGTTAATTTGCCCCTTCTTGCTTTGAATGATGTCCTGTTCCTGTCTGATGTTTCTCTAGTTAGATCTTAAAAACATATAGAAGTGTGTGTGACTCACCACTTGACTCTGAGTCTTTCCATCGACAAGTCATATTGCAGTGTGGTGGAATAACCTCTACTTACAATATAGATGACATGAAATCCTGGACTTCTCAGTTACACCTACGTTCTGTGAGATGAATTAAAGGTGCCAAGATCCTCACTCTCAAACTTTGCCAAATCTTGATTCTTAGCAATTGGAGTATTCTCAACGATTAAACATTCCCGCTTCCTGCATACCTCCTTGATCAGACAGTCTAGAAACTCAAATGCACTGTGACTTGCAGCTCCACACACCCAGGTGTAATCCTGATCCTAGCTATTGTGTGGAGTTTGCAGGCTCTTTCAGAAATTCTCTGGGCACTCCCTCCCTGCCCCCACCACCTCCAGTTTCCTCCCAGATCCCAAAGTCATGACAGCAGTTTAACTGGTGACTGTAAATTGCCCCTTAGTGCAGGTAAGCAGTAAAAGACTCCAAAGTATGTTGAAGAGCATGTGAGAGAGTATAAAGTGCAGGGTTACAGGGAGATAAGATAGTGGGACTGATGGGATTGCTTCCCTGGGAGTGGTATGGATTCAGTGTGTCAAGATAAGCAAGTATCAAACCCACACATATTCATACTGAGAGACTTTTACACATTCAAAACACAATCACTCACAAAAATAGAAGACTATTTCCTTATCGAATGATGCTAATTCTGGACCGTGTGCGTTTTAATGTCATCATTTAGGTCACTTTTAATCTTAGCCTTTGCCCCAACCATGTCCTGTGTACTTTTCGTTTACCTCAGGTGCTCTTTAGGGCTGTCACAGGAGGCTGGGCTCAGCTTTTTGCCTGTCGGGGGAGAGGTGGCGCTGAGGGAAGGTGGAGTTTATACAATTGTTCTCCATCAAGCAAACAACACAGCGAATGTAAGTATAGTTAAGGGAATGATATGCATAGCTTCCTCATGGTATATTTGACAATGTCATCTTTAATTTACTATATCTTCAATTCTCCTTAAATGCCTCAAGTTTCATGTTCATGTTCCAACTCTTTTTTCTTCTCTTCTATTGGGTAAAAGGTACTAATGCTTGCTAGCATTTTAGTAGCATTGCTAGTAATCAGATGCTTGAACGACCTTCTTATATGCCAAAAGATGAAAGAAGGAATAAGAAATAGGAAAGGAGTCGGCCATCTGGCCCGTCAAGCCTGCTCCGTCATTCAATAAGATCATGGTTGATCTGGTTCAGCTGACTCAACTCCACCTACCTGTCTTTCCCCCTTAACCCTTAATCCCCACTGTGCAAAAATCTATCTAATCGTGTCTCATATATATTTAATGAGGTAGTTTCTACTGCTTCCTTAAGCAAAAATTCCAGATTCACTACTCACTGGGAAAAGCAGTTTCTCCTCATCTCCATCCTAAATATAATCTCCCAAATTTTGAGGCTACGTTCCCTAGTTCTAGTCTCACTTACCAGTGGAAACAATTTTCCAGGCTCTATCTTTCTATCCCTTTCATAATTTTATATATTCTGATAAGATCCCCCCTCATTCTTCTGAATTGAATCTCTCCTCATAGGTTGACACCTTCATCTCCGAAATCAACCTGGTGAACCTCCCCTGCAGTTCCTCTAAAGCCAGTATATCTTTCCTCAAGTAAGGAGACCAGAAGTGCACTCAGTACTCCAGGTGTGACCTCACCTGTATAGTTGCAGCTTAACTCCCTGCTCTTAAATTCAGCACCTCCAGTAATGGAGGCTAACATTCCATTTGCCATCTTGATAACCTGCAAACTAACTTCTTGTGATTAATGCACAAACTAACCCAAATCGCTCTGCACAACAGCATGCTGCAATCTTTCACCATTTAAATAATAATCTGATTTTCTAGTTTCCTTCCGAAATGGCTGACCTCACATTTACCAACATTGTTCAGAGGATGCTGAGAGTCTGTAGAGATATATAGATAGACTAAGTGAGTGAACAAGGATCTGGCAAATAGAGTTCAATGAAACCTTGAACTCTTCATCTCCAGATCAACCTTGTTGTGGCCCTTGCCCTTTACTTGTCTACCTGCACTGCACTTTCTTTGTAACTGCAGCATTATATTCTACACTCTGCCTTTCTTTTTGATATAATTTTATCGTGCATGATCTGTCCAAATGACATGCAAGACAAAGCTTTTAACTGTATCTCTATCCATGAGGTATTAACAAGCCAATCCAATTGAATCCCATTCAGCACAGGTGGTATCACTCCCTGCACAAAACTCCCTTCAAAGCATTGTGGGGAAACTTGGTTAAGTGTGACCATTGTTGATAACTCCTGGGAGAACTTGTTTTTGATACCATAAAGGTTGATTGGCTCCTTGTAGGGTGTAAACCACTTCCCCGATCTAGTTATGTTTCCGGTCAATGATGAACTCATAACAATGACGTTGGTGAACTGAGATGGTAATCCCTTTGAACTTTAATGGTAGGTGGTTGTATCTTCTTTTGTTGGAGATGGTTGTTGCCTGGAACTTATGAGATATGAATATTGCTTGCCACCTATGAGCTCTTTGGCTGAAGGTTATCAAGGCTTTGCTCCACAGAGGTATGGGCTGCTTCATTTCCTGTGGAGCTTTGAACAGAATTGAACACTGTGCAATCATTTGTGAACACTCCCACTCCTGAACGTGCTTGATTTAGATAATGAAACTAATTGCATAAGGACCTTCTGCTTGTTCTTCTGGGGGTGTGCTGGTTGAATGGCAACAGCCACAGCCATCTTCCTTTGTGCGAGGTATGACCTCAAACTCTGGAATACTTTCCTTTTGATGGCCATTGACATCAGTCTGACTAGGTCATCCACACGTCACTCTCTAACAAATGCAGTCACTCCAAACTTTCCTGTAGAATTCAGCTCTTTGGTCCATGTTTGTACAGAGACTTTGAGGATGTGTAGACTGTGTGGTGTTGGCAAAGCACAAGTAGGTAATCAATTGGCAGCTGTTGGAGTTTCTTCCCTTTATTTGACAGAGCCAGTGATGACACTTTCCATCACTTTGCTGCTGAATGAGAGGAGCCAGATTGGAGAGTAATTAGATTAGATTTGTCCTGCATTTTGTGGCCTTACCTGGGTAATTTTCCACATTTCTGGGCATCCACTGGTGATGTTACTGTACAGGAACAGCTTGGGTAGAGGTGCATCTAGTTCTGGAGTACAGATCTTCATTCTAATAGCTGGGTTGATGTCTGGCCAAAAACCCTTGCTGTATCCAGTGCTCTCAACTCTTTCTTGCCGTGGGGCGAATCAAATTGACTGGAAACTGACATCTGACGGTGAGGATCTTGGGAGGAGGCTGAGGTGAGCACTCCTGAGTGAACGTGATAGTGAATTTTTCAACCTTGTCTCCAGAGCACACACACACTAAGTTCACTCTTGTTGGGGATGGGGATATTTTTGGACCACCCTCCTCCTATTGACCATTAAATTGTCCACAGCCTTTGTGGGACTGTTTTACTGTTTAGAACATGTGTAGTCTAGTACTGAAGCTTTGTTTCTATACCCCTGTTGCTGTTCGCTACAGATCGAGTTATGTGAGGCGTAGATAGACAGTCAATATCTTTTAGCTACAATTGAAAAGTCTCAAACAATAGGGTATGTATTTAAGGTGAGAGTATAAAGGAGATGCATGAGTCACAGAGTTGTGGGGATCTGGAATACACTGCTTGGGGTGATGGCAGAGGCAGACAACAAAGGGGCATTTAAAAGACTCTTAGAGACAAGGCAAGTGGAGGTGAGGCAGAGTTGATGTGGAGCCTGGGCCCGAGAGCAGGGAAGGACCAGGGCTTTGATCGATTTAAGCACTGGGTTGAATTGGAAAGGTTGGGTATGGGGTAGACAGGCCTGGGCCTGGGCCCGAGAGCGTACCAAAGCAACAGGACCCAGGCCTGAGAGCAGGGAACAACCTGAGGTATGGATGATTTAAGCGCCGGGCCAGACTGAAAAGGTCAGGGTGTTGAGACCGGAGGTGAGCAATAGGCCAGTTCAGCTCACTGCTCTGCGAGGTTTACTCATCTCTGCGCTGAACTAAAGCAGTGGCCTGCAACTAACGGGCTACTGGATCGGCTGCTAGCTTCATGTCTGTGGACATACTTTTGTGAACTTCAGTTCTGAATGCTATTTGTTTACTTTTATTGTTTGCATGATTTGTTTTTTTTCTGCACATTGGGCATTTGACTGTCTTTTTTTAATGGGTTCTACTGTGTTTCTTTGTTTTGTGGCGCCTGTGAGGAGATGTACCTCAAGGTTGTATAAATTATACATACTCTGAAAATAAATGAACTATGTACTTGAACTTTGATAGGCACACGATTATGCAGAGAAGGGACGGATATGATCAATGTGTGGGAAAGAGGGATTAGATTAATTTGGAGTCGTTTGTTTAATTAGTTTGGGACAACTTTGTGGGCTGAAAGGCCTGTCCTAGGATGTACTCTTCTATGTTCTATGTTCTAGGCTGCTGACGGCTTTCACCTGACCATCTTCCTTTCATATACTTATGTACTTTGGGAGGGGATGGTAGCGTAGCAGTCTGTATAATACTATTATGGCCCCGGGTTCAATTCCCGCCACTGTCTGTGAGAAGTTTGTATGATCTCCCCGTGACCACATGGGTTTCCTCCAGGTGCTCCAGTTTCCTCCCACAGGCCAAAAACATATGGATAATTAGGTTAATTGGTCACATGGGTGCAATTGGGCAGTGAGGGCTCATTGGGCCAGAAGGACCTATTACTGTGCTGTATCTCTTAATAAATAAATACTACAAGTAATGATTTTTCTTTTTGTCAGGTCACCATGCAGTTGCTCATTGACAGATGGCCAAAGATGGTCTCGGTGATGTGGCAGATTCCTCAGTACCTGGTACTCGCAATATCTGAGATACTGTTTGTGGTGCCTGGTCTGCACTTGGCTTATACTCAGGTAAAAAGCTTTAACTCACAGAGTTATTGGGCCTCCTAAAGTTACTCACATCAATCAGATGGTGTCTTCATTATCAGGCACATCAACCAGGCGCCAAGTCCAGCCAGTACCCTCCCTTTGAGCATCTCCTTGGTATTTTAATTCTGGGTTAAAAGCTCTTTGGAAAAAGTTGCAGTTTTTGGAATTTCACCTACATATCCGCATAGGATGAATTGTTCAGCTTTTAACCTTGTTTGATTAGTCACAGTTAATCTGAGGTCGGCCTTTCAGGTTGTGTAACCCTAGCCTGCATTATAAGCACAGAACACCCCATGTCATGCTGGTTGTATTTCATTCACAATTTGATATGGGCCCCCAAATCCTAAGAACTTTCTACAGGGGCACAATTGAGAGCATCCTGACTGGCTGCTTCACTGCTGGTATGGGAACTGTACCTCCCTCAATCACAGGACTCTGCAGAGGGTGGTGCGGACAGCCCAGCACATCTGTAGTTGTGAACTTCCCATGATTCAGGACATTTACAAAGACAGGTGTGTAAAAAGGGCCCGTAGGATCATGAGGGACCCGAGTCACCCCAAGCACAATCTATTCCGGCTGCTGCCATCCAGGAAGTGGTACCGCAGCATAAAAGCCAGGGCCAACAGGCTCCAGGACAGCTTCCTCCACCAAGCCATCAGACTGATTAACCCACGCTGATTTGAGTGTACTCTATGTTACATTGACTGTTTTATTTATTATAAATTATTATTAATTACTATGATTGCACATTGCACATTTAGATGGAGATGTAACGTACAGATTTTTACTCCTCATGTATGTGAAGGATGTAAGAAATAAAGTCAATTCATTCAAATCTGGGGACTACAGATAACATTGACTGGCTACAGGCAAGAAGGGTCTCAAAATAGTTTTGGCGCACCTCATTTTTTGAACTCTTTCTTTGAGGGGAAAACAGAAAAACAAAAAGATTTGTTTATTTCACGTTTGACCTCAAGGAAAGCTCCTGATTTTTTTTTTGACACATCCATTTTATTATTTTATCCTAAATTTTGGGAGGTGGGGATTGAGTACTGGACAGATCCTCTCCAGGTTATGTACAATGAACATTTGGGAGACAGGCAGGATGGATCTGTTAGATGTGGTGGGGCTGCAATATATAATTTTCTGCCTTGTGCAAACTTGGTTCATGGTGAATCTGAATGGTTTCGATTAACGGTCTGGTTTAACCCATATTACCCTTGGGTAGCCAATGTTTTTATTTAAGTATATCGCTGGGTGGTGGTGCATTTTTGATTTATGAGCTGTTCTGGTTACAAACAGGACACAGGAGCAGAGCTATATCAAAACCATCCAAGCACGGTATTTTTTTCAATGCTTGCAGTGCCTTGGAGAAGTTCAAGGGGTGAGATCCAGGAATCTTGCAGTCCTCCTTTGAGTAATAGTTCGAACATGTGGAAGTCTGTAAAGTGCATTGTAGACACTCCATCAATGCTGCTTTAGACCAGTTGATAGAATGCTTCACCATATTGTATACATTGATACACAACCTAAGCAGGGGCTATTACAATGTCATTTAGTGGAGACATGGGGCTAGAATTCATCTTCAGCTACTGCTGCTGAACATGAAAAGAGGCTCAGCTGCCACTTGGACCCTGTTCTGAACACTTGTTTCCACTCAAATCATCAACAGACCCGATCTGTGGCGATGAGTGAGTGAGTTCATGTTTAAGGAACAAGGGAAATTTCTCACTGAGCTCCTTTGCTGCCAATGCTACCGATACTGAAGCCTGGAGGGTAATGAAGTCTGCAAGTTTATGTTTTAAATTGGGAGTGATAGAAATGCAGATCAAATGGCCAGTTTCTGATTGGCAGATAGGTTTTATGTTTATGCAGGGCCCAATTTTGTTTTCAGTTTCTTTATCCCAATTCAGATTTATTCTGGTTATTCAAAGTTCAAGGTAAATTTTATTATCAAAGTACATATATGTCACCATATAGACTCTGAGATTCATTTTCTTGTGAGCATACTCAGCAAATCTATAGGGTAGAGACTATAACAGGATCATTGAAAGATCAACCAGAGTGCAGAAGACAACAAACTGTGAAAATGCAAATATAAATAAATAGCAATAAGTGATAAGAACATGAGATAAGGAGTCCTTAAAGTGAGATCATTGGTTGTGGGAACATCACAATGGATGGGCAAGTGAAATCAGTTATCCCCTTAGTTCAAGAGGCTGATGGTTGCAGGATGGTAACTGTTCTTGAACCTGGTGGTGTGAGTCCTGAGGCTCCTGTACTACCTTCCTGATGGCAGCAGCAAGAAGAGAGCATGGGCTGGGTGGTGGGGTTCCCGATGATGGATGCTGCTTTCCTGTGACACCATTTCATGGGGCTGTGCTCAATGGTTGGGAGGCACAAAGTAACCAGCATTGATTTAAACTGCAGCAAAATGGTTACCCACTGCAGGACTCTGCAGTAGAAGGCACATGGGAAAGTTTTAAAAGTGAAAACTGACAACAGAACAGGGAGTGATGCAATTCTGTGAGAAGGAAGGAGCGCCTGTATCATGGCTTTTCTCAATTCATGTATTTATAATGATCAGCAGGTTCTATACTAAACGGAAGGAAACAACACTCCTATAAAGTGTTATAGGAATCTTTTCCCCTTTGGTGGGGATGTTGGTCAACAGGTGATTTCACAACTGAGGTTACAGATGGCGGTATTAAGGGATTTGAGGCAGAGGTGCTGGGGGCAGATCACTGTGACATGATTATGAGGCAGAACCAATTCCAGAGGCTGGTAGGTACCCTCTCCCACAGGCATAATTCAATGGGATAATTTACAGGTGACTTGTTGCGTTGTGTTGCAGGCACCGTCCTCCATGAGATCCGTGACGACAGCAGCCTGGTTTGCTATCCAAGGTGTGGGAAATCTCATCGTTGTGATAATTGCAGAGAGTACAATAATAAAGAACCAGGTATGTGCTCCAGGCTCACCCGAGATACAAAATGATTCACAAAACATAACCTATAAAATTGAAGTAAGACCAGGTATTTGACCCTCGAGCAAACCACCTTTCCATATGACCAGGCCTGGCTCTCTATATCTCAATACTATATCCCCACTCTCTTTCCCCATACCCTTTTGTATCTAGAAGTCTACCTTTCTCCTTCTTAAGTATATTCAGTGTTCTATCCTCCACAGCTTTCTATAGTAGAGAATTCCACAGATTCATTCACTTCTGGGAGAAGAAATTTCTTTTCATCTTACTGCTAAATGTGATGTACGTATCTGGAGATACTCGATGCCTCTTTTGATACACACTTTATTATTCTTTTCTTGCCAGAATGGGTGATTTTACATTTTTCCCACACTGTACTTTATTACCAGCTTTTGTCTCACATACTTGACCTACCTGGTGTCATCTTTACAATATATTTTCCGAACTACTTTTGTGTTATCAGTAAATTTAGCAACCATTTCTTTGGCTTTTACATTAATTGTAAAAAGGTGAGCTCCAATCTCTGTGGTGCACTACTCAGTAGGTTTTCCAATGATTAAAGACTCATTTATGCTTATTTTGTTTATTTTTAACAAACTTGCCTTTTTGCCCCTCTGATCTCTGATCCACGTAGAAACCTTTCACCTTAATTCCTTTGCCTGAGACATATCATCTAGAGACCCTGCCAGCACTTCTTGGATTAGTGAATGTTCATTGTCTGGTCAGGGGGAGCTCCAGTCCCTAGAAGATGTGCAGATTATGGGGCCTCTTCATCTGAGTTGATGGCAGTAGTCTCAGTGCATGTCCCAGGAAGCAGACTGCACACCTCAGTGTCATGAGTTAAGAAAACTGCTGCACATCTGAATTTCTAGGCCCCCTTACTCTAAAGCAGGATGACTGATAGATTTCTTCTGGGAGCTCTGGTTTCCACCAACATCACAAAGTCATGAAACTTGGTAGACAGATGGGGCTCAACAAGTTGGTATCCTGGGCAAGATGCCTGGCCCAGATTCTTGATTTCACTAATAAAGGTTTCCTCCTTTCTCTCCTGGAAACAGGCAGTGGAGTTCTTCATGTTTGCCGCACTCATGGGATTGATTTCACTCATCTTCTTTGCCACGTCAAGATTTTATAAATATCAACCGATTGACACCGAAGGCACAGACAAAGCGAGTGAATCTGATGGACTGAATTCGGACTTAAAACCACCTTCACTTTACTCAGACAAAGAGGAAAACAGATAGCTCCTCACGAAACCAAGGAGCTACACTAATGGAAGTCTACACAGTTTGTGTGTGTGTGTCTGTGCGAGTGTGTGTGTGTCTGTGCGAGTGTGTGTCTGTGCGAGTGTGTGTCTGTGCGAGTGTGTGTGTGTCTGTGCGAGTGTGTGTGTGTCTGTGCGAGTGTGTGTTTGTGCGAGTGTGTGTCTGTGCGAGTGTGTGTGTCTGTGCGAGTGTGTGAGAGTCTGTGCGAGTGTGTGTGAGTAGGACTCCATGATATTTGTTAATCTTAAGCAATATTTTCACTGACCTCAACTAAGTGTTCACTTTGATTGAAACTTGATGTTGAACATAATGTTTGCCGTCTGGATCTGGTACAGCAGATGTAAACTCTGATGAGATCCAGTGACTGTACAACCACAGCAGAAATCTGCAATCGTCAAGTTCTAACTTTTGTTTTGGCTTGATATGAGCAATAAACTCAATGTGTTCAGTGATACAAAAGTTGCTCTGGAGATTTTCAGTATTGCTTCATTATCATTAACTGGTGCTGATGAAGGTAGCCAATGAGTCCCTCAAGGCAATGTCCCAGTCCGAGCCATCGTCAGCTGTTTATCAGTGACCTTCCTTCCAACAGCAGGTCAGGAGTGGGATATTCACTGATGGCTGCACAGTGTTCAGTTCCATTCCCAGCTCCTCAGCAAATGAAACAGTCCATCCCATCATGTAGCAAGGCTGAAAGCTGGCAAGTAGTGCTCACACCACCAAAGTGCCAACCAATAAGAGAGAATTTACTGACCTTCTCTCAATATTAATTGGTATTACTGTTGGCACATGCTGCAACATCAGCATCCCATGGAGGATCACCAACAACTTAAAGTTCAACTGAACCAGTTGTATTAATTAATACCAAGAAGCGTCAGAGACTGGGTATTTTATGGTGAGTGAAAGATGATTCCAACATGAGCAACGAAGAAATTTACTCAGTAAATTTCTTAGTTATTCATGTTAGTACAATCTTTTCATCCTAGGAATTAGCTGAGTATTAGCTCAGAATTAGGTGAGAATCAGTTACTACATATTGAAACTGTTTTGTCTGGCACCCTTGAGACTCGACTGCTGTCATATTATCAAAAATTCAGATGACAGAAATTATTCCTGATTATGAGCTGGCAAACTGCCCCTTTTTAACTACAGGCATGCCCATGGCTATGCAGGGTTCCGAGAATTGTCAGTATTCCACATTTCCAAAGTCTGAAATGCTGTCAGCCAAGTTGCAAAGGTTGCCCTGTTAGTTACTGTTAGCTACTTAATATTATAATCTATTAACATGTTAGAACGGATCTGAGTTAACTTTAGATCTTGGTTAGATTTTTGTTAATATTAATTAGTATAGATCTATGCTGCATATTCAAAATAGATTTAAAATAACAGTTGCCAGATTAAACATTCAAACATCAGACTTGACAACTTGAACATTGACTTTTAAGTATAGAATCTGAAACAATATACAACCTTGCAGGATATAGCCTGATTAGAAATTCTTCTCAGATTTTAAATTCCAGTATCCAGCAACAAAACATAAATGCCTTTTTAATGGTTCAGTAGTTCTATTTAATATCAGAGAATGTATACAATATACAACCTGAAATTCTTACTCTTCACAGATGTCCACGAAACAGAAAAAAAAACCCCCAAAGAATGAATGACACAAAAACATTAGAACCCTGAAGTCCCACTCCCACCACCCACGTACAAGAAGCAGCAAGGCATCAATCCTTCCCCCACTTGTTCCAGCAGAAAGCAAAAGCCCCTATCTACCATGAAAGCAAAAGCAAAGCCCCCAAAGAGACCATGATCTAAAGTCCATCAAAAAAACTGCTGTTCATTCCAACAGTTCAACATCCCACAAGCTCTCTCTCTCTCTCTCTCTCTCTCTCTCTCACTAATGAGGGAGAGAGAGGTATCACTCCTGCCACAGCAAGAGGGAGACCAACAGCTCGCTGGTTCTCTGTAACAGTCTGCAGCGTCGCTTTGTTTCAAGTTTTTCTGACTTGAGAATCAGCAGCAAACTCTCTCTCACCATCGATCGATAGAGAGAGAGAGAGAAAGAGATTGCTTGAGTGCAGAAGCCTTTGACAGCTGCACCCACTGTCTCGATATTCTGATCTCCTGAGACGCTTCAGTCAGTGACACCGGCGAGGAATTGAGTCATCCACGGGGTTGCAGAGCCGCACCCCAAAGGAGCACACCTTCCAGGCCGCCCCTGGAGATATTGAAAACGCTAGACCACTCAGTGGGCTCCAAGAGTGGGAACCCACTGCCATGAAGAACCGTAGTTTGAGTGCAGCTATAGATCACAGACTCCAAAAGAACCCCAGCCACCTTGAAAAGGAAAGAAGAGACATTAAAGATAACATTTTAAACTGTTTTGCAGATAAACTTGAAGAAGTTGCCTTCTGGCGTTATCATTATCTCCTCCCCACTTTTGCCCTCTTTATTGCTTGTTGTACCTGCCTGCTAATTTCTTGTGATTCATGCAGTCCCTTTGCAGTCTCTCTCATTGTCTACCCTTTGATTTCCCCTACCAAACCTCATACTTCTCTATATTGAACTCGGTTAGCCCAGCTTTTGCCCATCTAAATTGCACAGAACTCAAGTATTCTCATTGCAGCATGCCTCACCACCTATTTTCATGCAAACATAGAAACATTACACTCAGTCCCCCTCATAGAACAGAGAACGTAGCACAGGAACAGGTTCTTCGGCCTGCGACGTCTGTGAGAACCATGATACCAATCCAAACTATCCCATCTGACTCCTCATGGTATGCATCCTTCCATTCCCCGCCTACTCATGTACCTGTCTAAATGCCTCTCAAATGTTGTTATCATATCTGTTTCTACTATTTTCCCTGGCAGCATGTTCCAGGGAGACTCTATTGTCCACTCTCTGTGCAAAAATAAAAGCCTTGTAAATATTCTTTAAGCTTCCTCCCCTCATCATAAAGCTAAGCCCTCTAGTATTTGGGAAAAATATTAATCTACCCTATCTATGCTCTCGTAATTTTATGTACTTCTTTCATGTTACCCCTCCAATGCTCCAGCGTAATCAATCAAAGTCTGTCCAACCTCACCTCACAGCCAATCTAGGCAATATTCAGGTGAATCTCTTCTGCACCGTCTCCAAAGCCCACACGTCTTTTCTGCTATGTGTGACCAGAACTGTACACAATACTCCAAAGTGGATTACCAAATTTTATAGAGCCACAACATGACTTCCCAACTTTTATACTCAACATGCTGACTTTCTTTACTACCTGTCTATTTTTGTTTACCACATTCAGGAAGCTAAGGACTTGCACCACAAGGTTCCTCAGTAGATCAATATCTCCATATGTCCTGCCATTTACTGTATAATTTCTTCTAACATTTGACTTCCCAAAGTGCAACACCTTACCCTTGCTTGATTAAACTCCATCTGCTATTTCTCTGTCCACATTTCTTTCTTTTTTAATCTTTTTATTAGTTTTCAAGTTCATAAACATAATAACCATAGTGATGCAAAGAGATTGGAATTACATTATTGATAATAAACATACACAAGAGAAACTACAAGTAGTACAAGTGTAATAAACTTCCAAACTCTTGAGATAATTAATCATGAAGAGAGAAAAAAATATATATCACAAAGAAAAACCCTGAAAAAAAACAAAAAAAAAGTATTAGATCGAATACATTCATTAATGTCGTAAACTCCACTCCTCTATTCATATATTCTAAGTTAATAAAAAGGATTTGGAAAGGTCAAACTACATCATATGAAAATGTTGAATAAATGGCTTCCAAGTCTCTTTAAATTTAACCGAAGGATCAAAAATGACACTTCTGATTTTTTCTAAATTTAAACATGATATAGTTTGGGAAAACCATTGAAATGTACTAGGAGGATTAGTTTCTTTCCAATTCAATAAAATGGACCTTCTGGCCATTAATGTAACAAATGCAATCAAATGACAGGCTGAAGAGGATAAAGAGCTGTTTTCCATCATTGGCAAACCAACAATTGCCGTAATAGGATGGGGTTGTAAATCGAAATGCAAAACTGCTGACTCATTTTAACTCCCATATAAATCCTACTTGTGACAGATGTCACTCTGAGGTGGCCTCTTTGACTCATATGTTCTGGTCCTGCCCTCTCTTGGAAAAAATTTGGAAAGATATCTGTCCACATTTCTAACTGGTCTATATCCTACTAAATCCTCTAGCAACATTCATCACTATCTAAAAATGTTTGTGTCATTGCAAACTTACAAATCAACCAATCCATGTTTTCATCTGGGTCATTTACATATATCAAACAACAGAGGTTCCAGCTCTGATCCTTGTGGAACACCACTGGCCACAGACCTCCAGTCCAAATAAAGTCAATGTCAAGTTTAATGTCACATGCACAAGTACATGTATTGTAAAAAAAAAGGATCTAGTGCTTTCCTGGCATATATGACGAATAAACTCTTCTCAAGCTTCCAGCCAGGTACAGGTATTCTTGTGAATGCAGAGCAGTGTATATCAGCCAGATGGGACGTATGGCAGAAACCTGTGTCAAGGAGCACTGTTTGAGTTACTTGGAGAAATCGGCGGTAGCAGAATATTGCATTCACAAGATAAGATTGAAGTCATAAGATTGACTTCGATGGCACTAAACTACTGTGCTGTGCCAATGGCTTTTGGGACCACCTGGTGAAGGAAGTATTGAAATAAAACTAGAGGAAAAGAATTTTAACAAAGATGAAGGTCTTGCTGTAAGTAAGAACTGGAATTCGATAGCAAGCAAGGTGGAACAGTGGAAACCTGAATTGCATGAGGACTAACCGATCAGGAAGGGCAGACAATGGGGATTTAAATACCACCGGACCAGACATGCCCAGGTATCATCCCTGATGAAGATGGCAGAGTTAGTCATTGAAATGTCAGTGAAAATCGACACCTGTATTCAGCTGGAAACTCGAGAACAGTTTATTCGTACATGTATTGTATATAGCAGGTCCAGTGGAAAACTTACTGCAAGCAGCACCAAAGACACAATAATAACCCTCTACCACTATGGTGTCTTCAGTGGACAGACCGATTTTGAATCCAATCTACTGAGTTTCCATGGATTCCATGTTCTTTAATCACAATGAAAGTGCTTGTCAAATATTTAGAAAAGTCCATGTATACAACATCCCTTTCCCTACCCTCATCAGTCTTTACCATCATCTTCTCAAAACACTCAATCAAGTAATAATATAGATAGTAAATAAATGAGGACCAAGCAACACACATCAAAGTTGCTGGTGAACGCAGCAGGCCAGGCAGCATCTCTAGGAAGAGGTACAGTCGACGTTTCAGGCCGAGACCCTTTGTCAGGACTAACTGAAGGAAGAGCTAGTAAGAGATTTGAAAGTTGGAGGGGGAGGGGGAGATCCAAAATGATAGGAGAAGACAGGAGGGGGAGGGATGGAGCCAAGAGCTGGACAGGTGATAGGCAAAAGGGGATACGAGAGGATCATGGGACAGGAGGTCCGGGAAGAAAGACAAGAGGAAAAGGGGAGGGAAACCCAGAGGATGGGCAAGGGGTATAGTGAGAGGGACAGAGGGAGAAAAAGGAGAGAGAGAAAAAGAATGTGTGTATATAAATAAATAACGGATAGGGTACGAGGAGGAGGTGGAGCATTAGCAGAAGTTTGAGAAGTCAATGTTCATGCCATCAGGTTGGAGGCTACCCAGACGGAATATAAGGTGTTGTTCCTCCAACCTGAGTGTGGCTTCATCTTTACAGTAGAGGAGGCACGGCCTTTTTCATTGACTTCTCAAACTTCTGCTAATGCCCCACCTCCCCCTTGTACCCCATCCATTATTTATTTATATACACACATTCTTTTTCTCTCTCTCCTTTTTCTCCCTCTGTCCCTCTCACTATACCCCTTGCCCATCCTCTGGGCTTCCCCCCTCCCCCTTTTCTTTCTCCCTAGGCCTCCTGTCCCATGATCCTCTCATATCCCTTTTGCCAATCACCTGTCCAGCTCTTGGCTCCATCCCTCCCCCTCCTGTCTTCTCCTATCATTTTGGATCTCCCCCTTCCCCTCCCACTTTCAAATCTCTTACTAGCTCTTCCTTCAGCTAGTCCTGACGAAGGGTCTCAGCTTGAAACGTCGACTGTACCTCTTCCTAGAGATGCTGCCTGGCCTGCTGCGTTCACCAGCAACTTTGATGTGTGTCGCTTGAATTTCCAGCCTCTGCAGAATTCCTCATGTTTGCATTTTTAAAATGAGGACCAATATGGGTTTATCTTTCTCATTGACTTCCTCTTTCTTATTGAGATAAATTTCTGCTAGGTATTATGAACTAGCTGCCTCTTCTCATCCTTTCATTTTGTCTGTTTAGCTAGTCCAATCCATACAACTTTCATTCTTGTTGTAACTATCATTATTAAATTGAGGACAGTTTAGATCCTGGAGTATTTGTTTACACAATGTACCTGGATTTTTCTATTCTCTGCTTTCTACTCCATAGAAGATGTTTAACTACAAAATCGTTCATCAATTCTCCCTTACTACAAGTGATCAAATCTAAAACTGCCTGTCCCCCAAGTGAATTCCACAATGGACTGTTCTAAGAAAGAATTCCTTGTGCACCCCACATATTCTTAAATGGCACTCTTATCAGTTTGAATAATTCAATCAATAATGCAGATTAAAATCTCCTGTGATAATTGCATTTCTCTTGCTGCATGTTTTTGATTTTTTACCATTCATGCTTTGCTTTACTGTAATGCACCAGTGGACCTTTGACATGCTGATGGAGCTAGAGTCTATCCTCATCTTCTTTTCTTTCCACTGAAGCTCATTATTTCCACCTAAACTAATTATACATCACAATCCACTGTATCTGTATCAACTGCAAGAAGACCGAATGTATGACAAAGGGTGGTGAATTTGTAAAATTTGTTGCCACATGCAGCTGTGGAGGTCAGGTCGTTGGGTGTATTTAAGGCAGAGATTGATAGGTTCTTGATTGGACATGGCATCAAAGGTTACGGGGAGAAAGCTGGGATTTGGGTTGAGGAGGAGGTAGAAAAGAAGGATCAGCCATGATTGAATGGCGGAGCAGACTCGATGGGTCAGATGGCCTAATTCTGCTCCTATGTCTTATGGTTTTATGGTCTTATGATTGTAACAAAGAAGAAATGCAGAAATATGAACTGAAAGTGGGTAACAAAACACTTAAACAAAATGTGGAAGTTCAATTACTTAGGGAGCATGATAACACCTGATAGAAGGTCATAGTCATAGAGAAGTACAGCACAGAAACAGGCCCTTTGGCCCATCTAGCCCATGTCAAAACCATTTAAACTGCCTACTCCCATCGATCTGCACAAGGACCATAACCCTCCATATCCCTACTATCCATGTACCTATCCAAACTTCCTTTGATGGTGGGGTTAATGTTGAAATTAGAAGGACTGGGGTTGCTAAACACAAAAAGCTGGAGGAACTCAACAGGCAAGGCAGCATCTATGGAAAAGAGTACAGTCGACGTTTCGGGCCGAAGCCCTTTGTGGGTGTTGCTCGGATTTCCAGCATCTGCAGATTTTCTCTTGTTTGTGATTAGGGTTGTTAAATACACATTCGAGTGCTTGAGCAAGAAACTAAAGAATAACATAATTTCTATGGGTATGAAACTCAGAGTGTTGTGGTGCTACATTCATTCCACACTAACAAATGGAAGCGAATGTTGGACAATATCAAAGCAAAATGATAGCTGCAGAAATGTGGCTTTTGAGAAGAATGTTGAAAATATCGTGGAAGGACAGAATAACAGATGAGTAAGTGTTGCGAAAAGCCAAAATAAAAAGGAACCAGGAAACAGCAGCTGGAATTTCTGGGACATGTATTGAGGAAAGAGAAGCTCAAACATTTTGCAGTGACGTGAAAAACTAATGGAAGAAAAAGTCGTGGTTGACAGTGTATGACATTCATGTGTTACATCAAGGGATGGACAGGCAAAAGTTTTGAAAAGCTTCTTAGAACTTCTCAGATGAAAGACAGATGGAAGACCACGATCGCCCATGTCATAAAACATGGCATATAATGATGATGATGATACCTTCTTAGTTTAACATTTTCCATTCTGTATTCTGTGATCTCCCACAAATATTCTGCGATCTCCCACAAATATAATGCATTCTGAAACTTTTACTCTCCTCTAATTCTGACCTTTAGTCACTCCAAGACTAAGGCCTGTGTTTTCAGCTGCCAAGACTGCAGGCCTTGGAACACTATTCTGAAACCCTTTCACCCACCAAGCTCTCCTATCTTCTTTGAGATACTTCTTAAAACCACCCCCTCTGATGAAGTGATTGGTTGCCTACCCTATTATTGTTTGAGTCATATCCTCGTCCAAAATGTCTTTGGAACATGCTGCCGCCTTAACCATACATTCAAACTGTTGTGATTCAGCACCCTTTTGCATGATGGTGCCAAAAGCCATCTCACTCATTTTTGTCCTACAAGAAATGCATCATCTGTGGTAGGATGCTTGGCCACCAGATATCTACAAGGTGTTGGAACTTCATTTCATTGACATTCACAGGAAACTAAACAAGATACTTACTATTCTATCTTTTGCTTCTCACAAGAGACTTCACTGCTCCTCGGGTTCTTTTCCACTTCCTGAAACATTTCTGTTTTCTTCAGCAAAGAGATTACATGTTAGAAAACAGCATTGACACCACATTACAGCAACCATCCTTAACATACACGCATTCAGGAGTCAAAAAGAACATGTCTGAGTCTAAGAAGAACGGAACACATCTGGAGCCTCTGCTTCCATGCTGTATGAGTAAGTAAGTGCCTGATAACAAGGGCATAACTGACAGGCCAGGGGCATGTTCACACTCTGCGATGGTCTGGACTACTAGAAATGACAATGAAGCAGTGGATATGAAGATGTGAAGCAAACTGGAACTCACTCTGGTCTTGCTTGATCTTATTCCATGGGCTCAGTCATTTGTTGGGCAATCAGAAGAGGCAAATGGACCTGGTTCGGGATGTTCAGAGCATGGCCTAAAGGAAGGTGGACCCCTCACAGGACTCAGCTAACTGGATAGTGTCCTTGGTAGTGTATGCGCAGGTCTGAGTAAGAGTTGTGTACAAGCACTGTGTTTTGCATGTGTGTCTACTATGTGCACGACACTGTGAGTGAGTGTGTAGGGACATCTGTGGGTGTGTGAATGTTGGTATTTATGCATGAGAATGTGTGCGTAACCGTGTGTGTGTGTGTGTGTGCGTGTGTGCATATAGATAGATAGATAGATATACTTTATTAATCCTGAGGAAATTTGGTTTTGTTACAGCCGCACCAACCAAGAATAGAGCATAAATATAGCAATACAGAAACCACAAACAATCAAACAACAAAATGCAAACTATGCCAGACGGAAAATAAGTCCAGGGCCAGTCTATTGGCTCAGGGTGTCTGACCCTCCACGGGAGGAGCTGCACGTTCGATGGCCACAGGCAGGAACGACCTCCCGTGCCGCCTAGTGTTGTATCACGGTGGAATGTGGCCGAAGTCCAACAGTAAAAAGTTCAATATCCAGTCTGCAAACACGTTCCTCGATCGTAATATGCCCCGGATTGCACCATCTGTTGTTAACCAGATCAGTAAGCACCCAACTCCTTTACGCTTACCGCTCTCAGTGCACTTCCGGTCAGCCGGAACGGTATTACCCACCAAACTCCTCTTCTCCAAAAGTCTCTATTGTCTTGACCCGGTCCTCTTTCCTTGACTTTGTGATCCCCCTCTGCATCCTCTGTATGTTTTCCTCCAGATTTCAGCAGGGGTGTCCGCCGCTCTGCTCGCTAAACCAGCCGGCATTAGCTGGTCCCTGGAATACACAATGCGACCTTGCTTCTGTCCCACATGTCGGGATGTAACCATTTCCAGCACTAAAGAAAACCCAAATAAAACTCTCTCTACCAGCATGTTAGAGAGGGTGCAGCTTCGACGTGTTACCGTGAGGAAAAAAACAAAAAATAACATAAGTCAAAAAGTAAGAAGAAGAAAGTAAGAATAGATCGGAACGGCTGTACCAGGCTGCATGCACGACCAGCGCACGCGCACTTATGTGCAAAATCTTCTGTTATTGACCCTCTATACAGGTCTTACGTGCTGGATGATGTCACTGACAGTCGGTTTTTGGATTAACACTCCAACAATAAAATGACCAAATGACCTGCAGGAATGGAGATGAATTAAGTTGTGCATATTTGATATTCTCTGCTGTTTTATTCATTCCCAGCTGGCAAATAACATCCAACCCAATTTTTGTCCTTTAGGACCTGTTAAACTGATGTTTGTCAGAGGACTTTAATCCAAATACTAGCAAGATAAAAATATTCCATCAGCAATTACCCAGGGGAAGCGACAGTGGCCATGCCTCCGGCACAGAGTCTGGCCCTGTAGCTCAGAAGGGTAGGGCAAGGAAGAAGAGGGCAGTTGTGATAGGGGACTCGATAGTAAGGGGGTCAGATAGGCGATTCTGTGGACGCAGTCCAGAGACCCGGATGGTAGTTTGCCTCCCTGGTGCCAGGGTCCGGGATATTTCTGATCGTGTCCAAGATATCCTGAAGTGGGAGGGTGAGGAGCCAGAGGTCGTGGTACATATAGGTACCAATGACATAGGTAGGAAAAGGGATGAGGTCCTGAAAGGAGAATATAGGGAGCTAGGAAGGGAGTTGAGAAAAAGGACCGCAAAGGTAGTAATCTCGGGATTACTGCCTGTGCCACGCGACAGCGAGAGTAGGAATGCGATGAGGTGGAGGATAAATGCGTGGCTGAGGGATTGGAGCAGGGGGCAGGGATTCAAGTTTCTGGATCATTGGGACCTCTTTTGGCGCAGGCGTGACCTGTACAAAAAGGACGGGTTACACTTGAATCCTAGGGGGACCAATATCCTGGCAGGGAGATTAGTGGGGGCTACTGAGGTGACTTTAAACTAGAATGGTTGGGGGGTGGGAATCAAATTAAAGAGGCTAGGCGTGAGGAGGTTAGTTCACAACAGAGGGATGGGAACCAGTGCAGAGAGACAGAGGGGTGTAAAGTGAGGGTAGAAGCAAAAAGTACAAAGGAGAAAAGTAAAAGTGGCAGGCCGACAAATCCAGGGCAAGCATTAAAAAGGGCCACTTTTCAACATAATTGTATAAGGGCTAAGAGAGTTGTAAAAGAGCGCCTGAAGGCTTTATGTGCCAATGCAAGGAGCATTCGTAATAAGGTGGATGAATTGAAAGTGCAGATTGTTATTAATGATTATGATATAGTTGGGATCACAGAGACATGGCTCCAGGGTGACCAGGGATGGGAGCTCAACGTTCAGGGATATTCAATATTCAGGAGGGATAGACATGAAGGAAGGGGAGGTGGGGTGGCGTTGCTGGTTAAAGAAGAGATTAACGCAATAGAAAGGAAGAACATAAGCCGGGAAGATGTGGAATCGATATGGGTAGAGCTGCGTAACACCAAGGGGCAGAAGACGCTGGTGGGAGTTGTGTACAGGCCACCTAACAGTAGTAGTGAGGTCGAAGATGGTATTAAACAGGAAATTAGAAATGTGTACAATAAAGGAACAGCAGTTATAATGGGTGACTTCAATCTACATGTAGACTAGGTGAACCAAATTGGTAAAGGTGCTGAGGAAGAGGATTTCTTGGAATGTATGTGGGATGGTTTTTTGAACCAACATGTCGAGGAACCAACTAGAGAGCAGGCTATTCTGGACTGGGTTTTGAGCAATGAGGAAGGGTTAATTAGCGATCTTGTCGTGAGAGGCCCCTTGGGTAAGAGTGACCATAATATGGTGGAATTCTTCATTAAGATGGAGAGTGACATAGTTAATTCAGAAACAAAGGTTCTGAACTTAAAGAGGGGTAACTTTGAAGGTATGAGACGTGAATGAGCTAAGATAGACTGGCAAATGACACTTAAAGGATTGACGGTGGATATGCAATGGCAAGCATTTAAAGGTTGCATGGATGAACTACAACAATTGTTCATCCCAGTTTGGTAAAAGAATAAATCAAGGAAGGTAGTGCACCCGTGGCTGACAAGAAAAATTAGGGATAGTATCAATTCCAAAGAAGTAGCATACAAATTAGCCAGCGAAAGTGGCTCACCTGAGGATTGGGAGAAATTCAGAGTTCAGCAGAGGAGGACAAAGGGCTTAATTAGGAAGGGGAAAAAAGATTATGAGAGAAAACTGGCAGGGAACATAAAAACGGACTGTAAAAGCTTTTATAGATAAGTAAAAAGGAAAAGACTGGTAAAGACAAATGTAGGTCCCCTGCAGACAGAAACAGGTGAATTGATTATGGGGAGCAAGGACATGGCAGACCAATTGAATAGTTATTTTGGTTCTGTCTTCACTAAGGAGGACATAAATAATCTTCCAGAAATAGTAAGGGACAGAGGGTCCAGTGGGATGGAGGAACTGAGCGAAATACATGTTAGTAGGGAAGTGGTGTTAGGTAAATTGAAGGGATTGAAGGCAGATAAATCCCCAGGGCCAGCTGGTCTGCATCCTAGAGTGCTTAAAGAAGTAGCCCAAGAAATAGTGGATGCATTAGTGATAATTTTTCAAAACTCGTTAGATTCTGGACTAGTTCCTGAGGATTGGAGGGTGGCTAATGTAACCCCACTTTTTAAAAAAGGAGGGAGAGAGAAACCGGGGAATTATAGACCGGTTAGCCTAACGTCGGTGGTGGGGAAACTGCTGGAGTCAGTTATCAAGGATGTGATAACAGCACATTTGGAAAGTGGTGAAATGATCAGACAAAGTCAGCATGGATTTGTGAAAGGAAAATCATGTATGACGAATCTCATAGAATTTTTTGAGGATGTAACTAGTAGAGTGGATAGGGGAGAACCAGTGGATGTGGTATATTTGGATTTTCAAAAGGCTTTTGATAAGGTCCCACACAGGAGATTAGTGTGCAAACTTAAAGCAAACGGTATTGGGGGTAAGGTATTGGTGTGGGTGGAGAATTGGTTGGCAGACAGGAAGCAAAGAGTGGGAATAAACGGGACCGTTTCAGAATGGCAGGCGGTGACTAGTGGGGTGCCGCAAGGCTCAGTGCTGGGACCCCAGTTGTTTACAATATATATTAATGACTTGGATGAGGGAATTAAATGCAGCATCTCCAAGTTTGCGGATGACACGAAGCTGGGTGGCAGTGTTAGCAGTGAGGAGGATGCTAAGAGGATGCAGGGTGACTTGGATAGGTTGGGTGAGTGGGCAAATTCATGGCAGATGCAATTTAATGTGGATAAATGTGAAGTTATCCACTTTGGTGGCAAAAATAGGAAAACAGATTATTATCTGAATGGTGGCCGATTAGGAAAAGGGGAGGTGCAACGAGACCTGGGTGTCATTATACACCAGTCATTGAAAGTGGGCATGCAGGTACAGCAGGCGGTGAAAAAGGCGAATGGTATGCTGGCATTTATAACGAGAGGATTCGAGTACAGGAGCAGGGACGTACTACTGCAGTTGTACAAGGCCTTGGTGAGACCACACCTGGAGTATTGTGTGCAGTTTTGGTCCCCTAATCTGAGGAAAGACATCTTTGCCATAGTGAGAGTACAAAGAAGGTTCCCCAGATTGATTCCTGGGATGGCGGGACTTTCATATGAAGAAAGACTGGATGAATTGGGCTTGTACTCGTTGGAATTTAGAAGATTGAGCGGGGATCTGATTGAAACGTATAAGATCCTAAAGGGATTGGACAGGCTAGATGCAGGAAGATTGTTCCTGATGTTGGGGAAGTCCAGAACGAGGGGTCACAGTTTGAGGATAGAGAGGAAGCCTTTTAGGACCGAGATTAGGAAAAACTTCTTCACACAGAGAGTGGTGAATCTGTGGAATTCTCTGCCACAGGAAACTGTTGAGGCCAGTTCATTGGCTATATTTAAGAGGGAGTTAGATATGGCCCTTGTGGCTACGGGGGTCAGGGGGTATGGAGGGAAGGCTGGGGCGGGGTTCTGAGTTGGATGATCAGCCATGATCATAATAAATGGCGGTGCAGGCTTGAAGGGCTGAATGGCCTACTCCTGCACCTATTTTCTATGTTTCTATGTTTCTATGTTTAATTCACCTCAGCTTCAGACAGATCAAGATTGTTTTCTTGTTACTTATATCATTAAGAGACCTGGGTGACTGGGTGTAAATTGGAGGGTGGATTCCCTTCACTCCGTAACAGGCTGGCTACATGTGCACAAGGCATTTGGCCCCATCAAGGTAGGACAGACTTTGGCACCTTTTTCCAGAAGCTAGAGAGTCTTGGGTTTCAAAATTGCGGATATGTTTTGACAGGATTGGTATAGAGGTAGGAGATACAGTACTTCCACGGGTCCAAAAGTGCAGGTATTACCAACAACTGACAGGGAGATTAAGAGGAAATGTGGAGGGATTGTGGAATTCTCTGAGGGAGGGAATGGTGGAGGTGAGAAACACTAATGGGTGCTCACTGGTCATCAATTATCGGGGAGCCCAGACCAGCTCAATGACACCCACATTCAATGACCCTTACACACGCGCACTGAAACATGTGTGATTCTTGAAGCAGATCCAGCATGATCAGCCCCTGAAGACAACAAGTTCTTGATAAAAGACTTGTGACATTCACAGATATTCCATAATTATTAAAAATAAACATTTAAGAGAAGAAAATTCAAAATACTTAAAAACAGTTAAAACACAAGAAAGTACAAAATAATGAAAAATGTTGAAATTAAGAATACATTTAAATTAATTTAGTTCATTTCAAATAATCTAAACAGCCTGAACCTTATCCCTCTCCTTCAGAGGGAAGTCTGTCCATTGGAAGCTATGAGTCCCTCAGCCCAGGGATCAGACCTGCTCTAAGTTGAGCAGAAGGGTTTTGCAATTCTTGCTCCACCAATAGTCTCCATGACAACTGCAACCTCATGTAAGTGGTCAGAGTGACTGTGGTGGGGAGGCTCAGTCCTTGCATGTTTTTCTAAATGGCTATCCAGAAGACTTTTAGCTGGCTCTTTCCTGATCAAGAAAGAGCACCAGTGCCTCTGCTTCCTCAGAAAGCTAAAAAATTCGACATGACCTTGATGACCTCATGAATTTTTACAGTTGCATCATAGAAAGCATCCTGTTCAGATGCACCAGAGCTTGGTATGGTAACTGTTTTACCAAAGAGCAGAAGAAATTGCAGAGAGTTGTAGACACAGATCAGTCTGACACACAGACCAGCCTCTCCCCTCCCCTATTAATTCTGCCTATACATTGCACTGCCTCGGAAAAGCAGTCAACATAACTAAGGAAACTTCCCACCCCAGTCATTCTCTCTCCTCCCATTTCCCATTGGACAGAAGATACAAAAGCTTGAAAGCACCTACCATTAAACTCAAGGACAGCTTCTATCCCACTGTCATCAGACTCTTGAGCTGACATTTCCTATGCTAAAGATGAATTCTTGATCTCCCAATCTACTTTGTTGTGGCCCTTGCACTTTATTTGTCTACCTGCACTGCACTTTCTCTGCAACTGTAACACTCTGTTCTGCATGGTTCCCTAAGGTTGTTATAGCTGGGGGGGGTGGCAGTGGGAACAATCTCCCCCTACCTATTAAATACTCCCAATGGCATGCATTGCAAATAGCCCCTGACAACCAGGTCCATCTTCTGGCCTTCACGTGCGGCTTAGCTACTAACCCGGTGAAACCATTTCTACTGACGGGAAGGGGCAAAGGTGGGTCACTAGCACCTTAAAACCTGTCGGTTTTGACAGATGAGGTTCGTCAGCCGTGGTTAGCAAATCATCTAGGAGAAGGAAAACTCTGATCTCAAACCTCCGCTACCTTGCGGCTATACCCACTCATGGGGAAGGCTTCGGGAGCAAACCCCAAGTGAAAATTCCGGAGCTGGCATCCGTCAGGCAGTCCGACATTGAGTTCAATGCTGACTGGCAACTCCTGTGATGCTGCTGGTGCCAAACTGTATCGGTCTCTGCCATTCCTTTGGATTCATCAGTTCCATGGAGAGGGGGAGCTTGTTACATGGGCAACAGCTTGCTCTCCATATTGTACTGCCCTCTCTTGCGTACTGGCCTGTATATCACGTAGACAGCTGTTATGCAACATCCGTGGTCGACCCTGACTAATGGAGGGCCTCACATTCTGCCTTCTGCTTCTTTTTATTACCTCAATATTTTTGCACAGCATGATCTCTTTTGATGTTATGCAAACAAAAGTTTTTCACTGTATCTCAGTACATGTGACAATCATAAACCAACATGGGTACCAAACGCTGTGCACTGCAGTAGAGGTTGGAATGACACAAAGGGGAAGGCAGTGAATGGATGTGCAGGTTATGTCGTCTGGCTGGTCTGCCTGGTTCCACTGAAATCTTTGGGAATCAGCACCACAGAAACCCCTCTGATCGCTGCCACGAGTGGAAAACAAAGAGAATGATGGGAGTGGAAAATAGAATATGTCACATCACCATATCCAAACAAAAGTCCAGATTACAAATGTATATAGAGGTTAACTGACTGACTGTGATTTTCATTTCAATTGAATACATTTCCTGCAGCTCTTTGGCTTGGAGAGGAGGCACCACAGCCGATCCATTAGTTGGGAACCTCCTGGATATGCTGCAGCTTCCAGTGAAATTATAGCAGATCCAGGGAACCCCTAAGGTCATAAAATCAGAGTGAACTCGTGTTGAAGGAGTTCCTTCAAAACTGGGTCTGTGCCAGCCGAAATAGAACTGGTTATCCTCCAGCAATGGATCTATACCCTGTGAATAGCTTGAGTATACACCCCTCCACTTTAAATGTGATGAGAATCTCTGCCTCGACCATCTGTGGAATTCTCTGCCACAGCAAACTGTTGAGGCCAGTTCATTAGCTATGTTTAAAAGGAAGTTAGATATGGCCCTTGTGGCTACAGGGGTCAGGGGGTATGGAGGGAAGGCTGGGTTCTGAGTTGGATGATCAGCCATGATCATAATAAATGGCGGTGCAGGCTCGAAGGGCCGAATGGCCTACTCCTGCACCTATTTTCTATGTTTCTATGTTTCTATGTTTCTATCCTCTCAAGCAATGAATTTCAGGCCTCATCACCCTTGAATCCATCACCCTACTAATTACTTAAAATCTATATTCCCGACTTTATGATTGGAAGTAGGCTCTTCCTTTTAAATGTAGGATCCTCATAATTTTACACACTTCATTCATTGTCACATATGCTGTGTTGTATGATATGGGTGGTCATGGTCTTGACCATGATTGTTCTTGGCTAATTTTTCTACAGAAGTGGTTTGCCATTGCCTTCTTCTTGGCAGTGTGTTTACAAGACTGGTGGCCCCAGCCATTATCAATGCTCTTCAGAGATTGTCTGTCTGGTGTCAGTGGTAACTTAACCAGGACTTGTGATATGGACCGGCTGCTCACACGACCATCCACCACCTGCTCCCATGGCTTCACATGATCCTGATCAGGGGGCTAAGCAGGTGCTACACCTTCCCCAAGGGTGACCTGCAGGCTAGCGGAGGGAAGGAGCACCTTACACCTCCTTTAGTAGAGACATATTTCCACCCTGCCACCCTAATTTTACACACCTCAATTAAATCTCCCCTTAGGCTCCTCTGTCTGAAAGAAAACAACTCCTGCTTGTCCAAACTTTTCTCATGGCTACAGTTCTAGTGGCATCCTGGTAAATCTCCTATGCATCCTCTCCAGTGCAATCACGTCTTCCCTGTAATGTGGTGACCAGAATGGTATATAGATCTCAAATTGCATTCTTTCTAATTGACTTAGTTCTAGCACAACTCATCCTGTTTCTTGCTATTAACTTGCCAGCTTTTCTGGTTTATTGAGTACAATGTCATTAGAACAGTTCTGAACAGAACACTATATTCTTTGGTGGAATGAAAGATCTGAGACAGATCTTCTTGGACAAGCTGGGTGGTGAAGATTTATGACTAACTGCCTAACTCAGCACTCAAACATCACAGTGGATCATACAGACTGCACTTTAAAAGAAGGGAACAGGATGGATTTTGTTAGCTCCCTTCACATATTTAGGAAGTGCAAGTACTTTTTAGCCAATAAATTTCACATAGATGATCATAGCTGAAGTAGGAAATGCTTAACGCCAAAACCATGGCAATAGTCTCCTGCCCCAATTAAGCAGCACAGTGTCCCAAATAAATGAAGGAAATCCGGCTATTTTTTCGATTAGATTTTGCTTTTTAAGAGTTGTCTCAAATAGATAGCTGCCCTGATTAATTGATGGCCCAGTTAGCTGGAATCCACTGGACTTAAAACTGTGTGGACAGTCCTGAACATTCTGCACAGGGCTGCATATTCTTTAATGGAATGAAGAGCCTGGGAGAGCACTGCCAGGACAAGATGGGTGGTGAAGATTTGCGACTCATTGTGCATCTCAGTCCTCAAACATCGCGGTGGATCATAAAGTCTGTCCTTGAAAAGGGAAAGGGGTGAATTTTGATTTCGCATTTCACAAACTTATGGTGTGCAAGCACTTTGTAGACAACTTCACATGGATTATTGTATGTTTTCGAAAATAAAATGAAGTGAGGCATTTTATGTTTAATGAAACCCATAACACATCTTATTGAGCACCAAAAGCGTGCTAAAACTTTCTACGTGATAACATCAACACGCCAGACCGGTCTCTTAAAGTGAATCCCCAACTCAATGGCGGTGGTTGTGAATTATGTACGTTTCTCCCAATTACAGTAGCCTACATCATCATTGCGGTACAGTGAAATGCTTACCATTGAAACCACAGATTTAAAAAAAAATTCAATTGATTGCATTCCGGCATCACTGTTAATGGCACATTTCTTTAGGATCTCTAATTGCTTTGAGTTGGTAGACTGGGCCATGTTCTAAGAGTCATTACAGGATGAATGAGTGTGCCATGGTTGTCACAGACTTTATAAAGACACATAAAATTTATAAAGATGGACTTTATAAATATCCTCCCAATGAGCACACTTACATGGAGCGCTACCACAAGAAAGCAGTATTCATCATAAGACCGTAAGACCATAAGTTATAGGAGCAGAATAGGCCATTCGGCCCATCGAGTCTGCTCCGCCATTCAATCATGGGCTGATCCAACTCTTCCAGTCATCCCCACTCCCCTGCCTTCTCCCCATACCCTTTGATACCCTGGCTAATCAAGAACCTATCTATCTCTGTCTTAAATGCACCCAATGACTTGGCCTCCACAGCCGCTCGTGGCAACAACTTCCACAGATTTACCACCCTCTGACTAAAGTAATTTCTCCACATCTCTGTTCTAAATGGACGTCCTTCAATCCTGAAGTTGTGCCCTCTTGTCCTGGACTCCCCTACCATGGGAAATAACTTTGCCATATCTAATCTGTTCAGGCCTTTTAACATTCAGAATGCTTCTATGAGATCCCCCCTCATTTTCCTGAACTCCAGGGAATACAGCCCAAGAGCTGCCAGACGTTCTTCATACGGTAACCCTTTCATTCCTGGAATCATTCTTGTGAATCTTCTCTAAACCCTCTCCAATGTCAGTATATCCTTTCTAAAATAAGGAGCCCAGAACTGCACACAATACTCCAAGTGTGGTCTCACGAGTGCCTTATAGAGCCTCAACATCACATCCCTGCTCTTATATTCTATACCTCTAGAAATGAATGCCAACATTGCATTTGCCTTCTTCACCACCGACTCAACCTGGAGGTTAACCTTTAGGGTATCCTGCACAAGGACTCCCAAGGCCCTTTGCATCTTTGCATTTTGAATTCTCTCCCCATCTAAATAATAGTCTGCCTGTTTATTTCTTCCACCAAAGTGCATGACCATACACTTTCCAACATTGTATTTCACTTGCCACTTCTTTGCCCATCCCCCTAAACTATCTAAGTCTCTCTGAGGCCCTCTGTTTCCTCAACACTACCCACTCCTCCACCTATTTTAGTATCATCATCAAATTTAGCCACAAATCCATTAATACCATAGTCCAGATCATTGACATGCATCGTAAAAAGCAGTGGTCTCTACACCGACCCCTGTGGAACTCCACTGGTAACCGGCAGCCAGCCAGAATAGGATCCCTTTATTCCCACTCTCTGCTTTCTGCCGATCAGCCAATGCCCCACCCATGCTAGTAATTCCCCTGTAATTCCATGGGCTCTTATCTCGCTAACCAGCCTCATATGTGGCACCTTGACGAAGGCCTTCCGAAAATCCGAGTACACCACATCAACTGCATCTCTTTTGTCTACCCTGCTTGTAATTTCCTCAAAGAATTGCAGTTGGTTATTCAGGCAGGATTTTCTTTTCAGGAAACCATGCTGGCTTTGGCCTATCTTGTCATGTGCCTCCAGGTACTCCGTAATCTCATCCCTAACAATTGATTCCAACAACTTCCCAACCACTGATGTCAGGCTAACAGGTCTATAGTTTCTTTTCTGCTGCCTCCCATCCTTCTTAAATAACGGAGTAACATTTGCAATTTTCCAGTCATCCGGTACAATGCCAGAATCTATCAATTTTTGAAAGATCATTGTTAATGCCTCCGTAATCTCTCCAGCTACTTCCTTCAGAACCCGAGGGTGCATTCCATCAGGTCCAGGAGATTTATTCACCCTCAGACCATTAAGCTTCCTGAGCACCTTCTCAGTTGTAATTTTCACTGCACATACTTCACTTCCCTGACACTCTTGAATGTCCGGTGTACTGCAGATACCTTCCACTGTGAAGACTGATGCAAAATATGCATTCAGTTCCTCTGCCATCTCTGCATCTCTCATTACAATAATTTTGTATTGGTCCTATATCAAAGACACTGACCATCCAGACCATGCTCTCTTCTCACTGCTACCATCAGGCAGGAGATACAGAAACCTCAGGTCCCACACTACCAGGTTCAGGAACAGTTATTGCACTGTAACCATCAGACATCTGAACTGGTGTGGATTATGTCCCATCACATCTCTGAAGTGATTCTGTGACCTACAGATTCACTTTTGAGGACTTTACAACTCATGTTCACAATATTTTTTTTGATTTACACTATTTTGCACATTGGTTGTTTGCTAGCCATTGTTTAATTTTAAGTTCAATTTTAATTATCATTCAACCATCATCTATATAGCCAAATGAAACAGTGTTCCTCTGGGGTCAAGGTGCCAAACACACAACACACTGCACATAGTACTTAAGTAGCACAATAGCACATAATAGTTATAATTTCAGAAAAACATGCAGTCAAAAAGAGAAAAAAAATTATATAGCCCAATCCCTGTATGGCATGACTAGATTGTTGGTAAGTGGTCATGGTCCAGCTTGTTCTTCCACCAAGCGACCCCTGGAGAGCACACTGAGTGAACAATGGAGAGCCGCACTGATGGGAAGGGCTAGTCCTCAGCCCAGTACGTATCCCAGTGCGCCCCACAAAGGCTCTCCCATACCACCTTGACATCTCCTGCCCTGGTCAGTTGCAACAGGTGAGCCTGCAGCTTGGACCTAGCACTCACCCCAACCAAGAGAATTCAGCTCCCCCGGCGTTGGTCTCGCTAACAAACCAGTGAACCAGACTTGCAGTATTCTACACTAAGGTGTCCAGTAGGGTCTTGTGATCATAATAAAAGCATCCGAGATAATCACTTGCACCTTATCTTTGGACTGCACACCACCCGACGGTACACAACAAGTCCAAGTGATAACACAACAGCAGTATGCAATGTGTTGGCGTGTGGCCAAGTGGTTAAGGCGTCAGTCTAGTGCTCTGAAGGTTGCTAGTTCGAACCTCAGCTGAGGCAGCGTGTTGTGTCCTTGAGCAAGGCACTTAACCATATATTGCTCTGCGACGACACCGGTGCCAAGCTGTATGGGTCCTAATGCCCTTCCCTTAGACAACATCGGTGGCGTGGAGAGGGGAGACTTGCAGCATGGGCAACTGCCGGTCTTCCATACAACCTTGCCCAGGCTTGCGCCCTGGAAACCTTCCAAGGCGCAAATCCATGGTCTCACGAGACTAACGGATGTCTATGAGTATGCAGTAAGTCCAGTTCCATCGCTACTAAGCAACTCACTGATGGGATAGTCCCACAGTAATTGATGTTCTTAGTATTCAGCAGCAACTTATGATCATAAAAATGTACAAGATGAACAAATACACCCTTGATTGGACCCAGAGTGGCCGTTGTGCCTGAGCGTGCCACCATATTAATGACAATTATGTTGAGTTTTTCATAAATTCAATTGTAGTTCTTTACTTTCCTGTAAATATCTGCAAGAAAATGACCTCAAGGTATGTCTTATATGGTAATATATGCATACTTTAATAACAAATTTATTTTTAAATTTGAACTTTTGCCTTTGAGAAGGTAGTGAGGGGCTGCCTCCTTAAACTGTTGCTATTATGCTAATAAGACCACAAGACCATAAGACATGGGAGCAGAATTAGGCCATTCAGCCCATCGAGACTGCTCCACCATGCCATCATGGCTGGTCCTGGATCCCACTCAACCCCATACACCTGCCTTCTCGCCATATCCTTTGATGCCCTGACTGATCAGGAACCTATTAACTTCTGCCTTCAGTATACCCACGGACTTGGCCTCCACTGCAGTCTGTGGCAGAGCATTCCACAGATTCACTACTCTCTGGCTAAAAATATTCCTTCTTACTTCTGTTCTAAAAGGTCGCCCCTCAATTTTGAGACTGTGCCCAGTAGTTCTGGATAGTCCCACCATAGGAAATATCCTCTCTGCATCCACCCTATCTAGTCCTATCAACATTCAGTAGGTTTCACTGAGATCCCCCTGCATTCTTCTAAATTCCAGTGAATACAGGCCCAAAGCTGTCAAACCCACTTCATATGTTAACCCCTTCATTCCCAAGATCATCCTCGTGAACCCCCTCTGGACTCTCTCCAATGACAACACACTTTCTGAAATATGGGGCCCAAAACGTTGACAGTACTCCAAATGAAGCTTGACTAGTGCCTTATTAAGTTATCTGGCCTATAATTCCCTTTCTTTTGCCTTCCTCCCTTCTTAAAGAGTGGAGTGACATTTGAAATCTTCCAGTCCTCCAGGACCATGCTTGAATCAAATGATTCTTGAAAGATCATGGCCAATGCATCTTCAGTAACCTCTATCAGGACTCTGGGATGTAATCCATCTGGTCCAGGTGACTTATCCACCTTAAGACCTTTGTGTTTGCCTAGCACTTTTTCCTTTGTGATGGCACTGACACTCACGGATCTCTGGCACTCGGCTAGTGTCTTCCACAGTGAAGACAGATGCAAAGTACCCATTAAGTTCATCTGCCATTTCTTTGTTCTCTATTACTACCTCACCAGCATCATTTTCCCGTGGTCCAATATCAACTCTCACCTCCTTTTTACTATTTATATAACTGAAAAAACTTTTCATATCCTGTTTTATGTTAGTGACTAGTTTGCCTTCATATTTCATTTTTTCTCTTCTTATAGCTTTTTTAGTTGCCTTTTGTTGGATTTTAAAAGCTTTCCAATCATCCAACTTCCCACTCACTTTTGATGCAATATATGCCCTTTCCTTGGCTCTTATGCAGTCTTTAACTTCCTTTGTCAGCCATGGTTGCCGAACCCCACCATTTGAGAACTTCTTCTTCTGTGGGCCATGTCTATTCTGCACCTTGTGGGCTATTCCAGAAACTTCAGCCATCTCCACTCTGTCTTCATTGCTGCCAGTATCTTTCCAATCCATCTGGGCAAGCTCCTCTCTCATGCCTCTCTGATTCCCTTTATTCCAACAACAACTGATCCTCTTGACCATGTCTGCATGCTTTTATGCATTGAGTTGCTGCCACATGATTGGCTCATTAGATATTTGCATTAACCTGCAGATGTGCAGGTGTACCTAATAAAGTGGACACTGAGTTCATTTCCTGATTAGGACAGTGCTTGATTTGAAGAGAATCATTCTGGTGGTGGTTTTCCCACATTTCTGCTACTTTTGTCCTTCTTGATGGTAGAAGTTGGAGTTTGAGAGGTGTTGTCGGAAGGCAGAGCAGTCCATTTTAATGATGGCACAATCTGTATCCACATTGGCTTCTTTAGATCTGTGTAATGTGGCAGAATCAATTCATGATCTGGTAATGAAGAATGCTTTGGGGTGATGACAACCTGGTAGAATTTTATATTCATCAGAAAACTATGAATCTTAGGTTTTAAATTAGAATGCTAAACTGAAGTAAAGACAATTAAGAATGTGTAGGGTAAAGTGGAATGGAGAAATATGGTCTGGGGTCTGAGTAAGCAGCCCCTGTAGATCAAAACAACTCACTTCCAGTCCAGTTATGTGATTTTTGAGGTGACTGTGAGACTGGAGACTCTACCACAGAAAAGTTGGGTATGCGGGTTATTTGGGAGGTGGTGTGCTACTTTCACCATTTGCACTGGGTTTCTGTGTGCTCCTGATGTTATGTGCTTGAGCTTCCCAGTGCTGTCTCAAACACTCATTTTCCTTTTCAACTGGTCCTGGCCCAGAGACCCCAAGTGTCCGTGGGCATGCTATGCATTTTCCGAACTCCTTTGAATCTTTTCCTATGTTTGTTTGGTATTCTGTTTCTGCAACAAAGCTTGAAATAGGGGGTCTGTCTTGAACATGAGTAGGATGTAAAAGTGGCATGAAAATGAAATTCAAAATGATGAAGCTCTAAGTGCTCTCCAAAGGGATTTCTGCCCTGTTCCCCTTGCCTTGTTCACCTTCCGTGATGTCTCTTTCTCTTCTTATCTTCCAGCACCTGCATCCACTATCACATCTCTTCCTTAGCATGCATCTCCAGCACATTGACTAGATAACCTTGTTTACAAAATTTATCCCCTTGGCCGCCTTGGTTTTACTTATCAGAGGCACCCCCATCTACCAGTCTTGCTGTAGCTTTACAAGCTCTTATGTCTCCTTTTCAGTTCCGTCCAAAGATCTACAACGTGAACCATTGACTCTCTTCCTTTGACAAGATCTATAGATCTGTTGGTTTGATCATGATTGGTACTGAGGTTGGACCTATAGACATTTTCATGGTCTATTGCTTAGAAGATGAGATAATGTATCTGATTCTAGTGCTTGGTTCAGGGGTGTTGGAATGAGATCTTGTGCTTGTTTCTTAATTCATTTCAGTCATCGGGACTGAAGAATTTGGATTGAAGGAATGAAGTTCTATTTCATGGTGTCAGATATTTTGGGATACACTGGGGTGCAGTTTCCCAGGTTCACCCCTGACCTCAGGTGCTGTTTGGATTCACGTAAGTGGGTGTCTGATAGTCACCACAGACTCGATGAGCTAAAGGTCCTATTTCTATGCTGTGTGACTTTACGACTATTCCACGTGTAGACTGAGAGGCGATGGGTATAGTTGTCAGACAAGAAAAACACACTGATGATGCTGACTGGAGTTTTAAACCTCTAAAATGTGTTTTCTCTGAATACTGGTAAGAGAATAGCTCCTCCAGGAAATGCAATTAGAGCAAAGCCCAAAGCCCAAGATTGGCCCAACTCTACAACAGAGAATGCAGGGAAGTCAAGACAAGTTTAACAATTGGGAGATTCAATAATTAGGGTTAAGCAGGGGTAGAGAGGGGAACAGTGCCTTGTTGGCAGATTGTGGAGATTCATAGAGTCAGAGTAGGGGAACAGGCCTCTCCCCACCAGTAAGCTCCCATTTTATTTTCTCTGCATTCACCTCTAGGAGCTATGAAAGAAATGTTTGAAAAGAGCTTAAAGATGGTAATCTCCAGATTAGTACCAATAGACAGATGGATTGCGCCTTAACAAAACTGAGACAATTCTTCTTCTTCAGAGATTTGCTGGCATGCCAGTGGGGAGGTTGAAGCAACTTGGCAGGGAGATGAGAACTCAGGAATATGAAATGAGCAGTCACATTGGAATGTATACTAGACCCCAAAAATAATCAACAGAATTAAGCACAAAATTAACAGTAAAGATTTGTAAGGAATTTCAAATAAGCTGACACATGAATAATATAAAACACTAAATACTGAGGATGAAGATTTCTTCAAATCCATTCATTAGAATCCTTTTAAATTACTTTTCCAGGGTCAAGATATTATACCTAGTTTGAGCTAATAACCCCAGGCAATGAAGAAATATCATCAGAGGATATTTCCACAAACAGTGATCCTAATTTGGGTTGATCTAGTACAATAGGAAAGGTCAAAGAAAAATCAGGAGTCGATAAATGTGGGTAAAATTGGTTTCTCAGTGTGAGATCAGTGGGGTACATTGAAGGACAAGATAAGGAAGGTTCAGACCGGACATGTCCCACATAATAAAGAAAAGCACTCCCAAATTTGTATCCATTGGATGTTGAAGAGCATATAAATGAGGATAACACAAAAAGGAAGCTCATTTCATCAAACTCAATACTGCAGAAAGCCTGTTGAAGTACAGAAACATGAAGGAAGTTAAGAAAACCAAGAACCCGATGAAAGGTCCCGGCCCATAATATTGACGGTTTAGTCCCTTCCATAGATTCTGCCTGACATGCAGAGATCCTCCAGCATTTTGGGTGTGTTGCTTAAGGTTTCTAGCATCTGCAGATTCTCTTGTGTCCATGAAAGATACTGGAGGATAGAGTCAAGGAAACTCTAGGTTGTTTTAATATTATATGAAAGGCAAGAGACCAGTGAAGGAGTGAGTCAGAGTCTAGAAGTGACTATGTGTGCTTACTATCCTTAATAAATGTCTTTATATTCACCTTCTTATTCTGGCATCTTCTCCCTTCTTTTCCAGTCCAGAAGAAGGGTCTCGGCCTGAAACGTCGACTGTTCATTCATCTTCATATATGCTGCCTGACTTGCTGAATTCCTCCAGCATTTTGTGTGTGTAACTCTGGATAAAATGTAATTTGCAGTGTTTAGAGAGGAGACAGTTGAGACTCTGGCTATTATTCCTGAACAGCGTGACTATTCAAAGTACTTGATGGACTGATTTCCCAGGAGATAAGTTTTTTTTTCATTCCACAAGGGTACGAAGCTCACTGTATTGTGGCAGAAACACTCATCATATTTAAGAATAATATTGGATGAACTGTTCTTCTGCATCCAGACCTGGATAGTAGGAGTAGACTGAAAAGCTCATCCTCTGTGAGAGTGGTCACTTTACATGATATATACTTTTGTGAATCTGCAAAGACCTTCAGCTCAATTTTCCAATCAGCTGGCAAAGTTTGTGCTTGCTCTTGTACACCCCGCTGGCTTTAATTTAAGAGAAAAGAAACACAAACCTGGAAACGGATTTCACTTGGAAGAGACTGTAATGAAATGGTGCCCGCATTGGGCCTGTAATCCTCTATATCTTTCCTTTCTAAGGACCTGTCCAAATGCTGTTCAGATATTGCAATTATATCTCTGGCTCTTTCCCCTCCTGCACCTTGAGTGGTTCCTATCAGAGAAGTGACTTTTTGCCACGCTTCTGCTGCCTCCAGCCTTGATGATTCTAGGGCCTCCTGGGTGTCCCACCTTCTGCACTTGGCTGGTGTCCAAGCCCACTCTGGGCCCAGCAGTCACCTCTGTGTCCAGTGACTGAAACCTGGTCCAGGATAAGCAGTAGGTGTATTTTCAAGTTCTTGTACTTGTTTTCCAATCCATGGCCCGCCTTCCATGTCTCCAGAATTCGCTTCGGGTACACAACTCTCTGATCTATCTGCCTACCCCTAATTCTGGCATTTTTAAAAGCATATTCAAACACCATCAGTCCAACATTCACTTTTTATTTCAGTTTTCCAGCAATAGCTGTATTCTACATCTCAGTTCCAACATTGTTCCTCTCTGCTGATCACATTCACCTCCCTCAGTTACATTCTTGCAGCCAGGTCAGTTGTGCTTAACATTTGTCACCCTCTCTGAGAAGGCTTCAACAGCACATGTGTGTCACCTGGACAACCTTGATCTTCTGGGTAATTACATCTTCCTTGTTCTCTGAACATTGATGTACTGTTGAAAGTGTTTTTGATTGGTTGCATCATGATTTGGTATGGCAGTTCAATTGTGCAGGAATGTAAGAAGTTCCAGAGAGTACTGAACTCAGCCCAATACATCACGGGCACATCCCTCCCCAGCATTAGTGGCAGGCATCTATATGAGACTCCTCTTAAAAAAGCTAAATCCACCATCATCAAACCCCCACCGTCTGGGTCAACTGCTTGAAGCTACCATTGGGCAGGAGGTATAGAAGCCTGAGGTCCTACACCACCACGTTCAAGAGTTTGTTCATTTCCCTTGTGACTGCGTGGGTTTCCTCCGGGTGCTCCAGTTTCCTCCCACAGTCCGAAGACGCACCGGTTACAGTCAGTAAGTTGTGGACATGCAATGCTGGCGCCAGTAGTATGGTGATGCTTATGCGCTGCCTCTAACACATCCTCAGACTGTGTTGGTCATTGCCATAAACAACATATTTCACTGTACATTTCCATGATCCAATGTATCTGTGACAACTAAAGCTAATTTTAATTTCTTTTTTTAAAGAGCAGCTACTTCCCTTCAAGCATTTGGTTCTTTAACCAACTGGCACAACCCTAAACTTTATCTCAGTGCATTTTGACCATTTTGCACAATAAAATTAACTTTTGTTTCCCTTGTTCTAAATGTGTTCTTTCCTGTAAAAATTGTGTGCTGTATCTGTTTAAGTTTTTCTCGTGTATGCTGTTTATGTGATGCTATTTGCCTGTTTTGCATGTACAGTATTTGTGGATAAGACAAAGTGAACAATTTGACTTTGACTGACTAAAACTACACTTGTTTTCTCATTCTTCTAGTTCAGATTGAAAGGCCTGTATCTGTAACATTAATTCTGTTTCTCTCTCTCTGCCTGATAGGTTGAGTATCTTCAGCATTTTCAGTTTAAAAAATTTTAGATATAGCTAAAATCACAGAAACCAGCCTCTCTCCATGGAGTCTGTCTATTCCTCTCACTGCCCCAGTTTAGCAGCCAGCGAAGACCCGACCCACCGTAGACATTCTCTCTTACCCTCTCTCTCATCAGGCTGAAGATTAAAAAACCTGAAAGCACGTATCACCAGGCTCACGATTGTTATCAGATTTTTGCTCAGGCCTCTTGTACAATAAGACGGACTCTTGGGCTCACAATCCATTTTGTTATGATCTTGCACCGTTTAACTGTACGGAACCTTCTCTGTAGCTTTTACACTTCATGCATTGTTATTGTTTTACCTTGATCTAGCTCAATGTACTGTGTAATGATTTAATTTGTATAAAAAAGTATGCAAGACAAGCTTTTCACCATATCTTGGTGCATATGACAGTAATAAATCAAATCCAATACCGATACAGTGTGATGGAAAGGCAAAGGATTCCATAGGTTGTGATAATGACACTACAGTGAATAAGGTAAAAAGAACAGAATACAGTTCAAAACAGCTAAATATATTGTGCATGCTGTTAGTTACATCAGGTCCTTCACTCACTTAGTATATGAATTGCCACAGAACATGGATTGGAACTTGTACATAAATCATGTAAATCATGCAATGAATGCATGCAAATACGCGAAAGAAACAAGATTTTTCTAGAACACAGCAGGATATTTTTCAATAAGTGTCTCCAGATTTTTCTTGGGTGGGATCTTGATATATTTTTCTCACCATTTTTATTCTTTGAAGTTGTTGGGTTTGTTTCTTGACGAGCACTGGTTGAATTCTGGTAACTTTGTTGTCCTTCACACAAGGCTTGATGGCGAGCGTTGATGGACTACCCAGTCAGCTGGGCAACGTAGCCTAACCTGTCCATCTCATTGTTCCACATCCATTGGATATCTCTAAGTGGCAATCAGGAGTTCTGACTGACTGAGTTTCACCTCTCTGTCTAATTATAAACTTTCAACTCTCATCCTTGTTGAGCTCAATCAACTCCATACAAGCTGCCAAGCAAATCTTGGCAGCTGAACACTTACTGCAGCTCTTCAGCACACAGGACACATTGGCTGAGCCATTGCAAGGATGACATTAGCACTTCTTCAACAGTTCATCATTTTAGAAGAGAAATGGAGTTTAAAATATTTAGAGACAATCTTAATGTCTTATGGAGGTAAGATAGAAGCTGGCACAGTGCTGTTCATGTTACCCGCTTTAAAATAATCAACAGCAAATGAAGTAATTTTTTTGTTGAGGTGCAGTGAGTATGTCAGTGAACTTCAATAGCATCCCACTGCATTCACTTCCCACTCTAGGAATCCTCATTTAATGGCTTCTCCTTGCAATTGTTTGAAAAATCTTACATTCTTCTCAAAATTTGACAATCCAATTGCTTGGCAAACTCTCACCAGACCTGATGTGCTGTGGGACCACCTCTGCCTCGCAAAGCTTGAATGGGTTCAGGTCTCATGCTCGAGAGGACACTGCCTGCTCCTAACGTGCCAGGGAATTCAATAAAGAGTGGGGGCTCAGGGCTTTGAGTGGAAAATACAGCTTTCATTGCTGGAATATGTCAACCCTATTTTTGGTTAAATACCCAATCAGAAAACATTTCCATTACAGTTGGATTTGCCTGAACTTACACCATTGTAAGATGCAGTTACATTTCCATTGTGTCTGTGTACTGTTGCATTTTCTCTGCTGAAACTTACTCATTGGAGCTTTATACATGTGGCCTCGGTTTCACTGCAATTCAGCATGGTTGCATTTCCAACATACATAATGGAATCTCAACAATGTAACCAGAAATTGCTGGGATTTACATTCAAGAATTACAGTGAATTACAAACATAAGGGAACCATTTGCACGATTATTCCATATCCCTGTACTGATTACTTAATCACTGCTAGAGGATGTACAAGTGACTGATTAACCATTCTGAGACCAGATTAACAAATTGAACACTGATTATTTTTTGTTTTGTGTAGTGAAAAAGTTCTGCCCTGACAAGATTTCCTTTCGATCCATTTGGCAGTCAGACAATGATTTGTTAGGACTTCACTTTCTTTTAAACATTTTTATGGAAAGGCCTATGACAGCTATGGCCAGAACCAAGGCCAGTGTAAACAAGATCCACTGCCCTGCCTTTGCCTGGCTTGGGTCTAAACTCAATCCCAGGAAATACACAGAACTCCCTTCTGCAGTGGAAGCTGTTGCTGTTGGACTTGGAGGTACAGTGGAGCCAGCAACTGAAAAGAAAGGAGTGAAAGTTAATCCCTGTTGTGAGGAGGTAAATTTCGGAGACATGCAGCCTGCTCTGCTCCATACAAGTGATCAGGGCAAATCTCGCAGCCTTCCTGCATGGACCTTGGGTTGCTCAGCTCAAAATACTACAAAGCTTTCAAAACCCCAGCTAAACATCCCTGCTCCCCACACTCTATGTTGGCATGCTGTTCACAGAGAAGGTTTGGGATTTTCATTTATGCTTCTTGATTTCAATCCTGAATAGCCCATTTGTTTATTTTTTTTAATTTAGATATGCAGTGCAGAGTAGGCCCAGCAACCCCCAACAACCCTGATTTAACGCTAACCTAATCACGGGACAATTTACAATGACCATGGCATTACAGGAAAGATTCTAGCATGGATAAAGCTGTGGCTGATTGGCAGGTGGCAAAGAGTGGGAATAAAGGGAGCCTTTTCTGGATGGCTGCCAGAGATTAGTGGTATTCTGCAGGGGTCTGTGTTATTTTTACATTGTATGTCAATGATTTGGATGATGAAATTGATGGCTTTGTTGCAAAGTTTGCTGACAATATGAAGATAGGTGGAGGGGCAGGTAGTTCTCAGGAAATAGGGAGGTTACAGAAGGACTTGGACAGATTAGGAGAATCGGCAAAGAAGTGGAATACAGTGTCAGCACTATATAGTCTTTGGTCTGTGCTCTACAGTCTGTGGACTACGGTCTCTGGCCTAAGCTCTATGGTCTTTGGCTATATGGTCATGCACTTTGGTAGAAGAAATGAAAGGGTTGATTATTGTCTAATGGAGAGAAAATACAAAAATTTGAGGTGCAAAGGGATTTGAGAGTCCTTGTGCTAGAATATAAAAGCAGGGATGTAATGTTGAGGCTTTATAAAGCATTGGTGAGGCCTCACTTGGAGTATTGTGAGCAGTTTTGGGCCCCTTATCTTAGAAAGGATGTGCTGAATCTGGAGAGGGTTCAAAGGAAGTTAGCGAAAATGATTCCAGGATTAAACGGCTTGTCTTTTGAAGAGTGTTTGATGGCTCCGGGCCTGTATTCGCTGGAATTCAGTAGAATGAGGGGTGCCCTCATTGAAACCTATCGAATGGTGAAAGGCCTTGATAGAGTGGATGTGGAGAGGATACTTCCTATTGTGGGAGAGTCTAAGACCAGAGGACACAGCCTCACAATAGAGGGGTGTCCTTTTAGAACAGAGATGAGGAGGAATTTCTTTAGCCAGAGGGTGGTGAATCTGTGGAATTCATTGCCACAGGTGGCTGTGGAGGCCAGGTCTTTATGTATATTTAAGGCAGAGGTTGATAGGTTCTTGACTGGTCAGGGCAATGAAGGGATACGGGGAAGGCAGGAGACTGGAGGTGGGAGGGAAAATTTTATCAGCCGTGATGAAATGGCGGAGCAGACTCAATGGGCCAAATAGCCTAATTCTGCTCCTATATCTTATGGTCTTATGGACCAATTAACCTATTAACCTGTGAGAGGAAACTGGACGACTAAGAAAAACCCACAGGACATATGGAGTCTCCTGACAGAGGATGATGGAATTGAACTCCAAACTTCGGAATGCCTCAAGCATTGTGCTAACCCCTACGCTACCATGGTCGAGTCTAACTTTACACTCTATGATTTCTCTATGCCCTCTGTATCTGCGATACTGATTCATCATTTTAGCCCCATTGGTTAGTCCATTCCTTAATATTCCATTCTGAATGAGGTATTAGCCTGATTTATGCAATTCTCCAAATTCCAAAAATCCACACTCCACAATTCCAAAGTCAATTTAATTCTCCCAAGGTAATGGTCAGACTAAATGCTGTCATCAAACATGCCAGGGCCAGTGCCCGTGTTGTACAATTGGAACCAATCTCCCACCTGTTTTTATTGCAGCTGCTTTGAAATAAAGGGGAACAATCTATTAGGCTTTAATGCCTTTCTTGTACCTAGACAGTTATCCAGAGATGCCTTGAAGAGCCAGTCTATTGGCCCAGGACCTATTGCATTGAGTCAAAGTCAAAGTCTGTCCTGAGCCTTGCGGCTCTTACCCGGTTTCTGTGGCGTGAAGCGACTGAGAGTAAAAGACTCCCCCCGGATAGGACGGCAGTCTATTGCGAGGTTAACCCCCAGCATTTGCTGGTACCCATTTTCAGCTGGGTGGACTGGAGCGATGTGTGGTTAAGTGCCTTGCTCAAAGACACAACACACTGCCTTGGCCGAGACTCGAACCCACGACCTTCAGATCATGAGCCCAGTGCCCTAACCACTTGGCCATGCGCCACACATTACATTGAGTAGGCAGTAACCATTTCACAGAGACTCGGAGTAGTCTCTTTTTTTTCACCAACAGAGTGGCATGGAGAAGGTGATTGAGCCTTCCTGGAATCTATCTTATCACAGTAAAATTTTGGGATGGCTATGGATTAAACATTATGCAAAATTCATTGATATAGAAATAAAAAGCCATTATTCAATCAGTTAAGCAGATAAGGGTGAGCTGTGAATATATTGATCTTATATGCAGTTGGAGACAGACGTTGGCAGATAATCAAATGGCAATAAATGAATGTTACAGGTAGATGAACAATTTGTTTTTCAATAGATTAGAACACTTAGTTAAAGCCACAAACTACAGGACTAGCTGTGTACGTTTTATATACAAGGGCTCGTCGGGTTAAGTATGACATGGCTTATGAAAGTCTGACTTTATTTAAATATTCCCATGCATTTTTGAAGCTAATAATAATAAAAGTAATAAATGTTTCATAGAAAGCATTGGTGACTGGATGCAGTATATATTCCATTAGTTAAATTATGATGTGTATTGGTTGATGAAGGACATCCACCGTCTAGGCCTTCACCCCATGTTCGAATGTCATGCGAGTGGCAGGCATGAGGGCTGGTCTGGCAGTCTGCCCCGTGTTCCAACCTGGAGCTCATCTGGGGTTTGGGAGCCTGTCATTGGTTAGTCTGGGGGTTGATACCAAAGACTGGAACCCAAAGGCTGATCAGAAGTCCTGAGGTTGAAGCCTGGAAACTGGAGGCTGGAGGCTGTCCATGTGTGTGGGTTTGTGGGAGGGAGGAATAGGGCTGCTGTTGTTTTGTACTCTGTTTCCTTGTGTTCTGTATGGTTCTGCCGGACATGGTGGACACGCTATGTTGGTGCTGGAACGTGTGGTGACACTTGCGGGCTGTGCCCAGCATACCCTTAGATTTTGTTGTTTGTTAACACAAACGATGCATTTCACTGTGTGTTTTGATGTACACGTGATAAATAAATGAACTGAAACTGAATCTGAAGGTATTATGGCAGGTGTATGTAGAGTGATTCAGCATGAGTAGGTACAGTAATGATGATTTTGACTATACTTACCCAAATATATTTAGCTAGGGTGCCTAAGACTCTTGCACAGTACTGTATTTGTCAACGTGGAGTGGAAAGCGACTTTGAAAATTTGGCAGGAGCAAAGGACATTGGGAATGGTGAGGGTGGAGCACTGTGGGAGGGGTGTGGGACAGGTGGCAGAGGAGTGCCGGGGGCAGGTGCTGGTGCAGGTGCAGACACACCCAACCCTGAAACACCAGACAAGGTTGTTTGATTCCAAACAATTGGTTTATTGATAATGGGTCTCTCACTTCCCCTTTCCCAACCGTGATTCCTGTCTCCCTGCCCCCTTCCACTCTCAGTCAACAACAGAGACCCATATCAGAATCAGGATTATCATCACTCACATATATCATGAAATTTGGTTTTCTTTGTGGCAACAGTACAGTGCAATACATAAAAAAGATGATAAATTACAATAAGGAATACACACTCAGTGGCCACTTTATTTGGTACACCTGTATACCTGATCGTTAATGCAAATAGAGTACTGAGCAAAAGTCTTAGACACACACACATATATATATATATATATAGCTAGAATTTTGCACAGTACTGTATCTAATCAGCCAATCACGTGGCAGCAGCTCAATGCATAAAAGCACGCAGATATGGTCAAGAGGTTCATTTGTTGTTCAGACCAAACATCAGAATGGGGAAGAAATGTGACCTAAGTGATTTTGACCCCAGAATGATTGTTGGTGCCAGACGTGGTGGTTTGAGTGTCTCAGAAACTGATGATCTCCTGGGATTATCACACACAACAGTCTCTAGAGTTTACAGTGAATGGTGTGAGAAACAAAAAACACATCCAGTGAGAGGTAGTTCTGTGGGTGAAAATGCCTTGTTAATGAGAGAGGTCAGAGGAGAATGGTCAGACTGGTTCAAGCTGACAGGAAGGTGACAGTAACTCAAATAACCACACGTTACAACAGTGGTGTGCAGAAGAGCATCTCTGAATGCATAGCATGTCGAACCTTGAAGTGGATGGGCTACAGCAGCAGAAGACCATGAACGTATACTCACTGGCCACTTTATGAGGTACCAGAGATACATAATAAAGTGGCCACTATACAGTATATAAAAAAATAAATAAATCACTAGTGCTAAAAGAGAGCCAAAAATAGTGAGATGTTGGAGGCATGGAGGGAAAGTATATTAGGTGTGGTACGTGAGGGGGTTGTTGAGTTGCTAGGTGAGGGGCCTTGTAGGTAGGCGGAGAGAGTGCACCATATCATACTGATTGTGAGAATGTGGTGAGTGTGGATGCGGCCATTTGATAGCACAATGAATCGATTGGGCCTCCTATGCAAGGAGGGCTTTCTCTTTTTGGCGCAGGCTTTCTAGCGTGCACGTTTTTTGTCTCAGTAGGCCCAGTTCGTCAGTTCCACACTGCAAGCTGTCCGGCGTGTACTGTTACTAACATTACAAGTAAAAACGTTAAACAATACTACTCCATTGTCATTCTTGCACCGCGCATACGTAACAGAGAGTATAGTAGGGGTTGGTTGGTGAATATGGATTGATCGCGTGGGCAAGTGGAGGTTGATGGTCAGGCAGTTGTTTAGCGTGTGAGGAGTGTGAGATGACTCCTGGATTTCTGCATTGCCTTGTGTGATCACCCTGAGGTCCTGAGATCTAGATTTAAGGGACACCCTCTTCGGAAGTTTTTTTTTACTTTTTTAACATTACTAACCTGGCCTCCAGTTAGAGTCGGGCCATCCCAATACCTCATTGTTCTTCGTGTTTTCAGTTTTGAGCCATTCGTTCAGCGGCTCAAAGTACTTCAGCAGGGAAGCAGCTGACATGCGTGTGCCCCCAGTGATCATTTTCATGGCCTCGTACCATGGCTTGCTGCTTCCTAGCTTCATGGCATCCCTGAGGTGGAGACACAGAGGAGTCAGACACCAGATCTGGTCCTGAGTCACAGATAGCAGAGTTTTGAGGAGAGAAGGTAAATCAGAGAGTTCCACCCAAAATACGACTGGCTCTATTACACTGCAGGGATTTGTACTCTACTGTTGGTCATGGCTTTGCAAGGTTAAATGACTTAGAAATATAGAAAACCTACAGCACAATACAGGCCCTTGGACTCCTGACAAACATGTCCTTACCTTAGAAATTACTAGGGTTACCCAGAGCCCTCTATTTTTCTGAGCTCCATGTACCTATCCAGGAGTCTCTTAAAAGACCCTATCGTATCCGCCTCCACCACTGTCACCGGCAGCCCATTCCACGCACTCACCACTCTCTGCGTAAAAAACTTACCCCTGACAGCTCCTCTGTACCTACTTCCAAGCACCTTAAAACTGTGCCCTCTCATGATAGCCATTTCAGCTCTGGGAAAAAGCCTCTGACAATCCACATGATCAATGCCTCTCATCATCTTATACACCTCTATCAGGTCACCTCTCATCCTCTGTCGCTCAAAGGAGAAAAGGCTGAGTTCACTTAACCTTTTCTCATAAGGCATGGTCCCCAATCCAGGCAACATCCTTGTAAATCTCCTCTGCACCCTTTCTATAGTTTCCACATCCTTCCTGTAGTGAGGCGAACAGAACTGAACACAGTACACCAAGTGGGGTCTGACCAGGGTCCTATATAGCTGCAACATTACCTCTTGGCTCCTAAACTCAATCCCACGACTGATGAAGGCCAATACACCATATGCTTTCTTAACCACAGAGTCAACCTGCACAGCAACTTTGAGTGTCCAATGGACTCGTACCCCAAGATCCCTCTGATCCTCCACACTGCCACTACCATTAATACTATATTCTGTCATCATATTTGACCTACCAAAATGAACCACCTCACGCTTATCTGGGTTGAACTCCATCTGCCACAGTCATCAGCAAATTTACTAACCCATCCCTCCACTTCCTCATCCAGGTCATTTATAAAAATCACGAAGAGTAGGGGTCCCAGAACAGAACCCTGAGGCACATTACTGGTCACCGACCTCCATGCAGAACATGACCTGTCTATAGCCACTCTTTGTCTTCTGTGGGCAAGCCAGTTCTGGATCCACAAAGCGATGTCTCATTAGATCCCATGCCTCCTTACTTTCTCAATAAGCCTTGCATGGGGTACCTTATCAAATGCCTTGCTGAAATCCATATACACTACATCTACTGCTCTACCTACATCCTCAAAAATTCAATCAGGCTCATAAGGCATAAGCTGCCTTTCACAAAGCCATGCTGACTATTCCTAATCATATCATTGCCTCTCCAAATGTTTATAAATCCTGCCTCTCAGGATCTTTTTCATCAACTTACCAACCACTGAAGTAAGACTCACTGGTCTATCGTTTCCTGGGCTATCTCTACTCCATTTCTTGAATAAGGGAACAACATCCACAACCCTCCAATCCTCCGGAACCTCTCGCGTCTCCATTGATGATGCAAAGATCATTGCCAGAGGCTCAGCAATCTCCTCGCTCGCCTCCCACAGTAGCCTGGTGTACATATCGTCAGGTCCCGGTGACTTATCCAACTTGATGCTTTCCAAAAGCTCCAGCACATTCTCTTTCTTAATATTTATATGCTCAAGCTTTTCAGTCCACTGTAAGTCATCCCTACAATCGCCAAGGTCCTTTTCCAAAGTGAATAATTGAAGCAAAGTGTTCATTCTGCTATCTCCTCCAGTTCTGTACACAATTGTCCACTGTCACACTTGGAAAGTTACAATCTAGGAACCCTTTATTGACTATAAAGCAAAAGGTTCCTAGATTATCCTGAACTGGAATATCTTGTGAGCAGCTGATATCCCTTATTTCAGGGATCCAAGAAAGTTTCCCAGTGGATAGCCAGTGGTCTCTTCCAGTGAGACCATGATGGCCCTGTTGAAAGGAGATGGAAATGTGTAAGGTCAGGGACTATCTGACTGAATCCCTGGTCTGACTGTTGGTGGTGTTGTGAGGTCTTGATGAGTGCAAGCCGAGCTGACTGTGCATTACAGCAGTGGGAAGTTTCCCAAGACATGCCAATGGAGCCTTGTAAGCCTTGGCAGAGGAAAGCAGGGCTTGAATAAAGTGATTTTCTGTTTTCTGCCCTGTGGCACCTCTGCATGTGAATGTTAATTTTGAGCTAATGTGTAACTTTCGTTTGCTTTATTTAGTTTCTGAGATCGGGGTCTCTATAACAGGGACAATGCTTATACCCAAGTGCCCTTGAGAAGGTAGTATTGGCTTGATAGACCATTTCAGAGGGCAGCTGGAGTTCACATGGTGGGGGAAGAGGGTCGAGTGTTATATAAATGCAACCCCACCCTTGTCAAAGAGTTTCAGTCAGTTAGATAGAACGTCGAGTTCAGTATGGAACTGTACAGAACTGAGGTCCTTTGGCCCAAGATGTCTGTGCTGATCTTAATGCCAATTTAAACTACTCATCTGGCTGCACATGGTCTATATCCTTCATTCCCAGCCTCTTCATGTCTTTTGCCTAAATGCTTCTTAAATGTTATTATCATAGGTTTAAAGGCAATCCATTTCTGATTATCATCACCAAATCTCAATTCAATTTAAATTCCATATAGGTAAGTCCTCTGGACTTCTAGACTGCAACCTCAAATGTTGCAGCCCTATTATTGGTATTGACGTGTTTCACTGAAGAGCTACACAATGTAGCATAATTCTAGATGTAGACCATGATGGTCCTTTTACATTGTCCTTACCCAATGCGTTGTCCAGCTTCTTTTGATCGGTAGATGTCACATTTGTGGAGAGGCCCCGTATGATTAGCAACTTTACAAAGACTCTCGTGGAACTGGAACTGGATGATATAGCTTACAAAGTACCTGAGAAAAAATGAGGCAAGAAGATTTCAGGGGTATTGGATAGCTGAACATGTTCATGAAGATCAGTAATGTTGTCATTATTCTGCTGAACAGAATCATTTCAGTAGGTTATTGCATAGAATTCAATTTAATTCCTGTGAAATCATTTGGATCTCCTTCCTGCCCCTCACACCGGATTCCTATTTCTGATTCTGGTCACCACCTGCGGTTCACAAAGAATGTTGGTTTTATCTGGATGACTCAATTAGGCTGCTGCGCAGGTTGACTCTGTGGTTAAGAAGGTATACGATGCATTGGCCTTCATCAATCATGGGATTGAGTTTATGAGCCAAGGGGTAATCTTGCAACTATCTAGGACCCTGGTCAGGCCCCACTTGGAGTAATATGCTCATTTCTAGTCGCCTCACTACAGGAAAGATGTGGAAACCATAGAAAGGGTGCAGAGGAGATTTACAAGGATGTTCCCTGGATTGGGGAGCATGCATTATGAGAATAGGTTGAGTGAACTCGGCCTTTTCTCCGTGGAGCAACAGAGGATGAGAGGTGACCTGATAGAGGTGTATAAGATGATGAGAGGCATTGATCGTGTGGATAGTCAGAGGCTTTTTCCCCAGGGCTGAAATGGTTGCTGCAAGAGGGCACAGTTTGAAGGTGCTTGGAAGTAGGTACAGAGGAGATGTCAGGGGTAAGTTATTTTACGCAGAGAGTGGTGAGCGTGTGGAATGGGCTGCTGGTGACGGCGGTGGAGGCGGATACAATAGAGTCTTTTAAGTGACTGCTGAACAGGTACATGGAGCTCAGAAAAATAGAGGGCTATGGGTAACCCTAGGTAATTTCTAAGGTAAGGTCATGTTCGGGACAGCATTGTGGGCCAAAGGGCGTGTATTGTGCTGTAGGCTTTCTATGTTTCTATGGAGGCCATCTACATCTTCGGGGTATCAAAGGTGAGGAATGCGGATAAGCAGCACGTTCATTGGTTCTGCCTGTGTCTCTTTAATCAGCACCCAACCATAAACACAAGAGATTCTGCTGATGCTGGAAATCCTGAGTAACACACACAAAATGCTGAAGGAACTCAGCATCCATGGAGAAGAATAAACAGTCGACATTTTGAGCCAAGGCTCTTCATCAGGTCTATCCATCTGCTTCACCAATGCAGGAGAAGCAGGAGCAGATGTGGTCTTTCATCTTGCAATCTGTGGGCCATTAGTTCAACAAGTAGCTCTTGTGGACCTTATCTCCCACTTTGCAGTTGGATCAGACACTAATCCAATGATTATTATCAATAATCATTGAGACAGCATAGTAGCATTACAATTACAGCACCAGTGACTCGAATTCAATTCCATCGCTGCCTACAAGGAGTTTGTATGTTCTCTCGTGACCGTGTTCCAATGATGTTAATTGGTCATATGGGTGTAATCAGAATCGGGTTTATTATCACCGGCATGTGACGTGAAATTTGTTAACTTAGCAGCAGCAGTTCAATGCAGTACATAATCTAGAAGAGAAAAAATAATAAATAAAATAAAAATAAAAATAATAATAAATAAACAAGTAAATCAATTGCAGTATATGTGTATTAAATAGATTTTAAAAGTCGTGCAAAAAATAGAAATACTGTATATTAAAAAAAGTGAGGTAGTGTCCAAGGGTTCAATGTCTATTTAGGAATCGGATGGCAGAGGGGAAGAAGCTGTTCCTGAATCGCTGAGTGTGTCTTCAGGCTTCTGTACCTCCTACCTGATGGTAACAGTGAGAAAAGGGCATGTCCTGGGTGCTGGAGGTCCTTACTAATGGACGCTGCCTTCCTGAGACACTGCTCCCTGAAGATGTCCTGGTACTTTGTAGGCTAGTACCCAAGATGGAGCTGACTAGATTTACAACCCTCTGCAGCTTCTTTCAGTCCTGTGCAGTAGCCCCTCCAGACCAGACAGTGATGCAGCCTGTCAGAATGCTCTCCACAGTACATCTATAGAAGTTTTTGAGTGTATTTGTCGACATACCATCTCTTCAAACTCCTAATAAAGTATAATCACTGTCTTGCCTTCTTTATAACTACATTGATATGTTGGGACCAGGTTAGATCCTCAGAGATCTTGACACCCAGGAACTTGAAACTGCTTACTCTCTCCACTTCTGATCCCTCTATGACGATTGGTATGTGTTCCTTAGTCTTACCCTTCCTGAAGTCCACAATCAGCTCTTTCGTCTTACTGACGTTGAGTGCCAGGTGAATGAGGTGGTGCGGGCTCGTTGGCTGGAAGGGTCTGTTACTGTGTTGTAAATAATTGCACAAATTGCAAGTACAATACATCAACAGGACCAACTACTGGTCTACATAATGAGTGTGTGTCACAGGTAACAGTAATAGGGTCTGATCTCTCTTACTTTATGTATTCAATTAATTGACATTTTTGTTTGATATCAAATTTAGTTTTTGAACATTTTAATCCGGTAAAGATAGGGCTCTTATTTACCTTTTAAATTGTAAGCCATAGAACTAAGTGCTCGCACACCATTGTGCATTTATCAACAAACAAAACTGGAACAGTTAGTGCCTGAAGCTAACATTAGTCATAACAGGTACAGTCAAACACACAAACTGTGGTCAACACTGGAACCCTCAAGCCTGCTCTATTACTTAATAAGATCATGTCCAATCTGACTGTAAACTCTTCATTGCCATAACCTTTGATCCTCTTATTCGTCAAGAATATACAGTACCTACCTCTGCTGCAAAAAAAATTCAAGATTCTGCTTCCAATGCTTTTGAGAAAGAGATTCCAAAGGCTTATGACACTCTGAGAGAAAATAAGTTGTTGCATCTTTCTCTTCAATGGGCGGCCACTTATTTTAAGAGAATACATCCTCTCCACATAAATCTGCACATCCACTTCATGATTTAATTCTTATCAGGCAAAAGTCCTCGCTCACTCTTCCAGGCTCCCACATATCCTTGCCTTCTTATGCCCTCTTCAGTTCTTGTTTTCCTACCTTTCGTTGTGTCATCAGTATATTAGCAACCATACCTTTGCTGCCTTCATCCAAGTCATTTGTAGAAATTGTAAAAAGTCAAGACCCAGTGTTTGTAGCATGCTGCTCATTAGATTTTACCAACCAAAGACACTTAAATGCTTGTCTTTCTGTGTTTTGTCAATGTGCTAGTTTGTGATCTCCTACACTGTGAGCCTTTTTCTCAAGAATTTTTCCTGAATTGGCCAAATTCTCACGTCACACACTATATCTAAGCTCCAGATCATTTAATCAGACCATGTCTCAATATTCTTCTGACTGAAACATTTATGATGTTATTCTGATGATATGACAAATGGTCAATGTCTTTGAGTGGACAAATTTTTGCAATTTCCATCTGGTGACCTTCCACCTCCACCCCCCCCCACCCCCAACCCACCTCCAGGCTGTGAAACTGTATTTTTCTCACCTCTGTTAACTTTATAATTGATTGCTGAAGAAAGAAAACAACATTATTAATATCATGTTGATTTTCTCCCTGGATTGCTGGGTGAAGGAGATCATTTTTTATGTTCTGGTGTCTGTCGGATAACTCTGAAGATTTGAAAACTTGAGATCTTTGTGTTAAACAGACTATCAGATACATTGACACAATTAGAGCTGGAGAAATATCTGTGTCCAGACATACCTGATGTATGGGACAGCTGAAGGAACGTGGAATTTTGCACCAGGATCAAAATCTTCCTCTGTGCGAGGAACAGGAGGGCACACACCTTGATAGTTTAACCTGTGGATAAGATGTACAAGGTAAGAGGGGCACAAAACAGACCCAAGTTTTGCATCTATCCTCAAGCTTTAAAAAAAAATTCTCCTCAGGATCTAGGGGGGAAGCATACTGAGTGCAGCCAATAACATATGAACATCTTGATAGGATTTGACTGGTAATCATTCACAAAAGGATCCACCATGGCCTCACTAGCAATGATTGCTTATTACTAATTATTCTAGAGAAGGAGGCCCTTTACTCTTGAACTTCTGATGTCTATGTGGTGAAGGTTGTCAGATGGTGAATTCCAGAACTCAGACCCAATAGTGATGATGAGTATGTGATATGGAGAGGAAATGGAGATCATGGTATTCCCATCAACCTGTTTTTCTGGTTCTTCGTGATTGGGAGGCCATGGGTCAGGAAATGCTGTCATAAAAAGTCTTGCACTTGATACATTCTGGAATCTTAGTAACCCCAATGGGAGAAAGTGAAAAATTAAGTGTTGTTGTAATTCGTAGTATAGAGATGAAAATGATCAGCTCACAGATCATAAGGTGAGTTAGACCACCCCGGCCCCACATTCTTCCATCATTCTCTCTGCGTGAGTCCAGTTGTTCCCATAGGTCAGAAGCACTAGAGGGGTAAATGGTAGAGAGTACAGCCCTACAGTCACAGCATCTTCCTTGACTCCATGTAATCTCAGGGCATCAGCTCTACCACTTCCTGGTTTCTCTCAAGATGAAGAACTCCTCTGCATTAAACACTATGTGGGAAAGGTGTTTTCTCTCTGGTTTTTTTTTTGCACCATTCTCTGTAAACTCTAGAGACTGTTGTACAGGAAAATCCTAGGAGTGTCTAAGATACTCAAATCACCCCATCGGTCAAATTCACTTAGATCACATTTCTTCCTCATTCTGATGTTTGGTCTGAACAACAACTGAACTTCTTGACCATGTCTGCATGTTTTTGTACACTGAGTTGCTGCCACATGATTGGCTGATTAGATATTTGCATTAATGAACGGGCATACAGGTGTACCTAATAAACTTTCTACTAAGTGTATATCTCTTTAATCCACAACAACCTATCAGGAAGATAAAGAAAGAAGTAAAAGACCTGTAACATTGCCAAAAAGAGCAGTAAGCCTGGAATTTGGGAGCATTTCTGAACTTAGCACAGGATGGGCAGGAAATTGGTAAGGAAAAGGAAAATTATTTATAAGAGTAAGATAGAAAATAGCATAGAACCATAATAAAGCTTCCATTGAAATGTATAAAGGAAAGTATTAGTAAAAGTTAATGTGGGTTCCCCAGTGAGAGGAGAAAATATATTGTGGGATAATGAAATAGAGGAGAAATTAAAGAAAATATTGTGTCTGATGTTACAAACCTTTCAGTAATAGTGAAGAACAGAAGATCTATAATGAATTAGTGGGAAAATAGTATAGGAGAAATTAATGGGATTTAAAGGCAATAATTGTTAGAGAATTTCAGATCATTTAAACTGAAGGAAAATGTTAGAATCTAGTGTCTGAGTCTACTAAGCAAGTGGTGCTGCTGGAGCTGACAGTCCCATGGGAAGATCGCTTGGAAGAGGCCTTTGAAAGGAAGCTCTTCAAGTACGCAGGACTGGTCAGCAACTGTCAGCAGGCTGGATGGAGAGCGAGGTGTCTCCCAGTGGAGGTTGGTTGTAGGGGATTCATAGCCCATTCTTTAGTTAGAGCCTTCAGCATTTTGGGCATCGAGGGACAGAGGAAGAGGAGAGCCATCCGCAGTACCACCGATGCGGCAGAGAGGGCCTCAAGATGGCTGTGGCTCAAAAGAGGGGAGCCATGGAGTCATAAGTAACTAGCCATCTGGACACAAGCTGGGGTCTGATCAGCCCCGGCTGGATCACCTGGAGGAGGTTGTATGATGTTGAAAGACTCGAAACACCCGATGATTCCAGGAACATCACTGAAGATGTGTCCAGAAGCATCAATAGATGTATGTACACAGCATTAGGATTGGGCAGTCAAATTGGATTTCTGGAAAAGAATCTTGTTTCACAATCTGTACATGTTTTCTGGCAGTAATGGGGGGCCAGTGTACGTGAAGTGCTTAGATACTCACAGGACCTTTGATAATATGACACCCAAGAGTTATACTTGTGACACGCACAATCACAGAATGACAGTCACTATACTGTACCTCAGATTCCACCATTCTTGGTTGTAGTGAGATTCAGGGATCCGCCCATCAAAAACCTTCCATCGCCACTGGTCAATCAGGTAGCCAAATGGGAGAAAAGCAATTTTCCTCAAGGCCATGCTCATCAGGTAGTTAATATCACTTTCTGTGGAGAGAAAGCTCCAGTCATTATATTCCATAATAGTTACGTTAGCAGTAAAAGTTCTACTAAGTTCTGGTGTAAGCAGAGAGCAGCTACCTGCTGCTGATAATGAACATCAAATAACCCAGGATGGTGCAAATAGGAAGGCCGTTCAGCCCACCTTAAGCCACCTGTTTGGAAAATCAGTTGATGCAAAATGAGTGCAGCATTCATTGAGCACTCTATCCTCTGAACGTAATGCCCTCTCTCTGTAGTACTGACTGACTTCGGCACTCACTGAGTGTGCAGCTTGGTGAGTAAAAGGCCGCTTTCGTCCCATGTCACTCTTCATGTAATTTACCGTTAGGTTTTCTTCATCTCGCAATCATTTTCATTTGTGATAAGTTAACAGAAAGCTGTCAAACTCATGACATATGCCGGTGACATTAAACCTGATTCTATCTGGAACTGAAGGACTGGAGTTACTGTTAAATGGACTAGAACCTGAGGAATTTGGTTCTATAAATTGGTTGCTTCTGCTCAAGCACAGCATGTTTTAGTGAGATCAGGAGTGTCCACTCAGCACAGAGACAATGGACATAGGCTCAGGAACAGGCCTTTCAACCCATGAATTAAACTACCTCCCTACACACATGATCCATATCCCTCCATTCCCTGCCTATTCCTGTGTCTATCTAACAGCTCCTTAAATGCCACGACAGGCTGCCAGGGCGGCAGTGGGAGTACTTGCTTCCCCTGCCAGCCCTGGCAGCCTGTTCCAGGCATCTACCATCCTCTTTCAAGTCCTTCCCCACACACCTCCTTCAAACTTTCTATCCCTCTAGTATTTGAAGTGGATTGTAGACTTCAGTGAGTGAGGGACTTTGGAGAGGCAACACCAACATATTTGAAGAATTAAATAAATTATTCTGGTTTCTGCTCTGTGAGCAAGTTGAAGCTGAAGGAGGCAAACTGTCTCATCTCGGATGGAGGAGTGCAGCTTCTGTGTACACTCTGTGTGTTCTGTGAGGCTGACTGGATTGTGTTTTTCAGTAGATCCAGTCAGTGCGCAGATCAGGAGAGGGCAGGCAGAGAGGTCTAGTGTTTCCCCAACAAATTGTTCAGGAGATATTAAATACAAGAGATTCTGCAGATGCTGGAAATCTTGGACAACACGCACAAAATGCTGAAGGAAATTAGCAGGTCGGGGACCATCCATAGAGGGGAATAAACAGTCAACGTCTTGGGTTGAGACCCTTTATCAGGACTGGAGAGGAGGGGGGCAGAAGCCAGAATAAGAAGGTGGGGGGAGAGGAAGGAGTACAAGCTGGCAGGTGACAGCTGAAACCAGGTGAGGGGGAAGGTGAGAGGGAGAATGAAATGAGGAAGCTGGGAGGGGATAGGTGGCAGAGGTTGAAGAAGAAGGAATCCTATAGGAGAGGAGAGTGGACCATGGGAGAAAGGGAAGGAGGAGGGGAACCAGAAGGAGGTGATGGGCAGGTGAGGAGGAAAAGGCTGAGAGAGAAAACAGATGGGGAAGGGAAAAAGAGAGAAAAAGGGAAGGGGGAGTAATTACTGAAGTTGCAGAAGTTGATGTTCATGCCATCAGGTTAATGATGGTGTTGCTCCTCCAACCTGCAAGTGGCCTCATTATGGCAGAAGAGGAAGCCATGGACCAACATGTCAGAATGGCAATGAGGACTGGAATTAAAATAGTTGGCCATCAGGAAGTCCTGATTTTTATGGATGGGGTGGAGGTACTTGACACAATGGTCCCCAAATCTACAAACGTTTGTACATCAGGTCTCACCAATGTTGAGGAGGCCACATCCGGAGCATCGGATACAATAGACAACTCCAACAGATTCACACGTGAAGTGTTGCCTCACGTTGAAGGACTGTTTGGGGTCCGGTGAAGGGCTCATCCACAGATCCTCCATGTGAAGAAGTTGTGTGAAAAGTTATGTAGGATGCCTATTTGCTTTATTAGACAACTGGTAATGTTTGAGAGCAGGGCAATTGCACTGGTGCATGAATAGGACTATTAGGCCATAATCCAACGTGTGCTGTAAGCAGTTACTGATTACAGCACAAGTTAGATTATGACTCAGGTACCATGTAGAGTTCTGGTCTCTACATTACATGAGAGTAGGGATTGTATTGGAGAGGATGTGGAGAACACCCACATCACATTTAACCTGTAGTTGGATGTGTATCTGTGATTGTAGGACTCAGGACGCAGTACAGGAAGGTGGATTACTGTTACAGGTAGTTTTGCCTTGATCAGCATGTACACCATGGGGTGAAGGCATCCTTCTGTGTGGTATATTTTCTATGCTTTCAATGATACACAGCTTAGCCAGATGCCAGCAAGCCACCAGCTCCCATGACCTCAGAGACATCGTGGAGTAAGAGCCTTTGGTTTACCTCTGTTGTTCTCCACCTTGTCGAGCAGCCCAATGCTTTGAAGGTGTTTCGGTGTGGATACTGACAGAGCCATTACATCACCGATGGCCTCATGGAACCCAGGGTTAGCACCGTCACGAAACAAGACGTGCTGGTCTTTGTACTGAATGAAGTATTGGACGTGTCCCATTTCATGATGCACAGTCACCAGATCATTCATGTTCACCACAGTGCACTGTTTAATTCTGGAAAAAGGATCAACAAGTATTGACAAGAAGAATTGAAAAGGTGTTTCAGCATCTTTTGAGCATTTAACTTATTGGGAAATTATAATGAAGCACAGGAGGCATCCTCTCACCAACATGTCTCTCTGCATAACACCTCCATAGGGGATATTCCGGTGTCTTGCCCAAATCCATACTTACTTTTTAACCATCAGATGGAAACAGATTATTTGTTCACTGGAACTTGTTGAAATCTGACATAGTGAGTCCACTTAAGTGAAATGCTCGAGGAATAGCACCTCATTTTCCATCTCTGCACACTGCAGACATCTGGGTTTCTTCTCTGTTCTTCCCCCATCCAGGGACCCAAGGTGAAGCACTGATTCACTTCCAGTCTGGTGTACTGCATTCCCTCTCATAATGTAACCAAACTCTGATTGGGGCGGGGGTGCTGCTTTACAGAGCACTTGTGTTCAATCTGCAGGAATGACCCTGAGCTTACTGTCACCTGCCACTTTAATTCCCCATCTCACTCTCACTCTGCAGTCTTTCACCACCTGTATGGTTACAGTGTGGCTCAGTGCTGTATTAAGGAACAGAACCCCATCTTCCCTGTGATCACATTCCAGCCTCCGAACTTAAATTTGAAGTCTATGACTTCAGGTAAATTGACTTTTTAGTTTTATCAATCATCCATACATAATATCGACTGACCATTTTAAAAAATACTTTATTTTTTCTCTGGAAGTGGCCCGACATGCTGGATTTGTCCTCCTGTTCTGCGTTTTGCAACTCCCATATGCTCTTGTCTACCTTCTCACTCTCTATCTGCTCTCATTCACTCACCCAGCAGATAACCTTGTTTGCAACTTATTTCCCAGTATCACCAAAGTTTTATGAGACATCCCCTCCTCCACCTTCCCAGCTGCTGACCAAGATCTTTTGCTTTGATTTCAGTTCTGACACAGAATCTCTGATCTACAATGTTAACTGTTTCTCTCTCCACAGATGTAGCCTGACTTGCTGAGTGCTTCTGGTATTTTTTCTAGACTCCATGAACCGTATTGGATTGATCATGATAACGTGGCAGCTTGATCACGCACGGAACACGTGGAAGGCACTCTCTATTTACACAGGCTTTTGAGTGTGCATGTTTTTTATCTCGGCAGGTCCGGTTCATCATTCCACACTCTTACTAACATGACTCAGTAAAAAAGTTTAATTATACAACTCCATTGTTATTCTTGCGACGTACAGACATAACATTGGGCAAGGAGGATCAAAACAAGACTGGACCCTCTACTTCAAACGCCCAATCCATTTTGGGCTGCACCCCTGGAACCTGACTGCAATGGAAGATGACCTTCCTGGACTACTTTGAGCTCCAACCATTTTTTAACACCAGCAGCAAAGCTGGAGGAGACAATGAAACTCAAGCTGCACTGCATGCACTTGGGAGAACTCGGGCAGAAATATTTTAATGCTCTCCACCTACAGAATGAATCTGAACTGACAGATGCATTTGAGGCCTTGGGCAACGTCTGGGGATGCAGGACAATATTTTTACAGCATGCTTCAGGTTGTCACAGCTGCGACAGACCCCTGATAAGAACGTAGATAATTTCATCACAAGACTGGCCCTAGTGGCGCAGGAATGCAAGTACAAAGATATCCACTGAGTATATTCAAAGATGTGATGCTTATCCAAGCGCTAATAGTTGGAGTCCATGATGCGAGGACACAGTAGAGCTTCCTGTCTGAAAATCATGATTTGTCCTGCGACAAGGCGTGCTCCACAGCCTGCCACTGGGAGGCAGTCAAGAGAGGTCTTACACAGATTCAGCGCCCTTCCGAAAGCATCAGTGCTTGTCAGCGGATACCGACCCGCAGCCTACAGTCTGCACAGAGGTCATGCAAGTCTCCACAGAGATGCCATCACTGTGGAGAAAGTCATGCCCAATGGTCTGATTGCAAACATCAAAAGACAGTCTGCAAGTTCAGTCAGGTCAGGCACCTCGAGAAGGCGTCCTTCACTGAGCAATGCACCATGAGAAACCGGCAGAATTCAATCAACTCTGAACAAGGGGGTGGCCAGAGTGAAGAGTTTCCAAACCCATGACATGGCCCACCAAAACCAGTCTCTTACTTGGTTACACTCACAGTGGACCACCAGCCCATGAAATCTGAGCTTGACATGGGGATCAACCGCATCTTGCTAAGCGAATTATCCTTACACCAGATTCCAAAATTATGATGGCCAAACTCTGTGTTCTGTAGCTACACTGGAGAAAGTGTGGATGTGCATGGTTCACTAGTGGGACCTGTTTTACTAACGCGTGCAGTCAAGGGTGGTCAACAGCTTAATTTGTTGAGAAAGATGCCATCGGTGCTATCCTGCGTCCACTGTATTGGGTGAATCCCCGCATTGGATTCTTAATTGCAAAAGCAACTGTGGGTTTTCCCAGCTGATGCTTCAGGACAATACTGTGGTCTAGAAACTAAGTTCAAGTTTAAGGGGAACTGCCAGTTGATGTTTTAGAAAGCCCACCCAGTGCTGTATGTGGTGGGCCCAAAGGTAGAAGAAGAACAAAACTGACTACAGAGAGTTTTCTCTGAGTTGGGCAATCAATGTCAGGTGGTGCATAAAAAAGCTACCTTTCAGTCAGGTCCAAGTTCAAGATTTAAAAGGCAGAGCATTGCAGCAGTTTCTCTGAGCTGAGGAGTGACCAATTAGCAGGAGGCGGTGCGTAAAAAGAGCCATCTTTCAGTCGGGTCTGCGTTCAACTTTTAAAAGGCAGAGCTTTGCGACAGTTTTCCCTGAGTTGGTGAATCAGCGTCAGGGGGTGCGTAAGAAGAGGTACCTTTCAATCAGGTCTGCGTTCAAGAATTAAAAGGCAGAGCTTTGCAGCAGTTTCTATGAGTTGAAGAGCGACCAACCAGCAAGAAGAATTCATTAGAAGGAGCCAATAAAAGTAACTCAAGTACAGGCAGAGCAGACATTATTGTGAGTGTGCCAGTCTTCAGAGTGGCTTTGGCTCATCAGGCTTGGGTGAGGTTAAGTATCTTGTAAGTTATTCTCTCTGTTCTTATTTGTTCATTCTTCATCTGTTAGGGCACAGTAGTTCAGTGAGAATGGCTCCTGGGGCAGTGTTGTGTGGGACGTGGGAAGTCTGGGAGATATCTTGTCTCCAAGCTAAACACGTCTGCACCAGGTGCGCCAAGCTGCAGCTCCTGAGAGAACATAATAAGGAACTGGAGCTGCAGCTCGATGACCTTCAACTCATATGGGAGAAACAGGAGAATGAGGGGGTGATAGACAGGAGCTTCAGGGAGGTAGTCACCCTGAGGTTGCAGGAGACAGGTAACTGGGTGACTGACAGGAGAAGGAGGAGAAATGCACAGCCAGTGCAGAGTACACCTGTGGCCATTCCCCTCAATAATAAGTGTATAACTTCAGATACTATTGAGGGGTATAACCCGCTGGGGGGTGGCGGGGAAGCCACAGTGACCAGGTCTCTGGCACAGACTCAGGAGAGCAGAGAGGTGAAGATGACTGCAGTGGGGATGGGAGATTCCATTGTCAGAGGAACAGAGATGAAGTTCTGTGGGTGCTATAGAGACATCCAGATGGGATGCTGTCTCCTGGTGTCAGGATCAGGGTAGTCTCAGGTCAGGTCCATGGCATTCTCAAGGGCGAGAGTGATTAGCCAGAAATCTTGGTACATATTGGCACCAATGACATAGGTGGACAAGGTGAGGAAGCCCTGAAGAGAGATTTTAAGGAGCTAGGTAGAAAGCTGAGAAACAGGACCTCCAATATAGTAATCTCTGCATTGATGCCTATGCCAAGTGCCAATGAGGGTAAGAATACGATGATTTGGCAGGTGGATGTATGGCTGAGGAACAGCTGAAGGGGGCAGGGGTTCAAATTTATGGATCTTTGGGATCTCTTCTGGGGAAGGTATGATCTGTGCAAAACAAACGGGTTACACCTGAACCTGAGGGGGTTCAATATTCTTGCAGGCAGGTTGGCTAGAGTTGTTCGCAAGGGTTTGAACTAATTTGGCAGAGGGCTGGGAACAGGAGTGATAGTGTAGAGGATAAGGTAGCTGATTTATAAACAAAGGCAATGCATAGTGAGATTCCAAGCAAGGAGAGGACAAAATGGCAGTCAACAGGATGAGTTGCAACACAAAAGGAAGACAAAATCTAAGTCACCATGTTTTCCTTCAGGGAATCCTCCCTGATGCACCCGTCGGAATTCTTTGAGGAGATTACAAGTAGGATAGATAAAGGGGATGCAGTGGATGTTGTATATCTGGACTTTCAGAAGGCCTTTGACAAGCTGCCACATATGAGGCTGCTTATCAAGGTAAGAGCCCATGGTATTACAGGAAAGTTACTAAGGTGGTTAGAGCATTAGCTGATTGGTAGGAGGCAGCGAGTGGGAATAAAAGGATCCTTTTCCGGTTGGCTGCCAGTGACTAGAGGCGTTCCGCAGGGGTTGGTGTTGGGACCACTTCTTTTTATGCTGTATATAAATGATTTAGATGATTGAATTGATGGCTTTGTTGCCAAGCTTTCAGATGATACAAAGATTGCTGGAGGGGCAAGTAGTGTTGAGGAAGTAGAGAGGCTACAGAAGGAGTTAGACAGATCAGGAGAATTGGCAAAGAAATTGCAAATGGAGTATAGTGCTGGGAAGTGTATGGTCATGCACTTTGGTAGAAGAAATGAAAGAGTAGACTGTTTTCTAAGTAGAGGGAAAATACAAAAAAAATTGAGACACAAAGGGACTTGGGAGTCCCTGTGCAGGATTCCCTAAGGTTAATTTGTAGGTTGATTCTGTGGTGAGGAAGGCAAATGTAATGTTTGCATTCATTTCAATTGGACAAGAATATAAAAACAATGATATAATGTTGAGAATTTGTAAAGCACTGGTGAGGCCTCACTTGGAGTATTGTGAGCTGTGAGAAATGACTCTTTTAGTTGCCTTCTGTTGGCTTTTAAAAGCTTCCCAATTCTCTAACTTCACGTGGAGTATTGTAAGAAAGGATGTGCTGAAATTGGAGAGGGTTCAAAAGAGGTTCACAAAAATGTTTCCTGTATTGATTGGCTTGTCATATGAAGAGCGTTTGATGTCTCTCAGCCTGTATTCACTAGAATTCAGAAGGATGAGGGGTGACCTAATTGAAACCAGTTGAATGGTGAAAGGCCTTGATAGAGTGGATGTGGAGAGGATGTTTCCTATGCCGGGAGAGTCTAAGACCTTAGGACACAGACTCAGAATATAGGGGTGACCTTTTAGAGCAGAAATGAGGAGGAATTTCTTCAGCCAGAGAGTGGTGAATCTGTGGAATCCATTGCCAAGTCTTCCTGTATATTTAAGGCAGATTCTTGATTGGTCAGGGCATGAAGGGTTATGGGAAGACAGCCAGAGATTGGGGCTGAGAGGAAAATTGGATCAGCCATGATGAAATGGTGGAGCAGACTCGATGGGCCAAATGGCCTAATTTGCTCCTATATCTTAAGGTCTTATGATAGAGCCACTGCAGTACTCAGAGTGGGTTGCTCTGGTCGTAACCGTGCTCAAGTCTGATGGGTCAGTTCACTACAAATTGATCGCAAACTCCATGACGAAACAACGCATATCCTCTACCTGTCATGGTCCGGATCGGGGTCCCTTTAAATTTACCTTGTTTATGTTACGATCCGGACCGTTGATTCCCTGTTTTCCCGTGTCCCTTGGCTTTGGTGATTAGAGGCAATTAACGTCGGCTGAACTGGTAGTTTATAGCCTCCAGCTTTCAGCCGTTCGGCGCGGGAGTGTCTACAAAGTCATCAAAGTCACGTGGTGCCGATATCATCTGGCCAGAGCAAGCCTAGTCTCTGCCGAAGCGAGTGCCGGTAATTCGCCTCTCCTCACCGGAGCAACCCTGTCCAGTTACCTCGCCAAAGCGAGCCTGCAAAGTTTCCTCATCAAGGTGGGTCCGTCAGTTAACCAGCCGGAGAGAATCAGGAGCCGCTGTCTACTGTTCCTGGGCCGAGTCTAGAGCTCGCCACCACCCGGAGGTTCCAAGCACCACGTCCTGGCTCCGGTGGCATCCAAGTACCACATCCTGGCTCCGGCGGCATCCAGGTATCACGTCCAAGTCCTGGCTCCGGCAGCATCCAAGTACCACATCCAAGTCCAAGTCCTGGCCCTGGTGGCATCCGAGTACCAAGTCAAGTCCTGGCCCTGGCGGCATCCAAGTACCAAGTCAAGTCCTGTCCCTGGCGGCATCCAAGTACCACGTCCAAGTCCTGGCTCCGGCGGCATCCAAGTACCACATCCAAGTCCAAGTCCTGGCCCTGGTGGCATCCGAGTACCAAGTCAAGTCCTGGCCCTAGCGGCATCCAAGTACCAAGTCAAGTCCTTTCCCTGGCGGCATCCGAGTACCAAGTCAAGTCCTTTCCCTGGCGGCATCCGAGTACTAAGTCAAGTCCTGGCCCTGGCCGCATCCGAGTACTAAGTCAAGTCCTGTCCCTGGCGGCATCCAAGTACCACGTCCAAGTCCTGGCTCCGGCGGCATCCAAGTACCACATCCAAGTCCAAGTCCTGGCCCTGGTGGCATCCGAGTACCAAGTCAAGTCCTGGTCCTGGCGGCATCCAAGTACCAAGTCAAGTCCTGGCCCTGGCGGCATCCAAGTACCACGTCCAAGTCCTGGCTCTGGCGGCATCCAAGTACCACGTCCAAGTCCTGGCTCTGGCGGCATCCAAGTACCACATCCAAGTCCAAGTCCTGGCCCTGGTGGCATCCGAGTACCAAGTCAAGTCCTGGCCCTGGCGGCATCCAAGTACCACGTCCAAGTCCAAGTCCTGGTCCTGGCCCTGGCGGCATCCAAGTACCAAGTCAAGTCCTGTCCCTGGCGGCATCCGAGTACCAAGTCATGTCCTGTCCCTGGCGGTCTGTCATTCCTGTCCTACCCCGCTGTCTGAATCCCTTCTCTGCCCCTCTCGCCTCTAGCCCTCGTCTGTAGCCCTCGCCTGCACCTCGGTCTAGTTCTATGGCTGGAGCTAGATAGGAACTGTGTTGTTCTTTGGTGTTTGTCTTGTCTTGTCCTTGCCTCTGTGGGGTAAGTCTGGCTGTCTTGCTGTTGCCCCGCGGGGTGTCATGCTTTGTCTTGTCTTGTCCTCGCCTCCGTGGGGTAAGTCAGGCCGTCTTGCCGTTGCCCCGCAGAGGGTCATGCTTTGTCTTGTCTTGTCCTCGCCTCCATGGGATAAGTCAGGCCGTCTTGCCGTTGCCCCGCAGAGGGTCATGAGTCCCGGCCCTATGTCCTGTACCCAAGGAGGGGTCCCGGCTCTCTGTTCTATGTGTGAGTCCCAGCCCTATGTCCTGTTCCCAAGGAGGGGTCCCGGCCTTGTGTTCTATATATGTGTCCATGGTTACATGTACCTGCTCTCCTGAGACCGAGGCTCTGTGTTCCCATGTCCCTCCTCTCCCTAGCCCATGTCATGTCCTTGCCTGGTTTTGGGGTCCGAGCCCGAGGCAAGACCCAGGTACTGGGTCCTTGCCCAGTCTCAGGCTCGGTGTCCATACCCTAGCCTCTTCATGTCTTCTCTAGTTCTGGGAGCCAATTCCGAGTCCGATTCCGATTCCGAGTCCAAGCCCAGACCCTTGGTCCCAGCCTAGTCGTAGTCCTGAATCCTTGTCCAGTTTGCTATTCCTGCTCCTGCCTTGCTCTCCTGGTATCGAACAATAAACTAAATCTAAGTAACCTCACAAGATGTGTCTTGCATTTGGGTCCACCCTTGCTCCCAATGCCCCCACCTTTGTGATACTACCAAGGGTTGCATGAAATCCTGTCCAGAGGCCAACAGTACTCAACACTAGACTGAAAACACGCCTACAGTTAGGTCACTGTGTTTAAACATTCTCTGGACACTGAGGTAATCAACAGACTAGAAGCCTGTATTGATACATGTGGCTGCTTTCTGGCCGACTCAGTTGATTAGCTAGGCTTCAAAGTCGACAAAATGGGTCTCCATCTTCAGGACCACAAAATCAATGCCTTAAGAGAGGTTCCACGTCCCCAAAACATGGCACAGTTATTCTCATTACTAGGATTCTCTGACTGGGGACGTCTGGCTAGTGGAATGCTACAGGGATTAGTGCTGGGTCTGTTGTTGTTTGCAATCTAATGTGGTTAACTAGATCAGCAAATTTGCGGATGACACCAAGATTGGGAGTGTAGTGGGCAGTGAGGAAGACTATCAAAGCCTGCAGCTGGATCGGGGCCAGCTGGAAAATGGGCTGAAAACTGGCAGATGGAATTTAATGCAGACAAGTGTGACGTGTTGCATGTCGGTTGGACCAACCAGGGTGGAACTTACACAGTGAGTGTTCGGGCACTGAGGAGTGTGGTAGAACAAAGGGATCTGGGAATACAGGTCCATAATTCATTGAAAGTGGCGTCACAGGTAGATAGGGTCATAAAGAAAGCTTTTGGCACCTTGGCCTTAATAAATGAACGTATTGAGTATAGGAAGGGTCCTGCTGAATGGTCTCGGCCCGAAATGTCGACTGTACTCTTCCACAGATACTGCCTGGCCTGCTGAGTTTCTCCAGCACTTTGTGTACATTTATTGAGTACAGGAGTTGAGATGTTCGGAGGTTGAAATTGTACAAGTTGTTGGTGAGGCCTAATTTGGAGTGCTGTGTGCAGTTTTGGTCACCTACCTACAGTAAAGATGTAAGTAAGATTGCAAGAGTACAGAGAAAATTTACAAGGATGTTGCCAGGACTGGAGGACCTGAATTATAAGGAAAGGTTGAATAAGTCAGGATTATTCCCTAGAACATAGAAGATTGAGGGGAGATTTGATGGAGGTATACAAGATTATGAGGGGTATTGATAGGGTAAATGCAAGCAGGCTTTTTCCACTGAGGTTGGGTGGGACTACAACTAGAGGTCATGGGTTAAGGGTGAAAGGTGAAATATTTAAGAGGAACATGAGGGGAAACTTCTTCACTTCGAGGGTAGTGACAGTGTGGAATGAGCTGCAAGTGGTGGATGTGAGGTTGATTTCAAGATTTAAGAGAAATTTGGATAAGTACATGGGTGGGGGGAATGGAGGGGTATGGTCTGGCTGCAGGTCAATGGGACTAAGAAGTTTAAATATTTCATCACAGGCTAGATGAGCCAAAGGACCTGTTTCAGTGCTGTGGCTTTCTATGACTAGTCGTCAATTTCAATCGCTTGCAGTGTTAAAACCCTAATACTGATTATTCCAGAAGAACCAATGCTGGGTATGGTCTGGGATCCATCAGAAGGCATTGGCACAGGTAAAAAACAACTTTATTCTTCATCTGTGTTAGCGCATTATGATCCAGGAAAACCTATAGTGATGAAATGTGATACATCACCATATGAGGTAAAGGCTGTATTCCTACATCTAATGCCTTGTGCAACAGAGATGCCTATTGCTTTTGCTTCAAGGGCAATGTCTCTGGCAGAGACAAATTATTTGCAACTTGTCCGAGAATTTTTAGCCATTATGTCTGGCATCAAGTCCTTCCATTTGTACCTTTTTGGGGTCTGCTCGAAATCCATGCAGATCACAAGCCTTTGCTCGGCTTAATGGTGGAGATGCGTGGTATTCGACAGATGTCATTACCCAGAATGCAATTATGGGCATTGATCTTGTCTGCCTACTCTTACTCAATGAAGTATACTCCCAGAAAAGAACATGTGGTGGCAGACGCTTTAAGCAGATTGGTAGTGAGGTCGCCACGTCCACCACTCCACCATTCAAAGTTGTCCATTTGTTACAAAGCCTGGAAAAAGCACTCATTAAAAGTCACCTCATTAGGCAGTAGACCGCCCAGGATCCTCTGCTGTCACAGATGAAACAAACACTAAAAGTCAGCTGGCTCCCCCTCCCTCCAGCTGAATTTCAACCATTCACAAATCGCCAACATGAACTGAGTGTACAGGATGGCTGCAGTTGTGTAGTAGATGCCCCCTCGCCCCTTTAAGACTGCAAGCATGCAGCGATTTGCCTGATGCCCATGTGGTGAGAATGAAGTCACTGGCAAGAAGCTCTACGTGAAGACCTTAAATGGACACCGATATTGAGACCATGATATACACCTGCTTGATATGTCAGCAGATGTAAAAAGCATTGTCAAAAGCACCCGTTATCCCATGGGCCTGGCCTGATTCCCCGTGGAAGCACATCCACACTGGTTATTTTGAACCGTGCTGGGGTCACATGTTCCTGGTTCTCGTGGATGCCCATTGGAAGTGGATACAGGTGTTACTCACTAATTTGTCACGCTCCTCCTCAACTATTATCATTAAGCTACAGCTGGTCTTCACCACATTTGGTATTTCAGAAATGATCACATCTGACTATGGCCCAGCCCTCATAAATGCAGAACGTAAGGAGTTTGTCGAGAAGAATGGTATCAGGCTCCTGACAATGGCTCCATATCACACAGCAAGCAGTACAACTGGTTAAATGAGGCTTTTCCAAACAAAGGTGGGGTGGCTTAATGATGAAATCAAGTCATTTCCTTTTCCATTATTGGGTTACACCAAATGAACTTTGCTAACCGGATTAATGTTGAAGTGCACTTTCTGCACCCGACTAGATCTCCTACAGCTGGCCATTCAGGGGCAGCCTTGCAGCAGGCAAAAGGCCATGAAACAAAGATACGGTCTGCATACCAGGCTGAAAAATCTTTGGCCAGAGACGAATTCTACATGTGCATCTCGCAGGAAGAAAACTGTTTACTGGCTGCCATCTGGCAGTGTCACGGTCAAGCTAGCAGATGGATAACATTTGGATTATATCACCAGCAAACTGGCAGGGGACCATGGGAAGCTACAGAAGCATCCCAGCAGATGAACCAATGGACCCTTCATCAAGAGAAGAGGAGATTTACAGCCCAGTGCCCTCAACATCAGCTAACCTGGAAGACACAGAGAGGGAAGCTACCACACCACCCCCCCCCACCCGGCTTTCTACAAAGGTGTGTCAGTCAGTTGACTGGAACAATTTTTCTCAGTTTTCCTCACTAAATCCCTTCCTCTGTGGTTCCCATCTACCGGGAGGAGGGATAAACCATATCCGATCAAGTGTGCGAATGTGGCAAATGTGCATGGGGCTGATTGATCATGCAATGAGTTAACTGGGCCTCCTATGCAAGGAGGGCTGTCTCTTTTTGCGCGGGCTTTCTAGTGCGCATGTTTTTGGCTTGGTGGGCCCGGTTCATCATTCCCACATTGCAAGTCGCCCAGCGTGTGGACTGACTAACGTGACTGCGCATTGTGCACCACTATTCCTGCTCCTTGTCTGACACTGACCGGAAGTCCTTGCGGTTGTAGAAGTCCCAGGCAGAGGCGTGGCACACAACCTCTCGGTCCTTTGGCTTCTCAATCATCGACTTATTCCAGAACTCGTTTGGCATCGGTTTGAGGCCAAGTGATCTGAAGAAATTGTCTGATTCCTCAAACATCTTTAAAGGAGTCCATTTCTGTTCAAGAAAGAATAAGGTGTTAAAGGTGATCAGGTCAGTGGTGCCTTCCCATCAGCTTGCTGGATGCTGACTCACAGGATTACTGTATGTACGATGTCCTGCTTCCAGGCCCTTTGTAAACAGCCCAAAGTACAGGCAGTGTTAGGTGACAGTCTAAGCTGCATCAAACATAAAACCAAGAACATACAACCGTAGCACATAGAGCAGGCCCACAATGTTGTGCCAAACTAATTAAGCCAATGACACCTAATTTCTGCAATACACATCAAAGTTGCTGGTGAACACAGCAGGCCAGGCAGCATCTATAGGAAGAGGTACAGTCGACGTTTCGGGCCGAGACCCTCGTCAGGACCACCTAATTCCTTCTGTCTGCACATGGTTCATATCCTTCCATTCTCTATACATTTAGGGTCCTATCTAAGAGCATCTAAAATGCCTACATCACATCAGACCTGGCTGTGCACTCACCACACTCTGTGTTAAAAAAAACTTGCCCCACCCATCTCCTTTGAATTTAAACCCTCTCACCTCAAAGGAATAGGCACTTTGTCCCTGGGAATAAGGCTGTCTACCACATCTATGCCTCTCATTATCCTATAAACTTCTAACAAGTCTCCCCTCGGCCTCTGTACCTCCAGAGAAAAGAAACAACCCCAGTCTGTCCAATCTCTCCTTACAGCATTCTGGTGAACACAAGAGATTTTGCAGATGCCGGAAATCTGAGCAATGGACACAAAGTGCAGAAGGAACTCGGCAAGACATACAGCATCTTTGGAGGGGAATATACTGTTGACATTTTGGACCGAGACCCTTCATCAGGACTGGAAAGGAAGGGACCTGTGTGGAGTAGCATTTGTCCCCACTAATGTCCTTGCTGGCACTTATCACCTGCCCATCACCTCCCTCTGATTCCCCACCTCCTTTCCTTTCTTCCATGGCCCATTGTCCTCCCCTATCATATTCCTTCTTCTTCAGCCCTCTGCCTCTTCCACCTATCACCTCCTATCTTCTTACTTCACCCCAACCCCAATCCACCTTCTCCCTCACCTGGTTTCACCTATCACCTGCCAGCTTGTACTCCTTCCCCTCCCTCCCACCTTCTAATTCTGGCTTTGGCCCCCTTGTTTCCAGTCCTGGTGAAGGGTCTCGGCCCAAAACATCGACTGTTTATACCCCTCCATAGATGCTGCCTGACTCGCTGAGTTCCTTCAGCATTTTTTCAGTGTATTTTTCCTGTAACAGCATGGGCTTGGAACTTGCTAAGCAGCCTCATGTGTGGCACCTTGTCAAAGGGCTTCTGAAAATCCAACCTCTTCTGCACCCTCTCCAAAACCCCTATGATCTTCCTGTAATGGAATGGCCAGAATTACAAATGGGATCTTTCCATGCATAGATTGCATTAAGATCTCGCCATGTGACTGGGTCGGGATTTCAGCATGCAGTAACTGCTTTGGGACTTCGTCTCATGCAATGGTTTGCAATTGGCCAGTCTGTGAGTGGATTTGGATCTCAGAGAGTGATTGGGATCTAACTGAGCATGGATCCAGTTGAGACCTCACCATACAGATGTTGCATTGTATGCACACTCAGAATGCTAGCTTGGTTGGGATCCTACTATGCGGTGTTTGAATTGATACTGCACTGTGAGTTTCTCACTGTACAGGGATTGAACTTCACAGTGACTGTGCTGAGGATGGGTCAGGGTTTCACTGAATGTGTGTTGGATACCACCTCTGTGAATGGATTGGATGTGGATCTCCCTGCATAGGGACTGCGTGGGATCCCTCTGCACAGGGGTTGTGTGGGATCTCTCTGCATAGGGACTGGGTTTGATCTTCTGCACAGAGATTGGTTCGGGACCTCCCTCTGTATTTAGATGGCCAGCTCAGCCGCAAGAACTGAGTTCAGATTATACTTTGTGCATTGGCTGGATTGGGATCTTACTGTGCTGAGTTGGAAAGGGGCTTCAAGGTGCAGAGTTTGGATTGAGGTCTTCCTGTAGGATTTGATTGGAATCCCGCTGTGCAGGTTTCCATTTGGGATTTTACAGTGCATAGTTTAGAGAGCGCCCTCGCTGGTCAGCGTATGGTTCAGGACTATTTGATTCAGTTGGCATCTCTCTGTGAAGGTGTTGGATTGGGATCACACTGTGCATATATACTCTGTGGGGCTTGTTTTGTGAGCTCAGTGTGTGTGGGCTGATTTGGGATCTTACTTTGTCATTGCGAGACTGTGATCTTACTGTGCTGGGTTGGGCTGGGATGGAATGGGATCGCACTGTGTGCAGTGACTTGGCATTGCACTGTACAGACATAGAATTGGGTTAAGACTATGTAGTGGTTGGCTCCTGATCTGTCGGTGCTGAAGTTGGAGACGATCTTACTCCATGTTGGATTGGGATCTCACTGCGCATTTTTAGGTTGGGATCTTACTGTGCAGGTGTCTCAGAGTGGGTGGATAGTGATCACTGGCACCCAAGGGTCATACTGCAGTCAGTTTGTTGCTTTATTGTGATGACATATTACAGACAGCAACGTACTCCCTCCAGCAGGCAGAGTGAAACACTCGAATCAGACCAACCTTCTCAATCATTGCAGGCGTGGCATCAACATGGCTGGCACCGGGATAGGGCATTAGCAGCTTGTAGATATCACTCCATGACTGGGCCCACATGTTACCTAATGGTGCAGAGAGATTATATTAATCACAAATAGTACCCAGAAAGTCTCACCATGCATCCGTTCAAGATATCTGTTTATCAGCGTAGAACGTTGGCAGTCACCGTCATGGAGCCAGCGTTGCCTCCTGCCCTGTCACGGAGGTACTGGCACAGCGAACGTTTGCCGGGGAGTTGAAAGTTGGCTGCTGCAGGTCTTTCTCATGAGCTGTAATCCTCATTTCTTTTCTCAGTATAGTCCTGAAGCTGTGCTCCATTGCCCTATGGCTGAAATGTATTGAGATCCAGCACGGAGCAGGCCGTTCTGGACTTCTGAGCCGGGCGATCCAGCATCCTCTAATTTAGCCCTAGCCTAATCATAAGACAATTTACAGTGACCAATTAACCAACCAACTGGTATGTCTTTGGCCTATGGGAGGAAACTGGGGCCCCTGGAGGAAACCCATGCAGTCACGGGGAGATCGTACAAACGCCTTACAGGCAGCAGCTGGAATCGAACCCATGCCACTGGTGCTGCAAACCGTTGTGCCAACCAGTTTAAACTATTAAACCATCTGGCATTAAAGCAGTCAAAAGTACCCTCTAGGGCCCCTTCAGCAGACAATCCAAAAAGACTGTGTTATGTATTTAATTAAACTGGACTTTGGCAAATTGAAACAAAGCAGGGAATGTTAGACATCTTCAGAAGGTTGGCCTGCATTGTTGAATAGTTCCAGCACCTTTTACCTTTCACAGAGTGATAGAGAAGTTACGAGGGTGACCTTCAGCCTATCATGTCTGGGCTGACTGAAAACAAACTACTCCTCTGAAGACTACCTTCGAGCACAGACTGGATGTCATCCCTGCAGGCTGCTGCTTTTCAGGTACACATCCCAGCATGGGTTTTGACCCCACCTACACAGGAAATTTATCTGTAATATTTATTCTGAATAGAATCAGAGTCCTTGAGTTTTACAGCACAAATAGACCCTTCAGTCCAGTACATCCATCCTGACCTTTATTCCCATCTGCGTATATCCCTTTTGCCTGCAGTATTTTTTAAGTTTCATTTTTTTATTTAGAGATACAGCATAATAACAAGCATGTCTAGTCCAATGTGTCTGCACTGCCCAATTACACCCATGTGATCGAGTAATCTAGGAACCGGTACATTTTTGGACTGTGGGAGGAAACTGGAGTACCTGGAGGAAACCCACACGGTCACAGGGAGAACGTACAAACTCCCTACAGACAACGACGGGAATTGAACCTGGGTTTGCTGGTGGTGTAATAGTGTTACACTACCAAGCTGCTCCTAAATTATATCCCTCATGCACCTCAATTAGTTTGCCCCTCAGCTTGATCTGTTCCACAGAAAACAACCCCGGTCTATCAGAGCACAGTCCTTGTAAGCCCAGTGAATTCTCTCCCCACTCTCTCCTGTGCAATCACATCATTCCTCTGTTTTTCTGACCAGACTACAGAGGGCGAGAGGGCATACAGGAGTGAGATACACCAGATGGTTGAGTGGTGTCACAGCAACAACCTAACACTCAACGTCAGTAAGACCAAAGAGCTGATTGTGGACTTCAGGAAGGGTAGGATGAGGGAACACACACCAATCCTCAGAGGGATCAGAAGTGGAGAGAGTGAGCAATTTCAAGTTGCTGGGTGTCAAGATCTCTGAGGGTCTAACCTGGTCCCATATTGATGCAGCTATAGAGAAGGCAAGACAGTGGCTATATTTCATTAGGAATTTGAGGAGTTTGGGTTTGTCACCTAACATACTCGACAATTTCTATAGATATACCGTGGAGAGCATTCTGACAGGCTGCATCACTGCCTGGTATGGCGGGGGGGGGGGCACTGCACAGGATCAAAATAAGCTGGAGAGAGTTGTAAATTTAGTCAGCTCCATCTTGGGCACTAGCCTCTGTAGTACCCAAGACATCTTTAGGGAGCGGTGTCTCAGAAAGGCAGCGTCCATTATTAAGGACCTCCAGCACCCAGGGCATGCCCTTTTCTCACTGTTACCGTCAAGTAAGAGGTACAGAAGCCTGAAGGCACACACTCAGTGATTCAGGAACAGCTTCTTCCCCTCTGCCATCCGATTCCTAAATGGACATTGAACCCTTGGACACTGCCTCATTTTTAAATATACAGTATTTCTGTTTTTTGCATGATTTTTAATCTATATACATATACTGTAATTGATTTACTTATTATTATTTTTTCTTCTATATTATGTATTGCATTGAACTGTTGCTGCTAATTTAACAAATTTCATGTCATATGCCAGTGATAATAAACCTGATTCTGATTCCGATTCTGGTTTTGTAAAATACAGTTCAATGAGGTGATGGGATCAGACCATGCAAAGGTGAGTAGAGGGTGCACTGGCTCAGAGGCCGATGTTAGGCTGTCTTTAAAGAGAGTGAACCCTCACAAGGCAGAAGGTCCCGATGGAGTACGTGGTAAGGCTCTGAAAACCTGTGCCAGCCAACTGGCAGGAGTATTCAAGGACATTTTCAACCTCTCACTGCTACGGACGGAAGTTTCCACTTGCTTCAAAAAGGCAACAATTATACCAGTGCCTAAGAAGAATAATGTGGGTGTGATGGAATGCTTTGAGAAGTTGGTCATGACCAGACTGAACTCCTACCTCAGCAAGGACCTGGACCCATTGCAATTTGCCTATCGCCACAATAGGTCAATGACAGATGCAATCTCAATGGTTCTTCACACAGTTTTAGACCACCTGGACAACACAAACACCTACTTCAGGATGCTGTTCATTGATCATAGCTCAGCATTTAATACCATCATTCCCACAATCCTGATTGAGAAATTGAAGAACCTGGGCCTCTGTATCTCCCTCTGCAATTGGATCCTCGACTTCCTAACCAGAAGACCACAATCTGTGAGGATTAGTGATAACATCTCCTCCTCACTGACAATCAACACTGGTGCACCTCAGGGGTGTGTGCTTAGCCCACTGCTCTACTCTCTGTATACACATGACTGTGTGGCTAGGCATAGCTCAAATACCATCTATAAATTTGCTGACGATACAACCATTGTTGGTAGAATCTCAGGTGGTGATGAGAGGGCGTACAGGAGTGAGATATGCCAACTAGTGGAATGGTGTCACAGCAACAACCTGACACTCAACGTCAGTAAGACGAAAGAGCTGATTGTGGACTTCAGGAAGGGTAAGGTGAAGGAACACATACCAATCCTCATAGAGGGATCAGAAGTGGAGAGAGTGAGCAGCTTCAAGTTCTTGGGTGTCAAGATCTCTGAGGATCTAACCTGGTCCCAACATATCGAAACAGTTATAAAGAAGGCAAGACAGCGGCTATGCTTCATTAGGAGTTTGAAGAGATTTGGCATGTCAACCAATACACTCAAAAACTTCTATAGATGTACCGTGGAGAACATTCTGACAGGCTGCATCACTGTCTGGTATGGGGGGGCTACTGCACAGGACCGAAAGAAGCTGCAGAAGGTTGTAAATCTAGTCAGCTCCATCTTGGGTACTAGCCTACAAATACCCAAGACATATTTAGGGAGCGGTGTCTCAGAAAGGCAGCGTCCATTATTAAGGACCTCCAGCACCCAGGACATGCCCTTTTCTCACTGTTACCATCAGGTAGGAGGTACAGAAGCCTGAAGGCACACACTCAGCGATTCAGGAACAACTTCTTCCCCTCTGCCATCCAATTCCTAAATGGACATTGAACCCATGAACACTATCTCACTACATTTTTATTTCTGTTTTTACACTACTTATTTTAAGTTAGCAATTTAATATACATATATACTTACTGTAATTCATTTTTTCTATTTTTATCATGTATTGCTTTGTACCACTGCTGCAAAGTTAAGAAATTTCATGACATTTGCTGGTGATACTAAATCAGATTCTGATTCTGATTCCGCAGTGCTCGACCTGTGGTATACAATAACTGAATCTCCGTCCAATGACCACAAACCTAAGCTGGCCACCCTTGCCACCCCAACCTCTCTCTGGGCACTGTGGCCTAAATTTTGGTTGTTGTTTGCGGTGTGGCTTTGAACCGTGTTGTGTCCTTGGGAGCACCGGCAGGAACCTCAACAGGCACAAGAATTGAGTCTTGTGTTACCAGCAGGATGTACACCAGCTGAGCTCCCTTCTTCACCAGGACTGCCATTTTTAGGATGACCAGAAAGGATGGAAGGGAAGGGTGATCGGGATAGGTGGAGAGGTTGTGGGTTCAAAGAGCACCACACCAAAGAGGTGGTGTGGTAGCATTAGGTCATTGCCAGGGGAGGATGAATGGAGTTGGGAGGCTTTCCTTGTAGGGAGGCAGAATGGGAACTCCAGTTGACGGGGGTGGGAGTGGAGTTGGCAGTTTCTGTTTGTTTGGGTGTCAGGGGTATACTGGGGGTGGGGGAGGGGATTAGTGTGGAGGCTTTTCTGAGCTGTCAGTGGGTGGGAATAGGGTCTGGGGGTGCTCAGATGGTGCAGTGGGGCAGTATTGGGAAGGATCTTTCATTAGTCAGAGTAGTGGGATGGGGGCCAGGGGCATTTGAATCGGTAGAAGATTGGATGAGGGAAGTTGGACTGAGGCCTCCATTTGGAGCCGAGGAAGTGGAGTTGGTGGCATCTCTAACTGATTGAGAGGAGGTGGATAGTTGGTGGGATGGTTGTATTTTCCAATGGGGATCTCTCTTTTCATTTCAAACCCCAAATCTTCACTACCAAGCTCACAATGAACACTCTCAGCCACCTCCTGTATCCTTGAAGGTAAGTCCTATCTATCCTGCAACTGTGGGCAGGTTGACAAGAGCTGCAGGGAATTGTTTAAACTAATATGGCAGAGGAGTGAGAACCGGTATGATAGAGCTGAGGATGAGCCAGCAGGTTTACAAGTAGATGATGGGTGTAACATGAACGTAAGGAAGGACAAGCCAATGACTGGGTGCAAATACAGACAGAGAAAAGAGTTAAATTGTACCACAGAGGCAAAATTCAAAAGGGCGAGGAATGCAGGACTGAAAGTGTTGTATTTAAATGCGCGTAGCATTTGGAATATGGTGGATGAACTCATGGCGCAATTAGAGATTTGTCGGTATGATGTTGTGTGCATCACTGAGTTGTGGCTGAAAGAAGATCATAGTTGGGAGCTTAACATCAAAGGATATACTTTGTATTGAAAGGACAGGCAGGAAGGCATAGGCGGTGGTATGGCTCTGTTGGTAAGAGATGGAATTACATCTTTAGAAAGAGGTGACAGAGGGTCAGAGAATGTTGAATCTTTGTGGGTGGAGTTAAGAAAATACAAGCGTAGAAAAACCATTATGGGAATCATACTTAGGCCTCCAAATAGTAGCCAAGATGTGGGGTTGAGATTGTAAAGGGAGCTGGAAAAGGCATGTAATAAGTGTAATGACAAAATTGCAATGCGGGACTTCAATACGCAAGGGGATTGGGAAAATCAGGATGGTGTCAGCTTGCAAGAGAGGGAATTTGTTGAATGCCTACGAGATGGCTTTTTAGAGCAGCTTGTGCTTGAGCTCACTCGAGGAAAGGCTATCTTAGATTGGGTGTTGTGTAATAAAACAGATCTTATTGGGGAGCTTAATGTAAAGGAATCTTTAGGAGGCAGTGATCATAATATGATTAAATTCATACTGCAATTTGAGAGGGAGAAGCATAAGTCACATGTATCAGTATCGCAATGAAATAAAGTGAATTACAGAGGCATGAAAGAGGAGCTTGCCCAGGTGGATTAGAGGAGAATACTGGTGGGGATGACGGCAGAGCAGAGGTGGCTGAAGTTTCTGGGAATAGTTCACAAGGTGCAGGATAGATATGTCCCATGGAGGAAGAAGTTCTCATATTGCAGGAGTAGGTAACCATGGCTGACCAGGGAAGTTAAAGACTGCATAAAAGCCAAGGAAAAGGCATATAAGGTAGCAAAAGTGAGTGGGAAGTTGGACAATTGGGAAGTTTTTAACATCCAACCAAAGGCAACTAAAAAAGCTATAAGAAGGGAAAAGATGAAATACGGAATCATTATTATCACCGGCATGTGACGTGAAATTTGTTAACTTAGCATCAGCAGTTCAATGCAATACATAATCTAGAAGAAGAGGGGGGAAAAAAATAAGTAAATCAATTGCAGTATATGTATATTGAATAGATTAAAAATCATGCAAAAAAACCAGAAATAATATATATTCAAAAATTGAGGTAGTGTTCACGGGTTCAATGTCCATTTAGGAATCGGTTGGCAGAGGGGAAGAAGCTGTTCCTGAATCTCTGAGTGTGTGCCTTCAGGCTTCTGTATCTCCTACCTGATGGTAACAGTGAGAAAAGGACATGTCCTGGGTGCTGGAGGTCTTAATAATGGACGCTACTTTTCTGAGACACCACTCCTTGAAGATGTCCTGGGTACTTTGTAGGCTAGTACCCAAGATGGAGCTGACTAAATTTATAACGCTCTCGCAGTAGCCCCCCATTCCAGACAGTGAAGCAGCCTGTCAGAATGCTCTCCATGGTACATCTATATAAGTTTTTGAGTGTATTTGTTGACATACCAAATCTCTTCAAATTCCTAATGAAGTATAGTCACTGTCTTGCCTTCTTTATAACTGCATCAATATGTTGGGACCAGGATAGGTCCTCAGAGATCTTGACACCCAGGAACTTGAAACTGCTCACTCTCTCCACTTCTGATCCCTCTATGAGGATTGGTATGTGTTCCTTCATCTTACCCTTCCTGAAGTCCACAATCAGCTCTTTCATCTTACTGACGTTGAGTGCCAGGTTGTTGCCGCAGCACCACTCCACTAGTTGGCATATCTCACTCCTGTACACCCTCTCATCTTCGTCTGAGATTATGAGGGCAGACTAGTCAATAATATAAAGTAGGATACCAAAAGTTTTTTTCAGTTATATAAAGAGTAAAAAAGGAGGTTAGAGTTGATATTAGACCACTGGAAAATGATGCTGGTGAGGTAGTAATGGGGAACAAAGAAATGGTAGATGGACTGAATACATACTTTGCATCTATCTTCACTATAGAAGACACTAGCAGTGTGCCAGGGGTCTGTGAGTGTCAGGGAGAGGAGTGAGTGCCATTGTTATTCATCCATTCAGGTGCCTTGCCGTTCGGCGTGGGCGATCATGTCTCTCCATCCATCATGGTCCCTGACCCTCTGAATTGTAGTTTTTGCCTCCCCTGTTTCTAACCATGATGTTATTCCATCTATCATTCTCATTCTCTGCCTGCCTCTGCTTCTTTTTCCTTCCAGCTTTCCAGTTCTAACTAAATGTTCTAATGTCTCTCTTCGCATGATGTGTCCGAAGAATTTTGATTGTTGTTTTCTGATTTTTTTTTAAGTAATGTACGTTTTGTTTTTGTTCTCTGTAGAACTTCTTCATTGGTTATCCTGTCTGTATATGATATGCATAGCATTCTTCTGAGGAACCACATCTCTGCTGCATTGATTTTTTTTTCCATTGCATTTGTGATGGTCCATGACTCGCAGCCATACATCAATATAGGAAGAATGTAGCAGCTGAGAGTTCTAAGGCAGATGTCAATTGCTAATTTCTTGTTCTTTAGGATGTTTCTCATTTCTGTAAATGGTATTCTTGCCATTGCTATTCTTACTTTTATGTCTGTTTCGCATTTGTCATCAGATGTTACCCATGGTCCAAAGTACTTGAAGTTGTGAACTTGTTTCAGGATTTCATTTCCCAATATGATCCAACAGTTTGGGATATCAGGTTTCTTTGATATTACCATTATTTCAGTTTTCTTTTTGTTTAAGGTTAGGCCAAGTCTTTTGCTCTCTGTGTTGATGGTAGATACTAGTTTCTGTAAATTTACTTGACTGTTTGCTATCAGTACTGTATCATCCGCATAACGGAGGTTGTTGATATTGTATCCTCCTGTACTTATTCCAGGTGGGTCTTGTATGGTTCTCATGATGTTTTCACTGTACATGGAGAACAGGTCTGATGATAGAACACAGCCCTGTCTGACTCCTCGCTTTATTGGCTGATATTCACCAATCTCGTTGTCTGTCCGTAGGGCTGCACTTTGTTGCCAGTAGAGATTCCTGATTATTCTTAGATCTTTTCCGTTGATATTAATATCTTTAAGCATTTTCATGATGACTTGGTGTTTCACTGTGTCAAAGGCTTTTGTGTAGTCGATGAAACAGAAGTATACGTCTTGTTGTACTTCTATTGACCTTTCGATAATATTCCTGAGGATATAAGTGGCGTTTGATGTTCCCTTGCCTTCGACAAAGCCGCACTGTTCTTCACTGATCTCTGGTTTAATTTTGTTTCTTATTCTGAGCATGATGATTCTAAGTAGAATTTTTGTGAGGTGGCTTATTAAACTAATTGTTCTGTGTTGTCCACACTCTGTTACACCTGGTTTCTTTGGTGGTGCAATGAATACTGTCTTTAAAAGATCTTCTGGTACTTTGCCACTGTTGCATGTTCTATTCTGAATCTTAAGGAACAAGGAAGAAAATGTAAGGAAAATGAAAAAGCCTACGTATCCTTGCATGCACAGATAACAACCAAGTGCAAGGACGCAAAAGAAAAGTGGCTTAAGGACAAATGTGAGTTAATACACCTGGTTTCTTTGGTGGTGCAATGAATACTGTCTTTAAAAGATCTTCTGGTACTTTGCCACTGTTGCATGTTCTATTCAATAAGATTGTTAATTTCTCCACACCAAAATCTTCTAGCACTTCATACAGTTCAACCGGAATGTTACCTGGTCCTGATGATTTCCCCCTTTTCCATTTTCTTCATAGCATGTTCCACTTCTTCTTTCAGTATCGCTGGGCCCTCGTTGTTGTTGCCAATATCAACGTTGTCCTCTTGGTCTTTGTCGTCGTATAGGTCTTTGATGTATTCTGACCATCTTTGCATTATTTTTCCTTTTTCCATAATTGTAGAGCCGTCTTTTGCTTTTATACATCCTGTTGTTGCCCCGCTTTTCCTCTGATTTGTGACCTCTTTGATCTCGTCGTGCATACGTTTGCTGTTGTTGGTCTTCTGCAATTGTTCTATTAACTCACATTTGTCCTTAAGCCACCTTTCTTTTGCGTCCTTGCACTTGGTTGTTATCTGTGCATGCAAGGATACGTAGGCTTTTTCATTTTCCTTACATTTTCTTCCTTGTTCCTTAAGATTCAGAATTTCTTCTGTCATCCATTTCTTTTTAGCTTTTTTCTGTTGTTTGGGAATCACCTCTTGTGCTGCTTGTGTTATGCTGTCTCTGAGGTTTTCCCATTGCTGTTCTATAATAGTGATGTTTTGTAGAGCCTCGAATTTGTTCTTCACTGTTATTTGGAATTCATTTTTCATGTCACTGTTTTTTTCTCAAAAGTCCCAAATTCAGCTTTGGCTCTACTCTTGGTCTTTTAAGCTTACTGAGTCTCAGGTACATCACGATGATTATTGGTACGTGATCACTGTAGCAGTCTGCACCCGGATACGTTTCGCATGATTTCAGAGCATTTCTATACCTATATCTGTTGTTATTACAAAGGAAAAAGTGCTCAGCAAACTCAAAGGTGGATAAGTCACCTGGACTACATCCCAGAGTCCTGAGAGAGGTTGCTGAAGAGATAATGGATGCATTGGTCATGATCTTTCAAGAATCACTTAATTCTGGCATGATCTCGGAGGACTGGAAGATTGCAGATGGGGTACTTGGAGACTAACGATAAAATAAGTCAAAGTCAGCATGGTTTCTGTAAAGGGAAATTTTGCCTGCCAAATCTAGTAAGAACTCTTTGAGGACATAACAAGCAGGGTGGACAAAGGAGAGGCAGTGGATGTCATTTACTTGGGTTTTCAGAAGGCATTTCATAAGGTGCCACACATGAGTCTGCTTAACAAGATATCAATCCTATGGCGTTACAGGAAAGTTACTGGCATAGATAGCAGAATGGCTGACAGACAGGAGGCAACAAGTGGGAATAAAGGGGGTCTTTTCTGGTTGGCTGCCAGTAACTAGCAGTGTTCCTCAGGGGTCAGTATTGGGACTGTTGCTTTTCACATTGTTTGTCAATGATTTGGATAATGGAATTGATGGCTTTGTGGCAATGTTGCAGATGATACAAGGGTAGGTGGAGGGGTAGGTAGTGCTGAGGAAGCAATGCGATTACAGCAGGATTTAGACAAATTGGAAGAATGAGCAAAAAAGTGGCAGATGGAACCAGTGTTGGGAAATGTATGATAATACATTTTGGTAAAAGGAAGAAAAGTGTGGTCCATTATCTAAATGGGGAGAAGGTTCAAATGCCAGAGGTGCAGAGAGACTTGGGAGTCCTTGTTCAAGACTCCCAGAAGGTTAATTTACAGATTGAGTCTGTGGTAAAGAAGGGAAATGCACTGTTGACATTTATTTCAAGGGGAATAGAATATAAAAGCAAGGAGATAATGCTGAGGCTTTCTCAGACACTAGTCAGGCCGCACTTGGAGTATTGTCAATAGTTTTGGGCCCTATATCTCAGAAAGGATGTGTTGTCATTGCAGAGAGCCCAGAGGAGGTTCACAAGGATGATTCTGAGAATGAAGGGGTTAACATATGAGGAGCGTTTGGAAGCTTTGGGCCTATACTCACTGGAATTTAGAAAAATGCGTGTGGGGGTGGGGGGGGGGTAGATCTCATTGAAAGCTACCAAATGTTGAAAGGACTAGAAAGGGTGGATGTGGAGAGGATGGGGGTATCCAGAACTAGAGGGCACAGCCTCAAAATTAAGGGGTGACCCTTTAGAACAGAGATGAGGAGGAATTTCTTTTAGTCAGAGAGTAGTAAATCTGTATAATGTTCTGCCACAGACAGCTGTGGAAGCCAAGTATGTGTGTATATTTAAGGTGGATGTTGATCATTTCCTGATCAGTCAGGGCATCAAAGGATATGGCGAGAAGGCAGGTATATGGGGTTGAGTGCGATCTGGGATCAGCCATGATGGAATGGCGGAGCAGAATCGATGGGCCGAATGGCCTAATTCTGCTCCTATGTTTTGTGGTCTTATGGTGTCTCAACCACTCCGTTCGGAGGTCCAACCCACTGGCAGCACAGGAGCAATGCTAATTAAAATTCAATACTGACTCGCTTGGGTAGGGTTAAGATGAAGCACGCATGGGAGTCCTTCCAGGATTCTGGATGAACAACGAAACCTGCTTTGAATTGCCCTCATTATACACCCCAACGATACTGAGGATTCAAAGTAATTACTACATAATACAAAAACCGATCTTACCCAAGAGGTGGGCTGGGATTGGGCCCTTCAGGTTAATGTACTTGTCTCCATATTTCTTGTGTAATGCTCTTCTGACATAGGCATGTAGGTTTTGGTACAAGGGTTGCAGCTCTTTGTAAATTTTCTCCAAATCTTGTTCAAAGTTCTTGGATTCATAAACGGACCTCCATTGTTCCCCTGTGTCAGCATAGCCTGGTAAAAAAAACAGAACGAAAAACAAAATCACGACCATATCACTCAGTAAAACACACTATAAATCAGCTCATAGAAATGGGGCACTCTGAACGATGCGTGGATGGGATGGCATGGTGGGTTTTGCAAAGGCAATAAATTTTTCTGCCAGCTCCATACTAGGATTGAACTTAAAGCATCGACTTACATTGGTGCATAATTGTTTCCGATAGTGGGAGAGTCTAGGTCCAGAGGGTACCGCCCCAGAATAGAGGGATATCCATTTAGAATGGACGTGAGGAAAAATCTCTTTTGCCAGAGGGCGGTGAATCTGTGGAATTCATTGCCACAGGTGACTTTGGAGACCAAGTCATTAGGCATATTTAAGGTGGAGGGTAATAGGTTCTTAATTAATCAGGGCATGAATGGATACAGGGAAAAAGCAGGAAAATGGGGTTGAGAGGGATAGTAAATCAGCCATGATGGAATGGCAGAGCAGATTCGATGAACCGAATAGCCGAATTCTGCTCCAATGTCTTATGGTAATTTCACAATACTAGAGGATGGATTTATTAGAAATCGATAGCATCACTCAATATCAGCAGGACCAAGGAGATAATTATTGATTTCTGGAGGTCCATGAGCCAGTTCTCATCAGGAGATTAGAGGTGGAGACAGTCGGAAACTCTAAATTTCTTGGTGTTATCAGTTTGAAGGATCTGTCCTGTGTCTAGCACATAAGTGCCATTATGAAGAAAGCACAGCAATGTCTCTACTTTCCTAGATGTTTGTGAAGATTTGGTATGACATCAAGAACTTCAATGAACTTCTATAGCTATGTCGTGGAGTGTATATTGACTGGTGCATCGTAGCCTGGTTTGGAAACACCAATGCCCTTGTACAGAAAAGCCTACAGAAAGTAGTGGATACAACCCAGATCACAGGCAAAGCCCTCCCCACCATTGAGCACATCTACACAGAGCGCTGTCACAGGAAAGCACCAGCCTGGTCATGCTCCCTTCTTGCCGCTGCCATCAGGAAGAATGTGCAGGAGCCTCAGAACACATACTACCAGGTTGTTTGTCCGTCCTGTTGGGTGTGGTCTTTCATTGATTTGATTGTGTTTCTTGTATTTACTGTGATTTCCCACAAGAAAATGAAGTTTATGGCTGTACTAGACAACCGGGTGAGCCGTTGGGGCACCCTTTGGGAGAAAGGTAGTGCAGTCTGATGTGATGTGCTTTGGAAATTAAAGAAGAAAAACTCAGTTTATTAAAAAAGAAAGACGAGTAGCAAGACAAATATAGCTCCTCGTTTAACGAAGGACATTTTTGATGACCACATTTCTGGTTGATCTGTCACCCTTTAAGAATACTCTAATGTCTTCATTTCTTTTTCCCCGGCTTAAAGCCACATACAGCTGACCATGCTGGAATACCGGTTTCTCCAGATAAATCAGCACATTCTCCATGGTTTGGTTTTGCACTTTATGTATAGTCATAGCAAAGCATGACTGTATCGGGAACTGGCTCCACTGAGGAGGGACATCTTCCCCTTCTGATAAACTGAGAGTAATTCTTGGGATCATGGCAATGTCATTTTTGAACGCGCCAATGTTCATCTTTGCTACGATGAGATTGTTGTGCAGTTCTTCCACCATCACTGGTATTCCATTGCAAAGCCTTGGTGGATTCAAGTTCCTCATTGAAATGATGGGCGATCCCCTCTTCAATTCCAGTTTATATGGTGGTAATCCAGAGAGTTTGACCGAATCAAGGAATTCTGTAGGAAAATGAGTGGTGTTAGCTCCTTCACTTATGACATTGAAGGAACAGAATTCTTTCATGATTCCAGGGAAGCGTCTAATGCATGTGAAGTTTATTTTTCGCATTATTTCATTGAGAGGAACCAAAATAGAATTCCTGGAGAAGAGTTCTGCAGGATTGTCGAATATTGGGTAGATGAAATCAATGCATTCTTCCATAGTTGTTGCTGGCAGAATGATATCTTCAGGTAATTTGATTTCATTGTTTTCATTTTTCTCAATCTTGTCTTCTCCAACATCCAATAAGAACTGAGAATATCGTCCTTCTCCCTCACTCAATCGCATGTTTCTCTTCAATTGAAACTTGATGAAGCTTCTCCATAAGTATGATATTTTAATGCATGAATTCTACACATCAGCATCATTTCCGCGTTTCACAACTGCTAGAAGCTGACGGAAGTCACCACAGCAAATGGTTAAAGTACCCCCGAAGGCCTCATTCTTGCCGCATACATCACGAAGAATGCGGTCCACGGCTTCAAAGCTCTCCCTCCTAATCATGGGGCACTCATCCCAGACAATAAGCTTCGCATTTTGGAGTAAATTTGCAGTATTGGTGTTTTTATCGATGTTACAAAGGGCATCCTCATTGACTTTGAGGGGTATTTTGAATCGTGAATGCATTGTCCTACCACCAGGCACCTCTGTCTTTTCCTCTCTCCTCCTCCTTCTCTGCCTGTTTTTGTCATTCTGGAGACACCCAGCCCTTTCATCCTTCATCTCTTCATCTCTTCTACCATTTGTTCTTTCTCTCTGATCCTGGAGTTGTGCGGCCCTGGCCTGATCCGATTCCTGTTCTCTCCTCCGCCTGTACCTATTGTTGTCATTTTGGAGACGTGCATGCCTGTCCTCCCCTGTCTCGTCTTCTCTCATCCTTTTTTGTCCTGACTCTTTGATCCTGAAGTCGTGCGGCCCTGGCCTCATCCGATTGTTGTTCTCTCCCTCCCCTTGCCACTTCCCGATGATGTTTGGTGTCATCTCTTGACCATAATATCCCCTTTCTCTTTCCACGTGACATTAGGCTATCCATATATTTTTACCCTAATGCTTGATAGAAGATAGGAAGCAGTAACACCAAAGCCTCCAAAATGCTGTTGTTTCTTGATGATGTAGTTGGTGCTCTCCTAAATGGATGTGATAACCCTGCCCTTTTGCTGCGGTTGGTGTGGCTGCTGTGAACATTGTGAGGCGTGGCTGAGGCTGGCTGTGCGCATGCGTCGTGGTCTCCATGGAAGGTGGAAGCAGCTCTGTGAGCATCGTGAGGTGCCGCTGAGGCTGGCCGTGCGCATGCGTCGGGCTGTGGCATCCCGATCTCCATAATGGCCGATCCAGTCTCGGGTGAAAGGCAGCCTGTTGATTTTTGGTGAATGAGCAATTTTATACGAATATATAACCCTGAACTTTGCCTGCATTCTGTAAGTTAGTGCATTTTAATTCAATTTAGGCAAAAAAAGTGCCGCTGTAATGCACCGTTTGTGCTAGTTGAAGGTCACAAACAGACAGACAGACAGAGCATGAGAGTTTTAGTAGTATATAGATATGGTGACATATATGTACCTTGATAATGAATTTTTTTTTGAACTTTGCTGCCCCTGCTCTGGGAGTGTGTAACAGGGAAACGTAGAGGGACTTATACAAGAATTGTCCCTTATCTGTGAATGTGTGATGGGATAGTGTAGACGGAGCTCTACTCTGTGTACAACCTGTCTATCTGGGATACCCCCAGCCACTATTTTGTATATTTTTTGCCTTAACGTTGTTTTAAAAATAATTTTATTTGCACATTTCAAATTAAAGTATTATCCTCCTTGTCCAGGAAGAGAAACCCAGTCCCTGCAGAACCTATATGTCAGATCTGTGCTATACCTGTCCTTGGAGAGTTTGATGTAATCGTGATTAATCAGATCCAAACATAAGATGATAGAACAAACTTTAGCAGTTTTCATGATCTGTGTTGCACTACATTTATGGGCAGAAGGCAAAGTCAGATAGATAAACACATTTCAAATTAAAATATTAGCCTCCTTGCCTAATCATTAAAGTCTGTCTTGACAAAGGAACTAAAGTAACTAAAACCCCTCGGGGCCTCACCATTAAGTGTTGCTGCCTTGTTGCTTAGTTTCACGTATCTCTTGAAGTTGTCCCTCATTTTCTTTCCTGAAGCATCTCTCCATCCTTTCCAGGCAAACAGCAGCTCATTGTAGTCATCTGAGTTGGCCATGATATCTGTCAGATCTGTGGATGACAAAAGAGTGTGACCATCAGGAGCAGCTCAGCACCTACTGCTGTTTCATAGAAACATAGAAACCCTACAGCACAATACAGGCCCTTCAGCCCACAATGCTGTGCTGAACATGTCCTTACTTTAGAAATTACCTAGGGTTACCAATAGCCCTCTATTTTTCTGAGCTCCATCTACCTATCCAGGAGCCTCTTAAAAGACCCTATCGTATCTGCCTCCACCACTGCCGCCGGCAGCCCATTCCATGCACTCACCACTCTCTGCATAAAAAACCTACCCCTGACGTCTCCTCTGTACCTACTTCCAAGCACGTTAAAACTGTGCCCTCTCGTGTTAGCCACTCCAGCCCTGGGAAAAAGCTTCTGACTATCCACACGATCAATGCCTCTCATCTTTTACTGAAAACTTTTTCTCTCTCTCTTATTTGCACTGAACCCTTGGTTCTCCAGTGTTCTAGGAAATTTTTTATATATTTCCATGAAGACAAGGAGAAATTATTCCTTTGCCATTTCTTTATTCTTCAAAATAAAGTGTTTCTACTCTGTCTAGAGGACCTCCGTTTGCCCTTGGTTGTTCGTACTCATTTGCATACTCATTATAACCTCGTTCTAGGATTCTTAAACAACAGGAATTCTGCAGATGCTGGAAATTCAAGCAACATACATCAAAGTTGCTGGTGAACGCAGCAGGCCAAGCAGCATCTATAGGAAGAGGCGATTCTTGTCAGTTTCCATTTCCCCTTTCTCATCAATTTCCTGTTGAATTAACAATCACTCCCAATTTTCAATTTTATTGTTTTGTTTTGGAAAATCTTTAAAGATCTTCTGCTTAGATGTTAAAATACCTCTAACATCTCTTGCCTTTCTTGTATTTTCAATTTTGTACTATGTATTTAAATACTACCCATTGCCTGCCCACAGTTAGACCCTTCAGTGGAGTTCCCCAATCTACCATAGCCAACCTGCTTCTTATATCTGATTGGATTACTCTGACTAAACTAATAAAACTTAACAAAAAATTTCATCATATATGGCCATTCTTTTCTAATAGGCACCTTTACATGAAGAGTATTAATGTTCACTTTTTCATGGACCCTACACTACATCTAAAATAACCTGCCTCCTTGACAGTTCCTCCACAGACTGATCTAGAAATCCACTTCATGTACATTCCAGGAATTTCTCCTTTAGTCTAATTTGATGAGCTCAGTTTCAAGGCCAGTTGGAGTCCCCCATGATTTCTGTATTATCCTTGTTACATGCAGCTCTGGTTTACTGCTCAATACCATCTTTTACATCACAACTACTACATGAAGGCCTATAATCACCCCCATTAACGTTTTCTGCCCCTGCTGTGTTTTCAATCACTACCCAGCTAATTCTACTTCCACATCCTGGTCTGCCAAGCTAAGACCTTTTCTAACTACTGTAATGATGTTAGCAACTCTACCTCCTTTTGCTTTTCGCTTTTCCTTCCCAAATGTTGAAAGCCCAGGGGAGATTGGTGTGTGTGTGTGTGCACGTGCGCGCATCCAACAAGCACACTTCTACTGTGAGCATCCTCCCTTGTTCTATACAACTCTTGTGCACTCCCTGGTGTGTGCAGTCCCTGGGCATGTGCTACTTCGGCTCTTGATCTATGCATGCCCTTCCTCTGTGATTTCCTCCTGTGAGCTCACTCAGCATGCATGCTTTCTTGTTTGTCTGGTGTACTGCTGTCCAAATGCAGCCCTGCTGATGTACTTTCTATCAAGCAAACCCATCCTTAACTTACCACAGTGTAGCACACTCACTCTGTACAAGAATAGTGCCAGACATTCACTCTAAACTGTAAAAATAGTGCTGCACACTCACATTCATCTGTACAACTGGAATGGTGTTGCACACTCACTCTGTATATCTGCAATAATGTTGCAAACTCACTGTGTAGATGTGGAATGATATTGCACATTCAATCTCTATAACTGGAATGCTCTGCACTACAGGATTGAAATTTATCTAGTACTTGGACTGTGTTTAGTTAATGTGTGAGAAAGTTGGTGAAACTATCCCACTGCAGGCTGTAACTTACCGGGTTCCAGAGGGTAACAGGTCCCATTCTTCCCGCATACTTTAGCAACACTGTAGGTGGTCTCCAAATCAGACAAGACATTTTTGTACTGGAAAGAAAAAATAAAGTCACTGGAAAATCAGAATCAGGTTTAATATCACCGGCATAGGTTGTGAAATTTGTTAACTTTACGGCAGCAGTACAATGCAATACATGATAATAGAGAAAAAATGGAGTTACATTAAATATATGTCTATTAAATAGTGAAGTTAAAATAAGCAGTGCAAAATAACAGAAATAAAAATTAGTGAGGTAGTGTTCACGGGTTCAATGTCCATTTAGGAATCAGATGGCAGAGGGAAAGAAGCTGTTCCTGAATCATTGAGTGTGTGTCTTCAGGCTTCTGTACCTCCTTTCTGATGGTAACGGTGAGAAAAGGGCATGCCCTGGGTGGTGGGGTTCTTCGTAATGGACGTCGCCTTTCTGAGGCACCGCTCCCTGAAGATGTCCTGGATACTGTGAAGGCTGGTGCCCATGATGGAGTTGACTAATTTTATAAGATTTTACAAGTTTCTGTAACTTATTTCAATCTTGTGCAGTAGCCCACCCCTCCCCCATACCAGACAGTGATGCAGCCAGTCACAATGCTCTCCACGGTACATTCGTAGAAGTTTTTGAGTGTTTTAGGTGACAAACTAAATCTCTTTAAACTCCTAATGAAATATAGCCACTGTCTTGCCTTCTTTATACCTGCATAAAAATGTTACGTCCAGGTTAGGTCCTCAGAGATATTGATACCCAGGAACTTGAAATTGCTCCCTCTCTTTACTTCTGATCCCTCTCTGAGGATTGGTATGTGTTCCCTCAAAATAAAACATGAAAATGATTCCAGGATAGAATGGCTTGTCATATGAAGAGTGTTTGATGGTTCTGGGGCTCCATTCAATGGAATTCAGAAGAATGGGGGTGGGGGGGTGACCTCATTGAAACCTATAGAATGGTGAAAGGCCTTGATAGAGTTGGATGTGGAGAGGATGTTTCCTATTGTGGGGGAGTCCAAGACCAGAGGATACAGCCTCAGAATAGAGGGGCATCCTTTTAGAATGAGGATGATGAGGAGGAGTTTATTTAGCCAGAGAGTGGTGAATCTATGAAATTCTTTGCCACAGGCAGCTGTGGAGGCCAAGTCTTTATGTATATGGAAGTAGCATATCTCCTCATGGGAATGGACATAACACACTGTTTCCCAGGTGCATCCTCTGCCAGCCCTGACTCTCTGAGATCTCCTTATCTCATCTTCAGCTTCAACCACTCCTTGTGACCCCTCCTGTCTACTAGAGGGTGCCTCCCCTTGTCTATCACTTGTGTCGTCTGACGGCTCAGATCCCCCTGCTCCATGACTGAACATAACTTCCTTCAGTTTAAGCAGGTGCTGCTGAACATCTTCAACCTCTGCTGGTGCTAACTGGTGAGGCCTCTCTCGGAAAGGGACGTGTTCGGTCCCTCTAATAGTGTGGCAAGTACTTTTGGAGAACCAATATCAGACTCGTCAGTAGAAAAAGCAGCTTTGTGTTCCAACATCTTCTCTCCTGTTTCCTCAGGAAATCTAGACACTAGGAAGAAGAGGGGCGATTGGCACCACACGTGTGAGGGTAACCTCTATTCCTGAGGTGTTCCTGACAATCACTGTCATCCTGTTTGCATGGACAGTTGAAGCTTTCTGCTGTTTAGGTCTCATCAGCAGTACTGTTTCAGGTAAATGTAACTCTTCTTCCTGATCATCAGGAGCATCCACCTGGATGGCCAAGATGTTGGGCATTCCGGCAAAATTTGGGGTTCCTGTCACTCTAGCTACTCCTCCAGGACACAACATGACAGGTTTAGACTGGTGTACCATATAGTTCCTCGTTTCTGCTCATCATCCTGCTTAGGAGCAACTTGCACATTCTCAAAAGCAGCTCTGAACACAGGGTGAACAGACAAGATTTCAAATAGCTCTCTCCCCATTCCTTTCCTTGCATGCTCCCACAAGCCTTCTCACAACGGAAGTATTGGACAATACACAATAGACAATAGGTGCAGGAGTAGGCCATTCAGCCCTTCGAGCCAGCACCGCCATTCACTGTGATCATGGCTGATCATCCACAATCAGTATCCAGTTCCTGCCTTATCCCCATAACCTTTGATTCCGCTATCTTTAAGAGCTCTATCCATCTCTTTCTTGAAAGCACCCAGAGACTTGGCCTCCACAGCCTTTTGGGGCAGAGATTTCCATTTATTCACCACTCTCTAGGTGAAAAAGTTTTTCCTCAACTCCGTTCTAAATGGCCTACCCCTTATTCTTAAACTGTGGCCTCTGGTTCTGGACTCACCCATCAGCGGGAACATGCTTCCTGCCTCCAGCGTGTCCAATCCCTTAATAATCTTATATGTTTCAATAAGATCCCCTCTCAGCCTTCTAAATTCCAGAGTATACAAGCCCAGTCGCTCCAATCTTTCGACATATGACAGTCCTGCCATCCCGGGAATTAACCTTGTGAACCTACGCTGCACTCCCTCAATAGCAAGAATGTCCTTCCTCAAATTTGGAGACCAAAACTGCACATTTGTTCCCACAAGAATGGAAGCTCCATCCTTTTTGACCAGTTCTGAGCAGACCAACATGGGCGTGTCAATAGTCTCAGCTACTACAACACCTGCGCTTGTTTCAAGGACAAATAACCATCGTCTGGGTACTCATCAGTACGAAGTCCCTGAATCTCAATGGCACTGAGTGGTGTCAATGGTAAATGTTCAACTGCCGGTTGTAAGAGGATTGATAAAGCAAAGTAACTTGAGAACCTGTGTCAAGTATGGCTCTAGCATAAACACCTTCAATCCGTATGGATACATCAGAGCTTGGTCCCACTAAACCTTCAGGAATAGGGTTTTGCACTTTACTGTTTCCCTTGATACACCGATTGAAACGTATCCTCTCCAAAACGCCAGCCCATTCCTTTTCTGGGTCCCTCCGTAGTTTTGTCCCTTTTCTTCTCTGTTTAATCACCCGCTGATGTACTCTCCGAACATTTTCCTGTCCCTCACAGTCTCACTTGAAATGTCTGTCTTCTCCACAGTTGTAACAGAAAATACCCATCACCTCTCTCGTCAAGGGACCCTTCTCAGCAGCATTCCTCTTTGTCCTAAGTCCTACAGGTGGGTCAGGTTTCACATTCAGCTGAGACATGAGCAGACATCCATCGAGTGAGCTCAGCATGAAGGATTTCCACCTCCTCGAAAGCTGTAACTCTGTGGCATCAGAGGTCTCTCTAGCAGCAACGGCTACAGCTGGAGACACTACCTGACTTTTGGAAATGTTCCACTTCTCAATCATGTTTTCCTCCTCTCTAACTTCTCTGAGTACCTCAGTAAAAGATGGAGCAGGGTGTAGCTTGTGGGTCATTCAAATACGTAGTGTAATCACATTGTGTGACAGCACGCCCTTCACAACTTGTTCCACCCTCAGGCAATTTCGCTCAGACGGTTGAATGCCCCTTTTGTGACACAAACAACGCAGCAGTTTCTCCAACCTGAAAAGGTAGGCAGACAGCTTCTCTCCTTCCCCCTGGAATGTGTGACTAATTCTCCATCATCAGATCAGCTGCGGTTTCAGCAGTGCCAAAGGCATCTTCCAGAGCTTGACAGTAATTAGCTGACGTGACTAATGGGTTCTCTGCCTTGAGGAACCTCACTACATCAGCCGTCAGACCCTTTAAGCCCTCTCTCAGTCTCTGTTTTTAATCATATTATCTGAGCACGGCCATTCATCCAGTATCTGAGATGTCTGGTCAGCCCAAGCCCCATATTCCTCTTCCCCATCGGGTGTGGGCTTGACGTCAGAGAGCACTCCCAGCCTACGATAACTTTGGCTCTCCGCAGGTACACTTCTGCATTTATCAACCAGTGATGTAATGGTCAAAACCGGCTCAGAATTTAAATCAACCACTGAAGGACCCATTAGACCTTTCACATCAGACAACTCTTTTCCCTCACTTTGCAGAAACGAGAACAACTTGTCTTTAAAGTCTTCACCCTCAGCTACATGTCCCCTTCTCTAAAGATACAGACTGTCCATGCCCCTGCCTCTCCAGGGTCTCCCAACCTATCAGGCAGCACGACTTGAGTCATGTCACTGCTGGTCTGGACTAACATGACATCCTTACCAGCCAATTGGTCAAAACGCCATTCAATCAGCATAACCTTCCCCAAAACCTTTATAGGATTTAGCACTCTGAATACCTGTTCATTGGGAAATCAGACATCCACCCCACTCAAAATACAAGCTTTATTTGTGGATAATCTCTCTGAATCACACCAAACCTTAATCCCTATGGCATCTGTAATAAAGTACCTTAATCTCTTTCCCCAACACTAGTTTAAAACAGGCTTAAACAAACAAACTGCTTAATCAATTCTTAACAGCAGTCACACAGCATGCAGTGAATCATTTGACAATAGCCCCCACAGATGTAGCCTCCTCACTGGGCTCACATACCAACTTGGCTCGTTGGCTGACTCTGCTTACAGCCACCAGGAGGAGGCGAGATGAAGTCAAAAAAAAGCACATGGTTGAAAGTCGGAGGGTCGCAGAGATCACAGAAGGGGATCCTGCTCCCAGTTTCACCTGTCACCTTATGTTTCTCCCTCCACCCTCCCCACCTTTTAAATTTACTCCTCCTCATTTTCTCTCCAGTCCTGCTGAAGGTCTCAGCCCAAAATGTTGACTGTACTCTTTTCCATAGATGCTGCCCAGTCTTCTGAGATCCCCCAGCATTTTGTGTGTGTTGCTTCATTTTCTAGCAGTCCGATAAACACCCACACTTCTCTTTTACTCTTTGTACTGTATATCTGAAAAAAAATTCATATTTCATCTTTTCTCTCCTTATGGCTTTTTTAGTTGCCTTCTGCTGGTTTTTAAAAGCTTCCCAATCCTTCAGTTCCCCACTAATTTTTGTTATGCTGTATGCCCTTTCTTTTGATTTTCTGCTGTCTTTGACTTCTCCTGTCAGCCATAGTTGCCTCATCCTCCCTTTAGAATACTTCTTCATCTTTGGGATGTATCTATCCTGCACCTTTCAAATTGCCTCCAGAATCTCCAGCTGTTGTCTCTGCTAGTGACCCTTTCAAATCAACTTGAGTTTAGTTAAGATAGGGGTAAACGGCGACTCCTTTGCTTGCATTTTTGGAAACAGCTCTATTTCCATCTTTAATATCTCTATTTTTCCCTTTCAGGGTTCTTTTGAGGACCCTGACCTGGAGTTACACGCTGACTTTGGTTCTTTGCGGGAATGGGACCTGCTCTCGGGGTGTCACGACTGGCCGTTATCCAACATGTCAAGGGTGTGGCCTAAGAGTTTGGCTCACCTTTGGAGGCCTAGGATCTCGGGGCTCTGGAGACGGGCAGATCGAAGGTCGGTGTCTCGGATCAGTGTGTTGTGGGAGCTGGAAGATTTTTGGCTGTGTGCCGAGAGACCTGGGATCTTTGAGCACAAAACTCGGAAAAAGCGATGCAATGGACTTTTAACATCGTAAACCAGCGAGTTGTTTGTTATGTCTCCCCTCTCACCGCGAAACGGAGACTTCGCTTTCTCCCTTGTTAGGAGCGAGAGAGAGAGCCTGTGGTATGTCGAATACCGGGTGAACGTGTAGTCGTTGGGGTACTGCAAGTCTGTGTCTTTGCTGCTGCTTTGCTCACACTTGAGTGCTCAGTGATGGGTGCTGATGCTTTCTTTTGCCGGTGGGAGGAAGGGGAGCTGGGGGGGACTTTGGGGTTCTAACATTTAACTGTCATTCATTCTTTGGGGGCACTCCTCTGTTTTCGTGGATGGTTGCGAAGAAAAAGCATTTCAGGATGTATATTGTATACATTTCTCCGACATTAAATATACCTTTGAAACCTTTGAACCTTTGGCCAGCTCCTCTCTCATGCCTCTGTAATTCCCTTTACTCTACTGCAATACTAATATATCTGACTTTATCTTCTCCCTCTCAAACTGCAGAGTGAATTCTATCATATTATGATAACTGCTTCCTAAGGGTTCCTTCACCTTAAACTCCCTAATCAAACCTGGTTCACTACACAACACCTAATCCAGAATTCCCTTTTCCATAGTGGGCTCAACCACAAGCTGCTCTAAAAAGTGATCTCACGTGGCTTCTACAAATTATCACTCTTGGGATCCAGCACCAACCTGATTTTCCCAATCAACCTGCATATTGAAATCTCCCATGATATCATAACATTGCCCTTCTTGACATGCCTTTTCTATCTCAGATTGTAATTTGTAGCCCACATCCTGGCTACTGTTCTGAGGCCTGTATGTAACTCCCACTAGGGTCCTCGTAACCCTGCAGCTTCTTAAACTACCAAAAATGACTCTATATCTTCTGATCCTATGACACCTCTTTCTAAGGATTTCATTTTTACCAGCAGAGCCAACACACCCCCTCTGCCCACCTGCCTGTTTTTTTGATACAATATGAAGTGAATGCTCTCCTTCTATATCAGGCTGCCGGCACTTACTGACTGAAATGTCTTGGCACTCTGACCCCACCTAGCTGTCCAAACCTTCCCTAAACACCAGTCTCTCCCAACCATGATAGCACCTCTGTTGACCTCTCCCGTTCACACAGTGACTCCCTTACACTAACACCTCACACCTGACCACTCACACCATGAAGCCTCACTCCATAACCCCTGACACTGACCCTTCTCACTGTGAACCCTCACTCCATGACATCACCTTCCCCCTCCAAAATTCTGACACTCTACATGCTATCTCTGTTATAGTCCACCTCTATTAACATAATACAGCACCCATTCCTAGTCACCTCCTCCACGCTCATCTGATGATTCCTCCCTTATTCTTCATGTCTCGTAGATTTTTCTCTATTCCACATCTTCTGATGGTGACTTCTCCTCCATCCCCCAAGAGAAAGCAGAAATCGACATTTTGCAGGTTAACCCCTCACCATCCCTTCATTTCAGGTTCTCAATGTTCAATTTAACTATTATATGTATATATACTTATTGTAATTCACAGACTTTTTCCCTATTATTATGTATTGCATTGTACTGCTGTTGCAAAGTTAACAAATTTCACTACTTATGCCAGTGATATTAAACCTGATTCTGATTCTGACGATTTTACCAGTTTGCTGATCATCACACAGGGTCACCATGGCCACCACCAGCACAGCTACAAACCTATTTATATAGCGTGCATTCTTTAATGTAGTGAAGCAGTCTATGGCATTGATAACTCATTCTAAACGTTTACTTTGGGATTGGTACAGTGCAGTATAATGGGCAATTCAGACTCAGAAACACACACTACAATGGACAGTTTCGGTGAACACAGCAGGGTGCAGTTATCAACTCTTAGTGCATACTGTAAGGGACATCTAGTTATTTTCTGTGAATACAGTAAGGGCTTGGCAGCATAGTCAGATAATTTATGTTACAAGTAGTTAATTAACTGAACATTACAAGGGAACGATTTGTAATTTACACTGAAGATAACGTGACACAAGCAGTGATTGTCCTCCTTAAATCCTCCTGTTTCCCAGACCCCATTCACTGTATATTGATATGGCTTCTCAGGTCCTCCATTTTGCTGCTAGTACTGGGTAATCTGACCCCTCTGGCACTTCAACTGTAACCTTCCCATCTACCAGTAACCTTATCGGGAGGTGCTTGATTCTCAGGAGAAAAGATGCCCAATAGGTAACTAATCAATGCAATTCATATGGTCAGAGTGCCATGTCCACTCAAAGTAACGTCTAAGAGGTGCACAATAAGTTTTCCATGGGCCATACTTAAAACTGCTTCCACAGCTATGCACTTAATTATTTCTTAATTACTTCTTTCCATGTTAGAATAGTTTGTAAATGATGAGATCTGTAACACTGTACTGCTGCTAAACTTGGTGTAGCATTGATTACATCTACCTGACTGACTAAGGCCTCTGTCAGTCAGAGTCGACCATGGATGTTGGGTCCCAGCTGTCTAGATACACAAGCCTGGGCAGTACGATATGGAGAACAAGCTGTTGCCCATGTAGCGAGCTCCCCCTCTCCACACATCTGATGAGCCCAAAGGAACGTCAGGGTCCGATACAGTTTGGTACCAGCAGCATCGCAGGAGTTGCAGTCAGTATTGAACACAGTGTAGGACCGGCTGAGGGACACTAGCTCTGGACTTTTCCCTTGGGGTTTACTCCTAAAGCCTTCCTCATGAGTGGGTATAACCGCAAGGCAGCGGAGGTTTGAGAGCAGAGTTTCCCTTCTTCTAGATGAGGTGCCAACCACGGCTGACGAGCCCATCTGACCGAAGCGATTGGTTTTAAGGTGCCGGTAACTCGCCTTTTCGCCTTTTCCTGTCAGTAAAAGTAGTTCTGCCGGGCTTAGTAGCTAAGCCACACGTGAAGGTCAGGAGCTGGACTTGGTTGTCAGAGGCTATTTGTAACACACACCATTGGGAGCATTTAATAGGTAGTGGGAGCTTGTCCCCATTCCCACCCCTGGCTATCATAACCTTAAAGAACCACAAATCTACGACAGCAGTAACTATTAGGATATATGAGGGAATGCCCTTACTTAATACTCATGGTTAATCATATTCTCCATGATCTACCTAGCTTGCTAACGGATCAGATTGGTGAATTAATGTGCGTTTCTGGAGTTAAATCCATTGCTCTATGAAGACCCTCACCTCCATCTCCAATTCACTTTCACCTGGGCACTGGGATTTTCCTAGCTTTTCCCTCTACCATCATCCCTAATCCTGATATTCTGCTGCAGTTGCATCTGCGTTGGAGAAGCACCACCATCTCATACTCTACAATGCCTTCCCTTCACTCTAGTCCTCGCTATCACAATGCCTCCCAGTCAAATGCTCAGTTCCCTGAAATCACACACCCTTCCTCGGCCATCCTCTGACAACCCTTCACTGCCTTTCCATCGGCATTGATCAGTCAACAGGCCATTTGCTTCCACACAGTCTGATCCCAAATCTCTTCTCTGAGAGCTCTGCCACCCAGCCCCAGTGGTCTCGTTTGCATATGGGGGGATGCTGATACTGCACCAGTAATAATCCCCTGGATTGTCGTGGTTCAAACTCCACCACTTGGAGGTCCATAGTGAGAGAGGTTTCTGTCTCTCCCAAGTACTTGTATTTCTCTCATTCTGTTAAACCCACATTTGGCCATCTGTGGCTGTCGTACCTGAGTGGTCACTGACTGAACTGAAGAATAAGAAAGGGATGACCACGTTAATGGGACTACATTATAGATTTGGGAGTCAGTAAGATTTAGAGGGGCAAATTTGTAGAGAGGTAGTGGAGAGTTGCAGGAAGTAGAAAGCTGTGAAAGTAGGTGTTCTTCACTTTCCACATTTTGACTGGGACTTCAATATTGTAAAAGGACTGAATGGGATGGGGTTTGACAAATGAGTTCAGGAAAGTTTCCTTAGTCCATATGTAGAGGTCTCAACTACAGAAAGTGAATACTGGATCTTCCCAGGGAATGAGACAGGGCAGGTAACAGAAGTAGGTATAGGGAAACACTTTGGATCTAGTGATCATAATTCCATTAGTTTCAAGATAATTATGGAGAAGAATAGGTCTGGTCCTCGGAGGACAATGAGTATAAGGGCACTTTATCTAAATGCCCGTAGTATTAGAAACAAGGTTAGTGAACTTGTGGCACAGATCAGTACCAAAGCATATGAGTTAGTGGCCATTACAGAAACCTGGTTGCAAGGTGGAGATGACTGGGAATTAAATATCCAAGGGTATCAGGTAATACGGAAAGATAGGCAGGAAGGCAAAGGAGGTGGGGTGGCGCTCTTAATTAAGGATGAGATCAGGGCGATTGTGAGAGACGATGTAAGATCTACGGAGCAGAATATTGAGTCCATCTGGGTAGAGATTAAGAATAGTAAAGGGAAAATAAAAATCACTAGTGGGAGTTGTCTATAGGCCACCTAATAAAAATATTGCAGTGGCAGAGGGGATTACCCAAGAAATAACTGAGGTTTGTAAGAACGGAACGGCAGTTGTCCTGGGGGATTTTAACTTCCACGGAGATTGGGTGAATCAGGTTGGTCAAGGAAGTCTTGAGGAGGACTTCATAGAATGCATCCGTGATGGCTTTCTTGAGCAGCATGTTAGTGAACCTACAAAGGAAAATACTATCTTAGATCTAGTCCTGTGCAATGAGACAGGTAAGATTAACGATCTTGTAGTCAGGGATCCTCTTGGAAAGAGTGATCACAGTATGATTGAATTTCGCATTCAGATGGAGGATGAAATAGTTAGATCTAAAACTAGTGTATTATGCTTGAACAAGGGAGACAACAACAGGATGAGGGAGGAGATGGCTAATGTGGATTGGGAGCACAGGTTATTTGGTCGGACAGTTGAGGAACAGTGGAATACTTTCAAAGAGATTTTTCAGAGTGCTCAACAAAAGTATATTCCAGTCAAAAGTAAGGACAGTAAGTGTGGAGAGAGCCAGCCTGGGATAACTAAAGATAGTATCAAATTAAAAGCTCATGTGTACAAAGTCGTAAAGAGTAGTGGGAGACTGGAGGATTGGGAAAACTTTAAAAAGCAACAAAGAACAACTAAACAAGAAATGAGGAAAGGGAAGATAGAGTATGAAAGTAAATTAGCACAAAATATAAAAACAGATAGCAAAAGTTTTTATAAATATATAAAGCAGAAGGAGGTGGCTAAAGTCAACGTAGGTCCCTTGGAAGACGAGAAGGAGAAACTGATATTGGGTGATAAGGAAATGGCTGAGGTATTGAATGACTATTTTGTGTCGGTCTTCATGGTGGAGGACACGTTTTAAATGCCAAAGAAGGATGTTATGGATGAAATGGGAAGTGAGGACTTCAATAAAATCACTGTCACTAAAGAGATAGAGATGAGGAAATTAGAGGGCCTGAAGGTAGATAAGTCCGCTGGTCCTGAGAGTCTGCAGAGGGATATAGATAGGTTAATTGAGTGGGCCAAGGTCTGACAGATGGAATACAATGTTGGTAAATGCGAGATCATCCACTTTGGAAGGAATAATAGAAGAGCAGATTATTATTTAAATGGTGAAAGATTGCCACATGCTGTTGTGCAGAGGGACTTGGGAGTGCTTGTTCATGAATCGCAAAAAGTTGGCTTGCAGGTACAACAGGTTATTAAGAAGGCAAACGGAATGTTAGCCTTCATTGCTAGAGGGATTGAATTCAAGAGCAGGGAGGTCATGCTGCAACTATACAGGGTACTGGTGAGGCCGCACCTGGAGTACTGTGTGCAGTTCTGGTCTCCATACTTGAGGAAGGATATACTGGCTTTGGAGGCAGTGCAGAGGAGGTTCACCAGGTTGATTCCAGGGATGAAGGGGTTAACCTATGAGGAGCAATTGAGTCGCCTGGGACTATACTCTCTGGAGTTCAGAAGAATGAGAGGGGATCTTATAGAAACATACAACATTTTGAAAGGGATAGATAAGATAGAAGTAGGAAAGTTGTTTCCATTGGTAGGTGGGACTAGAACTAGGGGACATTGCCTCAAGATTCAGGGGGGAAGATTTAGGACGGAGATGAGGAGAAACTGTTTTTCCCAGAGGGCGGTGAATCTGTGGAATTCTCTGCCCAGGGAAGCAGTTGAAGCTTCTTCACTAAATATATTTAAGATACAGTTAGATAGATTTTTACATAGTAAGGGAATTAAGGGTTATGGGGAAAAGGCAGGTAGATGGAGCTGAGTTTACAGACAGATCAGCCATGAGGTGGAGGATAAATGCGTGGCTGAGGGATTGGAGCAGGGGGCAGGGATTCAAGTTTTTGGATCATTGGGACCTCTTTTGGCGCAGGTGTGACCTGTACAAAAAGGACGGGTTACCCTTGAATCCTAGGGGGACCAATATCCTGGCGGGGAGATTTGCAAGGGCTACTGAGGTGACTTTAAACTAGAATGGTTGGGGGGTGGGAATCAAATTAAAGAGGCTAGGCGAGAGGAGGTTAGCTCACAACAGGGGGATGGGAAGCAGTGCAGAGAGACAGAGGGGTGTAAAATGAGGGTAGAAGCAAAAAGTAGTAAGGTGAAAAGTAAAAGTGGCAGGCTGGCAAATCCAGGGCAAAAATCAAAAAGGGCCACTTTTCAACATAATTGTATAAGGGCTAGGAGTGTTGTAAAAGCAAGCCTGAAGGCTTTGTGTGTCAATGCAAGGAGCATTCGTAACAAGGTGGATGAATTGAAAGTACAGATTGTTATTAATGGATATGATATAGTTGGGATTACAGAGACATGCTCCAGGGTGACCAGGGATGGGAGCTCAACATTCAGGGATATTCGATATTCAGGAGGGATAGACATGAAAGAAAAGGAGGTGGGGTAGCATTGCTGGTTAGAGAGGAGACTAATGCAATAGAAAGGAAGGACATTAGCCGGGAGGATGTGGAATCGATATGGGTAGAGCTGCATAGCATTAAACGGCAGAAAACGCAGGAGGGAGTTGTGTACAGGCCACCTAACAGTAGTACTGAGGTTGGGGATGGCATTAAACAGGAAATTAGAAATGTGTGCAATAAAGGAACAGCAGTTATAATTGGTGACTTCAATCTACATATAGATTAGGTGAACCAAATTGATAAGGGTGCTGAGGAAGAGGATTTCTTGGAATGTATGCGGGATGGTTTTTTGAACCAACATGTCGAGGAACCAACTAGAGAGCAGGCTATTCTAGACTGGGTATTGAGCAATGAGGAAGGGTTAATTAGCAATCTTGTCGTGAGAGGCCCCTTGGGTAAGAGTGACCATAATATGATGGAATTCTTCATTAAGATGGAGAGTGATATAGTTAATTCAGAAACAAAGGTTCTGAACTTAAAGAAGGGTAACTTTGAAGGTATGAGACGTGAATTAGTTAAGATAGACTGGCAAATGATACTTAAAGGGTTGACGGTGGATATGCAATGGCAAGCATTTAAAGATTGCATGGATGAACTACAACAATTGTTCATCCCAGTTTGGCAAAAGAATAAATCAGGAAAGGTAGTGCACCAGTGGCTGACAAGGGAAATTAGGGATAGTATCAATTCCAAAGAAGAAGCATACAAATTAGCCAGAAAAAGTGGCTCACCTGAGGACTGGGAGAAATTCAGAGTCCAGCAGAGGAGGACAAAGGGCTTAATTAGGAAAGGGAAAAAAGATTATGAGAGAAAGCTGGCAGGGAACATAAAAACTGACTGTAAAAGCTTTTATAGATATGTGAAAAGAAAAAGATTGGTTAAGACAAATGTAGGTCCTCTACAGACAGAAACAGGTGAATTGATTATGGGGAGCAAGGACATGGCAGACCAATTGAATAATTACTTTGGTTCTGTCTTCACTAAGGAGGACATAAATAATCTTCCGGAAATAGTAGGGGACAGAGGGTCCAGTGAGATGGAGGAACTGAGGGAAATACATGTTAGTAGGGAAGTGGTGTTGGGTAAATTGAAGGGATTAAAGGCAGATAAATCCCCAGGGCCAGATGTTCTGCATCCCAGAGTGCTTAAGGAAGTAGCCCAAGAAATAGTGGATGCATTAGTGATAATTTTTCAAAACTCTTTAGATTCTGGATTAGTTCCTGAGGATTGGAGGGTGGCTAATGTAACCCCGCTTTTTAAAAAAGGAGGGAGAGAGAAACCGGGGAATTATAGACCGGTTAGCCTAACATCGGTGGTGGGGAAAATGCTAGAGTCAGTTATCAAAGATGTGATAACAGCACATTTGGAAAGCAGTGAAATCATCGGACAAAGTCAGCATGGATTTGTGAAAGGAAAATCATGTCTGACGAATCTCATAGAATTTTTTGAGGATGTAACTAGTAGAGTGGATAGGGGAGAACCAGTGGATGTGGTATATTTGGATTTTCAAAAGGCTTTTGACAAGGTCCCACACAGGAGATTAGTGTGCAAACTTAAAGCACACAGTATTGGGGGTAAGGTATCGATGTGGATAGAGAATTGGTTGGCAGACAGGAAGCAAAGAGTGGGAATAAACGGGACCTTTTCAGAATGGCAGGCAGTGACTAGTGGGGTACCGCAAGGCTCAGTGCTGGGACCCCAGTTGTTTACAATATATATTAATGACTTAGATGAGGGAATTAACTGCAGCATCTCCAAGTTTGCGGATGACACGAAGCTGGGCGGCAGTGTTAGCTGTGAGGAGGATGCTAAGAGGATGCAGGGTGACTTGGATAGGTTAGGTGAGTGGGCAAATTCATGGCAGATGCAATTTAATGTGGATAAATGTGAGGTTATCCACTTTGGTGGGAAAAACAGGAAAACAGATTATTATCTGAATGGTGGCCGATTAGGAACGGGGGAGGCGCAACAAGACCTGGGTGTCATTATACACCAATTGAAAATGGGCATGCAGGTACAGCAGGCGGTGAAAAAGGCGAATGGTATGCTGGCATTCATAGCAAGAGGATTTGAGTACAGGAGCAGGGAGGTACTACTGCAGTTGTACAAGGCCTTGGTGAGACCACACCTGGAGTATTGTGTGCAATTTTGGTCCCCTAATCTGAGGAAAGACATTCTTGCCATAGAGGGAGTACAAAGGAGGTTCACCAGATTGATTCCTGGGATGGCAGGACTTTCATATGATGAAAGACTGGATTGACTAGGCTTATATTCTCTGGAATTTAGAAGATTGAAGGGGGATCTTATTGAAACGTATAAAATCCTAAAGGGATTGGACAGGCTAGATGCAGGAAGATTGTTCCCGATGTTGGGGAAGTCCAGAACGAGGGGTCACAGTTTGAGGATAAAAGGGAAGCCTTTTAGGACCGAGATGAGGAAAAACATCTTCACACAGAGGGTGGTGAATCTGTGGAATTCTCTGCCACAGGAAACAGTTGAGGCCAGTTCATTGGCTATATTTAAGAGGGAGTTAGATATGGTCCTTGTGACTAAAGGGATCAGGGGGTATGGAGAGAAGGCAGGTACAGGGTTCTGAGTTGGATGATCAGCCATGATCATACTGAATGGCTGTGCAGTCTCGAAGGGCCGAATGGCCTACTCTTGCACCTATTTTCTATGTTTCTATGTTTCTGTGATCTTATTGAATGACGGGGCAGGCTCGATGGGCCGGATGGCCTACTCCTGCTCCTATTTCTTATGTTCTTATGTAAACTGGAGAAAGACCGATTTTTGACAGTATCAAAATAATCTTGCAGGTGTGGATTGGGACAGGTTGTTTTCTGTCAAAGATGTACTTAGGAGAGAACTCAGGAGGGCTGAAAGCGGACATGGGGTTGCTGTGGCAGACACAATGAGAGAGAATTCCATTTGGCTAATTGGAGCAGCCACTTAATGTACTGGTCCCGATGTGACTCAGTTAACCAGAATTGACTGTGTAAGTGTTTAGATAGACAGGGCCTGATTAGAGATAGTCAATATGACTTTGTGCATAGCAGATCATGTCCAACCAATCTTACAGAGCATCTCAAGGAGGTTACCAGGAAAGTTAATGAAGGGATGACAGTGGACATTGTCTACATGGATTTTAGCAAGGCTTTTACAAAATCCTATGTGTGAGGCTGAGTTAAGTCACTTGATTCAGGAAGAAGTAGTCAATTGGATTCAAAGTTGGCTCAGTGAGAGGAGCCTGAGATTGGTAGTACTATATATGGTTGTCTCTCTGATTGGAGGCCTGTGACGAGTGATGTGTTGCAGGGATCGGTGCTGGTTCTGTATTAATGATTTAGATGATAATATGGTAAACTTAATCAGCAAATGTACAGATGACACCAAAACTGGGGTGTAGTGGACCATAAGGAAGACTATCAAAGCCTGCCTAATGATCTGGACCAATTGGGAAAATGGGCTGAAAGGTGACAGATGGAATTTAATGCAGGCAAGTTCAAGGTGTTGCTCTCTGGGTGGATAATCCAGGGTAAGGTTTATACAGTGAATCATAGGGCACTGGAGTGTGCGGTCGAACAAAGCGATCTGAGAATACAGATCTATAATTGATTGAAAGTGGTATCACAGCTAGACAGGGTCATAAAGAGAGCCTTTGACACAATAGTCTTCATAACTCAGAACATTGAGCACAAGAGTTTGGATGGTATGTTGAGAAGTTGTATAAAATGTTGGTGAGGCCATATTTAGATTATTGCCTGTGGTTGGGTTGAGTTGTTCTCTGGTCTTGACAGTTTACTTTGCAAACATTTCATCACCATATGAGGAGGCTGTTGATTGTGGTGTGTCCTCCGAATGCTTGGCCTTTATATACTTTTCAATCAGCTGATTAGACGCCATTTTAGGAACTCAGTTGTGATGTGGGGAGGAAGTCTCATCGCTGATTGGCTGTATGGCAAGCTTCATACGTTGTGGTCTGGAATTTTGCCTGCATCAACTCATAGATGGGAATATAGGTAAGGTAAATGCAAGCAGGCTTTTTCCACCGAGGTTGGGTGAGACTAGAACTAGTGGTTATACGTTAGGGTGAAAGGTGAACTATTTAAGGGGAGTCCGAGGGGGAACATTTTCACTCAGAGGGTGGTGCAAATGTGGAACAAGCTGCCAGGAGAAATGGTGAGCCAGGTCAATTTTAACATTTAAAAGAAGTTTTGATAGGTACAAGGATGAGGGAGGTGTGGAGAGCTATGTCTGTGTGCAGTAAATAGGACCAGACAGAAAACCAAGCCAGCATGGACTAGATGGGTCGAAGGGCCTGTTTCTGTGCTGTAGAGCTCTATAACTCCATGACTTTATAAGATATTTAATATGAATTACTAATCTATTATCTAGTTAGATAATTAGTTGTTGTGAATTATTATTTGATGTCAATTAACTGCTTGTGTATTGCGATTAATGCAAAAATGTAATTAAAATATGTAGTCATTGGTATGAATTCATGATATTGCTGTGTAACATTTGAACTGATGTACAGATTATCACTGGTATTTGCTGTGACCATTCTTGTATAACTTGGAGGAAATTACTGCTTGGGTCAAATATTGTTGGTGGCTTATTGTGTTAGCTGCAAGAAAGCTGCGGAGGTCAAAGCCCTGTGTCTGCAGGCCCGAGTCCATGTCTGCTGGGGATGGAGGCTGAAGGCCTGTTCTGGGGTCAAAGGACTATGCACGTGTATGGGTGGGAGGGAAGAACAGGGCTTAAATTTGCTGTTATCGTTTGTTGCTTGTTCTGTTCTGTGTGGTTCTGCTGAGCATTGTGGGCATGCTATACTGGTGCCAGGATGTGTGGCAACACTGGAGGGCTGCCCCCAGCACACCCCCGGATGGGCTGGTTGTTAACAGAAATGGTGCATTTTGATGTACACGAGATAAATCAACTTGAATCTTGAATCTCTTTACTATTTAATGCAAAGTGCTGAATTGAATTTTCGATGCTGTAGCAATGCAACTATTGAAACTATTCTGATCTTGTGTGCTGTCACTGTGGAGTTTGCATGCTGTATAACAATAAATGAACAGCACTGTTTGGTTAAAGGAAAGAATCGGTGAATAAATAGGAGACCATTCAGCCATGCGATTCCCCCTCTCCTTTCCCTGTACCCATCCAATGCATTCTCTAATATTTTCATCTGCTCAAGGGGGTTTCTGTTCACCATTAATCCACAGCCTAAATGACTTGTGGCGAGTTTGCACACAGAATACATACTCTCTGTATGTTATATTGCTGCCATCATCCAACCAGTAGAAACCATGCTGTTGAGCAATTTGTCACAGTATCACAAGGGGTTACTTCCAACTGGTGCCAAACTTTCCCTCTTAAAGGGGAGTTGCATTGTGGCTTAGTGGAAGTGGCAGAAAGCAGAATAGAGGGAACTGTAAATTCTTGACCTGGGAAGTACAGGGTGAACAAATTCCAATTGTTGGAGTCTTTGGGGTTGCAGACATAGAGAAGAGACAGTCGTGGTGGTTAAACCACAAAACCATTGTTATAAGGCTGGGAGAGTTTAATGCTCTGACACGTGGTCAGTAAAGGCAAATTCAGACCCTTTAACCTGAAAACCAATCACCATGCCCCGGTCACTTGATTTGCAACCTTCTCTATCAACTGGAACATACTGAACATTCACGTTCTCTACAGTACCTCTCACTTTTGACACCATGGAGGCTGCAGACCAACAGCTGCTGCTACACACTGTCCGCTCCCTAACCACAACTGGGCACGTTCCCTGATATGTCCCTCCTTTTTGCAGGCCAGGAATGCACATGACTGAACACAGACTGGCAGTAAAGTTTGAACTCTCAGTGATTTGCAGAATGCAGCTCATATCCCATCTCAACAGCTGGAAGCTCCTACCTCATTGTTTCCATCCTCATTCATCAAGCTGTGGTACACAGATGATGCAAGTTAAGCTCCCAAGTCATTGTCGGTTCATTCACTGAAGCACTCAGAGTCATAGCAGCATCTTAAAGCAGCGGTCCCCAATCACCGGGCTGCAAAGCATGCGCAACCGGGTCGCGAGGAAGCGATATGATTTGGTGATAGGAGTCAGCTGGACCTTTCCTCACTCATTCCCTGTCACGGCCACTGTTGAGCCATTACGCATGCGAGGTCATTACCTACGCGTCATCCATTTCAGCGCGGGAAGGAGATCAACTCCTCGAGCTTGCAAATGACGACGGGCTGGAAAGTATGTTTGACATAATATCTCTGCTGGCATTCTGCATCAAAGTCAAGGCTAAAAATCCTGAGATAGCCACAAAAGCACTGAAAACGTTGCTTCCATTTCCAACATCTCTGCAATGAATGCAACGAAAACTAAATTGCAGAATAGACTGGACATAAGGAACCCCCTTCGAGTATCGCTGTCTCCCATCACCCCTCGATGGGACCGTCTTGTTGCAGGGAAACAAGCCCAGGGCTCCCACTGATTCAGCGATATTGGTGTGTTGCAACACACATGAAAGTTGCTGGTGAACGCAGCAGGCCAGGCAGCATCTGTAGGAAGAGGTACAGTCGACGTTTCAGGCTGAGACCCTTCGTCAGGACTAACTGAAGAAAGAGTGAGTAAGGGATTTGAAAGTGGGAGGGGGAGGGGGAGATCCAAAATGATAGGAGAAGACAGGAGGGGGAGGGATGGAGCCAAGAGCTGGACAGGTGATTGGCAAGTGGGATATGAGAGGATCATGGGACAGGAGGTCCGGGAAGAAAGACAAGGGGGTGGGAACCCAGAGGATGGGCAAGGGGTATAGTCAGGGGGACAGAGGGAGAAAAAGGAGAGTGAGAGAAAGAATGTGTGTATAAAAATAAATACAGCACGGAAACAGGGCATCTCTGCCCTTCTAGTCAGTGCTGAACGCTACTCTCACCTAGTCCCACCGACCTGCACTCAGCCCATAACCCTCCATTCCTTTCCTGTCCATATACCTATCCAATTTTTCTTTAAATGATAATATCGAACCCGCCTCTACCACTTCTACTGGAAGTTCGTTCAACACTTACTTCAAGCTCCCCTGTCCTCCCCGATAATTGACTTATCACTATATCCATGCGAGGAAAATATGCACTGTGTGTTTAGTATTAAATTTGTTAGAGAAACCCTCTTAGAAAGGAAATTGAGTGTATTAGCCACTTATCACCGATATTCCGGTCGTGATTAACAACCCGCCCCCGCCGAACAGAATCGCCAAAAAGGATTTGTAGAAAAAAATCGTACACGCATGCGCAAGGCTTCATGGTCATTGTAGTCTTTATTGGGGTAAACCCAACGTATTTGACTGCTACTCTTGTCCGTTGGCAACCCTACCACCACCTCCCCCCCCGCCCCCCCCGGTCGGCCGGTCCACAAGAATATTGTCAATATGAAACCGGTCCGCAGTGCGAAAAAGATTGGGGACCCCTGTCTTAAAGCACTGGAGAAGTTCCACCATTGCAAGATCTTCCAAATCTCCAGCAAGCCAATTTCAGTATCCCCTCCCCGGGCAACATTCCTAGGACTGAGGTCTGAATTGGACTTAGCCAGCTCCAATGAGAGCCTACTGTAAAAGGCAGATGAAACACTTCCCCTCCCACTCATTTGCCATCTACCAGTGCTTTGAGAGGCTGGTCATAGCAAACGCCATTTCCAGCCTCCCAGACAACCTCAGCCCACTGTAATTAGCCTACTGCTGTAAAGGTCCACAGTGGATGCCATCTGCCTGGCCCTACACTCATCTCAGGAGCATTTGGATTCTAAAGATATCTATGTCAAACTACTATTTATTAATTGCAACTTCCCCTTCAATACTATAATTCCAAGCAGACTCACCTCCAAATTCCTAGACCTGGGACTCAGTATCTACCCTTTGAATCTGGATCATTAACTTCCTGATCAACAGACCACAGTCAATAAGGAAAGGCAGCAATATTTCTGCCACCTTTTATGGCAGACAGTGTTCAGTCAGCAATGGGATCCCACAAGGTTGTGTCCTCAGCCTCCTATTTTACTCCTTGTACACTGACAACTGAGTGGCCAGATTCTGCTTTAACTCCATCTGCAAGTTTGCAGATGATGCCGTCGTAGTGGGCCAAATCTCAAATAACGACGTCAGATTATAGGAAGGAGACAGAGAGTTTATTGACATGGTGTCATGACAACAACCTCAATGTCAGCAAAACAAAAGAGATGGTCATTTGCTTCGGGAAATGGGGTTGTGCATACACTCCTGTCTACGTTGATTGTGCTGAGGTCAAGAAGGTTGAGAGCTTCAAGTTCCTTGGTGTAAGCATCATCAATGCCCTGTCCTGATCCAACAACTCAGATGCCATAGCCCAAAACGCTCACCAATGCCTCTACTTCCTCAGGAGACTAAAGAAATTTGGCACGTCTTCTTCAAACCTCACCAATTTTTATAGATGCACTGTAGAAAGCATTCTATTCAGATGCATTGTAGTTTGGTAGAATATTGAAGGGAGGTTTGATGGAGGTGTACAAAATTATGAAGGGTATAGATAGGGTCATTGCAAGCAGGCTTTTTCCACTGAGTTTGGGTGGAACTACAACCAGAGGTCATGGGTTAAGGGTGAATAGTAAAAAGTTTAAGGAGAACATGAGCAAATGTTTCTCTGCTGTACTTTTCTCTGATTCTATGTCTCCATGTACGGCAAATGCTCTGAAAATTACTGCAAGAAACTGTAGAGAGTTGTGGATACAGCTCAGCACATTGTGGAAACCAGCCTCCCCTCTACAGCCTCCGTTTACATTTCTTGTTGCCTTGGTACAGCAGACAACGCAGTGAAAAACCGCACCCATCCCTGACATTTTCTCTTCTCCCCTCTTCTGATGGGCAGAAGATGCAAAAGCCTGTAAGCATGTACCACGAGGCTCAAGGACAGCTTCTATTGTGCTGTCATAAGACTATTGAATAGCCCTTATGTATGTTAAGATGGACCCGTGATCTCACAATCTACCTCGTCGTGGCCTTGCACCTTATTGTTTGCCTGTACTGCATTTTCTCTGTAATTGCAACGCTTTGTTCTGCTTTGTTTTATTGTTTTCCTTTGTACTCCTTTAATATACTGATGTGATGAAATGATCTGTAAGGACACCATGCAATTATGCATGTGACAATAATAAACCAATGTACCACTTTACCAATTTGCTCCATCAAGCTCCTCCTGTGGCAGGTTTGTGGGCCTCATTGGGCCTCATTAGTCAACTCTGAAGCCGCAGAGCAGGAGTGGAAACAAATCTATTTCAATATCATAGCTATGCCAAAGAGGAAGGTATTTGCATAACAATGGAGACCTTACTGCAGTAATACGACACTGACCTCCTTCACTTCTGCTTCAGGCAGAGCTGCTTCCTTAATGTCACTCATTTTCTTCAGAATTCGTTTGGTTTCTTCGTTTTGGAAATCTGTGTAATCAAACTGACGAGCTTTCTCCCCGTACTTTCTTGTATGATTGGACAGGATTAGGCTCTTCTCCAACTGATGGGGAAAAAAATGTTTTTGACGTTTTCATTCTGTGACGTCTGGAGAAACACAGGTACTTGTATGCAAGCGCACACACACACACACACACACACACACACACACACACACACACACAAAGATGTGTGCACACGCGCATGCACATACAGACACGCCATATGCGCACATACAGTCACGCATATGAACACACACAGACGCGCATGTACACACACACACACACATTTCATTCACACATGTACATCGCTGTCAAGAACATGCACTTCAGCCATCAATATGCACATTTACTGGCATGCGCGGTCTCCATGGAGACACACAGTTGCATTTGGACAAATACTTGTGCATTTTCTGACACATGCTTATTCCCTCATGCACACATGTAACTAGGATCTGGTGACACTTCCCCCCCCATGCACCTCTCCCTCCATTTCATCAGGGGGCTTCTTAAAACACATCAACATAAGATCATGTGGTGCATTTGGCTATTTCCCATTCATGGAACTATGTTAGCATTATCTTTGAAACTTCAGTGATGCTATTTGAATTAATTTCCATGTGATTTACATGATCTATTGTCCATTGCCATAATTTGCTTTAGATTAGCAACAAACTTGTTCCAGGATCCCTGACGTAGTCTATTGTGTGTTGACAGGGGTTGTTTAGTGAAAGTCTAGCTATTGGACAATGGCAAGAATGAGTCCAGGATAGTCTATTGTGAATCAGTAGATTGTTTCCATTATGGTTTATTATCAATGATGCCTATAATTTATTTGGCAGGACCTGCCAGATTATCTAAAGCAATTAAATTTTGTCTTCCACCCCACACCTGGTGGACTCAAACAGCGAACTAAAGTGATCTGTAAATTTAAGGCACTGTTGAGTGGGCAATGAGAACAGGCGTGGGGGTTGAACATACCATGATCTTGTTGTTGTGCTCAGTGATGTTGGTGTTATATGTCCATGAGGCCTCGCTGCTCTCGTACCACACCTTCTCTGCTTCAGTGTTGTACTCACCAATAAAAACCTTTGCCTGATTTTCATCAGTGATTTTATCTGTCAGAAACCAGGAATGAAATAAATCATGTTATGACAAAAGCAACAACAAGATGTATTTACAAAATTAGTTAGCATAATAAAGCAACCCAAGGTTGGGAGGAAAATCAGACAAAATCTGCCACCCAGGAGCCAACAGCCATGGTCATGTCGGTCCTGATGAAGCATCTCAGTCTGAAAGGTTTACTGTTTATTTCCCTCCATGGATGCTGCTTGATCTGCTGAGTTCCTCCAGCATTTTTTGTGCGTTGATCATGAGGAATGTTTTGTAGAGTGTTCTATGGTGGGGGGGGGGGGGTGTGTGGAGGGATTTCAAGAGCTTAGCATATAAGAAGTTAAGGGGAGGGTGGGGGAGTGGGGATGGAAAATGAGAGAACTGCAAGAAAGTCAAAGGGCTTGCAGCTAGCTAGAGGGCGTTACAGGGACAGCAAAGAAGGTGGCGTCTAAGCTGGGAAGGTCATGTTAAATTGCTGCCACGGTTGCACTGTTTGCCACTGGCAGACCGTGCCATCCACAATATGGCCATTCCTAGTGATGCCTTGGATTTGCATTTGATCACTAGGGACAGTGACAGGCTGAGGAAGGAAATGTGAACCCAGTGTGTGCTGTCTTGAAGTTGGAGGAACTGTAGGCATCTTTCCCAGCAGTACCCAGCAGCTCAGGCATCCATTTATCTCAAGTTGATGATACTAACAGACCATGCACCTTCTTTGCCGTGTTTCAGGTCTGGGACAATTCATCAGAGAAGTATTTTGAAACTGAAACTTTAACTGTTTCTCTCTCCAAAGATGCTGCCTGACCTGCTGAATGTTTCTGGCATTTACTGTTATTATTTCGGATTTCTGGAATCTTTGTTTTTTTTTTAATTTTCATCACTTCATTGGTTGAGACATGCCTTCAGCCATCCTAAAGTTGGTAGGATTATTATGCTGCTTTCAAGGGTAAAGAAAGTCATTCTGTATGAAGGGCAGGGTAAGCTGCTTTTCACTGATTATTGTTCCTATTAGAAGCTAAAATCATCCCATTTGCCATCAGACCTGGCTCCTCAGAGTGTGGTCTTCAACTATGTTGTACACTGATAATGTTAGATGCTTCAGGCCTATTTCCCTTGTTCGGTGGTGAGACAGGTGGCGTAGGAGCTGCATAGCCTCAGTTTAGGCCTCAAGCAGCGGGATTGCCTGCTGCTGCAGTCCAGGTGAGAACACGTTGGAAGTGGTGTAGCATGCGTCCGTGCTCAGTTGGGGACTGGCCTCTCCCATTGATGCTCTAGTGTTCGATCGGCAGAATGACAGGCTGAATTACCAGGAACTGTACGATCAATTTATGGGGCATGTCTCTCAGGGTCTTAGACTATATATGTGTCTTCTTGCGTGACTATGTTTTTTTTTGGCTCGCTATTTTGGATGTGCTGTGCATATCTTGCACCTTGGCCCCAGAGGAACACTGACTTGTTCGACTGTATCCATGTGCGGTTGAATGATAATTAAACTTGATTTGATTTGATTTTGATTTATGATGTTGGGGCTGAACTATAATGACTAAATAACAACGCAGGGATTGTGGGAGACTGCAGTCAGCAAACGCATGGGGCTCAAATTTACTGTCACGCTATCTGGGAGTTATTTTCTAACGGGCATTATTTCCACTGTTGATTCTTTAAAGTGATCTGTGATGAACCTGAGACACAACAGATTCTGCAGATGATGGAAATCTTGAGCAACACACAGAAAATACTGGAGGAACTCAGCAAGTCAGACAACATCCAAGGAGGGAAATAAACAGTCAACATTTCATTCCAAGATCAATCACCTGCCAACTTGTAATCCTCCCCCACCCCTCCACCTTCTGATTCAGGCTTTGGCTCTCTTCCTTTCCAGTCCTGATGAAGGGTCTCAGCCCAAAATGTTGACTGCTTATTCCCCTTAACAGATGTTATCTAACTTTCTGAGTCCCTCCAGTATTTTGAGTGTGTTGCTTTGATAAGCCTCCCCACCACCCTCCCCTTTTTTCCATGCTCCGCCTTCCTTCCAATCAGATTCTATCAACTTCAATCCTTTGTCACCTCCACCAATTACCTTCCAGTTCTCATATGGTTCCCCACTCTCCCCTCCCTCATCTACTATCACCCCTTCTCACCTGGATCCACCTATCACCTACCAGCTCTTCTCCCTTCCCTCCACCTTTTTATACTAGCTATGTCCCTTCTTTCTTTCAGTCCTGATGAAGGATCTTGACCTGAAACACTGACTGTCCATTCCTCTTTCGATGCTGTCTGACCTGGTGTATTCCTCCAGCATTTTGTGTGTTGCTGTGATATACCTGCTCATTTAACATCTGGGTTGAGAGGGCTCTGGTACTTTCAAATCTTATGGAAACCATTGCATTTATATATAGCAGCTGGCATGCCCAGGACATCCTGGAGTGTTTACAGCCAATTAGTCCTCTCCAATGTTGCCAGTGTTCTAAAGTAGGGAGGAGGCAAACTAATACATTTAGTACAGCATGGAACTGCTGGAGGAAAAGAGTCTTCTTGCTCGTCTAAAACCAAACTAGTTATCATGTGTTCCAACAGATAACACAGTTGTTGATTAATCTGGGCAATGAATCACCATTTACCAATACCTGCAGTGGAGATCTATGACTCCAGGAGTATAGATTCAGCTGCTCTTCCCAAGCCATCAAAAGTCGTGTCTCAAACTATCTAACTGCTATATCATAGAAAGTACATAATACCATTGACTAGGCAGAGTCATTCTAAGAAATGGTTCTACAAATCCTGCCTGCAATGACTGCCATATACCACTGATTGACATCTAGTAAACAGTCAGCATGCCAGCTGATTCTTTTCAACAATGTCTCTCTGCAATCGAGTTTCTATAGAAATGGAATAAAACAGAAAATAAGGCCTGGCTGATAAAATTGTTAAACCTGATTGAAACAAGGTGATTGGCTGCTATAACTGTCATAGAGTTCACTGTATCTGGTGCCCACTTCCATTTCAGTTGGTACTTACCGATACCATCTGGGTATCCCTCAGGGATCGGAGGCTGCCAGTGTAAGTCAGACCACCCCATCTCCTCCTTGTTTTTATTGTTTTGCTCCACCAGCCAATCAGTGACAGGTTGGAAATACTCAAGCAGGGCAGAGGCATTTAGTTTATCATTGCCTGTAAAATCACGAAGAACATCCTCCCAATGTCTCGAAGAGCCATCCTTCAGTGCGTCACTGAAACAGAGACAGCGAGATGCAGTTAAGTTTTACTTATAGGGGGTTGGGCAAACAATCATGGGCTTACGTCTTCTGTTATTTAGGTTAAGGTTTGGAAGGTTGTAAGAGATACTTCTGGCTTGTTCAAACCAATGTACAATCTGTGCAAAAGTCTTGTGGGGGCAGAGAGAGGGGATTCATGATTGGGAAAAGGGGAAGGGAGAGGAGAGGGAGTGGGAAGCACCAGAGAGACATTCTGTAATGATCAATAAACCAATTGTTTGGAATCAACTGACCTTGCCTGGTGTCTCAGGGCTGGGTGTGTCTGTACCTGCACTACTCCCTACCCCGGCACTCCTTCTCTGCCACCTGTCCCACACCCCTCCTGAGGTGCCCCACCCTCACCATTCCCAACATCCCTTGCTCCTGTCAGATTTACAAACTCGCTCTCTGCTCCACATTGACAAATACAGTACTGTGCAAAAGTCTTAGGCACCCTAGCTATATATATGTGCCTTTGACTCTTTGCACAGTATTGTAGGTTCAGGGATCATACTCTTCACTTGTGTTTTCCAAACTGATTGAAACTACTTCATTATTTCTCTGAAATACTTTTCTGGTTATTGTTCAGCTGACACTAGAAGAGTGGTACTGGCATTACTGGTTACTAATCTGTGGCCCACATCACATTGCTGAAGTTGAGTTGTCAGGATGGCTGGATAGTTGCTTCCCAGTGGGCCTCATGCCACATTGGGCATGATAATTCAATGCTGATTTCTGCATTGGAAAAAAAATTCTACCTGTTCAAACAGTTTTAAGTGGTTTGGTTCGCCATTGTTGGTCATATATTGCCTACTAAAGGGCCAACTGCCTTTTCTCTTCATTTTCCCAAACTGCTGAGAGTGGTGGCTGAAGGATAAGTGATGTGGGGGCAAAATAATCTAACCAGATTGGGAAATACATATGTGGGGAGATTCAGGGAGACCCTGTCCCATGTCTGGGAGAGGGTCACCCAAGGAAATCTTTTAGCAGGCAAAGGCCATCCCAGAGCATGCCATACCTGGGAGGCAGCATCTAGGGAGGTGATCCCTTGAACCACTGGTTTTTTGTGGTCTCATGTGACTTTCCAATGCTCCCTGTGCACCAGGAATTTGAGTGGTTCAGGGCCTTATGTGTAAATATGTGGTGTTATGTCAAAAACAGCAGGTCTTGGAGATCCAGAATTAGTAGTACAAGGTGTTTTCTGCAGCTGTACAGGGCCCTGGTGAGACCACACCTGGAGTACTGTGTGCAGTTTTGGTCTCCAAATTTGAGGAAGGACATTCTTGCTATTGAGGGAGTGCAGCGTAGGTTCACAAGGTTAATTCCCGGGATGGCGGGACTGTCATATGTCGAAAGATTGGAGCGACTGGGCTTGTATACTCTGGAATTTAGATAGCTGAGAGGGGATGTTATTGAAACATATAAGATTATTAAGAGTTTGGACATGCTGCAGGCAGGAAGCATGTTCCCGCTGATGGGTGAGTCCAGAACCAGAGGCCACAGTTTAAGAATAAGGGGTAGGCCATTTAGAACGGAGTTGAGGAAAAACTTTTTCATCCAGAGAGTGGTGGATATGTGGAATGCTCTGCCCCAGAAGGCTGTGGAGGCCAAGTCTCTGGATCTTTCAAGAAAGAGATGGATAGAGCTCTTAAAGATAGTGGAATCAAAGGTTATGGGGATAAGGAAGGAACTGGATACTGATTGTGGATGATCAGCCATGATCACAGTAAATGGTGGTGCTGGCTCGAAGGGCCGAATAGCCTACTCCTGCACCTATTTGTCTATTGTCTATTGGGGTGTATTTTGCATTCACTAGTCTGCTGGTAAGTTCTAACCACAAAATGGCACCTGGATACAAAGTTCTAAATTAAGGGCATATAACCCTTCTTGTTCTAATACCAAAGCACCGCAACACATGGTGCTTGCTTCATCCATACAAAGAATGATGTCATTATATTCTGTATCATGATTTATTTGCATATATTACATAAATTTACCACAGTGCCCATTGAGGAGATCACTAGGGAGGGTATTTAGCAAGATGATCAGGGATGGGGGTGGGGAGCTGGTGTGGCGAGGAAGGAGAGAGATCAGGAGGTTAGTTAGGGAGCAGATGAGGAAAATTAGGGGACATGATAAGGGTAGGAACATAATTGGAAGAGAAATGCTTGGGGAGTTAAGTGGGGATATTGGGGGAAATAGATAAGGTGAGGGTTAAAGGTGGGTTTGAGTAGGTTGTAGATCATCACATTCATGTGAGGGAGAATGAGGAGTGAGAGCCACAAAAGGGGTGAGTGGGAGCAATCAGCAACACACACACAAAATGCTGCAGGAACTCAGCAGGCCAGGCAGCATCCACGGAAATGAATAAACAGTTGATGTTTCTGAGATCCTTCTTCAGGACTGGAAGGAAAGGGGGAAGATGCCAGAATAATAAGGTGGCGGAAGCAGAAGGAGGATTAGCTGGAAGGTGATAGGTGAAGCCAGGTGGGTGAGACAGGTAAAGAGCTGGAGAAGAAGGAATCTGATTGGAGAGGACAGTGGACCATGGAAGAAAGGAAAGAAGGATGAGCACCAGAGGTAGGTGATAGGCAGGTGAGGGGGTAGGTGATAGGCAGGTGAGGGGTAGGTGATAGGCAAGTGAGGAGCAAAGGTAAGAAGCAAGAATGGGGAATGGAAGAAGTGGGAATGAGGAAGGAAAACATTATCAGAAGGATAAATCAATATTCATGCTGTCAAGTTGGAAGCTACCTAGAGGAAATATGAGGAGTTTCTCCTCCACCCTGAGAGTGGCCTCATTGTGACACAAGAGGAGGTCATGGACCAACAACTTGGAATGGGAATGGGGACAGGAATTAAAATGGTTGGCCACTGGGAAATTCCACTCTTGCCGGGTGGAGTTGAAGATGGAAGAAGTTGCAGCGAATGATGCGTTGGATGTGAAGGCTCATGGTGTGGTAGCTGAGGACAAGAGGAACTCCAGCACTGTAAAGGCGGTGGGAAGATGGGGTGAATGTCTGGGAAATGGAGGAGGTGCGGCTGAGGGCAGCAATAATGGTGGAGGAAAGGAAACAACATTCTTCAAAGAAGGAAGACTTCTCTGATATCCTGGAAAGGAAAGTCGCATCCTGGGAACAGATGAAGCGGAGACGAAGGAATAGAATAGAAAGGGAATAGAATTTTTTTTACAGAAGACAGGATGGGAAGAGCATAGCCATAGTGTAGATTTGGTGATCTTCCAAATCTTCCATCTGGGGAAAGATCTTTTAACTAACTCTGTGGCAGACCTCATCTCTCCCATTCAACCCTCCCTCATGTGCAGAAGACTTTCATATCATTACTGTTAGTTGTGTGTTGAATCACGATAAATGTAACTGGGAGTACTCAGAGGTCTCAGATTGACTCAATGGTTATGTGGTACACATAAGGAAAAGCCTCTTGAGTCCAATGATTACATTTAATTGCATAGTGCACATTTCAAGAAGATTTCTGAACCATTATTTTACACCAAAGGATAAAGATGAAGATCCCACCTGAGTAACCTCCCAGCTGGTTTTGACTGGTAGATGTCACATTTATGCAGAGGTCCACTGTGGTTACTGGCTTTGCACAGTGCTTTGTGGAACTGGAACTGTAGAATAAAACTCACAAAGTACCTGTAAAGATGAGAGTAAATTGTTTCTTCTGGAGAATAAGAAAAGGAAACCCTTCAAATCCCTCTTCCATCCACTTAGATTGTGACTGATCTGTACCAACCTCCGGTGAACTGCTTTGTTCTGTATTCATTGATATGATCACCTAATAAAAATCCCAGCCTTAACAATTTAATTGTGAAATTATTCACATCTTTAATTTCAGATAGTTCCATGTTTCCCCTTAGCATCGGTAAATGTAGCTGACTTCACACTGTGGGCAGTGGGGCTGTTTCCACAATTAAATCTCTGCTGCTGGTTTCCACATCAGCCAATTATATTCCTTCCATTAGAGAGTCCATCAGTTTCCTGAACTAAAGGCAACATGAACTAATTCCTATTAGTTATTCATTTACAAGTCAGCATTTATTACCCATCCTTAATTACCCTTGAGAAGATGGTGGTGAACTTTTAAACTGCTCTGCCTCTCAACTATTCCTGGGTTTGTTCTAGAGAATCTGTTCTATGTACCCTCCAAGGAACAATGTATCCTTCCTGGCTGACTAAAGTAGCCCAAATGTCTTCTCATGCTTCTCATCCTCACTCTGGGATCTGATGAGTTATGTTTATGTCCAAATTGTTTGGCATGTACTGTCCTCTGTTGCCCCATAAATATTCTATGCTTGGGGCTACATTGAATGTTTGTGGACTTTTTGTTAGGGAGCATGTTACAGTTAATTGTAAATTAAAACCAAAAACTGCAGATGCCAGGTATCTGAAATAAAAATTGAAAATGTTAAAAACATTCAGTAGGTCAGCTGGCATCTGTAGAAAGAGAAGCATGGTTGTTGTTTCAGTTTGAAGACCTTTCAAAGGATCTTTGAGCTGTCAATGTAAATCCTGTTTTCCTTCATTTAGCCCCTGTCCCTCTATTCCTTTCCAACCCATTGCTGGTCAAATGATTTTTAAACAATTTGTTTGCACCTATCTCTTCCACCTCCTTTGACAGTTTGTTCCAGATACACACTATACTCTGTATGAAAAAAACACCCTTCAGATTTTCTTTAAGTACTTCCTCTTTCACCCATATTGTCCAGTTTTAGATTCCTTTATCCTTGGAAAAAGCTGTGACTATCTACCTTGTCTATCTCCCTCATAATTTTGCAAATCTCCATAATGTCACCCTTCAGCCTTGCTATTGATTCATTTACAAGTCAGCATTTATTACCCATCCTTAACTAGAACAATCGTAGCCTGTACATTCCCTCCTTGTAACTAAAACCCCATTCCTGAATTGGGGGGTTTTAGTTACAAGGAGAGATTGTGCAGGCCAGGCATTAACTCTGAACTGCACACAATATTCCACGTGTGGCCTACTTAATGTCTTGTACATGATGTCCCAACTCTTATACTCAACACCCTGGCTGTGAAGACAAGCAAGCTAAAAGCCTTTTATACTTCACTATCCACTAGTGCTGCCACTTTCAGTGAGCAAGAGCTTGCCCGTGAAGCTCCCACTGTACCTCTGCTGTTTACTGTGCATGTCTGGCCATGATTAATTGACTCAACACATATTACCTCACACTTGTCTGCATTCAATTCTATCTGTCGCTATCCACCCAACTTTCCATATGATCTATGAGCCTCAGGCAACCAACCTTACTTTCTACAACTCCATCAATCTCTGTGTGGTCTACAAACTTACTTATTAGTCCACAGTCATTCTTAGTCCAAGTCTTTTAGATACACTCAGTGGCCACTTTATTAGGTACACCTGTTCACCTGCTTATTAATGCAAATATCTAATCAGCCAATCATGTGGCAGCAACTCAATGCATAAAAACATACAGACATGGTCAATAGGTTCAGTTGTTGTTCAGGCCAAACATCAGAATGGGGAAGAAATGTGATCAAAGTGAGTTTGACTATGGAATAATTGTTGGTGCCAGAAGGGGTTGTTTGAGTATCTCAGAAACTGCTGATCTCCTGGGATTTTCACACACAACAGTCTCTAGAGTTTACAGAGAATGGTACAAAAAACAGAAAAAAAAACATCCAGTGAGTGGCAGTTCTGCGGGCAAAATTGCCTCATTAAAGAGAGAGGTCAAAGGAAAATGGCCAAACTGGTTGAAGCTGACAGGAAGGTGACAGTAACACAAGCAGCCACATATTACAACAGTGGTGTGCAGAACAGCATCCCTGAATGCACAACACAGCAAACCTTGAAGTGATTAGGCTACAGCAGAAGAAGGCCACACTGGGTTCCACTCCTGTACCTGGTGAAGTGACCACTGACCGTATATTGACGTATATCCCAAAGACGGAAGTGTTGGTGGGTTTAATTGTCCATGGTAAATTGCCCTTAGTGTATATAGTTCAGTGTCAGAATCTGGGAGGAGTTGGTGGGAATGTGAAAACAACAGTTTATAGGGTAAATTGGGAAAGGAAGGAGCCTGATGTTATTATTCTGTGAGATGATATAGACTTGATAGGCTTTATGGCTATGTTCCACAACATAAGGAACTATGGAATCGAAAAATGTGAGGTAAAGTTGCTTTGAAGTGGAATGCAGGGAGCTGGTGTCGATCAGTAATGAGAAAGAAAGAGGTGTGTAGAGAAGATTTCACAACTGGATAGGGCACTGTACACATGATAGCCTCCGTTTGTGGCTTGTGAGTCCAGAGTCACTTTGGACAAAGGGAAGTAGAATATAGAACGGTCCAGCACAGGGGCAGACCCTTTGGCTCACAATAGACATAGAGTTATAGAGCACTACAGCACGGAAGCAGGCCCTTCAGCCCATCTAGTCCACAATGAACTGTTATTCTGCCTAGTCCCATTGACCCACACCTGGACCATAGTTCTCCATACCCCTGCCATCGATGTACCTATCCAAACTTCTCATAAATGTTGCGATCAAACCAGTCCCCTGAAACTCTAGTTTAAACCCACCGGAGTAACACTAGCAAATCTTACCACAAGGGTATTGGTTTCCCTCCAGTTCAGGTGCAAACCATCCCATTTATATAGAGTCACAGAGAAATACAGCACAGCAACAGGCCCTTCGGCCCATCTAGTCAATGCCAAGATCACTTAAACTGCCGACTCCCATCGTCCTGCACTAGGACCATAGCCCTCAATATTTCTACCATCCATGTACCTTTACAAACTTTGCTTAAGCGTTGAAATCAAGCTTGCATGCACCACTTCTGCTGGCAGCTCATTCCACACTCTCACAACACTCTGAAGAAGTTTCCCCTAATATTCCCTTTAAACCTTTCACCTTTTACCTTTACCCCATGATCTCTGGTTGTAGTCCCATCCAACCAAAACCTGCTTGCATTAACCCTATCTATACCCCTCATAATTTTGTATACTTCTAAAAAATCTCAGCTCAGTCTTCTACATTCTAAGGAATACAGTCCTAACTTATTCAATCTTTCCTTATACCTCAGGTCCTCCAGACCTGGCAACATGTTTGCAAATTTTCTCTGTACACTTTCTTAGAAGAATTCTTAGAATTTCAACCTTGTTCACATCTTTCCTGTAGGTAGGTGACCAAAACTGCACACAATACTCCAAATTAGGCCTCACCAACTTTTTATGCAACTTCAACATAACACCTCATCTCCTGTATTCAGTACTTTGATTTATGAAGGCCAATACGTCAAAAGCTTTTTTTTATGACCCTGTGACACCACTTTCAATGAATTATGGACCTGTATTCCCAGATCCCTTTGTTCTACCATACTCCTCAGTGCCCGAACACTCACTGTGTAAGACCTACCCTGGTTGGTTCTACTCAAGTGCAACACCTCGCACTTGTCTGCATTAAGTTCCATCTGACATTTTTCATCCCATTTTTAGCCTTCTTCACTATCCACTACACCCTAAAATCATGGTGTCATCCACAAATTTGCTGATCAAGTTGATCACATTACCATCCAGATCATTGATATAGATGACAAACAACAAAGAACCCAGCACCGATCCCTGCATCACACCACTAGTCACCAGCTTCCAGTCAGAGAGGGAGCCATCTGACTCTCTGGCTTCTCCCACAAAACCAATGTCTAATTCAATTTACTACCTCATCTTGAATACGAGTGACTGAACCTTCTTGACCACCTCCCCTGCGGTACCTTGTCAAAGGCATTTGTAAAGTCCATGTAGACAACATCCATTGCCTTGCCTTCATCCATTTTCCTGGTAACTTCCTCAAAAGCCTCTATAAGATTGGTTAGGCGTGACCTACCACACACAAAGCCATGCTCACCATCCTTAATCAGTCCATATCTATCCAAATACTTACTGTATATATCTGGTCCCTTGGAATATCTTCCAGTAACTTTCCCACAAATGATGTCAAACTCACTGGCCTATAATCTCCTGGTTCAGTTTTAGAGCCTTTCTTTAACAACGGAACAACGTTAGCTATCCTCGAATCCTCCGGTACCTCACCTGTTGCTAAGGTTGTTTGAAATATCTCTGCTAGGGCTCCAGCAATTTCTGCACTTGCCTCCTGTATGATCCAAAGGAACACCTTGTCAGGTCTTGGGAACTTATCCACCCTAGTTTGCCTTAAGACAGCAAACACCTCCTCCTCCGTAATTTGTACAGTGTCCATGAAATTAATGCCGCTTTTCCTCACTTCTATAGATTCTGTGTCTGTCTCCTGAGTAAATACAGATGCAAAAAAACTATTTAAGATCTCTACCATCTCTTTTGGCTCCACATAAGGATTCCCATTCTGATCTTCCAGAGAACCAATTTTGTCCCTTGCAATCCTTTTGCTCTGGACATATCTGTAGAATCCCTTTGGATTCTCCTTCACCTTGTCTACCTCAGCAACCTCATGCCTTCTTTAAGCCCTCCTGATTTCTTTCTTTAAGTGTCCTCTTGCATTTCTTATACTCCAGAAGCACCCCATTTGTTCCTACCTGCCCGTACCTGCTATGCACCTCCTGTTTTCTCTTAACCAGTGCCTCAATATCTCTTGAAAGCTAGGATTCTCTACACTTTATTGGGACAGGCACACACAGGCTTTGAGCTCTCAAATTTTCACTTTTGAAGGGCTCCCACTTACCAAGTACACTTTTGCCAGAAAACAGCCTGTCCCAATCCACATTTGCCTGATCATTTCTGATGCCATCAAAACTGGCCTTACTCCAATTTAGAATCTCAACCCGTGGACCTATCTTTTTGCATATTTACTTTGAAACTAATGGCATTGTGGCCATTAGATGTCATTTGTTACCAGATATCAGGTATAGGCCCCACCTTCCCTGACAGAGAGCACAAAAATCTGAAACCTTCCCTCCTGAGATCACTGCCCTGGATGTCCTGCCCTATAATTCAGCACCTAATTCCCTGAACTCACTTTGCAGGACTTCATCACCCTTCCCGCCTATGTCATTGGTACCAATGGGGACCAAGACCTCTGGCTGCTCACTCTCCCCCTTGGGATTGCTATGGACTTGATCTGCAATGTTCCTGACCCTGGCGCCCAGGGGGCGATGAGATTCCAGTTGGGAATGTCGTTCTCATCCACAGAACCTCCTGTCTGTTCCCTTAACAAATGATATATTCTACCACTAATGCTTGCCCCACCCCTCCCCCTTCCCTTCTGTATCAAAGAGCCAGACTCAGTGCCAGAGACCTGACTGCTGTGGCTTTCCTCTGCTAGGTCATGTCGCCCCCCCCCCCCCCCAGTACTATCCAAAATAATAGTTAATGAGGGGAACAGCCATAGGAATATCCTGCACCGGCTGTCTATCCCTTTTCTCTCTCCTGACGGTCACCCAGTGACCTGTGTCCTGCACCTTAGGTGTAATTACCTCCCTGTATCTTCTGCCAGTCAATTCCTCAGCTTCCTAAATGATCCAGAGTTTATCCACTCCAGCTCTAGTTCCCTAACGTGGTCTGTCAGAAGCTACAGCTTGATGCACTTCTTGCAGTGATAGTCATCAGTGATACTGGAGGTCTCCCTGTCTTACCACACCCCACAAGAGGAGTCCTCCACTGTCCTGACTGTCATTGCCACTGCTCTAACTGTGCAACAAGAAAGAAAGAAACTCACCAGAAGCTTACCTCTGTCTCCATCTCTTTTTGCTGAAGCCTCTTGAGCCAAAGCCACAGCTCTCCACTCTAACATTGGCCCATTCACATTATGGCTGATCCACTTAAACCTAACTTCTTTTTAGTGGCCATTGACAAGTGCCTAATAACCCAAGTGATTTCAGGCTCTGCTGATAGTCCTAACAGGCCCCACTTATTTTTAAAAAATTTCACTCTTACTCAAGCTCTGCAGAAAATCCTGACAGGCCCGCTTGCTTTTAAAATCTTGCATTCGCTCAAGAATATTGTGCTGAACTAATCAACTGTCCTACTAAATGAATCCGCTCTGCTGCACAATGTCCATGTGCTCCCATTTCCCTCACATTTATGTGCAATCTGATAGCCTTGTGAATGCCCGAACTGTGTTTGCTTCCATCACCCAGGCACCTGCCAGTCTCTGTGTAGCAAAACTTGCCCCACACGTCTCCTTTCAACTTACTCTCTCTCTCATCCTAAAGGCAAGTCCTCTGGTAATAGATTTTAGATGGTTGGCTTGGGCACTGAACAGATCCTTCAGTTAATAGAAGAGTTGCAGAAAGAAACAATATAAATGACCAGGAGACCCAAAGCAATTGTGTGTCCTTCGTTCCGATGTATCTGTGAAACAGATGACTGAAGGAGCTCTCTGTGAAACCTATTCTTTGGACATTTACCTGATGTAAGGTGTATTTGCAGGGATGTGGTACTTGGCACCAGGGTCAAAGTTTGTTTCATTCCTTAGAATTGGGGGGCAGATGCCTTGGTACTTTGTTCTGGAAGACACAAGTGGAGACACAAGCTAAATCCTGATGCAAACCCAAGGCTGGTCTCAGTTTATGTTGATCTCTCACCATGGACCACACTCTCTCTTACCTCAGTTTCCACCATTCACTGTTGTAGTTGTCTGGGGAAATCTGTCCACTGAACACTTTCCAACGCCACTGATCGATTAGGTATCCAAATGGGAGGAAGGCGATTTTTTCCAAGGCCATTTTCAGGAGGTAGTTAATGTCAGTCTCTGTCAAGCAATTGAAAGATTGGATTGAACAAAATTGAAGCTAAGCATTTTTATTTCTTGGCTTAAATCCTCCTAAATTATCTCATCTATATGGCTATTAAGTGCACTGGGCTCCCCACCACAGGGGAAGATATAACACAGAACATAGAACAGTACAGTGCAGGAATGGTCCCTTTGGTCAATGACTGCGCCAGACACTAAGCTATATTAGACTAAATCCTTTCTCCTGTACTTAATACTGTGGGTGAGAGGTTAGTGGTTGGGTCTTTTGCTTGTCCAGCCTCTCTTAAAAGAAATAATTTCAGACAGGAAGCAAAGAGTGGGAATAAATGGGACCTTTTCAGAATGGCAGGCAGTGACTAGTGGGGTACCGCAAGACTCAGTGCTGGGACCCCAGTTGCTTAAATATATATTAATGACTTAGACGAGGGAATTAAATGTAGCATCTCCAAGTTTGTGGATGACACGAAGCTGGGCGGCAGTGTTAGCTGTGAGGAGGATGCTAAGAGGATGCAGGGTGACTTGGATAGGTTAGGTGAGTGGGCAAATTTATGGCAGATGCAACTTAATGTGGATAAATGTGAGGTTATCCACTTTGGTGGCAAAAACAGGAAAACAGATTATTATCTGAATGGTGGCCGATTAGGAAAAGGGGAGGTGCAACGAGACCTGGGTGTCATTATACACCAGTCATTGAAAGTGGGCATGCAGGTACAGCAGGCGGTGAAAAAGGCGAATGGTATGCTGGCATTCATGGCAAGAGGATTCGAGTACAGGAGCAGGGAGGTACTACTGCAGTTGTACAAGGCCTTGGTGAGACCACACCTGGAGTATTGTGTGCAGTTTTGGTCCCCTAATCTGAGGAAAGACATCCTTGCCATAGAGGGAGTACAAAGAAGGTTCACCAGATTGATTCCTGGGATGGCAGGACTTTCATATGATGAAAGACTGGATCGACTAGGCTTGTACTCGTTGGAATTTAGAAGATTGAGGGGGGATCTGATTGAAACGTATAAGATCCTAAAGGGATTGGACAGGCTAGATGCAGGAAGATTGTTCCCAATGATGGGGAAGTCCAGAACGAGGGGTCACAGTTTGAGGATAAAGGGGAAGCCTTTTAGGACCGAGATGAGGAAAAACTTCTTCACACAGAGAGTGGTGAATCTGTGGAATTCTCTGCCACAGGAAACTGTTGAGGCCAGTTCATTGACTATATTTAAGAGGGAGTTAGATATGGCCCTTGTGGCTAAAGGGATCAGGGGGTATGGAGGGAAGGCTGGGGCGGGGTTCTGAGTTGGATGATCAGCCATGATCGTACTGAATGGCGGTGCAGTCTCGAAGGGCCGAATGGCCTACTCCTGCACCTATTTTCTATGTTTCTATGATCAACAACACTCCATTCCCTACATGTTCATGTGCTTGTCTATAAACTTCTTAAGCTCCCCTGTCATATCTGTTCTCACTACTAATCCAAGCAGCCTGTTCCAAATACCTGTCATTCCCTATATAAAAAAAATTACCCTGCAGCTTTCCGTTAAACTCTTCCCCGCTTCACCTCAAAGCTATGCACTTTAGTATTTGACATTTTTACCCTGGGAAAAACATTCTGGCTGTCCACCTCTCCTAATTTTATGAACTTAAATCAGATCTCCCCTCAGCTGCTGTCTTTCCAGAGAAAACAACCCAAGTCTGTCCTATCTCTCCTTCTAGCTTGTACCCTCTAATTCAGGCAGCATCCTGGCAAACCCCTTCCGTACCTTCTGCAAAGCCTCCATACTCTTCCTGTGATGGAGAGGGGTGTGGGCAGACCTGCACACAATGCTCCATGTGCAGCCTCACTTTAGTTTTATACAATTGTAACATGACTTCCTGATTCTAATACTTAATGTCCTGACAACTGAAGGCAGGCATGCCATACATCCGCTCTACCATACCACACACACTATCTACTTGTGTTGCCATTTTCAGGGAATCTTTTGAGATGAGGATAGCTTCATTCCTTCAACTGGGAGATTGTATGATATGAGGAAATACAACACAGAATTGCAGCTTAGAAGTTGTGGTCACTGTTAACGGCAACAGGGAATGAATGAGAAGAACACACTGCATTGTTGTTATAGACAGTAGAGTCACAGAGTCACACAGCACAGAAACAAGGACTTTGGTTGACAGTGCCCCTGCTGACCTTCCATCTATCTACTTACTGGCACTTGATCCCCAGTTTCTGTGTGTTGGTGATTTAAGCACTCATCCAGCTACATTTTCAATGTTGTAACAATCTCCACCACCCTCTCAGGCAGTACGCTCAAGACTGCAAAAAAGCATTCCTCCGTTCTCCTTAAACCTGTCACTTCTCACTTTAACCCAATGACCTCTGTTTTTAGGTGACTCCACTCTGAGCAAATTTTCAACCTTCTCTGCTCAAGGAAGACAAACCAAGTTTGTCCAATCTCTCCTAACTGAAGTGTTTTATCCCAGGCAACATCTTTGTAAATATCCTCTGCACCCACTCCTGTGCTTTCATAGACACAAGAAGTTCTGCAGATGCAGGAAGTCTTGAGCTACACACACAAAAATACTGGAGGAACTTAGCAGGCCAGGCAGCATCTATGGGGTGGAATAAACAGTCAACATTTTGAGCCAAGATCCTTCATTCATGTCCTCTTATAGTGTAGTGACCAGAACCATGCAAAATACCTTAGCTATGGCCTAGCCAAAATTTTATGCACTACAATTTTACAAAAACCTCCCAGTACTTATATTTTATGCTCTAGTTAATGAAGCTAGCTTCTCACTTGCTTTCCTCAGTACCTTGTCTAGCTGTGCTGCCACTTTAGGGATCTATGGCCTTGTACGCACGGGTCCTTTATTCCTCAATAGTCTCCAGGACCTAACATTCATGGTATATATCCTACTCTTATTAGACACCCAAACATGTACTTTTTGGGATTAAATTCCATCTGCTACAGCTCTACCCAATTTACCAGCTGATTAATATTGTTCTGCAACTCTAGATTTTGCTACCAACACTGTCCCCATTTTAGTGTCACTCACAAACTTACTAATACATCTTTTATTCATGTCTAAATCGATATGACAAACAGTGCGGGCTCTGAAACTAATCTTTGTGGGAAACTATTGGTTTCAGACTTTCATTTACAAATGCCTCATCATCACCCTCTGTCTTCCATTACAAAGTAAAGTAAATATTGCTGCAGACTATGCACGGGATTAATATTGGCAAGGCAGCAGACCTACCTTCTTGCAGGAGGTCCCACACCACCAAGTTCAAGAACTTCCCTTCAAACATTCGGTTCTTGAACAAATTGTACTGGTTTGGACATTACATTGCAGCTACATTTGGGCTATTGTGTACAGTTTTGGTTACCCTATCATAGGAAGGATTCTATTTAGCCTGAAAGAGATTGAGCAAACTGGAACTTTATTCCTTGGGGTGAAGGAGACTGAGGAGTGACCTTATTTATTTCACAATACAGTGTGGAGTAGGTCTGTCTGGTCCTTTGAACCACGCCACCCCAGCAATCCTTAAGAAACCCAAGTAACCCAAACCTAATCACGGGACAATTTACAATGACCAATTTACCCGGTACGTGTTTGGACTGTGGGAGGAAACTGGAGCTCCCAGAATGAGCAGGCCAAAGAGTTTCTTCCTGAGTTCCTGACTCTGTGAACCTTCTTACCATTGTCATTGGTGATATTGTCCAGTAGTCCAATCTTGTGCAAATGATTGGGTGTAGAGACTGAGAGTGCCAAAACATCCCCGACTGCTTCATGGAAGCCAGGGTTGGCTCCTCTCCTGAAGGTGACTGGTTGGTCCTTATACTGAAGGTAGTACTCTACGTGCCCCATCTCATGGTGAACTGTGAACAGCTGCTCCATGGTGACTGTCGTGCACTGCTTGATTCTGGAGAATGAGGAGAGGGGATATTACCATTCATACTGCAGTAAGTTTCAGGACCTTACACCTGGATCCCAATCAATCCCAGAACAGAGCAAAGGGTAAGAGAAAGACACACAAATAACAGAGCTTATCACAACCTTAGCATTTCCCAAAGTGACTTGTGCAGTTAATGGAAGCCTAATTCCTGTTGTAATGTAGGAAAGGTGGCAGTGTAGTTGTCCGCACTGAGATCCCATATACAAATAACCATGAGTTATGTTTCAGTCATTTTGGCTAAGTGACGACTATCAGCCAGGATGCTGTGTAAGAGATCACTTCCCTCCTTCACATATGGTGCTATGTGATTTTTTTTTTGCCTCTGGAAATACAGATATGTTTTAATGTCTCATTTAAAGGACAATACAATACTTCTTGTGAAGTCCACTCCACCACAACAGTGTGGCCTGGATTCCACACTCTTAAGAGTTCTATCACTGAGTCACTCCTGGCATCCATTAACATTGTATCACAGGACCATATAGCATGCAAATGGTCTTTACTCTTTGAGTAATCCCATATTCCATTCATATTGCTTCTGAATGGCTTCACGTCTATTGAGCAGAGTACCAACCTGAAGTCCTTGCGGTTATAGAAATCCCAGGCAGATGCATGGCACACAACTTCCCTGCCATCATCAGGTTTTTCAAGCATTGAGGAATCCCAAAATTCCTGTGGCATTTTGATCAGCCCCAAGGACGTGAAGAATTCCTCAGAGACTCTGAACATGTGGGTGGCGTTCCAGTTCTGCAAAATATCACACGTTACCAGTGAGCCATCTACACTCAGAACAGTTACAAGCAAACAGGAACCTCACAATATCTGTCCCCTCCCTTTGGTCCTGCCCTGTGATCCGTGATCTTCCACCTTGACTCCAATTTCCTCTGACCCCACCACAAGCTGAATCTTTGGATGAAATAGTCTTTTTGATTAAGCAATTGAAATAGCAATTTCAAATGATGCCAGTGAAACCGAGTGGTGGGGCAGAGAGGGGCTGCGACGTTCCCTGTGTGGAATTATTAATCACTTGTTCCTGGCACTTCGTGAATATAATAAATCTCTGGCACCTTGCCATTTCATGAGACTGAATTTTCAAATTCACACTATTGTTGTAATAATTTATTTCTGATTGTACCTACAGAAAGCTTATGGAAATATTTATCCTCTGGCTCCCGCTGTTGTGCTGTTTACTATTTATTCGATGTGCTCCATGCTGCCTGTGTGCCCAGCATTCTGTTAACTGCCTGGACTATCAGTGTTCCTGCTGATCTATTGCATAACAATTCAGTGTTGCTTCTTGCTTCGCTGATTGGCTTTCAATTCCCCACTGCGTTTGTTGCTATTTAAAGTTATTAATTCTTTAGCTCCTCTTTCACCATTTCTTGATTACCTTGTGAATTTATCAACTCACGCTTTAGTACATTGTGATAATACCTACTTATTATAGGTTGATAGGTTTTTAATTGGAGAAGGCATGAAGGGTTACAGGGAGAAGGTAGGAGATTGGGGCTGAGAGGGAAATGATGAAATGGCAGAGCAGACTCGATGGGCCAAATGGCCAAATTCTGCACATATATCTTATAATCTTATTCGAACTCAGATGGTGACATTAGGACCAGGATGACTCCTAGGGTAACAATCCCACTATTTCCCATTCTCTCTCTCCTTATTTTCCTGTACCCCACCAAGATGGCACCAGCAAACAACAGTTCCTTGGGCAACATCTTCCAGATAGTCAGTCATTTCAGTTTTGCTACATCTTCTACTTATCCTTTTATCTTAATTTTGTTTTTGAAACTGTTGGTGCCTAGGGCTTACAGTTTATAGTTCAATCGAGTGAGCTAGCAGTCTGATGTCCCTGAGAAAACTCCAAACGAGAAATGCGAGCACGAGCTACCATGAGGAGAAGCTGGAATGAGATGAGGGGCCACGGTTGTCTACATTTCTTTCCAATTAAAACATCGAGGAAGATTGAAACGTTAAGGCAAATGCAGAGGAGAGCAAGCGATTTTCAGAGGGGCCGCTGTTTTGAGTTGCTGCCCTCGGAGGGGCTGGTGGGTCCTGATGCTCTCGGAGATGTTATCATAATTCTGAGATTTATGGATTGGCCTATTTCAGTTCTATGTTGGGTTTTTGGCATGTTCTCGCCCATTCTTTCTTGTTGCCGATTGGCAGGCTTGGGGCTTGTGGTTTGAGGTTCTTGTTGTTTCTCCATGTGGGTCATCTGTTAGCTTTTGTGTGAGGGAGGGGTTGAGGAGAGTTACAAGTTTTTGGTGTCTTTCTTTCAATTGTTCTGTATTTTATGGCTACCTCGAGAAGACAAATCTCAGAGTTGTATACTGTAGACATACTTTGATAATAAAAATGAACCTTTGAACCTTTGAACATACATGCCTATTAATTCACCTTTGATCACTTTTGGCAATAACCTGCACTAAGAAGTAATTCATAGCAGAGGATTAATCTATTGGCAGGTCTCTGGGATGTGGGAGGAAAATGGAGCATCTGGAGGTACAAACTCTGCACAGTCACAACCAAAAGCTAGAAGGTGGAGTTAAGATGGCGCTAAATGGTGACTCCTTTGCTTGCATCTTCGGACACAGCTCTATTTCTATCTTTAATATCTCTATTTTTCCCTTTCAGGGTTCTTTAGAAGACCCTGACCTGGGGTTACATGCTGACTATGGTTCTTTGCTGGAATCGAACCTGCTCTCGGGGTTTCACAACTGGCCGTGGAGGGGTGGATCGGAGTCCGGTGTCCGAGCAGAAGACTGGTGTGTCGTGGGAGATCTTTGGGTGCAGAGCTCGGAAAAAGTGACGCAACGGACTTTTAACATCATAAACCAGTGAGCTGTTTGTTATGTCTCCCCTCTCGCTGTGAAACAGAGACACCTCTTTCTCCCTTATTAGGGATAGAGAGAGCCTGTGGTATGTCGAATACCAGGTGAACAAGTAATCTTTGGGGTACTGCAAGTCTGTGTCTTTACTGTTGCTTTGCTCACGCTTGAGTGCTCGGTGGTGGGTGCCGATGGTTTCTTTTACCAGTGGGGGGAGGGGGGATTGTTGCTTGCTGCTGCTTACGCGTGGGAGGGGGAGCTGGGGAGGGACTTTGGGGTTCTAACATTTAACTGTCATTCATTCTTTGGGGACACTCCTCTGTTTTCATGGATGGTTGCGAAGAAAAAGCACTTCAGGATATATATTGTATACATTTCTCTGACATTAAATTGTACCTTTGAAACCTTTGAACCTTTGAATAAATTTAGTCCACCCTAGCTGTGAGGCAACAACACTAATTATTGACCTCTGAACCACCCCTTTTATTTGAGTGTTGGGCTGCTTTGTGCTTGTTCAACCTTCATGTAGTAAGGATCGATTCCCACAAACATTTTCCAGTATTCAGTTTATCCATTGAATAGTTCTGTTATCCTTTGGTTAAGATTGCCCCCTCATTTCTTTTGGGAACATTTACCAGGGATTCCTTCATTAGTAAAGCACAATAGTGCAGCTTGTAGAGCCACAACCTCACAGTAGCAGAGGTCCAGGTTCAATTCTGACCTCCCCTGCTGTCTGCATGGAGCTAACACATTCTGCCAGGGACGGTGAGTGTTACCTCCAGGTGCTCCAGTTTCCTCACACATCCCAAAGATTGGCAGCTGATGGTCAGATCTTAAGAATGGTATGTTAACTGTTGTCCCTGAGGATCTAATCTGGTCCCAACATATGGATGTAGTTATAAAGAAGGCAAGACAGTGGCTATATTTCATTAGGAGTTTGAGGAGATTTGGTATGTCAACAAATACACTCTCAAATTTCCATAGATGTACTGTGGAGAGCATTCTAAATAGCTGCATCACTGTCTGGTATGGGGGAGGGGTGACAGGGAAGGCACTGCAGAGGATTGAAATAAACTGGAGAGAGTTGTTAAATTAGTCAGCTCCATCATGGGTACTAGCCTCCGTAGTATCCAAGACATCTTCAAGGAGCAGTGCCTCAGAAAAGCAGCCCCATCATTAAGGACCCCCAGCACCCAGGACATGCCCTTTTCTCACTGTTACCATCAGGTAGGAGATACAGAAGCCTGAAGACACACACTCAGCCATTCAGGAACAGCTTCTTCCCCTCTGCCATCTGATTTCTGAATAGATATTGAACCCGTGAACACTACTTCACTTTTATTTCTGTTTTTGCACTATTTATTTAGTTTAACTATTTTGTTTATATATTTTCTATACACTTAATGTAATTCACAGTTTTTTCTCACTATTATTGAGTATTGCTTTGTACTGCTGCCGCAAAGTTAACAAGTTTAACGACATATGCCGGTGATATTAAACTTGATTCTGATTCTGATTCTGTTGGTACAAGGCTATTGCACTTAAAATACAAAGGTGGGAAGATATGTTTATATAATGTTTCACCATCTCTATCAAGATGTCCAAAAGTAATTTACAACTGGCGAGGTAGTTCAGGAGCATGGTTGATGTTGTAATGTTATTCATTATAGAAAATGGGACACTTACAAAGTATATGTAAAGTATATATGAAAGTATTAAGAATGATATATACAGTATAACTATAGCACCAAGTGGTTTATCTTAGATACATTATAAGGTATCTAATTTATTAATTTAAAAATATATGTTTTTAACCAAGCTGTTTAGTTAGCATTGGTATTGATTTATTATTGTCATATGTATCGAGATGAAATGAGAAGCTTTATACCTTATGAATATACAGATACAATACCTTAGGTCAATTAAAGATATGAGGATATCAGTAACAAATAGGTTTTATGTTCTGCCACATACTGACTGATGGTTTAATTAGAGATAGAAGCTTTCAATATCTGCCTATATATAACAGGGAAATATTACTCATAGTGTATTACAAATGAACAAATAGAATGTTTGATAAAAAAGATGGATATTACTGGCTAATCTGTTCTGGTCTTCATCAATGTCTGTCTTAACTTAACACTTTCTCATGTCTTCCTAATGCACTTATGTAGGAAAATTTGTCAGGATCCCAAACTGTTTTATCAGCATCTGTTCCTCATTATCTCTGTCGAAAATGAGCACTTTCTCCTTTTTGTCTGAATAAGTTTTTTTGTGGAACAGCTGGTGTTCAATTGGTGCAGTACCCTGTGGGAAAAGACAAATCAATCAACTCACCTTCTTAACCATCATATCAGTAACATCAATGTTGGGTTTGTTTGGGAATGGGATCATAAGGTTGTAGATGTTGTTCCATTGCTGGGCCCACATATTACCTAAATGGAGGAGAAATCTCAGATCAAGAATGGAATACTCTGTCTGCAGTAACAAAGACATGCATTTATATAGCACCCTACGCTGAGGTAAAATGGCTACAAGGTCCTGTGTAGAAGCAAGGTCAATTTAACCCCCAAAGCAGAGGCAACAAGTCAGAGGATCAAAGAGGAAGAAGTGTGACAAAGTAGAGGAATCTAAAGAAAGGTGTGCATTTACATGGTGCCTATTGTATAACTCTCAGGATATCCCAAAATACTTTTGAAGAGGCATCACTGATGTAGTATAGAAAATCAAATTTCTGTCCTATGTCAATAATTTGATAACGTCTGTGAAAGCTGTCGGTAATATTGCATTTTAGAATAAAATTCTCAGGAGGCCAAGGGTAATTCCTCTGCCTTTCTGTGAAATTTTGCTGTGTGGTTTTTCTGACCCATCTGCACTTGCTTTATCTAAATAATGGTAACTCTGGCAATGTATCACGCCCTCAGAACTGCTGAATGTCAGCTGAACCTTTGTGCTCTGGCCTCTGGATTGGAGCTTCAGTCTTAGAGCTAGGTACCTTCCTCACTGGCTACTTGCAGTGGAGTCTACGATGTTAAGTATAATTCCTGGGGTCTTGGACTGTCTGGCAGGGTTGTCCAAGTGTGCAGCTGTCTAAAGGACCAGTCATCAGTTTGCAACTAACACAAAACCAGAACAAATAACAAAGTCCACCTCAAATTAATTTTAATAGTTTTAAATATAAAGAATGAGTCTTCCTTGCAAACAGTAATTACCGAATAGATGTGCAGGGATGGGTCCTTTCAGGTTTATATATTTGGGTCCATATTGCTGATATAACTTCCTCCTCACAAAAGCATGAAGATTAAGGTAAAGTGGTTTGAGATCATTGTAGATCTTTTCGAGATCATCAGCGAATGTTGGCGACTCATACCAGGATCTCCAGTGCTCTCCAGTGTCGTTAAAACCTGTAAACAAAGCCAGGTAACTATTGCTGCAGTGCTACAAACTATAGACTCATACCACTAAACACTTCCATTCACAGAAGAAATGCAACATACTTAAAAGTCCAAAGAAGTTTTGCAGGAGTATAATCAGATGAAAACAGAAACTGCCATTGCGCCAAAGAAATTGATATTGGGTGGGCCACCAAATGTTTGCTCCCAGGAACAGGGAAGAACTTAAAGGAGGATGGACAGAATGATGAAGAACTTTAAGAATGGAATTCAGGATGATTATCTCTGTTTGGACTATTTGTCCAACATTTTGACTATTGGACTTAAAGGAGCAGAGCCTATGGTCAGAGCAAAGAGAGTGTCCTGGCTGAGAGAACCAGGCCATCCAAGGTAATGGGGAAGCTGTAGTTGATCTGACTGGTAGATGGAGAAATTACATGGAGGTCAAATGTTGGGCAAGTGAAGTCAGGTAGTGAGGCTGGTTGTAGATCTGGTGGCTGGGCATGGAGCAGAGGTGGACAGGGGTAGGGAAAGGTTGAGGAAATGGTTATTTGTGATTGTGGATGGATAAATTGCAATGGTACTTTATTTTTAAGAAGCCAGAAAGATCCTGTCAGGATTGAAATGTGGTTTGATGGGCTTGGGATTGTTTGGGTGATTTGATTGGAAAGTAGAGTGGAGGTTTCAGGAATGAGGATGGGAGGGTGGCCTTGATTGGGTAGAGGACAGAGTGGAATGACTGTAGTCGGTTGTATGGGCTGGAGACAGGGATGATGGGATGACTGGATGAGGATTTGGTATGAAAACTGGGAGACATATAAGGATGATTAATAGGTAGTAGGAAGAGATAGGGAGCTGGAGCTGGGATACATGGAGTAAAAAGGAATGATGTATAGAGAGGAGTAACACTGGGATGTGAATTGGTGGAGTGCAGAGTGATGGGAGATTATTACACAAGGAGAGGGTGAATGGGAGGCACCGTGGGAATGGAGGTCTAATCTTCCTGTTCCTGAAATTTAGGGATTGGGATTTTTCCTGTTGGCTTTGCCCCTTCCCACAACGCCCAACCATCTGGTATTCCCAAGGACTCGGAGACCTAGCCCGCAACCATTAAATGGAAATCACAGCTCTCATCTGAGGCAGGCAACTTCAGAATAAACTGCGTAAATTATCCCCCTGCTTCTGGACCAAGCTCCACAAATCACCCCCTTCAGACCAGACTGCGGTCATCCCTAACTTAACCCCATTGCACCTTTCCTATGGAAGAGGACCTGAGGAAGGTCTGCACCTTCAAAGTAAAAGGGTGACAGAATTATCAAGAACTTGCTGGAAAAGCTGATACTGAGCTTTTGTATTGAGGAAACAAGCGGGACTTATTCCCCTACATTGTTTTGTACTGTTACCGTTAACACTGATAATTTTGTGGGGTTTGGTGGTGGAGCCTGCCCAGATCTGCCCATGTGGAGGGGACTAATCTACTCACCATCCATTCTAGAGGCGTTGTTGCTCATTTGAACAAATTTCTTATAGTGCTTTCTCAGTGGAATCCCTGCAGAGTTGTGCCAGCCCTCCCATGCATACAGCAGCTTCTTGTAACTCCGGGATATTGCCATTATATCAGTCAGCTCTGCAACACGAGAGAGAGAGAGTAGAAGCACATGTATGGTTATAACACAAACACTAAATGTACTCACAGGAGGACAACTGTCCGACAGACCTCAACATTCATCATGTCTTCTTCTGACGTGGTCAGGCAGTTTACATAGAAACATAGAAAACCTACAGCACAATACAGACCCTACAGCCCACAATGCTGTGCTGAACATGTATTTACTTTAGAAATTACCCAGGGTTACCCACAGCCCTCTATTTTTCTAAGCTCCATGTACCTATCCAGGAGTCTCTTAAAAGACCCTATTGTATCTGCCTCCACCACCGTTACTGGCAGCCCATTCCACGCGCTCACCACTCTCTGCGTAAAAAACTTACCACTAACATCTCCTCTTGTAGTAAACCATATATATGTTGTAACTGAGTTAACTGTCCGGACACGCCCCTCTGCTGACTGCCCCTGTGGCTCCTCCCACAGAACCCTGTATAAAGGTGTTTCGCCTTGCCCCTCCCCCCTCAGTCCGGGGGCAGACACTCACCATGGAGGTCGTGGAGGTTGTATTGTACAGCGAATAAAAGCCTTTCAGTATTTTACCAAACCTCAGTCTTCTGGAGTTATTGAAGGTGCTTCAATTTTATTCGCTGTACAATATGACCTCCACGGTGAGTGTCTGCCCCCGGACTGAGGGGGAGGGGCAAGGCGAATTCACCTTTATTCAGGAATCTGTGGGAAGAACCACAGGGGCAGTCAGCAGAGGGGCGTCTCCAGACAGTTAACACAGTCACAACATACATATGGTTTACCACACCTCTGTACTTAGTTTATGATTTCAAAACAATGACAAGCAACACTTTACCAGATATCTGCAGTGAATTTGTTGGTGCCTCAGGCATATGGGTTCAGTTGGTGTCAGAGAAGATGGCTGCTCTGTCCTGTTTAAAGTTCTTTGAGTGTTGTTGGACCTGAACATATTCCCTTAAGCAGAGAATATTTAATGACCCTCTAGAGTCCTGCCTTGTAGATGGCATTGGAGTGTCAGGAGGTGAGTCACTCACTGCAGGATACACAGGCTCTGATATGTTTGGATCACACTTTTGTATTTATGTAGCTGGTCCAGTTGACTTTCTGGTCAATGGGAACCCCAGCATGTTGACAGTGGGTGACCTAGCAAAAATAATGCTATTGAAATTCGAAGGAGGGTGGTTAAACTCTCTTTTGCTGAAGATGATCTTTGCCCATCATTGTACAATGTGGATGCTCCTGATCACCTATCAGTCCATGGTTGAACTTTATCACTGTCTTGCGAATGGAATTGAACTTTGTGCAATCATCTCCAGCTGGCTGTATGATGAGACAAAGGTCATCAATGAAGCTGTTGAAGATGGCTCTGCTTGACACTGCAGTGAGGAATGCCTAGGGCTGGGTGATTGATGTCCATCAGCCTTAACCACCTTCTGTGTGAGAATTAACTCCATCCATTGGAGTGCTGTCCGCTGATTACCTTAGTCTTTAGGCTTATCACGCATGTTGATGCCACACTTGACCTAACATTGCCTTACGTCAAGGGCAGTAACTCTCACCTCACCCCTCAAATTCAAATCTTTGGTCCATGTTCAGATGAAGGCCTGATCTGAGTGGCTTACTGAAATCAAAACTCAAAATCACTTTCCCTATCCATTAATGCTGCCTGACCTGCTGAATATCTCTGACACTTTTCATGTTTACTATGGGGTACTAGTGAATTCTCTGACCCTGTGTTCCTTGTCGAGTCTGCGTGATATTTCTCACAACATAACCACGTTCCACGTTTGTGAGGGTCTTGCAGTGTTGATCAAGTTGGATGTGTGTTTACGACGTACAGGTCTGTCTATGTCTATGTTGCTGCTGGGGGATCCTTCCGAAGGTAATCTCATTGTGTTCTGATGTATCCATTTAGTCATTTCATAACACAGCTGATAACACTGGACAACAAAGATTTTGCTTCCTGAATACTTTTGGGTGCATCTTACGGATTTTGGACTGCTGATCATGAAAATCACTACGAAATTTCCCTCTCACGCACTATTTTTTTTAAAAATTGGCCTATATTTGTTACTTCAATTCATAATTCAGGTCAGAATAACTGATGCCAGATTAAGGAAGTCATTTTTGTTGGTCCACAAATCAAACAGGTCATCAATAACAAGCAATTCAAAGACCTTCCAGTGGGACTGGAGATAATCGTATGGAAAGTATTCAAAGATGTTGTTGAAAATTTTCTTGGCAACTACAGAACACCAAACTACATGCAGCTGGCTGACAACATGCTTCAAGCATACAAAACCATGGAGTGAAACATATCACTAAAGATTCATTTTCTGTGTTCCCATTTGGACTTCTTCTCTGCAAATCTTGGCACTGTCAGTGACGAGCATGATGAAAGAATTCACCAGGACATTGTGGTCATGGAGAACCGGTATCAGGGCAACTGGAATCCATCAATGCTGGCTGATTATTGTTGGACACTTAAGCAAGAAGCCTCAGACACAGAGTATGAATGGAAATCATCAACAGAACAGTTTTAGCCCAGTTAAACTATTGCAAAGTGTCAGCATTATTGTGCAAGTAAACACATTATATTTACTGGGGGTATGGTATTGATGTGGATAGAGAATTGGTTGGCAGACAGGAAGCAAAGAGTGGGAATAAATGGGACCTTTTCAGAATGGCAGGCAGTGACTAGTGGGGTACCGCAAGGCTCAGTGCTGGGACCCCAGTTGTTTACAATATATATTAATGACTTAGACGCGGGAATTAAATGTAGCATCTCCAAGTTTGCGGATGACACGAAGCTAGGTGGCAGTGTTAGCTGTGAGGAGGATGCTAAGAGGATGCAGGGTGACTTGGATAGGTTAAGTGAGTGGGCAAATTCATGGCAGATGCAATTTAATGTGGATAAATGTGAGGTTATCCATTTTGGTGGCAAAAACAGGAAAACAGATTATTATCTGAATGGTGGCTGATTAGGAAAAGGGGAGGTGCAACGAGACCTGGGTGTCATTATACACCAGTCATTGAAAGTGGGCATGCAGGTACAGCAGGCGGTGAAAAAGGCGAATGGTATGCTGGCATTCATAGCAAGAGGATTCAAGTACAGGAGCAGGGAGGTACTACTGCAGTCGTACAAGGCCTTGGTGAGACCACACCTGGAGTATTGTGTGCAGGTTCGGTCCCCTAATCTGAGGAAAGACATTCTTGCCATAGAGGGAGTACAAAGAAGGTTCACCAGATTGATTCCTGGGATGGCAGGACTTTCATATGATGAAAGACTGGACCGACTAGGCTTATACTCGCTGGAATTTAGAAGATTGAGGGGGGATTTTATTGAAACGTATAAAATCCTAAAGGGATTGGACAGGCTAAATGCAAGAAGGTTGTTCCTGATGTTGGGGAAGTCCAAAACGAGGGGTCACAGTTTAAGGATAAAGGGAAAACCTTTTAGGACCAAGTTGAGGAAAAATTTCTTCACACAGAGGGTGGTGAATCTGTGGAATTCTCTGCAACAGGAAACAGTTGAGGCCAGTTCATTGGCTATATGTAAGAGGAGTTAGATATGGCCCTTGTGGCCAAAGGGATTAGGGGTATGGAGGGAAGGCAGGTACAGGGTTCTGAGTTGGATGATCAGCCATGATCATACTGAATGGCGGTGCAGGCTCGAAGGGCCGAATGGCCTGCTCCTGCACCTATTTTCTATGTTTGTATGTTTCTATGTTCAATAAAAGTTAATTTCTTGTTTCTCCTAATTCCTATGCGGTACAAGTAGTCTGAAATTATTTTTGCGTTCAGCTTCAAGCAGTCTATCATTACCATATAAGCAACACTTTTGAAAAAATTGTTGTCCAGTGTAATCAATCACATTTCTGTGGGTTTAGGCTGTTGTAAAGTCCAGACTGAACATGGACGCCAGAATTCTTTCCAGTTGGAACATAAATGAATTATAACAATCAATCGTTTCATGGCGACCTCAACTGAGACTTGTTCTTTTATTTAAATTATTTACTTCACTGTATTTAAATTCTATAGAGCTGGTAGAAATATCACCATTCTGAACTTCAGCCCCATAGATTTCCAAATATTTGTCCAGTAATTTCCAAATCAGGAAGCACCATAACCTGGGCAACTTAGACCAAAAGTAGACATACCAGATGAACCACTGTCTGGGTCTTCCTGACGCCACCCTCTCATCTTTTTATACTGGCCATCTCAACGTCACATTCTCAGCTCTGATGCAGGAACTTAACATTGATGATCCCTGTGCATCCATAGTTCCTCCAGCAGCTTGTTTTTATTTTGCTTTAGCAAGTTAATGACTGCACTACAATTATCAGCCAGAGGTAATCAGGAAAGATAGTTGTTGGAGACAGGCACCTCAAGGTGAACAATGCTTGCAGTGTATAACTAAACATCTGCTAATACAGGGAATCACTGTGTCTTAAAGAGAATAAAGCTCTGTTCATGTAGAAGCAAATGCTTGTATATGGCAGATATAATACAGGACAGGCAAGGAATAAAATATCTCTACATTGTCCCATTATCATTCCAGTGACGGGTGTAATGCTGGTTAGATACAAGATAAAGCACCCTCTGTGCTGTCCCATCAGACACTCTGGGAATGTGTATGGGGTGGGAGATGGAAAGAGAAAATTCTCTGTCTTGTTCAATTACGACAGGAGTTAGATGCTGAACTCTCTGAAATTTGCTTCAGTAATGCGCCTGAATTCTATACTTGGAGGAGGACCCTTTCCATTTCCAGTATTAATCATGCAGTAGACTTTGTTATCAGGTCATTTGCAACTACATCAATTTACGTAATTTTCTTTGCAGTTTAAAACACTTAATAAGGAGAAGTGCTTTGAGATGCTGGTGATGGCCTGAAGTTATTCCTGCCTGAGCAAGGACCTGTACCCACTGCAATTTGCCTATCACCAAAACAGGTCTACAGTGGATGCAATCTTACTGGCTCTCCACTGGCTTTAGACCACCTGGATATCAGTAATTCAGGCTGCTGTTTAACAATTACAGCTCAGTGTTCATCATTCCCTCAGTATTAATCAACAAGCTTCAAAAACCTGGGCTTCGTTGATGCAATCATGATGAAGGAACTACAGTGGCTATACTTCATTAGGAGATTGAGGAGATTTGGTATGTCACCAAAGGATCTAGCTAATTTCTACAGATGTACTGTGAGAGCATTCTGACCGGTTACATCACTGTCCCGTATGGAGGTTCCAATGTAGGAGGTTGCAGAGGACCGTCGATTCAGTCAACTCCAGCACAGGTACAAGCCTCTCCATTCATCAAAGATACCTTCAAATGGCAGTGCCTCAGGAAGGCAATATCCATCACGAGGAATCGTCACTATCAAGGGCAGGCCCTCATCTCACTACTACCAGACCCATACTCCACATTTTAGGAACAGCTCCTTCTTCCACTCTGCCATCATAGTTCTGAATCATGTATAAACCATGGACACTACTTGCTGTTCCTCTTTTTGCACTATTTAATTATTTATTTTTATTGTAACCTGTAGTAATTTGTTATGTCTGTCCTGTACTGCTGCTACAAAACAACAAATTTCATGACTTATGTCGGAGACATTGAACCTGATTCTGGTTCTGGTGAGGAGAAATGGAGTGAGAGTGCGTGAGCCTGAAATAGTGCCTGGGAAAAGGGATTAAAGTGGTGAAGTTTCAGAAAGCTGAGTAGAGGCTTGGGGCTAAAATCTTAGATCTGAAGGGATAAACATAACTGCAATGATGGAATTGGTGGAGAGAGCAGATGTCCACCATTAGAGGAGCAGTGAAATGTCAAAATAGCTTCATGCTTTGAATATTCTCTGCTTTCTTTTCTATGTTCTTTCTGAGCAGCCAAATCTTCTCTGAACTATTAGGGATGATGCAAGCCCTGGGTGTGAAATAAAACCTTTGCTTCCTCCTACAGGCTCCACTCAGTGTCCCTCATCTAAAGAATAATGGAGAGCTGGCTTCTCAAGTGCTCCAAATTATCTAATAGCTGATATCAAGAGACGTGACAGCTTCCTGGTTTCACTGAAATTTTCTGCTCCTTGGCATTGAAGGTTTAGGGAGGCTTGTGACCAATTTTCTAACAGCCTCCATGTTAAGCATGGCATCCCAAGATGAGGAAGGTGAGCCAGTGGCTTCGGAAGACTCAGCCTGCATCCCACAATCCATGTTATTTTTTTTTGTGCTACCTTGCTTTTCTTACATATGGAATGAACTGTCTAAATGGCATCCATACAAAGCTTTTTGATATCTTGGTATATGTGACAATAATAAACCAATGCCAATAGCAATGGCCTCTCTACACAAAGTGTATGGAGTGGGTTCTACTTTTGGTCTCCGTTGCCCTGGTTATAGTACTTCTTGGTTTGGAAAGACTGAATAATGCTGTTCCCTCTGCTGCATTGTGACCTCTTAAGTTACAGATCCCCCAACTTACTTACCTGGCTCGAGACTCCAACATTTGTTGTGATCCTCCTCACCAGGTGGGCACACCTTAGCTGTCGAGTATATATTGTCCATTTCACTCAGGATAGTGTTGAACTGAAACCAGAGACAGTTTGTTAGCAACAACAAAATGTCTGTAATGCAGAAAGAAGTGAAATGTAAACGTTATGCTTTTGTTTCCTGTAATATCATCTGTGCACTAGTTTCCTTATTATAACGATAAGGAAATAGAGCAGAAAACTAAAATATTGAATGTCTATCCTACTATGGTGTTGGCCAGGAAGAATGAAAATCAGTGACCAGGAATTGAGGTGGCCATTTTGTGAGACTATCCTTGCAGCCACCTATTTTGTGAACTCTTTGATGAATTGAATGTGGACACAAGGAGTTTCAGCTAACTACCTGCTAAACCTGAGACCATTCTCAAACAAGTAGCTATCTATTATGTAAAGTGGCAGGCTTGCAGGAGGAAGCTCAGTGTCTGGGTCATCTGGTTTGACTGGCTTGAACTGGCTAGAGTTGAAAAGAACAAGGGCATGAGGCTAAGGGCAGAGACCATAGAACAATACTGGTAGTAGCCCTGGACCAGAGCCAATGAGAGGATGGCCCAGGTAGGTCAGGTGACCTTGAGCCATTGGGATGGAGATGCGTCATTTGAACTGATGAGGAACATTATAAGAGTTAGGAGCTTCAAATGCAAAGGAATGGTTACTCTCCAGAGACCAACCATCGCGGACACATGGAGATTGGAGTGGGTCCACGAGGAGCGCTTGGCCAGAGTAGACTTCCTTCCGGGATAATACCTTTTCTCTTCATTTACTGTTTACGGAGGGTCAGGAAATCCTAGTGGGTGTGCACACAGGTCGTTAGTTTGTGAACCCACGTGCTTCTTAGTTGAGCCAATAAAGGTTACTTGTCAGAAAATACAGATTCTCTCTGTGCCTCTCTGATCATTCTTACTAAAAGGGTAAATCCTTGTAACAGGGGTACAGTACAGTTGCTGGTATAACTAATTTTTATCTAAATATAGGAATCTATATAATGAGATAAGTATATAAGATTCTGAGTGGCATAGTTAGGGTAGTCAATCAGAGTCTTTCTCCCAGGGAGGAAATATCAAATTCTAGAGGCATAAGTTTAAAGTGAGAGGTGGAGAGTTTAAAGGAGATTTGTGAGACAAGATATTGTAACACAGAGACTGCCAGGGGCCTGGAACATGCTTTCTGAGGAGATATCAGAAGCAGATCTGATAGCAACATTTAAAAGGCATTTACAGAGATGTGTGAAAAAGCAGGGAATAGAGAGATATGGACCAAAGCAGGCAGATGGGACATAGTTAGATTGACATCAGAGTCAGTACAGACATAATATTCAGTGGTGTACTCTAGATTGCTGGAAATAATCAAGCAGGTCATATGATGCAAGTATGACAGGTGGGATCTTCAAGATGTCCCCCACCAACCAGGCTAAGGCACCAGTGTGGTCATTGATGTAAGCGTTAGGGTGGCAGGAACCCCGATCACAAGTAAACTAGTATTCTATGTTGGAGACAGTTGCTTATGGACTTTACATGCTAGTTTTAAAAAGTGAGCTGGGCCTGTTGGGACTTGTCAGTGGAGTGGGAGTTCGCAAAGTGAGTTGGAGACAGTTCATTATGGACTTTACATGCCAGTTTTAAAAAGCAAATGGGGTCTGTTGGGACTTGTCTGTGGAGCAGGAGGTTGCTTGGGTTAATGCTAACTGTGGTTAATTAGCAAGGGCCAATAAAAAGAAGTGAGATTTAAGCAGAGCAGTCATTGTGCGATTGGATCAGCATTAGAGTGGTCAGGCTTTGGCTCGACAGGCTTAGGCAAGAACAGGCACAGGCTAGAATTTAAGTTTGAAGCGTTAGAGGCATAACAAGTGCAGGCAGTGGAATACTTTTCCTGTGAGATGTGGGATTTCAGGGTACCTAACAGTCTCCCTGATAATTACCTCTGTAAGAAGTGCACCCATCTTCAGCTCCTGACTGACAAGGTCAAGGAACTGGAACTGGAACTGGATGCACTTGGAATCATCTGGGAGACTGAAAACTACGTAGATGAGTCTGTTACTGAGGTGGTCACACCCAGAATGCAGGCTTCAGATAGTTGGGTGACCAGCAGGAGAGGTAAGGGGAGTGAGCAGTCAGTGGAGGGCTCCCCTGTGGCCATTCCCCTCAGCAACAAGTATACCCCTTTGGATACTGCTGGGTGGGGAGGGGGAGTGACCTATCAGGGCACAGCAGCAGCAGCCAGGCCAGTGGCACTGTGGCCAGCTCTGCAGCTCTGCAGCTCAGCAGGGAAGGGTAAAGTCAGGCAGAGTGAAAGTGATAGGAGACTCAATAAGGAGATATTGAGTCTTTAAGGAGACAGACCGGAGATTCTGTGACCATGAAAGTAATGCCAGCATGGTGTGTTGCCTTCCAGGTGCCAGGGTCCAGGATGTCTCAGAGTGGCTGTAGAAGATTCTTAAGAAGGAGGGTGAGCAGCCAGAGGTCATGGTGCTCATTGACACCAATGACATAGATAGAAAAGGGAAGAGGTCCTGTGCAGTGAATATCAGGAGTTAGGGAAGAAGCTGAAAAACAGGAACTCCAAGGTAACAATCTCTGGGCTATTCCAAGTGCCTCATGCTAGTCAGGGCAGGAATAGGATGATGGTGGCTGAGGGAGTGGTGCAGGGGGGCAGGGTTCCAGATCTCTGGATCATCGGGATCTCTTCCGGGGATTGTATGATCTGTGCAAAGAGGATGGGTTACACCTGAACCCAAGGGGAACCAATATCCTTGCGGGCAGGTTTGTTAGAGCTGTTGGGGAGGGTTTAAACAAAGTTGACAGGGGGATGGGAACCAGAATGATAGGGCTGAGGATGGGCAGGAGCAATGTGCAGCTAGACCATCAGCAAGGGCAAGCAGATGAAGCTCTATGAGATGTTGGTGAGGCTTAATTTGGAGTATTGTGCGCAGGTTTGGTCACCAACTTACAGGAAAGATGTAAACAAGGATGCAAGAGCACAGAGAAAATTTACAGGATGTTGCCGGAACTGGAGGACCTGAGTTATAAGGTAAAACTGAATAGGTTAGGACTATATTCTTTGGAACGTAGAAGACTGAGAGGAGATTTGATAGAGGTATACAAAATTATGAGGGATATAGATAGGGTGAATGTAAGTAGGCTTTTTCCACTGAGGTTAGGTGGGACTACAATTAGAGGTCATAGGCTAAGGGTGAAAGGTGAAAAGTTTAAGGGGAAAATGAGGGGAAACTTCTTCACTCACAGGTTCATGAGAGTGTGGAACGAGCTGCCAGCACAATTGGTGCGTGCAAGCTTGATTTCAATGTTTAAGAGAAGTTTGGATGAGTATGTGGATGATAGGAGTATAGAGGGCTATGATCCCGGTGCCGGTCAATGGGAGTAGGCAGTTTAAATGGTTTTGGCTTGGACTAGATGGGCTGAAGGGCCTATTTCTGTGCAGTACTTTTCTATGACTCTATGACTCAGTGACTCTATGATAGGGCAAAATTACAGTTAGTGGGATAAGATGAAGTATAACATGAGGGTAAAATTGAAAAGGGAGATGAGTCAGGACTAAAAGCACTGTACTTCTGTAGAATCCCTGCTTCCTCAACATTACCTACCCCTCCATCTACCTTCATATCATCTGCAAACCTGGCTACAAAGCCATCAATTCTGTAAGCCAAGTCATTGACATATAACGTGAAAAGAAGCAGCCCCAATAGCAACCCCTGCGGAACACCACGAGTCACTCACAGTCAATCAGAAAAGGTTCCCTTTATTCCCACTCTTTACCTCCTACCAATTAGCCAATACTCCATCCATGCTAGTATCTTTCCTGTAATACCATGGGCTCTTATCTTGTTAAACAGTCTCATGTGCAGCACCTTGTCAGAGGGTTTCTGAAAATCCAAGTACACAATATCCATTGACTCTCCTGTGTCCATCTTGCCTGTTATTTCCTCTCAAAGAATTCCAACAAATTTGTCAGGCAAGATTTCCCCTTACTTTAATTCTTCTAAACTCCAGTGAGTACAGGCCTAGAGCCACCGAATGGTCCTCATACATTAACCCTTTCATTCCCGGAATAATTGTTTTGTGATTCCCTTTACTTCATCACATGCCTCGAAGTACCCTGAAACCCCACCCTTAATAATGGACTCTAACACCTTCCCAACCTCTGAAGTCAGGCCAACTGACTTATAATTTCCTTTCTTCTGCCTCCCTCCCTTCTTAAAGAGTGGAGTGAAATTTGCAGTTTTCCAGTCCTCTGGAACCATTTCAACATCTAGTGATTCTTGAAAGATTATTACTAATGCCTCCATAATCTCTTCAGCTATCTATTTCAGAGTCCCGAGATGTACTCCATCTGGTAGAGGTGACTTATCTACCTTCAGACCTTTCAGCTTCCCAAGCACCATCTCCTTAGTAATAACAACTACCCTCACTTCTGACCCTGACACTCTTGAATTTCTGACATACTGTTGGTGTCTTCCACAGTGCAGACTGACACAAAATATTTATTAAGTTCATTGGCTATTTCCTTGTCCCCCATTACTACCTCTCCATCATCATTTTCTAGAGGCCCAATATCAGAATCAGAATCAGAATAATGTTTATTATCACAGGCATGTGGCGTGAAATTTGTTAACTTAGCAGCAGCAGTTCAATGAAATACATAATATAGCAGAGAAAAAAAATGAAATTAAAAATAATAATAATAATAAATGAAATAAAAAATAATAATAAATAAACAAGTAAATCAATTACATATATTGAATAGGGGGCTGGAGGTCCTTAATAATTGACACTGCCTTTCTGAGACACCGTTCCCTGAAGATGTCCTGGGTACTTTGTAGGCTAGTGCCCAAGATGGAGCTGACTAGATGTGCAGTAGCCCCTCCATACCAGACAGTGATGCAGCCTGTCAGAATGTTCTCCACAGTACAACCATAGAAGTTTTTGAGTGTATTTCTTGACATGCCAAATCTCTTCAAACCCCTAATGAAGTATAGTTGCTGTCTTGCCTTCTTTATAACTACATCGATATGTTAGGACCAGGTTAGATCCTCAGAGATCTTGACACCCAGGAACTTGAAACTGCTCACTCTCTCCACTTCTGATCCTTCTATGAGGATTGGTATATGTTCTTTTGACTTACCCTTCCTGAAGTCCACAATCAGCTCTTTCGTCTTACTGATCCTGCCTTTAGAATACTTCTTCATCTTTGGGATGTACTGATCCTGCGTCTTCTGAATTGCTCCCAAAAATTCTAGCCATTGCTTTTCTGCCGTCATCTCTGCTAGTGTCCCCTTCCAAACAACTTTGGCCAGCTTATCTCTTATGCCTCTGTAATTCCCTTTACTCCACTGTCATACTGATACATCTGACTTTTATCTTCTCCTTCTTAAACTATAGGGTGAATTCTATCATATTAATGATCACCATCTCCTAAGGGTTCCTTTACCTTAAGCTCCCTAATAAAATCAGATTCATTACACAACACCCAATCCAGAATTACCCTTCCCCTAGTGGGCTCTACCACAAACTCCTCTGAAAAGCCATCTCATTGGCATTCTACCAATTCTGTCTCTTGGGATCCAGCAACAACCTGATTTTTCCAATCTACCTGCATATTGAAATCCCTCCTGACTATCGAATCATTGCTCTTATTACATGCCTTTTCTATCTCCCATTGTAACTTATATCCCACATCCTGGCTACTCTTTGGAGGTCTGTAAGTAACTCCCATCAGGGTTTTCTTACCCTTAAGTTTCTTAGCTCTACTCACAAGGATTTTGCTTCTTCCAAACCTATGTCACCTCTTTCTAAGGATTTTATTTCAGTCTTAACCAACAGAGCCACGCCACCCACTCTGCCTACCTGCCTGTCATTTCAATGCAGTGTGTATTCTTGGATGTAAAGCTCTCAACTATGATCTTCTTTCAGCCACATCTCAGTGATGCTCACACGTCATACCTGTCAACCTCTAACTGCACTCAAATGCTGTATACTGTGTACATTCAAGTACAGTGCTGGAGTGCTGCTCTGCCAGTATAAACTACATACCTCCTTCCTGTCATCTGGTGAGAGATTAGCAGCGCCTAGGATGCGAATCTGGTCGAGGAGCCTTGTCAGCATCTTATCTTTGAAATTGTCTTTAACACCATCAAACTCCTTTGCTTTCTTGGCCCAGGCTTCCACGAATTCCTGCTCTCTCAAGGAGCCCTCGATCTGTGGAACAAGATCATTTGTTTAATTAGTCATGTTAACATTCTACTGTTGGAAATGAGGAAAATGCTGGTGACAGGACGGAAGGCATCTCTAGAGAAAGACGTAGAGTTAATATTTCAGGTTAAAACCCTTTCTTTGGAACTAAGAAAGCGAGAAAATTACTTTAAGATTCAGCAGGATAGACAGGACAAATGGAATATTGCTGATAGGGTGGGCTCAGAGCTGCTGTGGAGATAAATCATAGAGATAATCTAATTGATTGGTTAAAGGTAGCATTTAGAGAATGAGACTGCAAACTAGGAAGTATAAAAAACTGCAAAATGCATGAATATTTCTGAGCAAAGTAATGCAGATTATTTTACCATCAGGTAAATGGCTAATAATAAATAACAACTGATTACACACACACCCAAGCATATACTGAGCAGTTTGTTGGGAGGGTCTGTTATGATCGATTGTCAGTGAAGACATTAACCAGTGAATTCGGGAAAGGCTCAGCATCCTGCTGCCTCATTGTCCAACAGGCTTTTATTGGCATTTATGTAAACTAGACTGAACCAAACAGAGAAATGAGCAGAGATCTTCAAAAGGTAAAGACTTCCTTTGGTCTGACTTCTTGTTTGCATTCTTGCAGTGCAATCATAATATAAGAAGCTTATATTATGAAGTAATACTGACATAAGAAGAATATGTAGTCAGATCCCACAGACAACAGTTTTAGCTCAGTTGAATAAGGAATTGGTCAGGATTCGGGACAGAACTTCCAAATCCCTCAACCTTCAAATCCTCGGATGGAGACGTAGCCTGCTCCCTGGAAATGGCAGCTGCTCCAGTCTGTGGGTTCAACTCAGTCTGTTCATTAGCCTATGTCTGAGCTAATCCAGACTGTGTGTAACTCCCTTTCCACTGTGCAGGGCTCACTCCAGCCAGTCCATTTTGACTGGGACACTCTGTAGCTGCTATGTTCAATGTGTGACAGGTAAATTGACAAACTACAGTCTGCAGGTTCTGAGTGTAACACAACCTGGACTGGACTTTATGAGATGACACACTAAGGACTGTGTGTTGTGAGCATGATGGCCTCTAGTCTTCTGCCTGTGCGTGTTCTGAGTGTGACACACTGACACACTCTCTGTGGTGTACATATTCTATGTGTATTCTGTGTGGAGAGGGAAAAATTGAAGCCTGGCTAATTAATTGCTCAATAGTGTAGGGTATTGCAACTGGCCACAGGCAGAAAATGAAATCTCAGTGAAATGTTCATTAAAAATGCCTTGCCTGAAGAAATACGGTATTTCCTTGAAGCTTATGTGGGAGGAGTACTGAAGATATTGTGTACTTGACACAAAATGTTCATCTGCACAGTCACTGTGTAGTCAGAAGTCTCACTGGGCCTTTCATTCTGTTTATGGCAATCTCATTACAAGGTGAATGGTCCAGTTCAGTAGGCAGTTCAAACTTGATGGTTAGGTGCTTATGCTTACAGACTCAATCACCCAGTCAGAGATTTTGATTAATAACATTCTGTAAAGGTTTTAGAATTTTGTAGTTAGTTTAAGAAGCAATCACAGTTAAACAGGCTTGTATCAGGCCGTTGGGATGTTGCAGGTCACATAGCTCTTTAATTCATATGTGACTTGAGCACCTCTTTACATGGCCTTAAAAAAATACCGGAAGTTGGGAGAGCACACACAAGTCCTCATTAAAAGGTCAGTGGTTGAAAGAATGAGCAACTTCAAGTAACTTGGCATCAACAAATTGGAGGATCCATCCTGGGTCCAACACATTGATACAATCATGAAGAAGGTGTGTCAGGGTCTTTACTTGGTTAGGAATTTGAGGGGATTTGGTACATAACCAAGGACTCTAGCAAAATCTATAGATGTTTGGTTGAGAGGATTCTGACTGGTTGCGTCACAACCTGGTATGAAGTCTCCGAATGCATAGGATTGCAAGAGGCTGCAGAGGGTTGTAGGCTCAGCCAGATTCATCAGAATCTAGTCTACTATCACAGGAACAGCCCTTTCACTGCTGAGGGCCTCTTCAAGAGATGATATTTCAAGGAGGCAGCATTAATCATTGAGGAATCTTACCCTCCAGGACTTTCCCTTTTCTCATTGCTACCATCAAGGAGATACAGGAGCCTGAAGAGACACGCTCAATGTTTTATGAACAGCTTCTTTCCCTCCACCATCAGATTTCCGAACCGTCTATGAACTCATGAACACTATCTTATTATTTCTTTTTCTGCACTATTTATTTAGTTTTGTAATTTATAGTCATTTTTATGTCTTTCATCTCATCAAAGTCAGTGATAATAAACCTGATTCTGATTCTGGTGTAGCACAGGCACTGCTGACCACTTCCCTTACTTACTTTCTCCTTGCAGGTAGCAGAATACAGTAGTCCCTTTAAATAGCGCCTATTTTTAGTGCAGTCTCCTCTTGAGAGGGCCTTTCTCCTCTCCTCCAGTCAGCACCCTACTGGTAATTACCTGAGGTCACCTGCTCTTTTACCACTGGCCACTGGTAGTATCATTAAGGCAATTGGTTTTAACATTGGTGGCAACTAAAGGAGCTTACATGAAGTTGCGCTGGCAGAGGCCCTTGTAAAACATCGATCAATAAGACACAGACGAGACAGGGGCTGCTCTGAATTTGATGAAGGTAATAACTCAAATTCAGAAAGTAGCCAAAAGATGTGGCAATGACAAATGCTTAAGCTATTGGTTCCCAGCCTGAGGTCCATAGACCCCGTGCTTAATGGTATTGGTCCATGTCATAAAAAGGGTTAGGAACCCCCAGCTTAAGCTCTCAATGACTACCAGTGATAGTCAGTCTAGCTGATATGTTAAACTAGAGGTTAAATTGAATATTTTGCTCCATTACTCTGGCACTCTTTCTAAGACGTCAGCTCATAATGACGTGATTATGACAAGACGTTGGCAATTGAACTCTCTGTGAGGTGAAACATCTGGAGAAATTCAGCTACGTTTCACTCCTGGGTGTCAAGATCTCTGAGGAGCTAACCTCAACCTAACATATCCATGCAGCCATAAAGAAGGCAAGACAATGATAATATTTCATTAGGAGTTTGAGGAGATTTTGTCACCAAAAACATTCGCAAATTTCTACAGATGTACTGTGGACAGCATTCTAACCATCTGGCATGGGGGTGGGTTACTGCACAGAATTGAAGTAAGCTGCAGAGAGTTGTAAACTTAGTCAGCTCCATCATGGGCACTGGCCTCCGTGATATCCAGGACATCTTCAAGAAGCAGTACCTCAGAAAGGACCCTGCCCCATCACCCAGGACATGTCCTCTTTTCACTAATACCATCTGGAAGGAGGCACAACAGCCTGAAGGGACTCACTCAGCGACTCAGGAACAGCTTCTTCCCCTCTGCCGTGCACAGCTTGCATTCTACCATTTTGTTACTCAGGAGCCCTGGGATTTCTGACTAGCTGAGTCACCTGGTGAGCCAGATGCTGAACAGTTGGGATTTCTGAGTGGTCAGATAGTGAATTATCTTGCAGTTCAGAGAAGTAGCCAGTCCAATTTTGCAGTGGGAACTTAAGAAAACTGGGTGAAATCACTTTGTGAATGTCATTCCTAGAAAACCTGTGTTGAGTCCAACATCTGGGTTGTTGTACATTAGCACCCCACCACCTTGCCTATTGAGGAGAACACCTATGAATGAGAGGGCTTCCTTACAAGCAGACCAAAGAGGAAGCTGTCTGACAGTAGGCCTATGTCACACATATTGCAGTGCCCAGCTGACAGAAACCAACCCCCACCCCCACTGCAGGCGACAGAAATCCCCAAATATCCTTCATTTGCGATTCACCTCTCTCCAGGAGGATGGGGAATAAGCTGAAATCAAATGTCAAGGGGTGTTTGCTGGCTTGGACTCAGTGGGCTGCCAGGCCTTTGTTCGGGCAGTATGATGCTCAAAGTCTCATAGGGAATGCAACATGGAATAGGCACTGTGGCCCATTGAATCCAGACTGACCCATTTACACAACTCCAATGTTAATCCCATTACTTATTCTCCTCATGTTCCCATTAGCCCCTTCAGTGAACTGGCACACAGGAGACTGCAGATGCTGTTTTGGGTCAAGAGCCTTTGTTGGACTGAAAGATAGAGGGGAGATGCCCAACATAAAGAGGTGGAGCAGGAGTTGGCAGGTGATAGGTGGATCCAGGTGGGGGGGGGGGGACAGGCAGATGGTTCAGTGGTTCAAAGGTTCAATTTAATTTCAGAGAATGTATACAGCATACAACCTGAAATTCCTTTTCTCCACAGACATCCGCGAAACAAAAAAAGACTGTATGACAGAAACATAAGATCCTCAAAGCCCCCCTCCCCCTCCCAAGCACAAGCAGCAGCAAAAGCATTAACTCTCCCCCCACTTGCTCCGGCAAAAGCATCACCCCTCACAACCCCACCAAGCAGTAAATCCCCCAGCAACCATGAGTCCATCAAAAACCACTGTCCATCCCAGCACTTCGACATCTCAACAGGCCCGCTCCCTCACGAGAGTGGGAGACCAGCTGCTCTCTTCTCTGAGCCCCTCCCCCAACTCGAAGGAAGAGTGGAATTAGCGCACTCAGTGTAATTTCACTGAGTGAACAGGCATATTTCCTGTTAAGAAATAACTCAGAGTAGAGAAGGAAAACGCTAATAGCCACATGAGTACATGTATTTTGGGAAGCCTACACTGCCTACTTGGGTGGTGGGATGGAGGTACATCTCTACCAAAGGGGGTGTAAGGTGCTCCTTCCCTCCGCTAGCCTGCAGGTCACCCTCGAGCAAGGTGTAGTACCTGCTTAGCCTCCTGATCAGGGTCACGTGAAGCCATGGGAGCAGGTGGTGGATATCGTATGAGCAGCTGGTGCACATCGCAAGACCACTGATGCCAGGCAGACAATCCCTGAAGAGTAGTGATAATGACTGGGGTGACCTTTCTTGTAAAGACACTGCCCAGAAGAAGTCAACAGCAATCCACTTTTGTAGAAAAATTTGCCAAGAAGAATCATAGTCATGGAAAAACTATGACTGCCCACGTCATTCAACACGGCACATAACAACAATGATGACAACACCGTTGGCAAGTGCCAATGTGTCTGCTGCCTGCTCCAGTGGCCTGATGGGAGGAGAAGAGTCTTCATTTCTTAAATAGGAAGCAAGAGTGACCTCCTTAGTTCAGCAGTCAAGAGCTAGCTGTGAGCAGTGGTGTTGAATGATTCTGAGTCTAAGTGGGAGTGAGGGTAATGGTGGGACTAGTGGATGTACCCTTGGAGATTATGACATCAGATATAGGAGTGAAGACCACATGACATTGAAGATGTGCTAATTAACACAGAAGTCTTAACAAAGAATAAAGTTTTATTCATAGATACTAAAATACCAGAAATATGGGTAAACTTGATCTACTGCATGTTAATTATCAGAATCAAAATCATCAGGTTTATTATCACTGACATAAGTCATGAAATTTGTTGTTTTGCAGCAGCAGTACAGTGCAATACATAAAAATGCTATGTTACAATAGGAAATTCATACAAAATAAATAAATAGTGCATAAAGAGAGCAAATTCATGAGATGATGTTCTGATATAAAAGTAATGAAACAATATGTAATGTTTTGCTTAAGAGCATTGCTTTTTTAAAGTTAATTCCTATCATCAATTTACAAACGTTGATAGCATCACTCCAGCTAAGTGCTTCTAAAAGCTTTATTACTGAAAGCTTTTGTTTACCTTGTAGATTGTGCAGGCTGTTGTATATCTCTGGATCAGGGTGCAGACAGGACCATTGACTGCATTCTGCAGCCCAGAAACCGGAACCATTTGTGTCTTGTTAGTTAAGCACGGTTTGAGTTTTTGTTTATATTTTAACATTGTAAGGATCTCTTTCTGTTGCAATTCTGACTATGGCAAGTTTGGACAAGACATGTTTAGATGAGATTCATCTTGATGTATTCTCCTTGCATTATTCACCTCATGCTCAATCTGCCTTGCTGGCAGATATGACCTTTGCCCTTAACTCCATGGCACAGGCCTCTGGAATGGTCAGCAAAGAGACGTGTACTGAAAACCCTCTCAATGGGACAGTGATGTATTGACTACATTCTCAGACATCCCACCCTGCAAAAACTCATTTCAGGGAGGTAGCACCATCAATTTGCGGGACACTTCCGGGAGAGGTGGGATGTCTGCAACAGAGTAGCTCCTTAGCAGCTAGCCAGCTAGTTTAAATAACGTTAGCTATGCTAATGAACAAAATGACACCTGTTAAACTCACCTCAACATGTCTTTTACAGTCTTAACCCACCATGGGCAATAGAAAAGTCATTGTTCCAAACAGTGCAGCGAGCAACACTGTCATTATTTTGACCCCTATTAGGCAGGGGTACACTTTAGTGTGGTCTGGGGTGACGTACGTTTTATATTTGCTTTTTTTGGAACACTCTGCCATGGCGCACTCTCACTCGCGCTCTCTCTCGTGGTTGCTCTCGCGCTTTCTCTCTGCTCTCTCTCTCTCTCGTGAGCGTGCACTCTCTCTCTCGTGGTCGCTCTTTTGCTCGCTCTCGCTCTCTCTCTCTCTCTCTCTCTCTCTTGCTCTCGCGCGCTCTCTTGCTCTCAAAAAAATCGATTTCCGTGACATTGTATATAATTTGCGGGCATCAGGGAGCCACTATTAATATGCGGGAGACTCTCGGAACTTCTGGGAGAGGTGGGATGTCTGCACAAACAGACACAAAGACACACACACATGCCCCCAGGCCTGCGCATGCAGGCACACATGTATGTCGCCTATACACACTCTCTCACACATACACACACACACACACACACACACACACACACACACACACACACACACACACACACCACCAGTGCCCCTTTTCTTTTTCTGCTGCTATACTCTGGCCTGTTATGAGTCCTATGAATGGGGTTGAGAAAGAAAATAGATCAGCCATGATGGAATGGCAGATCTAACTCAATGGGATGAATGGTCTAATTCTGCTCCTATGTCTTATGGTCTCATGTTCTTATTCCCAGCAGTAGTCATCACCCTTGCAGGCAGTTTCTGTCAGCAACCATAAAGTTTAATACAACAGTCTGGGTGAAAAGCATCCAATGATTCTTGACAGTAACTTCCCTCAATTTTTCAATACCTGTAAAGACCCCAATGCTAGCAGTAAAATCAGCTCTCGTTTATTGCTCCAATTTAAAGTAAACTTCAGAGTATGCTGAAGTTCAAAATGTATGCTGTAAACAATCACAGCATCTGATGAAAGAGCTGACAGATGGGGAGTAATTGGATATCTTCATCAAAGTGCTTGCATGTTCTCCGCAGGCAGTGGCCCCTGACGGCACTGTGTACGCCTCACATTCCCATCTCCTGTGATGCAAATACCTAATGAAACAAACTACTCAGTGTACACATTCAAGGTTGAGGAAAGCTTAGAACAAACTCCAGCTTCTATCTTTAACAAAAATGTCTTATATTACTGTTAGTGCTGCTCACTCTACCTGATAGTACAGTAGAGTAGTATCATGTCTGCATGGTAGATGTAGATTCTTTGAGGCGTCCATTGGTCAGGGTCAACTATGGATGTTGAGTCCCAGCTGTCTAGATACACAAGCCTGGGCAGTATGATATGGAGAACAAGCTGTCGCCCATGTAGCGAGCTCCCCCTCTCCACACATCTGATGAATCCAAAGGAACGGCAGAGTCCGATACAGTTTGGTACCGGCAGCGTCGCAGGAGTTGCCAGTCAACATTGAATTCAACGTAGGACTGCCTTAAGAACTCCAGCTTTGGATTTTTCCCTTGGGGTTTACTCCCAAAGCCTTCCCCATGAGTGGGCATAGCCGCAAGTCAGAGGAGGTTTGAGATCAGAGTTTTCCTTCTCCTAGATTAGCTGCCAACCACAGCTGATGAGCCCCTTCTGACTGAAGCAACTAGTTTTAAGATGTCAGTAACCCACCTTTGCCCCTTCTCCTGTCAGTAGAAACAGTTCTGCTGGACTTAGTAGCTAAGTCACATGTGAAAGAGCTGGACTTGGTTGTCAGAGGCTATTTGAGGCACACGCCACTGGGATCATTTAATAGGTAGTGGGAGCTTGTCCCCATTACCACCCCTGGCAATAACAATCTGTGAGGTGTAGATTATTAGGTTGCTATATTGATTGATACTAATCCTATCAAACAGGTCTGCAATCGTCCAGTAATACATCCAGCTCCCTGAAAGTGGATACACAGGTTGATAGGATGGCAAGGCATATGGCATGCTTGCCTTGATTAGTTGAGGCACTGAGTTCTAAAGTCAGGAAGTTATGTTACAGCTTCATAAACTCTAGTTAGGCCACATCTGGAGTATTGCATACAGTTCTGTTCACCTTATTATAGGAAGGATGTTGAGGCTTTGAAGAGAGCGCAGAAGAGGTTTATCAGGATGCTGCCTGGGTTAAAGGGCAAAAGCTATAATGGCAGAGGTTGGACACAATTGGGTTGCTTTCTCCTGGAGCAACAGAGGCTGAAGGGAGACCTGATAGAAGTTTATAAAATAATCACAAGTATGGATGGAGCAGACTGCTGGTATCTTTTTTGTTTCTAAGGATTAAAATGTCTAATACCAGAGAGCATTTAGTGTGAGAGGCTGATAGTAGTTTCTGATGGACTCTAGATCATGGTCTCTGGGGCTTGCTATTACTTGCAAGGTGGGTGGTGGTGGTGGGGGTGGGGGTGTTGATGCTTTTGTTGGAGGAGGTGGGGGAGGGGGGACGGTCGATGCTTTTGCTGCTGCTGGTGCGTGGGAGGGGGAGGGGGGCTTTGGGGGTTCTGGTGCTTTCTGTCATTCATTCCTTGTGTTTTGTTCTCTCTCTGTTTCGTGGATGCCTGTGAAGAGTAAGGATTTCAGGCTGTGTGCTGGGGTAGAGGCAAAGATAATAAAGGCATTCAAGAGGCTCTGACGTAGGCACGTGAATGTACAGAAAATGGAAGGATATGGACATTGTGTACACTGAAGGAGATTAGAATCAGAATTGGGTTTATTATCACTGACATATGTCACGAAATGTGTTGTTTGATCAGTGCAGTTTAGTTGGCCATTTGGTTATTTAATTAGTTTAGCACAACATTGTGGGCCGAATGGCCTGTTTCATGTACCATGTTCTAACTTGGGGGTACAGGAGGCTTGCCTCTGGTCGATGCAGGTGTGAACCTCCTCCACTGCCTCTCCTTTGGCCCCTAAGCTGTCTGCCAAAGCTCAGGTGTGCACCTGGCACTGCCTGTCCCACCTTCAGTGGAGGTGTGGAACTAGAGCCACAGACTGCTGCCAGAAGCAGCATCAAAGTATTGGTGAGAAAGCACTGCAGCCATCACAGGAAAGCCAACGAGCTTCCCAGTACCTGTGGTCATGAAGTCTTGTACACAGGTACCACTTAACTCTCTTCACTGTCTCCTACATAAGCAGAGCTGATGAAGAGGAGGCTTTCAGTCACACCTGATCTGTTCCACGGAAGATCGGTCAGCTTTCCCACATGAGGCCCTTTGCACAATGCCACCTCATTGCTCATTGGAACATTTACTATGACAATGCATTAGCTTTTGCAGACCCCAGTCAGGCAAAAACATCTCCTCCACAATCTCCATCAGCACAGGAGCACCACAGGGGTGTGTACTTAGCCCCCTGTCCTACATGCTTTACACCTATGACTGTGTGTCTAAGTACAGCTCCAACACCATATACAAGTTTGTGGATAATGCTGCCGTTGTGGGCCGTATCAAAGGAGGTGATGAATCAGTGTACAGGAGGAAGATTGAAAACTTGGCTGAGTGGTGGAGTAACAACAACCTCTCACTCATATCAGCAAGACCAAGGAGCTGATTGTAGACTTCAGAAGAGGGAAACCAGAGGTCCACGAGCCAGTACTCATCTGAGGATCAGAGGAGGAGAGGGTCAGTAACTTTAAATTCCCGGGTGTCACTATCTCAGAGGACCTGTCCTGGACCCATCATATAAATGTTATTGTGAAGAAAGCACGACAGTGCCTCTACTTCCTCAGGAGTCTGCGGAGGTTCAGCATGTCATCAAAAACTAGATGTGTAGTGGAGAGTGTATCAACTGGCTGCATCATGGTCTGGTACGGGAACACCAAAGCCTTTGAGCGGGAAATCTTATAAAAGGTAATGGATTCAGCCCAGTACTTCACGGGTAAAACCCTCCTGACCATTGAGCACATCTACATGAAACACTGACGTAGAGAAGCAGCATCCATCATCAGAGATCCTCACCACCCAGGTCATGCTCTTTTCTCACTGCTGCCATCAGGTAGAAGGTACAGGAGCCTCAGGACTCACACCACCAGGTTCAAGAACAGTTACTACCCCTCAGCCATCAGGCTCCTAAACAAAAGGGGATAACAACACTCATTCTATTTCTGGTCCCACAACCTATAATTTAACTTGAAGGATTCTTTATGTAGTTATTTCATGTTCTCTTTATTTATTGCTATTTATTTATATTTGCATTTGCACAGTTTGTTGTCTTCTGCACTCTGGTTGATCTTTCACTGATCCTGTTACAGTTACTATTTTGTAGATTTGCTGAGTGTGCCCGCAGGAAAATGAATCTCAGGGTTGTATACAGTGACATATATGTACTCTGATAATGAAATTTACTTTGAACTTTGAAATTTGAACTTTGAACTTCCCTGCTTTTACTACTTATATATGTTTTAAATTACAGGGAGACTGATATAATGTTGAAAAATGCATGGTTATGCACTTTGGTAGTAGAAATAAATGTGCAGATTATTTTTTAAATGGGAAGAAAATCCAAAAATCTGAGATGCAAAGGGACTTGGGAGTCCTTGTACAGAACACCCTAATGATTAATTGCAGGTTGAGTCGGTGGTGAGGAAGGCAAATGCAATTTTAGAATTCATTTCAAGAGGACTAGAATTCAAGAGCAGGGATGTGATGCTGAGGAGTTATAAGGCACTGGTGAGGCCTCACCTTGAGTATTGTGAGCAGTTTTGGGCTCCTCATCTAAGAAAAAATATGCTGGCATTGGAGAGGGTTCAGAGGAGGTTCACAAGGATGATTTCGGGAATGAATGGGTTATCATATGAGGAACGCTTGATGGCTTTGGGCCTGTAGTTGGTGGAATTTAGAAGGATGAGGGGGATCTCATTGAAACCTTTTTAATGTTGAAAGGTCTAGACAGAGTAGACGTAGAAAGGATGTTTCCCATGGTGGGGGATTCTAGGACAAGAGGACACAGCCTCTGGATAGAGGGACGTCCATTTAAAACAGAGACGCGGAGAAATTTCTTTAGCCAAAGGGTGGTGAGTTTGTGGAATTTATGGCCATGTGCAGCTGTGGAGGCCAGGTCATTGGGTGTATGTAAGGCAGAGACTGGTAGGTTCTTGATTTGGACATGGCATCAAAGAATCCGGGGAGAAGGCCGGGAACTGGGGTTGGGGAGGGCAAAAAAGGATCAGTATGATTGAATGGTGGAGCAGACTCGATGGGCCAGATGGCCTAATTCTGCTCCTACGTCTAATGGTCTAATTTCTCAACAGCAACACCAACCAGTTTTCAAAGACATTCTGCAGGCTGTCTGTGAGTGAAACAAAAATGCACCATTTAGTAAAACTTATAGCCATAAAACATTGCAGCCAGCTCATTTATCCCTGCACTCTCTCATTTAAGTAGTGTTGCACTGGAACCCTTTGCTTCAACACTGATTCCTGGCCATTTGACCCATTGTGTTGGTTGTCACTCTGACCATGGAAGGTGGAGCTCAGCTCTGTAAATTTCATCTGTTGAGAAAAAAGGAGCCAGTGATTACCAGGCTGCGAGATCACTGGCAAATGGGAGATGGTGTTGGTTAAAACAGAACAGCAGAATATGGGGATGTTGCCCTTCTCACATCCCATCCAATTTCCTGCTCCTTGACTGCAGTAAAAATGGAATTAAAGCCCACCAGTTTAGCTCAGTCTGTTCATTTGAAATTGATTTATTAATTTCCAGCATCTCAGACTGAGCTGAGACAGTTGGAAAGGTCATGACGTACAGTTGCATTCAGTAACTCATCATCTTACAAAGCCTCCTCTTTCGTTTGCTGCTTTCTACTCTGATCAGACTCACTGCCAAAGCCTGGTTGCTCAGGGGAAATTTGAATGTGAATATTCTAATGATCAGAAACATTGACATCAATCGAACTATGGCAGGAGCACATTGAGAGATATCCCAGATTTTTATTACTAGTGTCAGCACCTGCTTCTTATTGAGTTATCACATTTTTGGTTTCCTATACTGTTCTGTGCTGTTTCTGAATATCTATGTGCCTGATCAGACAGTGGCTGTATGGCCCTTAAAGTGCCACCTTTTCTTTTTCTGTGCTTTGTTCTCAGCAACTTTGTCACTACTAAATGACTCCTGCAGAACATTTACCTGGGGCTGGTCAAAGGATGTATATCATTGACTCACAAGACTGCTGGCCAAGATCTATTGACACTTCAATAGCAATCAACCTCAGTAAAAATGTTTAATTCACATTTCCTTGGAGGTATATACTGACGGGAACAGTGGGTAGTAGCGGCCAGGTGGTTTATGCTAAGACCACTAACCTAGCAATACTGGGATTTATTTTATTTCCTGGAGGTGGTCAAATAAAACTTCATGTCCTCCCATGCTCACCACTAACCAGTATGGAAAAACACACCTACCTTTTGTGGATGTGTTCTGAAGAACTTGTTCTCCAAAGACCTGCCAATCCCTAATGGTGAGACCCATCAAAGAGGGAGAGCACAAGATGACAAAACTTATTTGCAGCTGGCTAATCCGAGATCTCCAAGGTGTCAAACCCAGCAAAAATTAAGAATGTTCCTGCCTCTGACATTCAGACACATTCAACAATACTCAAAAATATTGAAAGTGAATAAATAAGGAGTCCTTTCACAATGAGACTAGAACTTTAAGAATACGAGGTCACCAGCTTTGCTCAGATTTAAAGGATGTATCAAATGCCCGAGTTCTTATTTTCTCTAAATTTAAACAGGACATAATGGAGGAAAGCCAATAAAAGACCGTAGGCGGATTAGAATCCTTCCACTTCAATAAAATGGCTCTCCTAGCCAATAAAGTCGAAAAGGCTATCATACGTTGAGCAGAAGCAAGAGTGTTTCCTGCTTCCGATGAGATAATCCCAAAAATTGCCGTAAGCAAATTAGGTTGTAGATCCAAATCCAAGACTTTTGATAGCATTTTAAAAACATCTCTCCAAAAGTTACTTTATACAAGACCAATACATATAAGTTAAAGTGGCCACCTCAATATTACACCTGTCACAAATAGGATAAATATTGGGGAAAATACGCGCCAGTTTATCCTTTGACATATGGGCCCGATGCACTACTTTGAACTGTATCAAGGAATGATGGGCACAAATAGATGAGTTGTTAACCAAGTAAAAAATTTTACTCCATTGATTATCTGAAAATGACTCTTGAAATTCCAATTCCCAAGTATGTTTAATTTTATCATTAGATATCATTCGTGAGTTCAATAACCATTTATAGATTAATTTCATTTAGTTTGATTTATTACACTTTCAATTTTTTTTTCTTGAAGTTTTAGATTTGATCAGAAAGTTTTTCTTTTTTTTTGGTCGTATCCACAGAATGGAATGCCCAGTCCCTTTTTTTTTTGTTTCCTTTTTTTGTTTAGTGTAGTGGGGTTTTTTTTTCTTCATTTAAAATCCAAAGTTTTTCTTTCATCTTTATGAACTGATAAGAGGAGAATTGCTGTTTTCTTTTTTGTTACATACTATATACTAGCCTAACACTATGTATGATTTTGATAATGTCCATCTCAATCTCGGTTTGTATTGTTATTGATATATATATATTTGAGATAATTCTCCTCTTGTTTGTATTTATGTTCCTCTTAAATCAATAAAAAGATTAATAAAGAAAAGAAAGAAAGGACTTTGAGAGTACGAAGTGTGAGGACAGGGCGAAACTCAACATGTTTCTATTAATATCTTATGGTTGTACAATACACATTAATTATATATTTATTAAACATATGGTGGCAGAAAGCTGTGTTTATTTGGTCAACTAAACCTAGGGCTTGTTTCTCAACAAGCTTGTACACATGAGCTTTCTGACAGTTGGTCTACGAGTCAGGGACATCGAACCACTGGCTCCTCTCATGAGCTTTAACAAGATGTCCATTTTTTTTAAATATGAAGACTTCACAGTGGCATTATTAAACAGAATTTGGCACCCAGCCTATCTAAAGAGTTATTCAGACAGTTGATGTAATATTTGCGTGGAATTATGCAAAAGTTATAATGCACCTGTTGGTTATGGTAGTATTTATGCTCCCTCCTCAGCTCATCCCCACTTGTGTTTTTATTCTACCTCTGCAGCGTCACCTTTATAATGGCTATTAGATCTGTGGACACGTTAAAGCTGTACAGTAGTTTGGAAGATGTGCATCTACAATATTCACCTTAGCCACTGGGAGTGATCATGCATTCCTGATTCTCACTACTCTGCACTGCACTGCAGGACGTTCAAAAGAGCTTCTGGGAGGGGAGGAATGGGATAGGGAGGTTTGGAGTGGGATTTCAAAATCTTGGACTTGATCATTGACAGCAGAGTTATGAGTATAAGGGTGAAGGAAAGGTGGGGCGAGCAAGACGCTGGAAATAGAGAGAATGCAGTGCCTGCAAAACAAAAGTTCGAATGTAGTTCCTTCATTCACTTTAACCCCTGGCACACTGGATTTTCCCTTGCACATATTTACACAGCGCTGGTAATTTATTCTAAAAGTCGATTACCCGTTTGACCATAAAAACACCCTGCAAATCTCAGGTTCTTTTGTGTGCAACCTGAGGCTGAGGTGCAGCACAACACTCTGGTCTTGAAAAGTAGCAGCCTTAACCCCGAGTTATGGAATAGGATTTGATTAAAAGCAGAAAATACTGGAAACACTCAGCGGGTCAGGCAGCATAGGTGCCCTTATATACGTAGCAGCTGATAGAGCTGAATAGAAAGAGCTAAATGACAGTACCTGCTTCTGTTGGTTGTAATTGGTCAGGTTGGTGTTGTAATTCCAGCTGGCTGAAACACTGTCGAAGAAGATAATCTCTGCTGTGCTGTTATAATCGGACACAAATGACATGGACCCATTTTCATCTATGCTGTAGTTGCCAGGCATGTAAATGGTATCTAGGGCACAAGTGCTGCTGAGGAGGGCGAACAATGTAAGAAGCAACGGCATGGTGGTTCGCCTGCTGTGATGCCTGTCAGGAATCTCTCCTGCACCAGCCTCTATAAATAACACTGTGTCCTGACCAGTCTTCCCACCTCTGTGTTGTTGGTTACACATTAATTTACAGCTGCCACTGATAGGACAGTTCAAGACAATAAACACCCTTCTCGGTACTCAGAGCTGCCAAGCTCTGTATCTAAGTACCTCCCTAAATGATTAGCTGCAAAAACCCAAGCAAATGTTTTCCTTCTCAACACCTGTCAGCCTATTTCCTGCTGCTGTACGGAGGGTGGCTTCTTATTACAAACGCTGAATCTTACCTCTGAATGGTTGCGGAAGAAATCTTACACTTCTCTTTCCTCTCTCTCTCTCTCTCTCTCTCTCTCTCTCTTTCTCCCCCCTCCCTCTTCCCCTCCCCCTCCCCTCTCTCTCTCTGCCTCCCTCTCCCTTTCCCCTCCCCCTCTCTCCCTCTTTTCCCTCCGCCTCCCCCTCTCTCTGTCTCCCTCCCTCTTCCCCTCTCCCTCTCCCTCTTTCTCCTCCCCCTCTCCTCTCTCTGTCTCCCTCTCTTTCTTTCCCCCTCCCCCTCCCTCCCTTTCCCTCTTTCCCCTCCCCCTCCCCTCTCTCTCTGTCTCCCTTCTCTCTCTGTCTCCCCCTCCCTCTTTCCCCCTCCCCCCTCTCTCCCTCTCCCTCTCTCTCTCCCTTTCCCTCTCTGTCTCTCTCTCTGTCTTCTTCTCTTTCTCCCTCCCTCCCCCTCTCCCCTGCTCTCTCCCCCTCTCTCTCCCTCTCCCTCTCTGTCTCTCACTCTGTCTCGCTCACTCTCTCTCTGTCTCCCTTTCCCTCTCTCTGGCTCTCCCCCTGCCCCCTCTCTCCCTCTCCCTCTCTGTCTCTCACTCTGTCTCTCTCACTCTCTCTCTGTTTCCCTCTCCCTCTCTCTCCCCTCCCCTCTCTCTTTCTCTCTCTCTCTCTACCCCCCTCTCATTCTCTCTCTCTCTCTCTTTCTCCACTACCCCTCCCCCCTTCTTGTCCTTTCTCAGTGTCACATGAGCTCACGATCTCGTTCGTCATCCTTTGAGGAGCCTGCAGTTTTACATTACTGTACATTGATTCATGCTAACAGAGTCTTAGAAAGCTACAGCACAGAAACAGATTCCTTGGCCCATCTAGTCCATGCTGAACCATTTAAAATGCCTACCCCTGCACTGGGACCATAGCCCTCAAAGTACCTATCTGAACCTCTCTTAAATGTTGAAATTGGGCTTGCATGCTCCACATTCTCACCACCCTCTGAATGAAGTCGTTTTCCCTCATATTCCCCTAAAACATTGAGGCAAGTACGAAAGGGGAGTAAGTGCTCAGCGCCATCCCACTGCTGCTGGAGAAAGTGCCTCATGTGACAGTCTTTCCCTCCCGGAGGAAGGTCATAGCATTTGAATCATCTTTATCTCTCTCAATGCTATCAGAGGAGGGTGTCGGAGCAAGGTTTTGTTGCAACGCAAACATGAGGAATTCTGCAGATGCTGGAATTTCAAACAACACACATCAAAGTTGCTGGTGAACGCAGCAGGCCAGGCAGCATCTCTAGGAAGAGGTACAGTCGACGTTTCAGGCCGAGACCCTTCGTCAGGACTAACTGAAGGAAGAGCTAGTAAGAGATTTGAAAGTGGGAGGGGGAGGGGGAGATACGAAATGATAGGAGAAGACAGGAGGGGGAGGGATGGAGCCAAGAGCTGGACAGGTGATTGGGAAAAGGGATATGAGAGGATCATGGGACAGGAGGTCCGGGGAGAATGATCCTCTCATATCCCCTTTGCCAATCACCTGTCCAGCTCTTGGCTCCATCCCTCCCCCTCCTGTCTTCTCCTATCATTTTGTATCTCCCCCTTCCCCTCCAACTTTCAAATCCCTTACTCACTCTTCCTTCAGTTAGTCCTGACGAAGGGTTTCGGCCCGAAACGTCAACTGTACCTCTTCCGAGAGATGCTGCCTGGCCTGCTGCGTTCACCAGCAACTTTGATGTGTGTTGCTTTTGTTGCAATGAATGAGGCGAACCCAAGTGCAGGACACAGGCATGGAGATTTAGTTAGAATGCAGACACAGGCGTGAGTGTTCAAAGGCAAACAGGAGGGAGAAGAGGAAGGCAGGAGACAGGCAGAATTTATCTTGACATGGAGAGACTCGGCTTCGCAGGTCAACCTCGGAACTGGAGTAGAACTTAGAAAACTGATCTTGACATGGAGAGACAGATAAATCTTGGTACTGCAGCAAAACTTAGGACACACAATCCTAAGCGGCCGAGAAGCGTTAATTATCACACTGGCAAAACCAAAGATCTGGCGACTAGTGGGTGGAAGGCTGGGGTTCTTCCCTGGTGTCATGGATTCTTGATTACCTGACTGGCAGACCACAGTACGTGTGCTTGCAACACTGTGTGTCCGACAGAGTGATCAGCAGCACTGGGGCTCCACAGGGGACTGTCTTGTCTCCCTTTCTCTTCACCATTTACACCTCGGACTTCAACTACTGCACAGAGTCTTGTCATCTTCAGAAGTTTTCAGATGATTCTGCCATAGTTGGATGCATCAGCAAGGGAGATGAGGCTGAGTACAGGGCTACGGTAGGAAACTTTGTCACATGGTGTGAGCAGAATTATCTGCAGCTTAATGTGAAAAAGACTAAGGAGCTGGTGGTAGACCTGAGGAGAGCTCAGGTACCGGTGACCCCTGTTTCCATCCAGGGGGTCAGTGTGGACATGGTGGAGGATTACAAATACCTGGGGATACGAATTGACAATAAACTGGACTGGTCAAAGAACACTGAGGCTGTCTACAAGAAGGGTCAGAGCCGTCTCTATTTCCTGAGGAGACTGAGGTCCTTTAACATCTGCCGGACGATGCTGAGGATGTTCTACGAGTCTGTGGTGGCCAGTGCTATCATGTTTGCTGTTGTGTGCTGGGGCAGCAGGCTGAGGGTAGCAGACACCAACAGAATCAACAAACTCATTTGTAAGGCCAGTGATGTTGTGGGGATGGAACTGGACTCTCTGACGGTGGTGTCTGAAAAGAGGATGCTGTCCAAGTTGCATGCCATCTTGGTCAATGTCTCCCATCCACTACATAATGTACTGGGTGGGCACAGGAGTACATTCAGCCAGAGACTCATTCCACCGAGATGCAGCACAGAGCGTCATAGGAAGTCATTCCTGCCTGTGGCCACCAAACTTTACAACTCCTCCCTTGGAGGGTCAGACACCCTGAGCCAATAGGCTGGTCCTGGACTTATTTCATAATTTACTGGCATAATTTACATATTACTATTTAACTATTTATGGTTCTATTACTATTTATTATTTATGGTGCAACTGTAACAAAAACCAATTTCCCCCAGGATCAATAAAGTATGACTATGACTATGACTGCTATGCTGCAGGTCTTGATGAAAACCAGGTGTGTCGCCATCAAAGGGAATTAGGAGGAAATGGGGAATTAACGGTCGGAACCATGACAGGGTTAATCGACACGGTTTGTGGATTGGACTGTAGTTCACATCATGATGTGTGTTCTGTTAGTTCCTTTTTCTGTTGCTAGTTTTGGGTAACTAAGGCTACGTCCACACTAGACCGGATAATTTTGAAAACGCCGGTTTCGAGTAAAAACGCTAGGCGTTTTTCAAAATATCTCGGTCCACACCAAAACAGATATTTGGGCAAACCTTCTTCTACTGTGCATGTGCAGACACATCTACAGAAAACAAAAGGAAACGGTATAATATTTACGTTTCCGCGGCGGCGTTGTGCTATTTCCATTGGTCAAAAACTAGAGTACCTACAACAACGGCGAAAGAAAGTTTTCAAAAATGTCTTCGAGGAGTACAAAGAAAACCTCTGCTGGAGAAAGCAGACCGGACTTCTTCGTTTAGACAGACAATGAAGTCGAGCTGTTTCTGCGAGTTACAAACGACTACAAAGTCAGCAAAGCAGTGGAGATGTTTAATTCCAAACAAGCTATTAACATAGACAATAAAGTAAACAACACACGCATGAAGCTGTCCTCGACCCAAGATCAACAATATCAACAATTACAAAATGTTAAATGGTCAACTTGACATAGACTACCAATCCCACATCAAACCCAAACCTATTACGAGCAGAAGAGGGCACTCAACTCAATTTGAAATACTAACTACCAAGTCAGATGTGTACAGCAATTCATTTTTCCCCCGCACAATTAAAGCATGGAATAATCTTAATCCTAACACAGTCACACAACCAAACCCAATTAAATTTAAGGCAGCTTTTCTTCTTCAAAAATCTCCTTCTTAAGCCCACCCTCCGTCACCTCCAGTTTAAATTCCATGCGGAATATTTTAGAGGATCAAGAACCAAGAACCAAGAGAGTGGAATCTTCTGCCGCCAGGCCTGCGCAGTATTTCTGACATTAATATTTTTAAAGATAGATTCAATCAAATCAATTTAGGGGATCTAGTCAAAAAATCTCATTTTACAATTTAACTCTCACGCCGTTCACACTGACTGCGTGTTATATCAGTGGTGATCAGTCAGCGACGGTGCCGGCTTGGAGACCCCGGGGTACAGGAGATTGAGGGTACGACCACCGCGGACTGGGAGACTGGAGGGTACAGGCAGAAGAACAGAGGATGTAAACAGAGAAACCGAGAGGACCAGCTTGAAAGCCACCTCCAGTTTAAATTCCATGTGGCATATTTTGGAGGATCAAGAACCAAGAACAGCCGTCCGGCAGTGCTCGCGCAGTCCCAAGCAGAAACAGAAAAAGCATTGTTGTTGTGGTGTTGTCATGACAGCGTTTTTAAGTCTCTCCGTTTACCCTGTCCACACTATAATGCGAAACAATTGTTTTCAAATTTACACACTCTGGAGAGTGTTTTCGAAAATTTCCATTTTCGGGAGATGAAAACGCCGTTTCAGTGTGGACGGAAGGTCAAAACGAAGAGAAAAAGCTTCGTTTTCAAAATTTTCCAGCATGGTGTGGACGTAGCCTTAGAATCTCAGAGCTGTAAACTGCACACATATTTTGATAATAAATGTACTTTGAATCCTTTGAATTTACTCTAAGGTGAGGAATTCTACAAGAAAGCTGAAGACTAGTTTGTACTTGAAGCTGAAGGCACATGTGATATAAATGAAAGCGTGCTAGGAACTGCAATTTAGAATGTTTATGTAACGCTCTGTAATGTTTCACTGCTGATGTAATGGTTTCTCTGTAGCAGCAGTGTTTGGGTTATGACTAGAGATAGTGAGGGCTTTGGAATGTGCGCCATTCAATGAGAGGCGTGTTTTTCTTTCTCGAGAGAAGGTTTTGCAGGTTTTTGTTCAGCAGAAGATGGAGAGAGAAGACGCCAGAATGGGGAAGTCATTGTTTGCAGGACGGAGTGGAGTTGGAATGGGGTCGGGAGTCGACGACCGGGGGGGGGGAATCAATGGAGAACGAACAGGCGGGAAAACCCTGGGCTCCAACATTGTGCTTTAGACTGTCTCATGAGAATGGGCCTCTTTTCTCTTTTTGTTTCTTTACTAACCCTATAGTTAAATTAAGAATTATAAAGCTCTATTATGTAATTGCATATTGTTTGCTATTTCGTGGTACTGATTTGTAACAGCGCAGTATCCACCCAGATAAGATTTCTCAAGTTTGGCCAGGCTGGAGGCTGTCTCCCCTTAGAGTAAGCTGCTGGCTGAACCTGAAGGTTGCATTCACATTATAAAAGACACACTATCGGTAATATTAAACACTTCCATGTTCCAAAAGGATCTTTTACCCACAGTCTTCATCAAGTATTCCATTAGCCTACTCATCATTCTTTCCACAAGAACCCAGTCCTTCTGTTTCTTGACACTCTCTACAATTTGTTGCTGAGGCAACAATGACATCATCAGTACAATGCACTGGACTTGCAAATCTTCCCAAATCCTGACATTTTGGGTTGAACGATTCTACAGCTGGGACAAGAAAAGCAAAGACTAAGGATGAGGGAAAGCCAGCTTTAGACAGTGGCAGCCTTACCATCTAACCCCTGCTGCTGCTATGTAGAGTAGACAGAGACGATCCAGGCAAGGAGCTCAAGTGTAATTTTTGCTTTACTGCTGGCAGTAGTGTTGATTGTATTCCTCCAGTCCTCACCAGCAACTTTGAACTTTTTGTTCCTTGAGCTTCCACACACTCTGCCATCATTTCCCACACCAATGGGGTTACCTTGCAGGCGAACTCCCACTCCTTCCATCCTTCCTCCCTCTTGCTTACAAGCCAGGTGGTGGATCTATTGAGGAAGGGACAAGTATGTGACAAAGAGGCTGATCGTACCTTTCCACTCTGTGCGTCTATGGCTTGGTCCTGCGATCAGCCCTCCAAAAACTCCCACCGACTTGTGGGAGGCGCACCGCTTCCAGGGTTTCGTACCTTGGGGTGCCGTGTGTGTCCAACCTTAGCGAACCTGTCCCTTTTTATTCCCCTGCTGGGATATCACCTGCCCATGACACTTCAAACAGTTCAGGGTTCAAAGAGGAGCCGGTCTTGACAAATACTCAGACCGGTGTCTCCTTCCGTTAAACTCTCTCGTCTCTTCATTAACATTTCCAAATGCTGCTCCATTGTCTTACTTATCTCTCTTTCTCCTGAAGACAGGTGGCAGATCAACTGCTGATCCCACTGGTGCCAGCACAGGACAGTTAACATCTTAGTCTATGTGTACTTTTTGTAACCCTCTTTCGTCACACTGTCATTTCACCAATGATTTGTGTCCTTGCTGTTTATTAGTTATTTTTAATTTGATTCTACTTGACTTGCTGAGTTAGAGTCATTGAACTGTTGAGTTGTGCAGCATGAAAACAGGCCTTTCAGCCCAACTCACCCATACCAACCAAGATGCCTACCCAAATTAATCCCATTTCCCTGAGTTTGGACCAGAGATTATCAGCATTCTGCTTTGCTTCACCTCCAGGAAACCTTGTAGATACGAACTCCAGCCAAACGTACGACAGGCTCACATCCTGAAGTCACAACTTCAAGATTGATACTTGCAAATGTCCAGCATCCTTCCAAAGTCATGAAGTTTGGAAACAAGACCTTCAGCCCATCAAATCCATGCTAACCATCAGGTACCCATTCATGCCAATTCTACACTATCCCGTTTTATTTTCCAGATTCTAACCCTCAGCTGCACAATAGGGGCAATTTATAGTGGTCAATTAACCTACTAAATGTCTATGCATGTCTATGGGATGTGCAAGAAAGCTAGATCACATGAGAAATTACATATGTTTACAGGGATTATGTACACGCGGCTCCGCACAGACAGGATTGAACCCAGGTCTCTGCTGTTGAGAGCCAGCAGATCTACAAACTGTGCTAGCAGGCCACCGCAGCACTTCCCAGCACCTGGGCTTATTGTCACGACCGTCCTTGGAGGTAGACAGTTTGCTTAGAGATGAACATCACATAGTGCATATGGATGAGAAGTGAGGCAGTGGACGAGCTGGTACCAGAGGTCAGAACCAGATGGTACAAGCTGATGTGGAACTCACCAGCAACTGGGCCACAAGTGTGTTTTGTAATGGTTTCCTTGACTACAGTGTCAAATTTTCTTAAACTTTGACCAAGTGCCTTTGCAGAGAATGCACCCAAGATTAGCTAAAGCAGAGGAGTTGTGCATCACACTGGACGAGATGTATCACAAGATGCTATGTGCTCACTGGCGCAAAATATCCCGTGCAACACGCAGAAAATGCTGGAGGAGCTCAGCAACTCAGGCAGAATCTGTGGGGGAAAATAAACATTCAAGATCAGAACGGGAAGTGCTACACTTGCCCATTCACCTCCTCCCTCTCCTCCATTCACGGCCCCAAACAGTACTCCCAGGTGAGGCAACATTTCACATGCAAATCTATTGAGGTCATCTACTGTATCAAGTGCTACAGAATGTTCCCTCTAATTTGTAATGACCACTGTGCACAAAAATCATGTGCTGTGCAAGTTTTTGCCCAGTGACAACAACTTTTGCGAACTGAGTTTTAAGTAGAAGTAAACTTGAAGCTATTCTAAAGATAATAAACCACCAAGTCCAGCTTCTTGTTCATTGTTTAAAAGAAATAAATTAATCCACGTCAATAAGTCCTATTTCTCATATACTATATGACAGCATGAAATAACATCAATCTTTTCATGTTATTAAAGTTGTTTGAAATGGTTATTAAGCTATTCTGCTTTAAATGAACTCGTAGTTCTTCTTCACTTCACGCCCTTTGCTTCTTTGGAATTTGACTTAATGAATCAATAATGTCTTTAATAAAAACAGTATAAATAAGGGGGAGGGAAGGGGGGAACGTCGACTCAGACCATGAGAGGCCTGCGTCGGGTATTTTCATGCCTTACAAGGTGCATATTGGAAGTCTGTGTGGGGCGCCACTCCTTGCACAGACTAGAGTAATGTGTGATTAAGTGCCTTGCTCAAGGGCACAAACACGCTGCCGCAGCTGAGGCTCAAACTAGCGACCCTGAGATAACTAGACGAACGCCTTAATCACTTGGCCACGTGCCCAATACGTAAATACATGTAAATAAGCCAGTTCTAAAATCTGCAGAAAAAGCATTGCAAACTGCATGTTGTCAGCACTGTCTGTGTCAGAAACCGGAAAAGAAAATGTGATTATGTATGTTCGTGAAATATGCTGATGAGGTAGAGAGTGACAACATTTGTGCACAGTTTAAATTCCTTTGTGTGCAAGTAGCAAAAGATGTGTGCGCGCATCTTTCGAGGGAACATTGCTCCCAATGCGGCCTGCTCTACATTGGTGAGACCTGATGTAGATTGGGGTACTGTACTGTTTTGTGAAGCACCTTTGCTCCATCTGCAAAAAGCAGGATTTCCCAGTGGCCAACCATTTTAATTTCAATCCACATTCCCGTTCCGATGTGTCAGTCCATGGACTCCTCTTCTGCCACGATGAGGCTATTCTCAGGTTGGTGAAGCAACACCTCTTATTCCGTCTAGGTAGCCCCCAACCTGATGGCATGATCATTGATTTCTCCAACTTCTGGCAATTCTTTTCTTTTCCTTCCCCTTCCCTCTTCTCCAATTCCCCATCTGGCCACCCTCTAACATCACCTCCCCCAGTGCCCCTCCTTTTTCCCTTTCTCCTATGATCCATTCTCTTCCTATCAGATTCCTCCTTCTCCAGTCCTTTGCACCTATCACTTCTTACTTCATCCTCCTTCCCCCACCCACCTGGCTTCACCTATAACCTTCTAACTTGTACTCCATCCCTCCCCCACCTTTTTATTCTGGCGTATTCCCCCTTCCTTTCCAGCCCCAATGAAGGTTCATGGCCTGAAAAATCGACTGTTTGCCCATTTCCACAGATGCTGCCTGACCTGCTGAGTTCCTCCAGCATTTTGTGTGTGTTGCTCTAGGTTTCCAGCATCTGCAGAATCTCTTGTGTTTATGCTTTGGTATCTTGACATCTTAGGAAAGGACATGCCAACATCCCTCATGAGGACATCCCTCATTGCCCTTGAGAAGGTAACAGTAGGCAGCTTTCTTGGGCCACTGTGGTCCTTCCAGTGAAAATACTCCCACACGGCTGTGGAGAAGGGAGCTTCATGAATTAGTCTTGGATACAAGGATAGAATGGCAATGTACAGGAAGTGGGAGTCACTGCATTCAGACAAAGGAAGCGATATGGTGGAGTTTTGATGGCAGAATGGCCTCCTATGCCTCATGGTCTTTATGGTCAACAGCTCCCAGATAACTCAACCAAGTTGTTCTGGCAGGCAGACCATGTGGACACAATGGGAAAATGACCTATTTCTGTGCGGTTCCTGTTCTATTGGTAACTACAGGATTTGCTGGTCTGATGAGATATATAAAGATGTGGCCAGAGCTAACTTCCACTGAAAGACAAGCAATTGTAGAAACAGGTTGGACTCAGTTGTAAACTTCTATGAAAACCTTCCTATCCATGAATTTGTTGAACATTCATAGGTTGCAAAGGAAATAAAATCAGCTGCTCTCTGACTTTAGTGGATGGGCTGAGGCAATAGATTTGACCACCTGTGGTAGCGTTATTCGCTGACTCCATCTTTGTAAGATGTCATGAAGCTGGACATGGAATTCAGGGCTGGAGCTCAGGCTCTGATATCATGTGGCCACCTGGGTATATCTGCCCTGTCAATGTCTGATTCATGGAAGTTTAAGATTCCCCCAAATATCTACTATCTGGAATTGAGATGGTTAGGTCAGTAATGTGATCAGACAGAATTTTGCAAATTCTGTTGCTATATTGTACAAAGTGAGGTTACAGAAAGTGATATGAATAATCCCTCATCATGAACCTTTGGCTGGAAGGGAGGCAAATGTATTACCTGCAGAAGTTGATTTGATTTGTTGTCATTTTAGGTTGTCAGCTCTTTGCTTTATCTTTTTTTTGTTTCAAATGTTTTTATTGTGAAGCAACATCAGCTTAACCACAACCAACGAAGTCCTAAAGTACAATGCTTCTTTTCTCTTATAACAACATGATGAAAGTCAAATGAATGTATGTATAGTAAACAAGCAAAAAGCAAAGGAAACCCTACCACCCCGTCTCCTTTCCCCTTCCCAGCCCTACCCTCCCCTCACCCCTCCCGTATGTGCTGTTGGGGTTCTACCGCACCCCACCCCCCCGCACTTAGTTCAGCTGTCAATCTCTTCTAAGTACAACAGTAACGGTTGCTAGGTTGTTTTCAAGTCCCTTGAGTCTGTCCTTGATAACGTATCTTATCCTCTCTAGATGCAGAGTATCCATTAATGCAGCCAGCCATTGTCTGAGTGATGGAGTTTCCTCCTTTTTCCAGAATATCAGTATGAGTTTCTTTCCACTAAGTATGCCATAGATCAGGAGTTGTTGCTGGGTAGCCTGGAATTTATCTGACCTCGCAGAAGTTCCAAAATTATTAAAATGGGGTCTGGTATTATCTGAACGTTTAGTACCTTCGATAAGACCTCAAATATTTGCTTCCAATATTTGCTCTTGTGTCCTAGGACATAAAACATAACTATGTAACAAATTTGCCTCCGAGGACTTGCCTTTCTCACACATTGGGGACACCTCTGGGAATATTTTATGAATCCTTACTTTTGAGTAATGTAGTCTATGTAGGATTTTAAATTGTATTAAACAATGTCTGGCATTGATGGAACAGGAGTTAACATACTCCAAAGCCTCATTCCATATAACCTCCTCTATCTCTGTACCCAACTCCTTTTCCCACTCTTTTTTAATATTATCCATTGTTGTATGACACTTGTTTTGTATGGCATCATACAGATAGGCGATTATGTGTTCTGTCCCTAAGCATCATCTTAAATGATTATCTATTTTATCAGGTTTTGCCATCTCAAAACCAGAAAGATGTGATCTTATATAGTGTCTTAGCTGGAGATACCTGAAAAAATTACTCTTTTGCAATCCGAATTTGTGCTGGAGCTGCCGAAATGACGCAAAAATCCCTTGTATGTATAAGTCTCCAATGCTGCATATCCCTAATTCTTGCCATACATCAAAGGCCCCATCTATACATGAGGGGATAAAGGAGGGGTTCGCTGATATAGGTGCAAGACACCCGATGGGGAAGAGGAATATGGGGCTTGGGCTGACCAGACATCTCAGATACTGGATGAATGGCAGTGCTCAGATAATATGATTAAAAACAGAGACTGAGAGAGGGCTTAAAGGGTCTGACGGCTGATGTAGTGAGGTTCCTCAAGGCAGAGAACCCATTAGTCACGTCAGCTAATTACTGTCAAGCTCTGGAAGATGCCTTTGGCACTGTTGAAACCGCAGCTGATCTGATGATGGAGAATTAGTCACACATTCCAGGGGGAAGGAGAGAAGCTGTCTGCCTACCTTTTCAGGTTGGAGAAACTGCTGCGTTGTTTGTGTCACAAAAGGGGCATTCAACCGTCTGAGCGAAATTGCCTGAGGGTGGAACAAGTTGTGAAGGGCGTGCTGTCACACGATGTGATTACACTACGTATTTGAATGACCCACAAGCTACACCCTGCTCCATCTTTTACTGAGGTACTCAGAGAAGTTAGAGAGGAGGAAAACATGATTGAGAAGTGGAACATTTCCAAAAGTCAGGTAGTGTCTCCAGCTGTAGCCGTTGCTGCTAGAGAGACCTCTGATGCCACAGAGTTACAGCTTTCGAGGAGTGAGGTGGAAATCCTTCATGCTGAGCTCATTCGATGGATGTCTGCTCATGTCTCAGCTGAATGTGAAACCTGACCCACCTGTAGGACTTAGGACAAAGAGGAATGCTGCTGAGAAGGGTCCCTTGACGAGAGAGGTGATGGGTATTTTCTGTTACAACTGTGGAGAAGACGGACATTTCAAGTGAGACTGTGAGGGACAGGAAAATGTTCGGAGAGTACATCAGCGGGTGATTAAACAGAGAAGAAAAGGGACAAAACTACGGAGGGACCCAGTAAAGGAATGGGCTGGTGTTTCGGAGAGGATACGTTTCAATCGGTGTATCAAGGGAAATATTAAAGAGCGTTTGATGACTCTGAGCCTATATTCACTGGAATTTGGAAGAATGAGGGGTGACCTAATTGAAACCTACCGAATGGTGAAAGGCCTTGATAGAGTGGATGTGGAAAGGATGTCTCCTGTGGTGGGAAAGTCTAAGACCAGAGGACACAGCCTCAAATAGAGGAGTGTCCTTTTAGAACGGAGATGAGGAGGACTTTCTTTAGCCAGAGAGTGGTGAATCTGTGGAATTCTTTGCTACAGGCAACTGCGGAGGCCAGGTCTTTATGTATATTTAAGGCAGAGGTTGATAGACTCTTGATTCATCAGGACATGAAAGGGAGAAGGCAGGAGATTGGGGCTGAGAGGAAAATTGGATTAGCCATGATGAAATATTGGAGCAAACTCAAAATGGCCTAATTCTGCTCCTATGTCTTATCATCTTATAACAATGTACATAGACACCACCACGTGCATGCATGCACTAATTTGTGAACTATTGATTGACTGTAAATTTTATTCCTGTGAATAGCTAACTGATAGATTAATTTTATGTTAATGATTGATAGTTTATTACTAAGTTTTTTGTGCTGTGTAACTTTACCATGTTGAGCAAACAATTTTTTTCATTAAATTAGTGCAACTTTGTTATGCTGCGTGTGCTATGTGACATGACTTTTGCCAAACTTTTGTATTATTCTCTGGTCTCAGTTAAAAGTTGACTACCTTTGATCGGCACCATTGCTTGCAGACACCAAGTTCTCCCATTATGATGCATTTGTCAGCGTTCAGCTGAAACCCAGCCTTTCTGCTTCTTTGTCATCGCAGATAGATGACAGTCTCAGTAATGGGAAGAAGGCAGGAGAATGGAGTTGAGAGGGATAATAAATCAGCCATGATGGAATGGAGGAGCAGACTTGCGTTTATGCTGGAGCCATACTTGACACAGGTTCTCAAGATACTTTGCTTTATCAATCCTCTTACAACCGGCATTTGAACATTTACCATTGACACCACTCAGTGCCATTGATAGATAGATAGATATACTTTATTAATCCCGAGGGAAATTTGGTTTCGTTACAGCCGCACCAACCAAGAATAGAGCGTAAATATAGCAATACAGAAACCACAAACAATCAAACAACAAAATGCAAACTATGCCAGATGGAAAATTAGTCCAGGACCAGTCTATTGGCTCAAGGTGTCTGACCCTCCATGGGAGGAGCTGCATGTTCGATGGTCACAGGCAGTAACGACCTCCCGTGCCGCCAGTGTTGTATCATGGTGGCATGTGGCCGAAGTCCAACAGTAAAAAGTTCAATATCCGGTCTACAAACATGTTCCTCGATCGTAATATACCCCGGATTGCACCATCCGTTGTTAGCCAGAACAGTAAGCACCCAACTCCTTTACGCTTACCGCTCTCAGTGCACTTCCGGTCAGACGGAACGATATTACCCACCGAACTCCTCTTCTCCAAAAGTCTCTGTTGTCTCGACCCAGTCCTCTTTCCTCGGCTTTGTGATCCCCCTGTCTGTGTTTTCCTCCGGGTTTCAGCAGGGGTGTCCGCCGCTCTATTCGCTAAGCCGGCTGGGATTTTCTGGTCCGTGGAATACACAATGCGACCTTGCTTCTGTCCCACGTGTCGGGATGTAACCATTTCCAGCGCTAAAGAAAACCCGAATAAAACTCTCTCTACCAGCATGTTAGAGAGGGTGCAGCTTCGACGTGTTACCGTAAGAAAAAAAAACAAAAATAACATAAATTAAAAAGTAAGAAGAAGAAAGTAAAAGAATAGATCGGAACGGCTCTACCAGGCTGCATGCACGATCGGCACATGCACACTAAACAGGTTTAGGGACTTCGTACTGATGAGTACCCAGACGATGGTTATTTGTCCTTGAAACTGGAGTTTTTGGAAGTGCAGATGTTGTAGTAGCTGAGACTATTGACACGCCCATGTTGGTCTGCTCAGAACTGGTCAAAAAGGATGGAGCTTCCATTCTTGTGGGAACAAATACTTCCATTGTGCGAGGGCTCGTGGGAGCATGCAAGGAGAGGAATGGGGAGAGAGCTATTTGAAACCTTGTCTGTTCACCCTGTGTTCAGAGCTGCTTTTGAGAAGGTGCAAGTTGCTCCTGTTACATACCCCGTAACTGGGTTGCCAAACCAGCAGAAATGGACCACTTAGTTGGAGTCTGGTTTAACAGAAACTAATAAAGTTTTATTAAAGAAATAAGTAACACAGTACTCTAATTGTAAGGATATAAATGCAACAGGTTAGCAATGGTAAAACACACATGTACACAGAACTAGGATAATAGGAATCAATCAAGCTCTATCGCAGTCTAGGGGTAAAATGATCAGTCTCAAGTGACGCAGAGTTCAGTTCAGCTTAGTACAGTTCGCAGTAATTGCTGTTGTGCCGTTGGAGAGAGAGAGAGATAGAGATATGTAAATCTGATTCAGCAGACCTTTGATGCTCTTCGCAGTTAGCTCTCGGGCGGACCCTTTGTTATGTCTTCTGTGGTCACCGACTGTGACCCCTCCGCTCCGGATACGACTGTTCTTCCGCGGTGAACCCGGCACCCAGGCAAGGGCGGACACACACACCAGGTTCCCGCCGATCGTACCCTTTCACCCTGTGCGTCTATGGTCAGTTCCCACGACCAGACCTCCAAACTCCTACCAACTTGTGGGGGCACACCACTCTTTCAGGGTCTCGTTATCTCGTGGTGTGTGTCATGCCTTAGCGAACCTGTTCTTTTTATCCCCCTGCTGGGGTATCGCCTGTCCATCAAACTTCAAACAGTTCAGGTTCAAAGCAATCGGTCTGTCAATATCTGAAATGTGTTTCTTTCTCGTTAATCTCTCTCTTCTCTCTTATTAGCATTTTGAATGTTTCTCCATTGTCTCCCTTATCTCTCTCATCAGCATCAATCTTCTGATAACTTAGTTTTTCGTCACACTCCTAAGCAGGATGATGAGCAGAAACGAGGAACTATATGGTACACCAGTCTAAACCTGTCATGTTGTGTCCTAGAGGAGTAGCTAGAGTGACAGGAACCCCAAATTTTGCTGGAATGCCCAACATCTTGGCCATCCAGGTGGATGCTCCTGATGATCAGGAAGAAGAGTCACATTTACCTGAAACAGTACTGCTGATGAGACCTAAACAGCAGAAAGCTTCAGCTGTCTACGCAAACAGGATGACAGTGATTGTCAGGAACACCTCAGGAATAGAGGTTACCCTCACACGTGTGGTGCCAATCGCCCCTCTTCTTCCTGTGATGGTAGTGTCTAGATTTCCTGGGGAAATAGGAGAGAAGATGTTGGAACACAAAGCTGCTTTTTCTACTGACGAGTCTGATATTGGTTGCTCCAAAAGTACTTGCCACACTATTAGAGGGACCGAACACGCCCCTTTCTGAGAGAGGCCTCACCAGTTAGCACCAGCGGAGGTTGAAGATGTTCAGCAGCACCTGCTTAAGCTGAAGGAAGTTATGTTCAGTCATGGAGTAGGGGGATCTGAGCCGTCGGACGACACAAGTGATAGACAAGGGGAGGCACCCTCTAGTAGACAGGAGGGGTCACAAGGAGTGGTTGAAGCTGAAGATGAGATAAGGGGATCTCAGAGAGTCAGGGCTGGCAGAGGATGCACCTGGGAAACAGTGTGTTATGTCCATTCCCATGGGGAGATATGCTACTTCCATTTACAAATGGATTGGGAGTCCTAAAATCACGAAATTCATTTGAATACTGTGTTATTAGTAATGGTTTAATAAGTTCCAAAGTCATGAGGACATGACTATTTTTGGAGTGGGGAGAGTGTAATACCCTGGCTAAGATTGCTACTGCAATGCTGTAGATAGTTCATTTTAGCAGTTCCTGCAAAAACAGTGTGTCCTGCTGGTAGAATGTTTTGGTTTTGGCTAGAGATAAGATGTCCTGCTGTTTAACTTGGGAATGTTTTGTCAACCAATCAGGATTGTGGAATCGGAAGAAAGTTCTAGAGAGAGCAGTGCGGCGAGAGATTTGTGAAGGGCAGTAGCCTGGCTTGGGGTCTTTTTGGTGCGAGCTGCGGAGAGGACAGGTGAGAAGGTGCCACAGAATGCCATGGGAAGGAGAGTCCCATTCCACAAGATGCATTGTGCAGGTGAATAGCTCGAAGGGGGAAGGGCAATATTCCTGAGAAGGAGCCCACTCTCTTGGGATGCCTTTCGAAGGGAGTTCGGAAAGGTGGTGGGTGTTTTCAGGCAGACTGTGGTCCCAGCGCGTGAGTAGGAGGTACGTCCCAAATATCCGATTGGAAGAAACGAGCTCCAACATTGTGTGCACATTTAGACTTGTTTAACTGTAATGGGCACTTTTAGTTGTTTTCTATTTTTCTTTCTCTTAACAACTGTTTGATAAAGCTGAAATTAGTAAATATTCTGTCTTTATAATTTTATGAGGTGTACAATCTGTTATTACTTGCCGATCAATAATTGTGAATGGGCAGTATTTACACAGCACTCACTCAAATCGAAGCTTTTTTAATCGGAGCATCACGATGTTTCTGTTTGGTTGAATCCCAAATAATACTGGTGCCAGACGTGTATTGCTTATGAAAGGTGGCCTTCTCACTGCTGAGGCACAGGGCTGTCAGCAGAGCCGGCTAATGAGCTAAGTTTGCTTCCGAGCCCAGTGAGACGGATGCACTGCCTGAGGAGGTGGAGACTCTCATAACATTTATGAAGCTGAATGAGCACTTGATTCTCCAAGGCATGGAGCAAGTACTGGGAAATACAGGTAGTATAAAACTCTATGGTCAGTATGGGTGTGATGGGCTGAAGGGCCTTTTCTGTGCGGTATGATTCTGCTGTAATGCAGCAACCTATAGGTGTCCATGTTTGTATCATCACTTGCACATCAGGTACGATATGGAGCTCAGTGGCAGAAGTGAGGGCCTCCATTACACCCTGTCATGAGACTCCCAGTGTCTGAGATGGTCACAGCACCTCAGTGACCTGTCCTTTCATGTCCTTTCATGTCCTTTCCTCCAGGCTCCGCCACTCCAGCTCATCCAGACAGTGCCTTGCTCTAGGAGCAGACGTGACACATGGGGGTGGCTGATCACTGGAGTATGGTGACTCTCTCCATGACAGCTACTGAAAGCCACACCATGCCTGAGTTAGCTCACATGGGGCAAGTTAACAAAATCATTTTCAATGAGGTCAACTCTTATTCTTCTGCTCTCCAGTCTACTTAATCTCTTGCCATGTGGAAATCCCCCAATCTCAGACGTCAATCTGGTGAGTATTCATTACTCTCCCTTACTGGCCAAGAGTAGAGTCACCTTTCACCAGTCAGAGAGGCTTCTCATGAGACTACATCTTGAAAATTTTGAATAGGGCTCTATCATATAAAATAACTTGAGTTATGATAGGATTAATGTGACTGGATCAATATGTCCTTGTTGGGCTGAAGAAACTGGCACTGTGCTGTATCTTTCTGTGATGCTACGACTTGTTCTTTCTGCCTCAGATGCACACTCCCTCACTGAGTTCGTTGAAGCTTACTTCTCGGGATTGTGAGCACTGGTGTCCAGCATCCTCCTTGGATTGTCTTCTCTGGTTGTCTGTACATTCCAATGAGGGAGAAATGAAAGAATTCAGGTCAGAATCAGAATTAGGTTTATTATCACCAGCATATGTCATGAAATTTGTTGTCTTTGCAGCAGCAGTACAATGCAATAGATGATAATAGAAAAAAACATGAATTACAATTGTAACCCTCAGGTCGGCCAGCGGCGTTAGTCTAGGGGAAGACAGATTCCAGCCCAGCCAAACTTGTGCAATCTTGTTTGTGTGGATGCTGCGTGATGTTTTCCCCTGTACAAATCAGTACCACGAAATAACACCATATGCAGTTAAAGGATTGAGGTTTATAATTCTTATTTGACTATAGGGTTAGTAAAGAACAAAAACAAAAAGGGCCCATTTTAATGAAACAGTCTAATATGCAAGTTGGAGCTCACGATTTTCCCGTCCGTTCGTTCTCCATCGATTTCCCTGGCCCTCACCGTGATGGCAAACTGGCACCTGGATTTCACTCCAGGGGCAGGAATGCCCTCCCACTCCTCGTCCCTGTCTAGTCCCTCATGTGCATGTCGGGACAACGCATCAGCATCAATGTTTCTACTTCTCAGGCTGAAATCATAGGCAGACAACGCCGCCAACCATCGATGGCATGTGGCATCCAATTTTGCCGAGGTCAGGATATAAGTTAGGGGATTGTTGTCCGTCCTCACCTCAAACTTGACACTGTAGAGGGAGTCACTCAGCTTATCCACCACAGCCCATTTCAACGCCAGAAACTCCAACTTGTGCATGGGATAGTTTTTCTCAGACGGCGACAAACTCCAGCTGACAAACGCAACGGACCTCAACCCGGAGCCCTGATCCTGATACAGGACACCCCCAAAGCCCTCTCAGTTGGCATCCGTGTGCAGTACGGCAATGGGGGGGTCCGCAAAACCCAGCACAGGCGCCTGGGTCAGCAGCTCCTTCAGTGACTGAAAGGCCTCCTCACATTTCGCATCTCACCTCTGTCCAAAAGGTTCCGAAGGGCTAAGATACTCTTTACCCTCCTCTCCTTTTGTCCTCCTCCCTCTCTTCCCCAAGGGAGGGTAACCGCACAGAAGCTGATTCAATGGCTGATTCACTTTCGCATAGACCCTCACGAACCTCCGATAGTAACCACAGAACCTGAGGAACAAGCGCAAAGTGCTCACAGTCTGGGGCCTTGGCCAGGTGGTCACCGCCTCTATCTTAGACGGATCAGTAGCTGCTCCAAACATGAGGCTATGTGCCCAACGTAGCTAACAGACGTCTTGCAGAACTGGCACTTGTCCAGGGAAAGTTTTAACCCTTCAGCTTTCAGGTGCCCCAGCACCTTCAGTAGCCTCGCTTCATGTTCTTCCAAGGTGGAGCCAAATACTATGAGGTCATCCAGATACACCAATACCTCAAGCAAGTTCATATCCTCCACCGTCTTCTCCATGACCTGCTAGAAGGTTACAGGGGATCCAGATATCCCCTGGGGCATCCTTTCAAACCGGAAGAATCCCAGAAGACATATAAATGCCGTTTTCTATTTCTTGGCCTCACTCATGGGGATCTGGTAATATTCACTCCTCAAGTCTTGCACACTGAACTACTCAGACAGGACAGCATGTCTTCAATCCTTGGGACAGTACACTGGTCAGTGATGGTGTGCCTGTTCACAGTCCTATAGTCCACTCACATCGGTACGTCCCATTCTTCTTTCGGGCCACTACTATTGGGGACGCATACGGGCTTCGGAACTTGGTGATGATGCCAGCTTCCTTCAACTTAAACAAATTGCTGCCAAATGTCTTCCAACTCTGTAGGGACTAGTCTCCGCGACCTCTCTCTAAACAGGGTGTCCTCGGTCACCTGGATAGTGTGACGGGTGCTCTTGGAATAACCCACATCAAGCTCATCAGTGGAAAAGATACCTTCCAGCTTCAATATCTTCTCTATCAACCTCCTCTTCCAACCCACAGGAACCGGGGAGTCCCCGAAGTTGAATGACTCAGCGGTCAACTTTCCCCCTTTTTCCAATAGTTTCTCCCTGGCTTGTCCCACAGGTACACTTGACATTACCGTCACCGGGAAAAGATGCACGAGGGGCATCCCCCGCTTGAAGGTGACCTCCCTCTTCGTGACAATCACTGCCATCCTGCTCGCCTGTACAACCGAGGGCTTCTGCAATTCGGGCCTCACCAGTACCCCAGCAGGCATTCCCGACTCCCCCTCCTGGTCTTCCAGAGCATCCACCAAGAGGGCCTCACCCTCAGGCATTCCAGAAAATTTGGGGTCTCCCATTACTCTCGCTACCTCCACAGGCCGCAACACAATTGGTTTGGACTGGGTGAACAACACAGTCCCTTGTCTAAACTCCTTATCTGACCCAGTGCAGCCACGCACTTCCTCAAAAGCAGCTCGAAACACCGGGTGAATGGACAATGTTCTCAGGAAGCTCTCTCCAGCTTTCTCCTCGCAAGCTCCTATGAGCCTCCTCTCAGTAGGAGTGTTGGTCCCCACAAAAATTGAAATGCTGCCCTTCTCAACAGGGTTCGGACAAACTAGCGCTAATGTATCAAGGGCTTCAGCCCTTCCCACATTGGCCTCTGAAAACTCCAGCTTCATGGACAAATAACTATCATACGGATAATCACCCGCACTAAGACCCCAGATCTCCAGTGCGCAGAATGGTGTCAATGGTAAATGCGTCAAATACTGGTTGTAAAATGAATGGTACAGCAATGTGACCTGCGACCCTGTGTCGAGTATGGCTCCAGCATAGATACCCTCTATCTGTAGCGATACACTGGAGCTTGGCCCCACTAAGCCGTCAGGAATATGGTTCTTTGCTTTAGGGTTTTCCTTGATATATTGCCAAGAATGTGCCCCCCTACGATATGCCAGGCCATCCCTTCACTAGGTCTCTTTTAAGTTTTCCTAACGACATTCCTAACTGGCATGGACTGAGTGGATGTGGCAAAGTTGTTTCCCATGATGGGGGAGTCTAGTACGAGAGGGCATGACTTAAGGATTGAAGGGCGCCCATTCAGAACAGAGATGCGAAGAAATATTTTAGCCAGAGGGTGGTGAATCTATGGAATTTGTTGTCACGGGCGGCAGTGGAGGCCAAGTCATTGGGTGTATTTAAGGCAGAGATTGATAGGTATCTGAGTAGCCAGGGCATCAAAGGTTATGGGGAGAAGGCGGGGGAGTGGGACTAAATGGGAGAATGGATCAGCTCATGATAAAATGGCGGAGCAGACTTGATGGGCCGAATGGCTGACTCTGCTCCTTTGTCTTATGGTCTTATGGTCTTCAGGACTCTCTCTGCTTAGGTACCCGAGGGACTCACTCTCCGAAGGGTTCCCTTTGTTCACACTCCCGCCTGAAGTGTCCCTCTTCACCAGTGTTATAACAGACAATACCGGCCGCTCCCCTTCTCGTTTGACACCGACTGCCAGCAGCCCTCCACATAGTCCGTCTCCTAGAGGATTCGCCTCCCTATCAGCTCCATCATATGAGGGGAGGTCACACCCACTGATAAAAACCGGGACATCTCAGTTCTCAACTCTGCCACAACCTCCTCTACTACTCCCCGGGGCAGGCTATCCGTGGTCACTTCACTGAAGCAGCCCACTACCAAGGACTGTACCCTGCTGACGGAGGCCTTCCGCACCTCCGACATATTCTCCTCCTCTCGTACTTCTCTGATCAGCTCAACAAACGAAGGAGGGGGATGCGTCTTTAGAGACAGTCGGAGGACCTAAGCGATCAGGTCCTGTGACTGGACACCCTTGGTTATCTGGTCCATTCTTAACTGATCCATCTCAGCCGCCTGAATGGCCCCTCTGTGCCGCAAACAATTTAGCTGCCTCTCTAGCCGAAAGATGTAGGCAGAAAGCTTCTCCCTCTTCTCCTGACGCATGTTCTGAAACCCCGCCATGAGCTCCATTGGGCTTCCCGTTGTGCCAAATGCATTTTCCAGTGCTCCCATGTAAGCGGCCACCTTGGCTAGAGGGTGGTGGAACTTCACGGCTCTCACAACGTAAACAGCCTGCCCACTCAAACTCTCAACCAATCTCTGTCGCTTTACATCGTCGGAGCACTGCCACTCATCTAACAACTGAGAGGTCTGCTTCGCCCAAGTCTCATACTCCTCCTTTCGTTTCGGGGTGGGCGTTATTCCAGAGAATAGGCAGAGCCTACTATAGCTGGGCCTTCGGGCCTGGACATTTTTCCATTTATTTGCCAGAGAGGTAAGGGCGGATACTAACTCAGAATTCTCACTCTTCCTTGGGGAACAAGGAATCATTAGACATTCCAAATTCAACCACTCCTTCCCCTCACTCCACAAAAACAATAGACCCTGCCTTTGAAATCTCTGCCCCCAGTTACGGGAAACTCGACTTGTAATTTGGTCCACTCCACCACCGTTACATCAGCACTAGTCTGCAGTAGAACAAGGTCTGCGCCCACCATTTTATCAAACCTCCGCCCTGCAATCGTGGCTTTGCCAACAACTTTAACAGAACTCAAAAGTCGAATTAACAATTCGTTCGGAGTATGAATATCTACCCCACTCAACACGCACACATTATTTACCGGTAACCCCTGTGGAGGCACCCCACTGCTCCACCCCGGCAGCATCCATACCAGCACAGACTTAAACACACAACCCACTGGTTCAATGCTCAGGACAATCGCACAGCAATCCAACAAAATCAACCCCGGAACGATATCCCCAGAATTGTAACCTTCAGGTTCGGCCAGAGGAGTTAGTCTAGGAGAAGACAGACTCCAGCCCTGCCAAACTTGTGAAATCTTGTTTGTGTGGATGCTGCATGATGTTTACCCCTGTTAGAAATCAGTACCATGAGATAAAAAATAGTACACTATTTGCAATTAAATGATTGAGCTTTATAGTTCTTAATTTGACTAGAGGGTTAATAAAGAAAACAAAAAGAAAAGGCCTATTTTAATGAAACAATGTAATGTGCACGTTGGAGCTCATGATTTTCCTGTCCGTTCGTTCTCCATTGATTTCCCCCGGACGTCGTTGACTCCCAGCTCCATTCCAAGTCCGTGCCGTCCTGCAGTCTACGACCTCTCCATTCTGGCATCTTCTCTCTCCACCTTCCGCCCGGGAATCCCTTCGCTCTCGGGCGCACACGAGAGAAAACACTCCCCTCATTGGACAGCACACATTCCAAAGCCCCCTTATCTCTAGTCATAACCCAAACACTGCTGCTACAGAGAAACCATTACATTAGAAGTGAAACCTTTCCCAGGATGTTACTCAGTAAATACATATATAATAATTAAATTAAATAAGTAGTACAAAAGTAGAAATAAAGTAGTGAGGTAGGGTTCATGCGTTCAATGCCATTCAGAAATTGGATGGCAGAGGGGAAGAAGTTGTTCCTGAATCATTGACTGTGTGTCTTCAGGCTTCTGTACCTCCTTCCTGATGGTAGCAATGAGAACAAGGCATAACCTGGGTGGTGGGGGTCCTTAATGATGGATGCCACCTTTTTGAGGCATTGCTCCTTGAAGATTTCCTGGATACTACAGAGGCTAGTGCCCATGATGAAGATGACTAAGTTTGCAACTCTCTGCAGCTGAGTTGGCCTCCAGTTCTCCTTTTCTCCTTGTCTCTCACTGCTTCCATCTCAGTAAAAGTATGACAGTTTCTGGGCTTCACTTCACTCCAGTCAGCATCTCTCTGTACTATTAATGAAGGTGAGTGCACCTTTAAGAGGTGAGTCTACACGTGCCATGCCATTTGATGCACAGCTGGTCACCGAGTCTGCAAATCAAACCAGCAAAGGGAGAAAATGGACACAAGACTGGAGAGAGACATGCTCCAAACAGAAGGACAAACTGAGTGCAGAGTAACATTTGGATGGAGATTTTGTCTTTCCAGTGCAATGGAGGATGGACAATCCTCAACAGCAAAGAGTTCAGAGGAGACATTTCTGTAACGATAACATTTGTAAGACCAGAGGGACGATGAAGAGAAATGAAGCATGTCTGCAGAGTGATCCATTGGAACCACCCATATAATTCAGAGATGTTAATTACAACCCATGGGAAAAGAAGTTGCAGCTGAAAAGGCCAGGAGATTAGTACGTGCACATTTGGTTAGATTTATGGTCAAATAGACCTTTGACCAGTGGCCAATCCGGAGAGGAAGGGACCAGGGTGCCAGGGCCTGGGATATCTCAGATCAAGTTCTCAGTATTCTAAAGTGGGAGGGTGAACAGCCAGAGGTCGTGGTCAATGTAAGTACCAACGGCATGGGGAGGATGAGGGATGAGGTTCTCCATAGGAGGTTAGGTAAGTTAGGTGCTAAGTTAAAGGGCAGGACCTCCAGAGTTGTGATCTCTGGATTGCTACCCGTGCCACAGGCTAGACAGGCTAGAACTAGGAAGATTATACAGTTTAATAAATGGCTAAGGAGTTGGTGTGGGAGGGAGGGCATAAGATTATTGTATCATTGGGCTCTTTTCCAAGGAAGGTGGGACCTGGACAGAAGGGACGGTTTGCCCCTGAACTGGAAGGGGACTAATATCCTAGCAGGAATGTTTGTTAATGCTGCATGGTAGGTTTAAACTAGAGTTGCATTGGGATGGGAACCAGAGTGCCAGAACATTTAGTGGAGAGGCTATGTCGACAGATGTTGGTAAGACTTCAGACAAAGATAGGGATCAAAGGGCTGAGCATAGTGCCAATAGTGTCCAGAGCTCCATATACGTTTGTATTTCAATGCAAGAAGTATCGTAGGAAAGGCAGATAATAGTGCTGGACATGAGGTACAATGTGTAGTGAGGAGAAGGTGCTGATAGCACAAAATTGCAGTCGACAGGATGAGTTGCAACGTAAAAGGCAGACAAAATCAAAAAGGGTGAATGCAGGACTGAAGGTGTTGTATTTGAATGTATGCAGCATTTGGAGTAAAGTAGATGAATTGCAGTACAGTTGCAGACTGGCAGGTATGATGTGGCATCACTGAATCATGGCTGAAAGAAGATTACAGCTGGGAGTTAAGTGTCCCAGGACACACGTTGTATCGAAAGGACAGACAGGAAGGCAGACGGGGCAGCATAGCTCTATTGCTGAAAGGGAAATTAAATCACTTTTGGGGGACTCCAAAATGCAGGTAAATTGGGAATATCAGGTTGGTTCTGAATTCCGGGAGGGGGTATTTCTAGAGTGCCTATGAGATGACTTTTTAGAGCAGCTCATGGTTGAGCCCACTAGGGGATCAGCTATTCTGGGTTGGGTGTTGTGCAATGAATCAGAATTGATTAGAGAGCTTATGGTAAAAGAACCCTTAGGAGAAAATGATCATAATATGATTGAAGCAACACATATCAAAGTTGCTGGTGAACGCAGCAGGCCAGGCAGCATCTCTAGGAAGAGGTACAGTTGACGTTTCAGGCTGAGACCCTTCGTCAGGACTAACTGAAGAAAGAGCTAGTAAGAGATTTGAAAGTGGGAGGGGGAGGGGGAGATCCAAAATGATAGGAGAAGACAGGAGGGGGAGGGATGGAGCCAAGAACTGGACAGGTGATTGGCAAAAGGAGTATGAGAGGATCATGGGACAGGAGGCCCAGGGAGAAGGAAAAGGGAGAGGGGGGAAATACAACCTAGAGGATGGGCAAGGGGTATAGTCAGAGGGACAGAGGGAGAAAAAGGAGAGTGAGAGAAAGAATGTGTGTATATAAATAAATAACGGATGGGGTACGAGGGGGAGGTGGGGCATTAGCGGAAGTTAGAGAAGTCAATGTTCATGCCATCAGGTTGGAGGCTACCCAGACGGAATATAAGGTGTTGTTCCTCCAAACTGAGCGTGGCTTCATCTTTACAGTAGAGGAGGCCGTGGATAGACATGTCAGAATGGGAATGGGATGTGGAATTAAAATGTGTGGCCACTGGGAGATCCTGTTTCTCTGGCGGACAGAGCGTAGGTATTCAGCAAAGTGGTCTCCCAGTCTGCGTCGGGTCTCGCCAATATATAGAAAGCCGCACCGGGAGCACCGGACGCAGTATATCACCCCAGCCGACTCACAGGTGAAGTGTCACCTCACCTGGAAGGACTGTCTGGGGCCCTGAATGGTGGTAAGGGAGGAAGTGTAAGGGCATGTGTAGCACTTGTTCCGCTTACAAGGATAAGTGCAAAGAGGGAGATCAGTGGGGAGGGATGGGGGGGATGAATGGACAAGGGAATCGCGTAGGAAGCGATCCCTGCGGAAAGCGGGGCGGGGGAGGGAAAGATGTGCTTATTGGTGGGATCCCGTTGGAGGTGGCAGAAGTTACGGAGAATAATATGATTGAATTCACCAAGAAATTTGAGAAGGAGAAGCACAAGTCAAATGTATCAGTATTACAGTAGAGTAAAGGGAATTACAGAGGCATGACAGAGGAATTGGCCAGAATTAATTGGAAAAGAACACTGGCGGGATGACGGCAGAGCAGCAATGGCTGGAATTTCTGGAAGCAATTCGGAAGGCACAGGATATATACATCCCAAAGAGGAAGAAGTATTCCCAAAGCAAGGGACATATAATACAACAAAAAAAAGAGTGTGAAGTTAGAGGATTGGGAAGCTTTTAAAAACCAACAAAAGGTAACTAACAAAGTCATTAAGAAGGTAAATATGGAATATGAAAGTAAGCTAGCCAATAATATTAAAGAGGATACCAATAGTTTCTTCAGATACGTAAAGTGTAAAAGAGAGGTGAGAGTGGATATCGGACTGTTGGAAAACAACACTGGAGAGGTCGTAATGGGGCACGAGGAAATGGTAGGCGAACTTTACGTTTTTGCACCAGTGTTCATGGTGGAAGACACTAGCAGTATAGTGGAAATTCCAGGTGTTAGAGGTCATGAAGAGTTACCATAACTGGAGAAAAAGTGCTTGGGAAACTGAAAGGTCTGAAGGTAGATAAATCACCTGAACCAGATGGTGTACACCCCAGAGTACTGAAAGAGGTGGCTGAAGAGATCGTGGAGGCATTATTAATGATCTTTCTAGGATCACTAGCTTCTGGAATGGTTCAGGAAGAATGGAAAATTGCAAATGTCACTCCACTCTTCAAGAAGGGAGAGAGGCAGAAGAAAGGAAACTATAGGCCAGCTAGTCTGACCTCAGTGGTTGGGAAGATGTTGGAGTTGATTATTAAGGATGAGGTCTCAGGGTACTTGGAGGCACATGATAAAATAGGCAGCAGTCAGCATGGTTTCCTCAAGGGAAAATATTGCCTGACAAATCTGTTGGAATTCATTGAGGAAATAACAAGCAGGATAGACAAAGGAGAATCGGTTGATGTTGTGTCCTTGGATTTTCAGAAGGCCTTTGACAAGGTGCCACACACGAGGCTGCTTAACAACCTACGAGCTTGTGGTATTACAGGAAAGATTCTAGTATGGATAAAGCAGTGGCTAATTGGCCGGGGGCAAAGAGTGGGAATAAAGGGAACCTTTTCTGGTTGGCTGCTGGCCAGTGACTTGTGGCGTTCCACAGTGGTCTGTGTTAGGACCGATTCTCTTTACGTTATATAGCAATGACTTGGCTGATGGAATTGATGGCTTTGTCGAAAAGTTTGCAAATGATATGAAGATAAGTGAAGGGGCAAGTAGTTTTGAAGAAGTAGAGAGGCAACAGGAGGATTTAGACAGATTCAGAGAACAGGCAAAGAAATGGCAGATGGAATACAGTGTTGGGATATGTATAGTTATGCAATTTGGTAGAAGAAATGAAACGGTTGGCTATTTTCCAAATAGAGAGAAAATACAAAAAACTGAGGTGCAAAAAGACTTGGAAGTCCTTGTGCAGGATTCCCTAAAGGCTAACTTGCAGATTGTGGTGAGTTGGTGGTGAGGAAGGCAAATGTAATGTTATCAATCATTTGGAGAGGACTAGAATTTAAAAGCAAGGATGTAATGTTGAGACTTTATAAAGCACTGGTGAGGACTCACTTGGAGTATTGTGAGCAGGTTTGGGCCCCTTATCTGATAAAGGATGTGATGAAACTTGAGAGGGCTTAAAGGAGATACACAAAAATGTTTCCAGGATTGAATAGCTTGTCATATGAATAACATTTGATGGCTCTGTGCCTGTATTCGCTGGAATACGGAAGAATGAGAGGTGACCTAATTGAAACCTATTGAATGGTGAAAGGTCTTCACTTCATCTCTCCCCCTCCTGGAGGCTGTTAGCAGGGCCAGCTAGCGATGACAAATTTTCATACAGGCCTGTTGAGGGGGCTATCGTGTGGTGATTCGCTGCATGCTGTATAATTGCTGTTAAGAATTGATTAAGCAGTTTGTTTGTTTAAACCTGTGTTTAAACTAGTGTTGAGGAAAGAGATTAAGGTACTTTATTACAGATGTCATAGGGATTAAGGTTTGGTGTGACTCAGAGAGATTATCCATAAATAATGCTTGTGTTTTGAGTGGGGTGGATGTCTGATTTCCCAATGAGCAGGTATTCAGAGTGCTAAATCCTATAAAGGTTTTGGGGAAGGTTATGCTGATTGAATGGCGTTTTGACCAATTGGCTGGTAAGGATGTCATGTTAGTCCAGACCAGCAGTGACATGACTCAAGTCGTGCTGCCTGATAGGTTGGGAGACCCTGGAGAGGCAGGGGCATGGACAGTCTGTATCTTTAGAGAAGGGGACATGTAGCTGAGGGTGAAGACTTTAAAGACAAGTTGTTCTCGTTTCTGCAAAGTGAGGGAAAAGAGTTGTCTGATGTGAAAGGTCTAATGGGTCCTTCAGTGGTTGATTTAAATTCTGAGCCGGTTTTGACCATTACATCACTGGTTGATAAGTGCAGAAGTGTACCTGCGGAGAGCCAAAGTTATCGTAGGCTGGGAGTGCTCTCTGACGTCAAGCCCACACCCGATGGGGAAGAGGAATATGGGGCTTGGGCTGACCAGACATCTCAGATACTGGATGAATGGCCGTGCTCCGATAATATGATTAAAAACAGAGACTTATGTTACGTACCTCGTAACTGGGTTGCCAAACCAGCAGAAATGGATCACTCAGTTGGAGTCTGGATTACTGGAACTAAGAAAGTTTTATTAAAGAAATAAGCAACACAGTACTCTAATCAAAAGGAAAATAAATACAACAGTTCAGCAATGATAAACACACATATACACAGAGCTAGGATAATAGGATCAATCAAGCTCTATCGTCGTCTAGGGGTAAATGACCAGTTTCAAAGTGACGCAAAGTTCAGTTTAATTGAGTTCAGTTCGGTTCACAGTAATCACCGTCGTGCTGGTGGACGGGGGTGGGAGGGGGGAAGGAGAGAGCGGGCGAAAGCGAATGAATATTCAAAACGGCTTCCACACAGACCTTCGATATTCTTCGCAGTCAGCTTTCGGGCGAGCCCTTTGTAATGTCTTCTGAGGTCACCGACTGTGACCCCTCCATTTCAGACACGATCGTTCCTCTGCAGTGAACCTGGCACCCAGGCAAGGGCAGACAGACACCAGGTTCCCGCCGATCGTACCTTTCCACCCTGTGCGTCTATGGCTTGGTCCTGCGACCAGCCCTCCAAAAACTCCCACCGACTTGTGGGAGGCGCACCACTTCCAGGGTCTCGTTACCTCGTGGTGTCGTGTGTGTCCTGCCTTAGCGAACCTGTCCCTTTTTATCCCCCTGCTGGGGTATCGCCTGTCCATCACACTTCAAACAGTTCAGGGTTCAAAGGGAGCCGATCTTGTCTATACCCAGACCGGTGTCTCCTTCCGTTAAACTCTCTCGTCTCTTCATTAACATTTCCAAATACTGCTCCATTGTCTTATTTATCTCTCTTTCTCCTGAAGACAGGTGGCAGATCAACTGCTGATCCCACTGGTGCCAGCACAGGTCAGTTAACATCTTAGTCTATGTGTACTTTTTGTAACCCTCTTTCGTCACACTGTCATTTCACCAATGATTTGTGTCCTTGCTGTTTATTAGTTATTTTTAATTTGATTCTACTTGACTTGCTGAGTTAGAGTCATTGAACTGTTGAGTTGTGCAGCATGAAAACAGGCCTTTCAGCCCAACTCACCCATACCAACCAAGATGCCTACCCAAATTAATCCCATTTCCCTGAGTTTGGACCAGAGATTATCAGCATTCTGCTTTGCTTCACCTCCAGGAAACCTTGTAGATACGAACTCCAGCCAAACGTACGACAGGCTCACATCCTGAAGTCACAACTTCAAGATTGATACTTGCAAATGTCCAGCATCCTTCCAAAGTCATGAAGTTTGGAAACAAGACCTTCAGCCCATCAAATCCATGCTAACCATCAGGTACCCATTCATGCCAATTCTACACTATCCCGTTTTATTTTCCAGATTCTAACCCTCAGCTGCACAATAGGGGCAATTTATAGTGGTCAATTAACCTACTAAATGTCTATGCATGTCTATGGGATGTGCAAGAAAGCTAGATCACATGAGAAATTACATATGTTTACAGGGATTATGTACACGCGGCTCCGCACAGACAGGATTGAACCCAGGTCTCTGCTG